>NW_027507758.1:549983759-550608759 GCF_037356315.1 Lithobates pipiens | reverse complement strand
CCCCTGGCTCTTCGACTCGTTTGCGCAGACTCTCGCATGGATCTTGCTGCACGTAGCCCAGTGCCAGGGAGTCATGCACTATTTGGATGACTTCCTGCTGATCGAGTCACCTGGCCCCCCTCCAGGGGATCTGGATAAACTAAGGGTGGTCTTCAATAACCTTAACGTCCCCATTGCCGAGCACAAGGTGGAGGGTCCAGCGCAGGCAATCACCTTTCTCGGGGTCAGCTTAGACACCAGCACTATGCAGGCCAGCCTCCCCCCGGATAAACTAAGCCGCATCAGGACGGTCCTGAGGGACTTCACCCGCGCCAGAACTTGCACCAAGAGACAGCTACAGTCCCTTCTCGGTACGCTTAATTTTGCCATGCGCATCATCCCTCAAGGTCGCGCATTCGTATCACGCCTGTTAGTCCTACTGTCCCATTCACAAGACCCGGACCATGTCCTCAGCCTGGACCCCGCAGCTATAGCAGATCTTGCCATGTGGGAGGAATTCCTAACGTCCTGGAACGGCGTGTCCCTGTTCATCCCCTCCGTGTCCTCCTTTTCACCTCAGGTGGTGACCGACGCAGCGGCCTCCACGGGCTTTGCGGCAATTTTTGGCCACCTCTGGCTCGCAGCCCTCTGGCCTCCTCAGATACTGGCAATTCCGGGCTTCACCGAGACGTCCTCCCTGTCTGAGTCGTACCCCATCGTAGCGGCTGCCCACACATGGGGCCGCAGTTGGTCGGGTCAAACAGTGACCTTTTCAATGGACAATCTGGCCACTGCGGAAATCATTAACAAAGGCAGGTCTAAGTCTCTAGAAATTATGTCCTTCCTGCGGCGACTGGTCCAGCTCTCGTTATTATTTCAATTCAACGTTCATTGTGCCTTTATCCCCGGTAAATTCAATCGGGCAGCGGACGCCCTCTCCCGCTTTAACTTAGTTTCCTTTTGATCAGGTACCCGGAGCCGGACCAACATCAGCAGCTATCCCGGACTGGTCTCAACTGACCCTGGATTAACCCCACACCTAGTAGCCGCAACTCAACTCATCGACCTCTCCCTCTCAGACAATACCCGCAAGGCCTATCAGACAGCCTGGAGGGCCTTTAACCGCTTCTTAACATTTCACACCACAGAGACCTCCCGGGTCAAGCAAGTCCTGGCCTTCATTGCCTATTGCCACTCGGAGTTGGCGTTGTCCTTTAACACGATCCGGTTATACCTGGCCGGGGTACAACATTTCACGTCCCTCCAGGACCCTGCCGAACCCTCCTTGTTCACTTTCCACGCCATTCGGGCTGTCATGCGCGGCATCCAGAAACGCCAGCCCACGGCCTCCACCAAACGCCTGCCTATCACAGGAGACGTTTTCAGGAACATGTCTGATATTCTGGCCACTTCACCTTTCGGTCTCCACATTAGCATCATTATACAAGCAGCCATACACCTGGCCTTCTACGGCTTCTTACGGCCAGGCGAGTTTACCTCCAGTAGCCCCTCAGCTCGCATGCTGTGCAAGCACCACCTGGTCAGGCACGGAGACCATTACATCCTACACATAGCAGTCTCCAAGACGCAGCAGCTTGGCCCAGGTACGGACATACATTTTTATAAAACCAATAACCGCTGGTGCCCGGTCGCCATTCTCACCCGCTTGTTAACCCTTCTGGCCGATCAACCAGGAACTGGCCCACTTCTGCCATTTCACGGTAAACCACTGAATGCAGCCCAGTTCATGGAGCATGTCAGGATACTCCTGGGCATCCTTCACCTCAATCCGGCTCACTACTCCGGACATTCATTTCGTATCGGAGCTGCTTCGACTGCCTCCCGCCAAGGGGTCCCGGTCCATGTCATCAAGAAATTGGGTAGATGGAAGTCCACCTATTTTTGCCCGTTACATACCCAATCCGCAAGTAGAGATGGCCCAGGCCTTTGTCAAGCTCACCCAGTAACAAACTCGAATCAATAAAGTGCAATCCCTACCTGTATGTTTTGCCCCCTTATTTTGGTATACCCTACGTTAGGCCAGGGCACACTTTCAGGTCCATTTCAAGTAAGCGAGTTTATGTTAACCTTGTTTGTCATCCTTATCCGTATCGGTCAGAGGGCTCTGGGCCATAAATGGAAAGGCCAGTATGGTGGCCTGGAATTATGGGTGGAGCCCGGTGGAGTATATAACCAGCCCGTTCGCCTAGCTCCCTCGTCGGTTCCGGTGCGCGATACCCACCCACCCATCCCCTGTCAGGGCATTTCTCAAGCATTATACTCCTCGGGTGAGTACTCATTTCACTCCATTTCATTTTCATTTCATTTATTACTCATTTCTCTATCTAGGGTATGCCCCCTTATTTTGGTATACCCTACGTTAGGCCAGGGCACACTTTCAGGTCCATTTCAAGTAAGCGAGTTTATGTTAACCTTGTTTGTCATCCTTATCCGTATCGGTCAGAGGGCTCTGGGCCATAAATATATATATATATCATATTTTAGCTGAGATATACAATGGACTTGGATACATGCTATGCAGGACACACAAATTTGATTTATTTATTTATTATTATTTTTAATATTTTTTTATTTCTCTGTTGTCCCCTAAATTCTAAGCCCATACCATATTATTGAACCAGATTGGTTCATGCATATACATACTTATATCATATACTACTTTACTTCTATGCTGTTATTACTGCATCTATTGATACATAAGCATTTATGTTTCAGTTGACATTAATAATGGATACTGGGAGATCTTTGGTGACACACACCCCCATCCCGGCCATGTCCTCCCCCCGTTTGTGCTCTGTTGGGATGGTTTTTCCTCTGTCTCCTCAGCTCCCAAGTCTGACACTCATTACTGCCGCCTCTGAGTATTCAGCATTTGGTAGTCTGATCTAGCCTCTGGTGAGTATAGGACCATGCATTTTGGACTCTCTTGACTGTCACGATACCATCTCTGTGTTGATACTTATTTGGTTCATTATACCCACTACAGATGTAGTACACACGCATCTACCCCTGATGAAGTGAGCATGGTCTTGTGAAATGCATTGGGATACTTTTTATGCCTGTGTACTTTTCCATTTACATTTCATACCATGACACATGTAATGACATTTTTTACTGTATTTATCATTTCAGTGGCTTCGCTATAATTCATGTTGTTTATGTTTGCATGACAATTTTAATAAATTTTTAGACTGCATGTACTCTCCATTTAAAGTCCTGGGTGATTTCCTGTTTTTTGTTGCATATGTTGGGACGGAGGGGGTTTGCGGGTGACACCAGGCCTTTTTCTTTTTGTCTTCCCAGAGAGGACTAACATAGTCCATAAGGGGGGCAATTTCCTTATCTGGCTCCTCTTCCTCTGCCTCACAGTGCCATCTACAGGCGGGGAGAACACCTGCCCTTGCCTACATTTGGGTGGCCGAGGGTACGGCACTCTTGCCTAAGTACGAAATGAGGAAATGGAAGGGTAAAGGAGCAAAAATAGGCTATATAAGACACACAAACATGATAACTGTGATTGTGTAAGAGAAAGGTGTGAAAAGGGGTGCAGTGAATGGTGAACAGTCTGCTTTAAGTGTCTTTTATATTATAGATATCATTCTGGCGTTTGGTATCTCTTGCGCATTTGATAAAAGCTGACTCATTTTGTCCTCACCAAGACTGCCTTTAGACATGGTACTGTATATCCATTTCTTTGTTGAAGTTCTAAGAACATCGGCTAGTATTTGATCTTTTACATCTGTGAAGATCACTGCAGCTTGTAGAAGAAAATAATATCACTTACATAAAGCAATCTTTACTCTTCAACTTTGATCAGGGAAAGGAAAGAGAAAATAAAAGCTGTTGGCAGGGTTCATAGAGCCCATACATGATCTAAGACAGGTAAATGGCTTCATTAAGTGTGTCAGCTAACTGCACCCTGGTCCTCTGTTACAACAGACACCAAGGAGTGAGCAGTAATCACTGCGCTCTGTTCCCAAACCTTACATGCATCATCAATGAATTGAAATATACATCAAAGTACAAGGAGCCCAGGAAGCAATTACCAGCTAACAGCTTCAAAATGTAAACTAAGTACATCATTTAAGTAAATGTGTTTACAGAGTGGATTATGTGTATTATTCTCTGACACTGAATGATCTGCTTTTCTCTAAACATTTGGATACACTCTATTCCTTAAGGGCCTGTGTCGATAGGGTTCTGCTCTTTTCAAGCATGTTTTTAATTCTCATACAAGTCAATGTGTAGGCAGGTGCAGTTAGCTACTTTGCCACTAGGTGGCTCTGTACCAAAATAGTGCCTGGTTAAAGAGGAAGTAAACCCTGATGAGTTTACTTCCTCTTTGATTCCCTGCAAAGGTAAAGCATAATGGACTACTATGCATTGCATAGTAGTCCATTATGTGTCACTTACCTGACACAAGCCAGCGAAGTCACCGCTGTCCCCTGTAGTCCATCTTCTTGGTGAGTCTCCATGGGTCTCTCTGCTCTGACATCACTCCCGCGCATGCGCACGGGAGCCGAGACGCGCGGCATCTTCGTCATCGACGATGCCCCGCTCAGTGCGCCTGCGTGCCACTGTCTACGGCGCATGCGCCGTAGATAGCGGTGCCCGTCTTCGGGCAAATATCTCCTAAACCGTATAGGTTTGGGAGATATTTCTTGGACCTACAGGTAAGCCTTAATCTAGGCTTACCTGTAGGTCAAAGTGGTTTGTAAGGGTTTACAACCACTTTAAAGCAGGCAGTGTCTTAAGGTGCTGGGCCCTTTTATTTAGAGCCCTCCTGTAGTGATGTCAGGGGTGAGTCAGCACCCTCATATAAGGCAGGTAGGAGTATACTGACTCTTGGGGCATGGGAACCAAACACCCCACATCCGTGAGAATGTAACTAGCATGTATATGCCTTGGACAGGGCAAGATGCCAGGTGGAGTGGACTTAGGAGGAGCCAGCACTGCAGTAGAGTTTTGCCGAATGCCCCTGGTTTCGGTTCGTGCCAGAACTCTCGAACATCATAAAAATTCAGACCTGAACTCCGAATCCCAATTGAAGTCTATGGGACTCGAACCTGAAAAATCAAAAGTGCCCATTTTGAAGACTTATATGCAAGTAATTGGCCACATTTTTTTAAAATATTGTTTTTAAAGATGCAGTGATTTTAATAATGCTTAAAGTGAAACAATAAAAATTCAAAAATGTCTTTAAATATAGTGCCTGGGGGGACCCCTTAGTTTACCTGTAAAGTGGCGCATCTGTGCTGTGTATAGAACCTGTTGCAGCAAAACTGACATTTATAAAGAAAAAAAATGACATTTAAATTGCCAGCAATACAATACCATTACCGGCAATAGTAAAATGTTTAAAAAAAACGGCGTGGGGGTTGCCTTCCAATCCATACCAGGCCCTTTGGGGTCTGGTGTGGATTTTAAGGGGAACCTCATGACAAAATTTAGAAAAAATGCTGTAGGGTAACCCCAAAATCCATATCAGACCCCTATCTGAGCATGCAGCCTGGCAGGTCAGGAAAGGGGGGGAGAAGTGAGCGACCCCCCCCCCTAACCAAACTAGGCCACATGCCCTTAACACCCCCAAAGCACCTTGTCCCCATGTTGATGGGAACAAGAGCCTCTTCTCAACAACCCCGAGCTGTAGTTGTGGGGGTCTGCGGGCAGGAGGCTTTTTCAAAACATCAGAAGTACCCCTACCCATTCACCAAAAAAGTGTCAGTGTCAAAAGGAAATAAAAACCCGCACACAGTTTTTGACAATTCCTTTATTAAAAATAAAAAAACAATGTCCGCCAATGTATATTCATCGTCAATCACAATGCTCGCTGCCACCGCCGGACCCGAAAAAATAAAAAATAAAGCACTCCACCTGCATCGAAGGCTAAACTGTGGACTGCAGGCTGCGCCGTTTGACATTTCTGGCGGCATCACCTGGTGGACCCGCCCAATGCGGCGTCACCGACCGGTGCATGCTAGGTCAGGGACGTCACAAGGGGGTAATGGTACCAGCTATTCACTGTGCCCTGACTGGGCAAAGCTTTGCCCAATCAGAGTTTAGAATGCACTGTGCAAACACGCAGTGCATTGCGGAGCACTCGGCGGCCACATATCCCACCGAGTGCCCCGCAAAACAGCAAACTTTTGCATGGCTAAAACTGTTTGCCCAACTCTAGCTAGCAGTAGTCATTCTGTCCCTTATGGAAGTGGGGGTTAGGGTGGAATGCAAAAGTCCTTTTAGGCCAGACTGTGAGATCCCTGTGTGAGACTGCTTCCCTGGACAGTTTCCAGGAGAGCAAGGAGTTGACTACAGAGAGCACAGTCCTGTGAGTTCTAATGACCTGGGGCAGAAGAGAGACTGAAAGAGAGATGGCTGCACATGCTTTCACCTGTAACTACTGCAGATTGTCCACTAAATATGATTGACTGTGTAATATCAAGTGACTTCGGAATGTACAGTATGTGCCTGTGATCCGACTGTAATGCTGTTTCCTGTTTACCACCAGTACAGTGCAGCAAAACTATTTCTTGTGTGGGTATTCCTTTCTTGGATATTTAAAGATCTATGGCCGGGAATGTCATGTGGAGGCTAATGGCAAGGAGCAAGGCACAAGATGGCTGAAGGTTTGGCCTTAGCAGGAGGGACAGTGTTCTGGCAGGGCTGGAGCGGGGGTACAGACTTGTACTTTGGCGCCAAAGCCAGCCAACCATGAAGCCTCTCTTACAGATGAGAATGCAGATTTGCTTAAAGCAAAGTGATTTCCAGCTTCCAGGGGCATCAGCCAGGTATGGTATATACATAGTTACATGGTTCCAAGCTGGACCTATGTAACTATGTATAAAATATCTATACCCGTAATTCATCTTTAAAGAGTAACTTCACATTTTTGAGAACAAAAAAATTCCCCTCTGGGTGATCAATGTTCATTGTGTAACTATGTGGATTGTTAACAGAAAGCACTGCCACCATTACAGAACACTGTGCACAGACATCTTTACCCCAAGAACACTTTACTGCATTGGTTGAGCACTGTGCTCAGACGCCTTAGATCTTAGACCACTAGGAACCTATTGATTTATCCACAACCAAACGGATTACAGTTAACGAGCTCCAACTAGCTAGCAAACAACATCAGATCTACAACGTGGAACTCTATTGCCATTACTGATAGGGAAGCTCATAGATTACCTTCTGTAGACCTGCTCTTTTATTAGGATAGCATAGGCTGGCTAGATTACATCTATCTCAGAGTGGCAACGTAATTAGTTAACTGAAACTTCCGCTAGGAGGTGACTTCGGATCTGAATATAGTGTACATATATGTATATAATCTTATTCGTTGCTGAACCATTGTTTTTGTCATTGGGAGGAATTTGTTTGCTGAGTTGGCGCTGTTATCCCAGCTCAGCAGATTAATTACCTCTTTCTGTGAAATAACTTTCCCTTTTTGGTCCAAGTAAAATAATTCAGAACCTAATATTACTGAGTTGTTTGATTTTTGCCACACAGTGTTACAAGGATATCTGAACACAGAGTGTCAGGTGGGTTGGAAGATTCACTTGGTTATGGTTGTGCAGATGAGCGGGTAATTCTCAGCAGCCTCAAAGGGAGCCGTGCTACAATTTCAAGGATTTTAACAAACTGTACCGTCTGTTATTCTGAAGAAATATATGTTTGATTGTGTCCATGTGCTTAGTGAATCTAATTATCAGTCAGCTGCTGTACCTGCAGGGTTCTAATGAGGGGAATTTTCAGGGTCTGCATCCCTTTAGACGTGATTTCCTTTAGGGAGTATCTCACCAAAAATTTAATTTTTCTTGCAAGGGAAGCCAAATATCTGACTTGTATCTTAGTGCAGACTTCTGGGAAAATCAGTCAGCCAATCACACAAACAGAAAATGATATATCTAGGGGGGCGTTCTGTACACCATCTGTGTTCAGAACACCTCCAGGTAGCCATTTTGCATTGCATTTTACAGAAAATTACAGTGCTATAGATTGAAAAGGAAAGGTAATTTTTAATAACATTCAATTACAGTATGACTTGTGTTGCAATTGTTTATGCTATATCTATTATTATTTTTTTATTCGCTATTTCTTTCCCACGAAAGTGGAGTTACCCTTCAAGTAGGCGCTGCTGTCCCCTCAATGATTTAGTGGAGTTGTTTTGGTACCTTTTTGCCCGTCTCACCATAACCTGCCTGGTTATATTTTCTCACATCCTGTAAGTCATGGCAGGACGCACGGTGCGATACATTCAGACATGTAGCTGTTTATACAGCGTGGTTCTGGGGGTGTGCAGTGTTAGGTAGGGGATTGGATTACCTGTGTGGAATGTGTTGTGCCTCGGGTAAATCGGATGGCAGCGTACAGCAGAATCCTGCAAACTAATATGGATAATAAAGAATCTCTCACGCACAGCAGTAGCTAATTAATCATGATTACTGATCCCTCACCTTCTGTAAGAATTGTGATACATTAGCTGCCAAAGCCTGTCTATGCTTGCTGAATGAATAATGTAGGTCGATAAGTACCCAGTACCTGAACATTAACTTTGAATTGGAATTATAATAATAACTGGTATTATTTTTTTGGTAATGTGTATGCCATGCCATACAAACATCAATGAAATAAAGTCTCACCAAACTTTGATCCCGCTCTTTATGTTAAGCATATTTGCTCTGGCAAATTCTCCTTTTGCAGTGGGACAAAGTTTCTGCATATGTCTCTCTGAAAAGCAATCTACTTCGGATCACTCTTCAGAGGGCAAAGCTATTGTAAATGAGCCCTTACAGTCATGTGAAAAAGTAAGTGCACCCTATGGAAATTGTTGGCTTTTCAACATATTCAAATACACAAACTTTAGATCTTGCCTAAAATACTGTCTACAGATAAGGGTGATACTGTATACTTTAACATACACTGATCAGCCATAACATCACCACCCACCTAATATTGAACTTGGCCCCCTTTTGTTGAAACAGCCCTGACCCATTGAGGCATGGACACCAAAGTAATATCCACATGAATGCAGGGCCCAAGTTTTCCCAGCAGAACATTGCCCAAAGCATCACACTGCCTCTGCCAACTTGCCTTTTTATACCGCATCTTGGTGCCATCTCTTCCCCAGGTAAGTGACGCAACCGGCCATCCACGTGATGTAAAAGAAAATGTGATTCATCAAACCGGGCCACCTTCTTCCATTGCTCCATAGTCCAGCTCTGATTCCAGTTCTGTTCATGTGACCATTGTAAAAGATTTTGGCTGTGGAGATGGGTCACCATGGGCTTCACAGCCACATACACAACAAACTGCAATGCCCATTTTTTTCTACATTCACCACATCAACTTCATGGACAACATGTTCACTCTCTGCCTAATATATCCCACCAATTTTCAGATGCCGGTGTAACAAGATATTCCCTTTACCTGCCAGTGGTCATAATGTTATGGCTGATTAGTGTATGCCATGAAAAACATTGACATGATTTATAAATCTTTTTATGATCTAAATTAACAAAAATGCATGGAAACAGTAAGTACATACATTTACCATCACATCAAATCCATGAAATTGGAATCCGGAGTTCCAGATTAGCTGCCAATGATTAGAAAGGAAAAAAGCAGATGGTACTTGTCTTTTGTAAACCTCTGATATCTAGCTTTGTGTTCTCTTTGCCATTGATGTGTGTGTGGTGTCATCATGCCAAAATCAATAGAGCTCTCAAAGGCCATCAGAAAGAAAGCTGTAGATGCATAGGAGTCTGGAAGAGAATTACTAAAGCCCGATTCACACCTATGCAGGTTGCAGTTTGCATATTCCAGGTGCATTTTGCAATTTTCAATACATGCTTTTCATCCATTGACGTCTATGGAACCAAAAACCAGAAAAAAGTCCCTGGCCCTTTCCATAAAATGCACAGATGTGAATTACATCCATAGGAAACCATGTTAAATGGACTGTAGTGTGTTTCTGCAAAACGTAAAACGTGCTAAAGAATACGTAGGTGTGAATCAGGCCTAAAGATTTCCAAATGATTTAAAATCAATCATCCCACTTTAAGGAAAAGAATCTACAAGTGGTAAAGATTTGAAATGAATGTTAATTTGTCCAAGACTGGCCGGCCCAGCAAATTCAGCTCAAGAGCTGACCATTGGATACTGAAATAAGTCTCTAAAAAGTCCATCACAGGGTGTACGAGTAATGCCGCGTACACACGACCGGACTTTTCGATGGACTTGGTCCGGCGGACTGGAATCCGTCGGACAATTCGATTGTGTTTGGTCTCCAGCAGACTTTTCTTCTCAAAAGTCTGGCGGACCTAGAAATAAAACTTGCTTCAAATCTTTCTGACGGACTCAAGTCCGGTTGAAAAATCCAGCCGTCTGTGTGCTAGTTCGGCGGACTAAAACTGACGCTAGGGCAGCTATTGCCTATGAACTTCCTTATTCTACGTCATCACGTTTTGAATCCGTCCGACTTTTGGAGTGATTGTGTGTGGCCAAGTCCGTTCGTTTGAAAGTCCGGTGGACCTCAGCTGCAAAGTCCGTCGGATTGTCCGCCGGAACCAAGTCCATCAAAGTCCGGTTGTGTGTACGTGGCATTACTCTTCCAACAGTCAAATTGCATGCATTTACCATCAAAAAGCTCTTTCCCCAATTGAAATTGTTACTGAACTCACAACAGTAAAATCAGTCCGTATATGCAGTAAAGCATGCTTGTTATACTTATTGTGGAACCTGAGGGGTTAATCTTCTGCATTGTGTAAAAAGGCTGTTTGATCCTGGCTTCTCTGATCCTGCCCTTCTTCCACAGTCCCCAATCCATCTCCTGATAAAACAGAGGCTAAGGGACGAGCTGCACATGCTCAGTTTGGTGTGTATTGCTAGAGAGTTTTGTTTTTTTTCTCAGAAGGGTGCATGTGATCAGCACAGGGCCAATCAGCACTTTCCAGAGGGTGAGGGGACTTGCTGCCTCATAGGGCAATCAGAGTAGAATGAAAACTCCTCTACCAAGCTTTAATTAGACAGTGATAGAAGTCACGCATCTCCGGATATCACCGGTAGGCGTGGTTGCATGAGATCGATGTGTAGGTGGCCCCACCCATCCGGACAGGGCAGGAGGGGACAGCAGGAGGTATGAAAACCTCCCTTGTACACATGACAGCTCCCAAGCCAGATGATAACCAATGCCACCAACAGGGAACAGCACCGAGAACCTAGATCAGCTCATGGGAGATGTGGTACCTGAGTGTTGGACAAAATAGCTGAAAGGGCTACGGAATAGAATAATTGTATGTAATGAGTAGTTGGCTCTGGGAAGGCAGGTATCTGACTGGATGTCCAATTCCTGCAAGAGTTTGTGTGGCCATCTTACAGTGTTACTAAACCAACAACAGTAAAATGAGTGTATATGCAGCAGAGCATGCTTGTTATACTCACTGTGGAACCTAAAGGGTTAATCCATCTGCTGATAGAAAAGAGCCTTGGGGGCACTCTGCACATGCTCAGTTTGGTGTGTATTGCTAGAGAGTTTTTTTTTTCTTGGGAGAGTGTATGTGATCAGCACACGTCCAATCAGCACGGTCCAGACAGAGGGTCAGGGGTCCTGCAGCCTCATAGTACAGTAAGAGTAGAATGAAAACTCCTACAAGCTTTAACCAGAAACGGATACAAGTAACAAGACTGCTATATACTGCTGATGAGAAAAAGTATTTAGCAGTTTATATTTACTAAAATAATTGCATTTCCATGTTCTGTGTGTTGTGGGAGACCAGATATAGTGAATGCAGGGTCCTGAGTTTAGTAACACTTTAACCTGTGTGAGAGGTGTGTTATAAAAGAGCCATTGCTGTCCAACAAAACTTCAGAGCAAGGTTATAGTTTGCCATTGAATATATAGGTAACAAGCAGACTTTCTGGAACAACGTGCTGTAGACTGATCAACCAAAGATAAGAGTTGTTTGGTCACAGTAACAGTAGACCTGTTTGCTGCAAATCGAAGACAGCATTTCATAAGAACCTGATAATAACTGTGAAACATGGTGGTGGAAATGTATGGTTGGTGTTGCTTTGCTGCTTCAGGGTCTAAGTGGCTTGCAGTCATTCAGTCATTGAGTCAACTATATGTTCTGCCTCGTAACAAAATGTGCTTGATGAGAATGCAAGGCCATTTGTCCAAAAGTTAGTGTTATCAAAGCTTTGGTTTAAAAAAAAAAATGACAAACATGTTATACTTGCCTTCTCTGTGCGGTGGTTTTGCACAGAGCAGCTCCAATCCTCTTCTTTTCAGGTGCCCTGCTGGCACTCCTGGCTCCTCCTCTTTGAGCAGTGCTCCGAGAAAAAGACACTTTCCCTGGGGTCACCGCTGCGTGCTCGCTTCCGAGCCGCTGCTCTATGCTCTCTCCTGGCTCACTGGCTGTGATTGACAGCAGCGGGAGCCAATATGGAGGGAGAGTCCCAGGATGGCTGAGGCTATCTTTCAAAACAATAATGATCTGAAGCACACTAGCAAAACCATGAAAGAATGGCTTGAAATAGAGGGTTATTGGCTGCCCTAGTCAGAGCCCTGATTGGATTCACATTGACATTTTTTTTAGGGGTTTTAAAAAAAATGAGCAGGTCCTGCAAGGAATCCCACAAACATCTTCCAACCTAAGGATTTTTTCATAGAGAAGTTGTAAGGGGTGGATGGAGCTGACATAGGATCGGAGAGATGGATGGGATCGGGGCAATGAATGGAGTCAGGATGGGATTGGCGCAATGGATGGAGCCAGGATGGGATCAGGGGAATGGATGGAGCCGGGATGGGATCAGGGGGAAGGATGGAGCCGGGATGGGATTGGGGGAATGGATGGAGTAGGGATGGGATCGGGGGAGGATGGAGCTGGAATGGGATCGGAGGAAAAGATGGAGCCAGGATTGAATCAGGGGAATGGATGGAGCCGGCATGGGATCAAGGGGGTGGCTGGAGCCAGGATGGGATCGGGGGATTGGATGGAGCTGGGCTGGGATTGGGGGATTAGATGGAGCCGGGATGGGATCGGGGTGATTGATAGAGCCGGGATGGGATTAGGGTGGTGGATGAAGGCGGGATGGGATCGGGGGGAAGGATAAGGGCAGGATGGGATCAGTGGGAAGGATGGAGCTGGGATGGGATGGCGGGGTGAATGGAGCCGGGATGGGATCGGGGGAAGGATGGAGCAGGGATGGGATTGGGGGGAAGGATGGAGTCAAAGTGGAATTGGGGGGATGGATGGATCTTCAATTTGGGGGGGGGGGTTCAAGTATATGTGCTAGGCGGTGCTTTGGGAGGGGAGAGGAATTGTGCTGGGGGGGTCAAACTTCAAATCTGCCCCCTCCTTCTAGCACAAGTCCTCTATAACCCAAAACAAAGCACCCCTTAGCAACCGGGGCGGCCCTTCCATTATTGGCGCACAGGCACCAGTCACTCTTTCAAGGACGCTGGATGCATGGATTCCAATGGGGGGGGAATGTGTTTTTTTGAAGCACCCGATTAGAGCCAGAGGCTCTAATAGGCTTCAAAATGGAGTGGGCTCAGGAAGCGGAGCACTGCGAACCGAGCCCACCCAGGTGTATTTACAATAGCGAACGAATATTCGCTATTGTAATACTGATCCTCCAGACGGGTCTTGATACCTCTCACCCGATTGTGGAAGAAGGTGCTCTGGTCAGATGAAACCAAAATCCAACTTTTTGCCCCCAATGCAAAACGATATGTTTGGCGTAAAAGCAACACAGCTCATCACCCTCAACACACTATGCCCACTGTCAAACATGGTGGTGGCAGCATCATGGTTTGGGCCTGCTTTTTTTCAGCAGGGACAGGGAAGATGGTTAAAATTGAGGGGAAGATGGATGCAGCCAAATACAGGACCATTCTGGATGAAAACCTGTTGGAGTCTGCAAAAGACCTGAAACTGGGACGGAGATTTATCTTCCAACAAGACAATGATCCCAAACATACAGCAAAATCTACAAAGGAATGGTTCACAAATAAACGTATCCAGGTGTTAGAATGGCCAAGTCAAAGTCCAGACCTGAATCCAATCGATAATCTGTGGAAAGAGCTGAAAACTGCTGTTCACAAACGCTCTCCATCCAACCTCACTGAGCTCGAGCTGTTTTGCAAGGAAGAATGGGCAAGAATTTCAGTCTCTCGATGTGCAAAACTGATAGAGACATACCCCAAGCGACTTGCAGCTGTAATCGCAGCAAAGTTGGCTCTACAAAGTATTAACGCAAGGGGGCCGAATAATTTTACACGCCCCACTTTTCGTTTTTTTATTAGTTAAAAAAGTTTCAAAAATCCAATAGATTTCGTTCCACTTCACAATTGTGTCCCACTTGTTGGTGATTCTTCACAAAAAATAAAAATTTGATATCTTTATGTTTGAAGCCTGAAATGTGGCAAAAGGTTGAAAAGTTCAAGGGGGCCAAATACTTTCGCAAAGGCACTGTATGTGTATGTGCATGCTTGGATGTGTGTGTGTGTTCATATATGTATGTATCCATGTGTGTGTGCATGTATGTGAGTGTGCATGTATGCATATGTATGTATGTGAATGTGCATGTGTTTATCAGTGGTGGTGCATCCAAAAGGGTGCACAGGTACTGCCCCCTCTCTCCAGCCACCCCCTCTATGACCAATGGATAGATTCATGCATAGCATAGCATGAATCTATCCATGGCCACCACTGCCACCCCCATATTTAGGTGTCTGGTCCCTTTTGGGGTGCCGGGCGCCTGAATTAGAGCGGCAGGTGGGGGGGGTGTTTTTGAAGCACCTGATTAGAGCCATAGGCTCTAATAGGCTTCAAAACAGGTGAACTGCAAGCGCCATGCTTGACGCTCACAGTCTACCCAGGTGTGTTAGAAAAGTGAATTAATGTTCACTTTCCTAACACTGAACTGCCTCTCCACCAATCAGGTGTGCGGGTCAGTTACCCATCACCTGATTGGCTGAAACGATAGGCACAGCTATTGGACGCCAATCAGGAGGAGAAGACGGGAGATGAGGATGGCAGGAGATGCATGGAGGACCCCGCTCATGGCCGTCACCCGCTGCCCCACCAAGACAGGGTAAGTGGCGGGCAGACGGCAAGCGGACGGTGGGGATTCACAGTGGCAGCATTTGATGGCACACTGCCAGCATTTAATGGACATACCGGCAGCATTTAATGGGCACACCGGCAGCATTTGATGTGCACAGTGGCGGCATTTGATGGGCACAGTGGCGGCATTTGATGGGCACAGTGGCAGCATTTAATGGGCACACCGGCAGCATTTGATGGGCACAGTGGCAGCATTTGATGGCACAGTGGCGGCGTTTGATGGGCACAGTGGCAGCATTTGATGGCACAGTGGCAGCGTTTGATGGGCACAGTGGCGACATTTGATGGCACATTGATGGCGTTTGATGGTACAGTGGCTGCAATTCATGTTTTTTTTCAGAATTTCTCAGTTTGCTTGCGCCCCCCTAAAATTTTGAGCACTAGCTGCCACTGGTTTATATGTGCGTGCAAATGTGCATTTATATATATATGTGTGTGTGTGTGTGTGTGTGTGTGTGTTTTTTATATATGTGTGTATATATATATATATATATATATATATATATATAGTATAGTATAGTATATGTGTGTGTTTACATGTATGTATGCACATTTTATGTAATATGCTTTTTCTCTGAAAAACGATCCACGCTCAGATCGCTTTTCAGAGGCATTTGACAGCCGGTAGAGAGGCAATAAGTTGCCTATTGACCACCTGTTTTAACCCCTGAAATGCATCATCACTATGCTGCAACTGCATGCAATTCACACAGTTGCAGGGGGGTTGCAGTGCAGCCCCATTCACCTAGGGGTGTACTTCAAGGATGCCCTGACTGGAAAAAGATTGTGAAACACCGACATAGAGGAACCGGTCTCTCCATTTTCCTCCTGCAGCCGCTGAATGCCTGTGGGTGGGAGAGGAGGAGAAGCGGGGGGAAATGGAGAAATTGGTTCCTTTATATGCAGCCACCCACTTGGGACCGGGCCCTGGTGTTCCGCCATCGGGCTCGGAGAAAAGAGCCCTGTTCAGAGGTCAGGGGGGGGGGCCTCCATGGTTTCTTGCATCGGGGCCCTGAAAGCGGAGGTCCACCCTAAAGTGGAGCTTCCACTCATTGGAACCCTTCCCCCCTCCGGCGCCACAATTGGCACCTTTCAGGGGGGAGGGGGGTGCAGATACCTGTACAGTACAGGTATCTGCACCCACTTCCGACATAGATATCTGCAGAAGGTACGCCCCTTTCCGCAGAATCTACGTCCCTTTCCGAAGGTCCCCCGCTGCCTGCTGGGAAACACACGAATCCCAGAGACAGCGGAGACCATGCTTATTGCGCAGCGCGACTCGCGCATGCGCAGTAGGGAACCAGGAAATAAAGCCGAAAGGCTCCACTTCCTGATTCCCATACCCAAGATGGCGGCGGCAGCACCCGAGAGACGATCGAGAGATTGGCTTTGGGTGCCGACATCGGGGGCGCGATGGGCAGGTAAGTGTCATTATTTTAAAAGTCAGCAGCTGCAGTATTTGTAGCTGCTGGCTTTTAAAAAAAAAAAAAACGGCGGACTCCCGCTTGAAGGTTCTAGTTGCCCAACTGTGGAAGCTGATTGGTTTCTATGCAGAGCTGCTCCAGTTTTAGTAAATCAATCCCTATGTGAATAAAGATCTAATGTTTGCCTGTAACTTGGGAGTTAAATAGCTCTTCCAAGAAACAGTTCAGACTTAAAATAAATCCCACAACCCCCCCCCCCCCCCCCCCCCAGAAAAAGGGAAGTGGAAACCCCTCAAAAAAACAAGGGCACTTTCTTTCTTGACTTCAAAATAATAGTAATGGAGGCAATATAGAAATAGTTTCTGGTGTCCAACAAAGAAAAAAACTCAACAGAAAATTCTTATGGAAAAAAAATCAGTATATGTACAAAAATATCTATATTTAGATGATTGTGCCTGGTAAAATATTTGGAGAAAGTCAACAATTTCCAAGCAGTGTACTTAATTTTTCACATGATTGTTATCCGCTGTACTTGTCAACTTTTATATATAGCCTCATAAGATTTATGTTGGTGTGTTTAGTACAAGTTAAATAAGCAGGACAGTACGTACAGTAGGTACAGTACGTATGTGATGAGCGATAAAACTGAAGGATTAAAGGACATTAGCGCCATCTGCTGGAGAAGGACAGACTGCAAATGGAATGTCAAAAATGACAACTTTATGCTACTTTTAGCAAGTTTGCTTTTGGAGATCCACTCACATTCACTCAACTTAAAGAGGAGGGCCAGCTTTAAAAAAATTTTTTTAAAAGTCAACAGCTGCAAACACTGTAGCTGCTGACTTTTAATAAGCACACTTACCTGTCCAGGGCGCCCACGATGTCGGCCGCCCGAGGCTGACCCGTCCCTCGGCTCTCGGGTCCCGGCGCCACCATTTCAACTAAGGGAAACAGGCAGTGGAGCCTTGCATTTCCTACTGCGCATGCACGAGTCGCGCAGCGCTTTGTGAATGGGGCATGATGTGTTCTGGGAGACACAGTTCCCAGAACAAAGCGTGACCCATTACCCAGAAGACACCACACGGAGGAGAGAAGACAGAACATCACCGCGGAGGAGGAAGAGGCAGATTGGCCCTCCACTTTAATATACATTTTAAATATATTTGCACATCTATACATTTTGTACATTTGTACACCATTTTCCCTGCTCTGGTTTATATTAAACAAAAGTAAAAAAAAAAAAAAAAACGCATATTACACTCAACCATCTATTTATTATTACATATGATTTATTTAGTGCCAACAGTTTGCGCAGCACTTTAAACATGAGGGTGGCCACTACAGTTACAATATAATTCAATACAGGAGGAATCAGAGGGCACTGCTGGTTACAATCTATGAAGGAGGGTCAAGAGATACCAAAGGTAATAACTGTGGGGGGTGAGCTGATATAGAAAATAAAAGTAAATTTGTTAGGTGTGGGCAGGATAGGCTTCTCTGAATAGATGAGTTTTCAGGGATCATATAAAAGCAAACCGAGTAGGAGGTAGTGGGGCATATTGGGGTAGGGAGCTCCAAAGGTGAAGTCCTGGAGGCGAACATGGGAGGAGGGGACGAGGGAGCTAGAGAGCAGGAGGTCTTGGAAGGAATGAAGAGAACGATTTGGTTGGTATTTTGAGTTATTAATATTTTTAATATTTTGAATTTAATTTGTTAGATGAGTGGAAGCCAGTGGAGGGACTGACAGAGAAGAGTAGCAGACACAGAGCAGTTGGTAAGGTGGATGAGTCTGGCAGCAGCATTCATGATAGACTGAAGAAGGGATATACTATGTAAAGTTAATCCAATGAGGAGGGAGTTGCAGTAGTCAAGGTAGGGGATGATCAGGGAGTGAATTAGAAGCTTTGTGGTGTCATTGGTTAGGAAGGATATATTTTGGAAATGTGGCATAGCTGGAGGCGGCAAGCTTTGGACAGTGATTGGATGTGGTGCCGAAAGGATAGTTCAGAGTCCAGGATTATACCTAGCACCCTGGCATGTGGGGATGGGTTAATAGTTGTGCCATTGATCTTGACAGAGAAGTTAGGGGAAGAGGCACATGGGGGAGAAAATATAATGAGCTCGGTTTTGGACAGGTTGAGTTTGAGGAAGAGGCGTTGCATCCAGGCTATGTCTATTAGTAAATTAGTGATACAAGAGGGGACTTAAAGCGGAGGTCCACCCTAAAATGGACCTTCCGCTCATCAGATTCCTCCCCCCCTCCGGCGCCACAATTGGCACCTTTCAGGGGGGAGGGGGGTGCAGTTACCTGGATAATCCAGGTAACTGCACCCACTTCCGGGCTAGCTCTCTGCGGAAAGGGGCGTACATTACGCCCCTTTCCGCAAGTGCCCGCCCCCTTCCGCAAGTGCCCCGCTGCCTGCTGGGAAACACACAGATCCCAGAGGCAGCGGGGACCGCCCTCATTGCGCAGCGCGGCTCATGCATGCGCAGTAGGGAACCGGGAAATGAAGCCGAAAGGCTCCATTTCCTGATTCCCATACCCAAGATGGCGGCGGCAGCACTCGAGTGTCGATCTAGAGATCGGCTTCGGGTGCCGACATCGCGGGCGCGCTGGACAGGTAAGTGTCACTATTTTAAAAGTCAGCAGCTGCAGTATTTGTAGCTGCTGACTTTTAAAAAAAAAGAAAAACACGGAGTCCCGGCGGACTCCCGCTTTAAGGAATAAGCTGAGGGGTAAAGAGATATATTTGGGTGTCATCAGCGTAGAAAAGGTATTGGAAGCCATGGGAGACTATCAGCTTACCCAGGGAGGAGGTGTAGATCAGTGTTTCTCAACTCCAGTCCTCAAGGCGCCCCAACAGGTCATGTTTTCAGGATTTCCATTATTTTGCGCAGGTGATTTGATCAGTTTCACTTCCTTAGTAATTACCATAGCCATTTCATCTGAGGGAAATCCTGAAAACATGACCTGTTGGGGCGCCTTGAGGACTGGAGTTGAGAAACACTGGTGTAGATTGAGAATAGGAGAGATCCAAGAATGGAACCTTTGGGAACTTTGACAGAGAAAAAAGAGGAGAGGGGGAAGTAGAATTGAAAGTGACACAGAAGGTGTGGTGGGATAAGTAGGATGAGAACCGGGGAAGAGTACAGTCACAGATACCAAAGGAGTGGCATTTTTGAGAAGGAGGGGGTGGTCCACTGTTTCAAAGGCAGCAGAAAGGTCCAGCAGTAGGAGAACAGAATAGTGTCTATTGGTTTTAACTATTAGCAGGGCCGCTGTTAGAAATCATGGGGCCCCATACAGCCTACCTGATGGGGCCCCCTTGACCCTGCCCACAACCCATCCTGGCTCTGCCCACAACTCCACCCCTTGTTCCGTCCCTGCCTCCACGCTGTCAGGGTGGAGGGGGGGGTGTCTGGAGGCAGGAGCTGGAACATGTAACATTTACAGCGCCCCACCATTCATAACTGCATCTGAATGGGAGAGATGTCAGTGTTTTGACATCTGTGCCCATTCAGTTTGTGTCTTCATACAGCACCGACTTGTATCCATTTACATCAGGCTACCTCTGATCTGTCACATTTAGGTCTGGAAAAATAGAAAACGATATTCTTTTCCAATTTTTTTTTTTTTTCCTACCTGAATGGACACGGAGGAAGGTGGATCTAAATGCACACAAGTCAGTTCATACCTGTAAACCTACATGGAGCTTTCAATCAGGTCTGTATGAAAAAGGACCTAATTGCAAAGCTTGGGTGAAAGGTTATCAAAGGGGAGTGGTTTGGGGGTGGTAAAAATGCAGCTTGGCTGTGTGTTTTTACTGTCCCTTCCCCCATCACATGTGTAAAAGTAGTATCTCACTATGTGCTCATGATGTATGGCTCTGTCAGTGTAACATGACTGTGTGGTGCTGACTTTGTTATGGCTGTGCTGAGTTAGTCTGTAACACACAGTACAGCCATATATCAGGAAAGTCAGAACCCAACAGCCATGTTACACTGACAGAGCCATACAGCACCTGCTGTCCCTGATCATCATAATGATAATAACCATGAGCACACAGAGTCTGGGGACTGCACTATTCTACAATAGTGTGACCTGTCAGTGTGTGTGTCTGTGCAGGGGTCTGCTTGCCTGTGCACCACTGCCGTTGTCCAGATTACTCCTGCTGTTCTGTCTGTCTCAGCCGCCTCAGTGATAAGTCCCTCAGGCTGCAGAACTTACTGGATAAAGGGAGCCGTATAACAGTAATATCCATCCGCCGGAGAGGCACACAGTGAGCAGGAAGAACTTTAGTTTGTGCAGACATACTGAGAACAGCATGCAACTGTATCCCTGCACCCGAAAATGGAAAAAAAAGTCCCTCTTCTGCTTTCACCTCCTGAGCCCCTCTGGTAACCTGATGGGGCCCAGGAAATGAATATATATTCCTTATATACCTTAGTAATCAAGTGGGTGCGGGTTAATATAGTTATTTAGCTTTTTTTTTTTTTTTTTTTTTAAAGCTAGAAGTTAAAAGCTGCTCGGGCCCCTCCCTGCTGGCCAGGCCCGGTACAACAGGGCTGGTTGTACTGCCCTATCAGCGGCCCTGACTATTAGCATATCATTTGTGGGATTTAGGAAAGCAGTTTCTGTGAAGTGTTGAAGGTGAAATCCAGACTGAAGTGGTCAAGAAGGTTATTCTCAGTTGGTTGTAGACTGGATGTTCTAGGAGTTTGGATAAAAAGGGGGGTAAGAAGATGGGGCATAGGTTATTATGATTGGTGGAGTCCAGTGAGAGCAGTTTAAGTATGGGGGTGACTAGTGCAAGTTTTAGAGAGTTGGAAGATTTCAGAACAGAAGGAGAGATTGAGGATGTGAGTTAGAGAGTAAAAGATAGAGCCAGAGGGTGACCATAGCATTTCGGAGGGAACAATAGGCAGGTGGTTAGGTGGATGTTACAAAAAAAGTTTAGCAACCTCGTTTACAGTGGCAGGGTTCAATGAAGGAAATAATGATTGTACCTGCGGACAAGGAGTATTAAGTGGGGAAGATATCTGAGCATTGTAGATCTTCTCACAAATTGTATCAATCTTATTTTTTTATGTGATTGCCATTCTCCTGGGCAGTGAGAGAGTTAGTGGGTGGAGGCAGTGGAGGACGAAGCAGAAAGTTGAAATATAAAAGATTTGCTTTACAAATGTCTCCAAATTCATGCAAAAGTCACAAATAATATCTGTAATGTTTGTAAAATGTGAGACATTTCAATTTTTATTTGTTGCCTTATGCAGGGTGCATATAATATTCCTTTTTATTTAACCGCTTCGCGCCCGCCCTATAGCCAAAAGACGGCTACAGAGCGGACGCTAACTGCCGGGAGGCCATCCCTGGACGTCCTCCTGTTTACTTCCCTAATGCGCGCCGCCGCGGGCGTGCATTGGGGAAATTCTGTGTTGGCCGTGTCCCTCGGACACAGCCAATCACAGATCGTGCTAAATGGCCAATCACAGTGGCCATTTAGCACTCCATTGGGCTATCCAATGAGAGGTGATCTCATATGTAAACATATGAGATCATCTCTCATCGCCAGCTCCCCTCCTCACACAGAGACAGCGTGTGAGGAAGGAGAGCTTCCGTGCTGCAGCTGCAGCGAATGACAGTGAGTGTACACACACACACACACACAGTAAAACACACACACAGTGAAACACACACACACATGCCCACCTGTCCCCAGTGCCACCTATCAGTGCCATCTGTCCCCTGTGCCACCTATCAGTGCCATCTGTCCCCAGTGCCACCTATCCCCAATGCCACCTATCAGTGCCATCTGTCCCCAGTGCCACATGTCAGTGCCATGTGTCCCCAGTGCCACCTATCAATGCCACCTGTCCCCAGTGCCACCTAACAGTGTCATCTGTTCCCAGTACCACCTGTCCCCAGTGCCACCTGTCAGTGTCACATGTCATCAGTGCCACATGTCAGTGTCACGTGTCATCAGTGCCACGTATTAGTGCTATCTGTCATCAGTGCCACATCAGTGTCACGTGCCATCAGTGCCATGTATCAGTGCCATCTGCCATCAGTGCCATGTCAGTGTCACCTGTCATTGTCCTGGTGCTCCAAGGCCTTCAAAAGTGTAATAGGTAGTCAACAATTTTGATGTGTAATTTATGGTCCTAGAACACGTGATGGCGCTCCCTGCATGTTGGGCGTCTCTAAGTGGCCAGGCTGTGAAAAAAGTCCCACACATGTGGTATCATAATACTCAGGAGGAGTAGCAGAATTTAATTTGGGGTGTCATTTGTTGTATACACATGCCATGTGAGAGAAATAAGCTATTACAATGACATTATTTTGTGGGGAAAAAAATAAAAAACTAAAAAAATCTTCATTTTGCAAAGAATTGTGGGAAAAAATGACAACACCAAAAACCTCACTATGCCTCTTACTAAATACCTTGGAATGTCTACTTTCCAAAAAGGGGTCATTTGGGGGGTATTTGTACTTTCCTGACTTGTTCGGGTCGCAAGAAATGAGATAGGCCACCAGTACATCAGATGTGATCAATTTTGTATGATTCGCACCACAGTTTGTAGACTCTCACAAAGACCAAATAATATCCACTAATTTGGGTTATTTTTACCAAAGATATGTAGCAGTATAAATTATGGCCAAAATGTATTAAGAAAAATTAATAATTTGCATAATTTTATCACAGAAACAAAGAAAAGGTAGTTTTTTTCAAAATTTTCGGTCTTTTTTCATTTATAGCACAAAAAATAAAAAACCCAGAGGTGATCAAATACCATTAAAAGAAAGCTCTATTTGTGGGAAAAAAAGGACAAAAAATTCATTTGGGTACAGTGTGTAATTGTCATTCAAAGTGTGAGAGCACCGAAAGCTGAAAATTGGTCTGGGCAGGAGGGGTGTTTAAGTGCCCAGTAGGCAAGTGGTTAATCCTGAGAGAAGAAAGCCTTAACCTCCCTGATGGCATGATTATGTCAGATTTTTGCATCTCAACGCATATTAAATAAGGGCATTAGCCAATGCATGCCACTGGGAAATAAATTTAAAAGAGCGAACAAAAGTCCTGAATGGCTTAATTCCAATGTAAAAATGCATATAAAAGCAAAGGAGAAGGCCTTCAGACTTTATAAAGAATGCAACGAGAAATGTAAGGGGCGAAATTAGGGCAGCTGAGATAGAACACAAAAGACACATAGCGGAGGAGAAAAAAAAAATCTAAAGAAATTCTTTAAAGCGGTTCTGCACCTAAAAAAAAAAATATTAAAAGCCAGCAGCTACTAATATTGCAGCTGCTGACTTTTAATAAAATCACACTTACCTGTCCCAGGGTCCAGCGATGTCGGCGGCAGATGACGAGCGATCGCTCGTCTCTCTGCTGCCCCTGCCGCCATCCTCTGTCAGGGAATCAGGAAGTGAAACATTGCGGCTTCACTGCCTGGTTCCCTACTGCGCATGCGCGAGTCGCGCTGCGCGTCTCTTCTGGTCCCCCGCTGTGTCCTGGGAACTGTGTGTTTCCCAGAACACAACGGGGGGGGCGGGGCGTCTGCGGGGGTCTGCGGCGTTCTGCCCAGAAGTGGGTGCAGATACCTGGATTATCCAGGTAACTGCACCCCCCTCCCCCCTGAAAGGTGCCGATTGTGGCACCGGAGGGGGGGAGGGATCAGATTAGTGGAACTTCCCCTTTAGGGTGAAGAACCGCTTTAAGTATGTAAACAGTTAAAAAGGGAGGACAAACGATATTGGCCCCATAAAGATTGAGGAAGGACATCTGGTTGCAAAAGATGGGGAGGTGGCGAACGTATTGAATTTATTCTTCTCCTCATTCTTCACGAGGGAATCGGTGGGCTTCAGTAAACAAAACTGCAGAGTTTATCCTCATGACACATCACATGAAGCACCTCCATGGTTAACAGAGGACAGAATTAAAATTAGACTTAGGAAACTTAACATTAATAAATCACGGGGACCAGATGGCTTGCATCCGAGGGTACTTAGGGAACTCAGTCAAGTAATTGCCAGACCATTGTTCCTCATTTTTACTGACAGTCTATTGACTGGAATGGTACCAGCTGATTGGAAAAAAGCCAATGTAGCACCAATATTTAAAAAGGGCCCAAAATACATCCCTGGGAATTACAGACCACTTAGCCTAACATCAATAGTATGTAAACTCTTGGAGGGGATGATAAGGGACTATATACAAGATTTTAGTAATGAGAACGGTATCATTAGCAGTAATCAGCATGGGATTCATGAAGAATCGTTCTTGCCAAACCAATCGACTAACCTTCTATGAGGAGGTGAGCTGCCATCTAGATAAAGGAAGGCCTGTAGATGTGGTGTATCTGGATTTTGCAAAAGCATTTGACACAGTTTCCCATAAACAATCACTGTACAAAATAAGGTCAGTTGGCATGGACCATAGGGTGAGTACATGGATTGAAAAATGGCTACAAGGGAGAGTTCAGAGGGTGTTGATAAATGGGCACTAGTTGGAATGGTCAGGGGCGGGTAGTGGGGTCCCACAGGGTTCTGTCCTGGGACCAATCCTATTTAATTTGTTCATAAACAATCTGGAGGATGGGGTAAACAGTTCAATCTCTGTATTTGCAGACAATACTAAGCTAAGCAGGGCAATAACTTCTCCGCAGGATGTGGAAACCTTGCAAGAAGATCTGAACAAATTAATGGGGTGGGCAACTACATGGTAAATGAGGTTTAATGTAGAAAAATTTAAAATAATGCATTTGGGTGGCAAAAATAGGAATGCAATCTATACACAGATGGGAGAAGCTCTGGGGGAATCAAGGATGGAAAAGGACCTGGGGGGTCCTAGCAGATGATAGGCTCAGCAATGGCATGCAATGCCAAGCTACTGCTAACAAAGCAAACAGAATATTGGCATGCATTAAAAAGGGGATCAACTCCAGAGATAAAATGATAATTCTCCCACTCTACAAGACTCTGGTCCGGCCGCACCTGGAGTATGCTGTCCAGTTCTGGGCACCAGTCCTCAGGAAGGATGTACTGGAAATGGAGCGAGTACAAAAAAGGGCAACAAAGCTAATAAAGGGTCTGGAGGATATTAGTAATGAGGAAAGGTTGCGAGCACTGAACCTATTCTCTCTGGAGAAGAGATGCTTGAGAGGGGATATGATTTCAATTTACAAATGTCATACTGGTGACCCCACAATAGGGATACAACTTTTTTGCGGAAGGGAGTTTAACAAGTCAAGTGGTCACTCATTAAAATTAGAAAAACTACGTATTGGGTGGAATTCCCTTCCACAGGCGGTGGTCTCAGCGGGGGGAGGCATCGATAGTTTCAAGAAACGATTAGATAAGCACTTGTACGACCACAACATACAGGGATATACAATGTAGTACTGACATATAATCACACACATAGGTTGGACTTGTGTCTTTTTTCAACCTCACCTACTATGTAACGCGGTACATTGTTTTGCATAGAAATTTGGCGTTTTATATTGTAGGCCTGTAATTCTTAGGAAGAACTCCCTTAAATCTGTTCAAACAAGTGTCTAGTAGACATCCCGGGTATGATAAAGTTTGAAACATTAAATTATAAATTATAATAAATATCTATAAATATTTATCAAAAATAATAATATAATAATAAAATGTAATCAATAATGTAATCAAATCAAAAACACTGAAATTTGCTAAGTCGCAGAACTGTTACTGTTGTCACTTTCAGTGTCTGATGAAAAATTTCAACACGAATCACTATCGCTCAATCCTGCAAGTGATTCTTATTTACTATCGCTGTTTTCTAGCTGATCAAAAAACGCTTTTGATGGGACGCTTTTTGGATGCCATGGACATTCACAAGTTTCCAGGCAGAAAGAATGGCAAAAATAATATAAATGTAGCACCCTGGAGTTTAGGCAGGGTTACTCCTCACAAATTTACTTGCCAGGAGTAGTTATCCTGGTTGAATTCTAGAGATCCATTGATTTCTCCCTAAGTTTGGCCTTATTGTACTTTTTCTCTTCTACTACCAGGTGGCCATGTACTTGGTGTTACTAGATATGAGAAGGGCAACTCAAGGACAGGTTCTGGGTATATGGGGTATCTCAGCCAATGGGCAGGGGTTTTCTTGAATCTCTTGGCCTGCTGGGAGAGCCTATATATTCGGGTAAGGTCAGGTGGTCTGTGTTCTGTGCCACCTGGACGGCTGTCTGAGTGGGCATGTGTCATGAGCCTTGGGCTGCTAGGCCGGAGATTATCCCGGGGGCGTCTGGCTGCTAGGCTGTCTGAGAGCCTATCCAGAAGCA
Source organism: Lithobates pipiens (assembly GCF_037356315.1). Taxonomy (NCBI): domain Eukaryota; kingdom Metazoa; phylum Chordata; class Amphibia; order Anura; family Ranidae; genus Lithobates; species Lithobates pipiens. The sequence continues at coordinate 550,581,887 of NW_027507758.1, read as the reverse complement.
AGAGAGAGCAGTGCAGGGTTGGGATTGTGGCTTGCAGTCCAACCAGAAGTGATGGTTCTGCTGGCCGGAGAACCTGTCGTGGTCGGAGGTAGAGGGGAAGCTGTCGCCAGTAAGGGACAACCCGCCTTATTACCAGGGACCACAGTGAGTAACTGAAGAAAGTACCGGAGCAGTATTCTCACCAACTGGGGACCATAAAGAATCGGGAAACTTCAGCAGTTGCCAAGCCAGGGACCCAGCCAGCAGAGGTGACGCTTGCAGAGCAGCCTTGTGTATCAAGCCAGGGACTGAGCAGGCCAGCGGGGTGAAGCTTGAGAGGTATCTAGAGTGCCAAGTTAGGGACCCAGCAGAGAAGCGGGGTGACATTTGAGGAAGATGCCACTGTGAAGATTGGAGGAGCTCAAGGGATTCAGTGGCAGTGAATCAGTGGGTTTAATGAGAGACCACGAGCTCAGTGGGCTTAAGAACTACAAGGCGAAGTTGTAGTGAAGGTGAAAGAACTATTACGCTTTGTGTTAGGAACTGTCAAAGACTGTTGCTATAGGAGACAGAATTCCTGCATGTGCAGATGTGGCTTCTTGCTGGTGGGCTTTCCCTGCATGGCTGTCCTCCTGTTGAAGTCTGAGTCTTATAATCGAATTGCAACTACTCAAGGGTGTCCTGGCCCTAACCCTCTTTCCCCCATAAAAGTTTGTAAGAGAAATAAACATCTCTTTTGCATTCAAGAAGTGTCTGGCGCCCAATAACTTTATCCATCTTGCACCCACTATGCCTGGCCCTGGAGGTTCTCATCAGACTGAAGGAGGCCAGAGACCTTGCTACATAAAAGTGCCTGCAGGGCACTGGACAAAGCACTAGGGACAACAGGAATGTGAAATGATTTGGTACAGTAATGTAATCTTACAGATTACAGTGTACTGTATGTGTTATGTTTTTGCACTTTTTGAATTTGCTGCTGAGCTCCGCCCCCATGCGTCATGACGCTTGCAGGGAAAGGAGCCTGGCACACAGTACATCGGGTGAAAGACACAGCGGGAGTACATCGCAGGATCCTGGGGACAAGGTAAGTAACTTTGCCTGGATCCTGCTTTGCAATCCCGAGTGTGGCTCAGGGTTACGGCTTTTGGTAGTGAAAAATTCCCCCCCGACCCACACTCAGGAATACCGCTAGGAAGGTTAAGAACATCTGACCAGAAATGTTAAAGAACATTAGACCAATAGAGAAACTAGCCTAACACAATAGGCTAAACCATTCAACCAGAAGAGGAAATAATATGAGAGAGACTTCTGCTCTATGCACAAAATGTATGGAGAGTCCTGAACTCACCCCCATCAATGTAATGAATCAGCTACTGCAGAGAATGAACCACTATACAAAATTGATACAATGTTGCATAGACAGAACTCGATTGTTGGACAAGTTTACCAGACCAAAACCTTTTACAGATGAGAAACACATCATCTAATGCAGTGGCGACTGGTGTTTTATTCTCTGGGAGGTGGCAAACCATCACCCCCCCCTCCCCCCGGTTGGTGGCACCCTCCCCCCACCCCAGCACTTACCCCATCGGTTGCAGCTGGGCAGGAAGCGTGTTCCTATGGGTAGCGTGCAGTTGCTCCTGTGTCCTCTCTGCATCATGGCGGCTTTAGCCCCGCAGCTCCTCCCTCCTCCGCGCATCACAAAAAAACTATTGTTTTCAGAGTGGTTCCTTTCTCTTGCAGTATCCTATGGAGCCACCTATTACATGGAGAGACAAGTTATTTCTACTTACACTGTGTGCATCAATAGAAACACAGCCCTAGAGAGTATAGTTTTTCCTGAAGTCCAAAAGGTCTTATTTATTAATAGAGGTTAATAGCCCTGCATTGTACATGATGCTGACTGGCCACAGACCAGAGCTTTGGAGAAATTACAGATTTGTATATGACCAGGCATCGTGGTCACTGGCAGTAAAAATGCCGGGATGTTAATGGTAAAATCATCAAACCTAGGTAGTTAATAATAGGAAGATTGCCTCGGCATCAGTGATCTGCATTAGGAAGAATGCCCAGGTGTCGGTCAGTGGGAATAAGAATACCCAGGTTTACTTGGTCGATTAAATTTACCCAATCCAGGTGGTTAGTGGGAGGACAAAAACCTTGGCACTGGTGGTCAGTGAGAGGAAAAATGTCCTGCAATTGATTTGTAGGAGGGAGAAATATCTCAGCATTAGTGGCGATTGAAAGTATGCCCTGGTGTTGGTAGTCAAGAAGAGAAATAAAGGTCACAGCAATGGGGGTCAGGGTAAGAATGCCTGGTCATCGGTGGAAGGAAAAATGCCCCAACCTAGGTAGTCAATGTTAGGAAAAATTCCCCGGCATCTGTGGTCAGTGGCAGGAAGAACACCTTGGCAATAGTGGTCGGTGACAGGAAGGATACCTTGGCAATGGTGGTCAGAGAGAGGAACAATTCCCACCCCAATACCAGGGATTAGTGGAAAAATACCCCAGCATTGGTGATCAATGGAGGAATATTCTGGTAATAGTGGTCAGTGGAAGAATAACCCAGCATCAGTGGGAGGATGAACACCCCATCACTGGAGGTCAGTGGAAGGAGAACACCCAGGCACTGGAAGGAGAACACAGAGACACTGGAGGAGAATGCCCTGACACTGAAGGTCGTTGGAAGGAAGAATACCCTGACACTGGAAGTCAGTGGGAGGAAGGATATTCTGGTACTGGAGGTCAGTGGGATGAAGAACACCCCAGCACTGGAAGTCAGTGGAAGGAGAACATCCAGGCACTGCTGGAGAACACCCTGGCAGTGGAGGTCAGTGGAAGGAGAACATTCAGGCACTGGAGGTCAGTGGAAGGTGAATATTCATGCACTGCAGGTGAACAACCTGTCACTGGAGGTCAGTGGAAGGAGAACACCCAGGCACTGGAGGTCAGTGGAAGGAGAACATTTAGGCACTGGAGGTCTGTGGAAGGAAGATTACCTTGGCATGGGAGGTCACTGGTAGGAAGAATATCCCATCATTGGTGGTCAATAGAAGGAAGAAGACCTTGGCACCAGTGGTCAGTAGGAGGAAGAATATTCTGGTACTGGAGGTCAGTGGAAGGAAGGACAACCCGGCACTTGAGGTCAATGGAAGGAACAATAGCCCGGCACTAGAGGTGAATAGGAGGAAGAATATCCCATCATTGTTGGTCAATGGAAGGAAGAAGACCCTGGCATCAGTGGTCAGTGGGAGGAAGAATATTCTGGTACTGGAAGTCAGTGGGAGGAAGAAAATCCCGGCCCTTGAGGTCAATGGAAGGAATAATACCCTGGCACTAAAGGTCAATGGAAGGAACAATACCCTGGCACTAAAGGCCAATGGAAGGAACAATACCCTGCCACTAGAGGTCAATGGGAGGAAGAATATCCCATCATTGTTGATCAATGGAAGGAAGAAGACCTTGGCACCAGTGGTCAGTAGGAGGAAGAATATTCTGGTACTGGGGGTCAGTGGAAGGAAGAACAACCCGGCACTTGAGGTCAATGGAAGGAACAATACCCTGGCACTAGAGGTGAATGGGAGGAAGAATATCCCATCATTGTTGGTCAATGGAAGAAAAAAGACCCTGGCATCAGTGGGAGGAAGAATATTCTGGTAATGGTGGTCAGAGGGAGGAAGAATATCCTATAATTATTGATCAGTCACAGGAAGATTGCCCCTCAAGCAGGCAGTAAAAATACCTGATGTCAGTGGGAGAATACCCCGTCACCAATGACCAGCATTACAAATCTAGGACCTTCTGGGTACCTTGCCCCAAGTATCTCAGGTAGGCACCAGGCCCAGTAATAGTCAGCTCTTGTGTCACATGCAGACATCTGTGCCCGTCAGCTGGTGAAGGGGCATGTACTGATCCCGGGGATGGGGTCACCCAACCCCCAGGACATTTGTGGGGACACACAATACCAGACATGGCTGGCTCCCTGAAAACAAAGCAAACATGCTGGAACATGTGGTACTACAAAGAGTAACCTTCCCCCAGCACTTCTGGTTCAGTGACTTCAGTCCTGTGTGTGTGTAGTCGGCCCAGCAGTGGCAGCACACACACAGGAGTCACCTCCTCCTCACACAGGACACACAACACAAGCAGCGAAAGGGAAGCGATTCGCTTTTCTGCCTGATTTGGCCAGAGCGGCGCCCCGTAGACAGAGCTGCGCCTTGTACTGCGCATGTCCGCTGTCAGTTCTGCCTATGGGACAAGCATGGCGGCGTGCAGGAGGTCAGTGCTACTGGCCCGGTACCGGAAAGGTGAGAGCACAGAGGTCACCGGGGGGGGGCGGGCCGGTGTAATGAAATGTACAGAGAGGATGGAAGCAGAATGGACTCCTGCTATGGGAAAGTCACTACATGTTATTGGTTTTCTATGTAGGATCCCCACACAGCAAAACAAATAGTGTAAAATCTACAACAGCTAACACCCATTGTGCTCTACACAGAACATGATCGCTATTCTTATAAAAGTTATGTATGAAAGTAAAGCTGATCAGAAAAAAAACTAGGAGCTACCGATGAAAACCCTATCTGAAGAGATCGTTTGCACTAAAAGGGGTATAAATGACAGTGCCGCTTCCCTGAACTTCCAGTCTACACAGGAAAGTGTTAACAGTGGACAGTGCAGTCTCCAGGCAGGGTGTTAGCTTGGGAGTATAGAAAGGGGCAGGAAGAGGGAGGGGCAGGGGAGTGCCTTGCCATCCTAGGCTCTAGGCCTGTGTGTTTCTATTGTTGCACACAGTGTAGGCACAACTCTAGCCTCTGCATAAGAAGGTGGCTCCATAAGACTCTGAAACCAATTGTGTGTTTGTGATGCTCGCCCCAGCCCCCCACTCCACAGTCCGAATTGATATAGCTGGTGAATGTGGAATTGCCTTTTGCTCTCCCTTCTCTTAAAGTGGTTGTAAACCCTTACAAACCACTTTGACCTACAGGTAAGCCTAGATTAAGGCTTACCTGTAGGTCCAAGCAATATCTCCTAAACCTATATGGTTTAGGAGATATTTGCCTGAAAACGGGCACCGCTGTCTGCGGCGCATGCACCGTAGACAGCGGCGCACTGAGCGCGGCATTCTCCGCGATGGAGCTGCCGCGCGTGTTGGCTCCCGTGCGCATGCGCGGGAAAGATGTCATCGCGGCTTCGTCGAATGACAGCGGCAGAGCTGCGAGACCCCACCAACAAGATGGATGCGGCGGACTACAGGGGACAGTGGTGACTTCGCTGGCTCCTGTGTCAGGTAAGTGACACATAATGGGCTACTATGCGATGCATAGTAGTCCATTATGCTTTGCCTTTGCAGGGAATGAAAGAGGAAGTAAACTCATCAGGGTTTACTTCCTCTTTAAGGAAGGTATTAAACTCAGTTTTATCACTTGTAACTATAGATAAGTCTATATTAAAGCGGGATTCCACCCTAAAGTGGAACCTCCGCTCATCGGATCCCTCCCCCCCTCCGGTGTCACAACTGACACCTTTCAGGGGGGAGGGGGGTGGAGATACCTGTCAAAGACAGGTATTTACACCCACTTCCGGGCATAGACTCCCGTGGGAGTCTACTCCATTTCCTGCCCTGCCGCGCTGTCTGCTGGGACACACACGGGTCCCAGTGACAGCGCGGAGATTTCCTATTGCGCGAGTCGCGCATGTGCAGTAGGGAACCGGGAAGTGAAGCCGATTCGCTTCACTTCCTGATTCCCTCACCTAGAATGGTGGTGGCAGCAGCCGAGGGCCGAGTGATCGATCGGCCTCGGCTGCCGGCATCGCTGGAACCCGGGACAGGTGAGTGTCCATTTATTAAAAGTCAGCAGCTGTAGTATTTATAGCTGCTGGCTTTTAATATATATATATTTTTTTGGTGGAATCCCCCTTTAAGGCTTGCCAGTAGGTACTATGATTATCTCTTAAACTTGCACCGTTTAGAAGATATTCACACTGCATACAGCTGGTGATATCGCCGGTGCATGCACTCTGAAGGTCCGGCATACCACGTCGAAACTTCAGGGCCCGTGACGTAAACAGCAGCTCTCGCACGAGTGACGTCATCACGCCTTGGACCACTCTTGTAGCTGGAGGCTGCGAACCCGGAAGGAAGACCGGGTGAAGCTGGAAGCCCTGTCAGCAGTGACAGCGTGGCGCTGGAGGCCTTAGTTTTAAAGTAAGTCTCTCATAATGTGCTAGTATGCAATGCTTGCTAGCACATTATAACATTGTCTTGCATTGGAACTTTTTTTTTTTTAACTGCCATTTACTACCGCATTAAAGTGATTAAGGCTGTTTTTTTTATCTTTACGAATTAGGATAAAAAGCCTTGTGTGTGCAGCAGCCCCCCTAATACACGCCTGAGCCCTGTCTAATTCCAGCGACGTTGCACAAGAGATGCGGCTGTCTGGGACTCCCCTCCCCATTAGCTGAGAAAGCAGTGCAGTGCCATTGGCTCCCGCTGCTGTCAAAGTCAGTGAGCCAATGAAGAGAGAAAGGGGACAGGGCCCTGCCTAGGCTCCCTGTCTAAATGGACACACAGAGCTGTGGCTCGGGTGCCCCCATAGCAAGCTGCTTGCTGGGGGGCACTCAACAGGAGGGAGGGGCCAGGAGCACCGTTGAGGGACCCAATAAGAGGAGGATCTGGGCTGCTCTGTGTAAAACCACTGCATAGAGGAGGTACGTATAACATGTTTGTTCTGTTTTTTTTTTTTTCCGTTAAAAAAAAAATACTTTAATATCGCTTTAAGGCAAGCTGTACTTTAGCAAATGTGGGGGGTGCCAATAAATCATTTTCAAGTCTTGTCACAGATTCTCAATAGGATTTAGATCTGGACTTTGACTGGGCCATTCTAAAGCCTCGTACACACGATCGTATTTTCCATAGACAAAGCGTCAGACTTTTGTCCGAAGGGCATTAGCCATGAACTTGTCTTGCATACAAACAGCACACAATTGTCGGCCAACAAACACGAACGTAGTGATGTACTTAGCTCCACCCTCTGGGCACCTTCTGCTAATGTTGTGTTTGAGCATTGATTTAGAGCGTGAGTGTTTGTACTTAGGGCTTTTGTCTGGTGGACTTGTGTACACATGATCAGAAAATCTGAGAACAGACCACTGTCCGCAGAAAATGTATAAGCCTGCCATCCAACATTTTTCCACAGAAAATCTGACAACAAATGTCCGATGAAGCTTACAAACAGTCGGACTTTAGGCCAATGGTCTGTCAACACACAATTGCCTTCAGATAATCGGATCCTGTGTAGGAGGCTTAACACATGAATATGCTTTGATTTAAACCATTCCATTGTAGCTCTGGCTGTATGTTTAGGGTCGTTGTCCTGCTGGAAGGTGAACCTACATCCCAGTCTCAAGTCTTTTGCATACTCTAACAGGTTTTCTTCTTCTCTGACCAGCTTTCCTGTCATTGCTGCAGAAAAGCATCCCCACAACATGATGCTGCCACCACCATGTTTCACAGTGGGGATGGTGTGTTCAGGGTGATGTGCAGTGTTAGTTTTCTGCCACACATGTTTTTCTTTTAGACTAAAAAGATCAGAGCGCATTCCTCCACGTTTGCTGTGCCCCCCATATGGCTTCTCGCAAACTAGACTTCTTATGGCTTTCTTCTTGCCACTCTTCCATAAAGGCCAGATTTGTGGAGTGCACAACTAAAGGCCCATACACATGATCTGACTTTTTGACAACAAAAATGCAAATTAGCTGTTTTAAGGCAACATTCAACCGCGTGTACACTCCATCGGACAAACTTTTTCAGTTTTCATCGAATTGGCTGTGCGAACGGACAAACTTTACGGCAACAAAAGTCCGATGGAGCAAAGTCCGATCATGTGTACAGAAAACCATAGGACTTTTGTACAAAGTACAAACACACATGCTCAGAACCAATGCAAAAGATCATACAACAATACAGAAGTTGACCAAAGGTGGCGGTAAAGAGCAGAAAAAACGCGATTTGGTGAAAGTTGGCTGAAAAAGTCCTGCTGTGTGTATGTAATACAAGTTCACGGCCGACGCTCTTTGTACAAAAACCCACAGGAAAGTTTGTAGAAAGTCTAATTGTGTGTATGAGGCTTAATATTTGTCCTGTGGACAGATTCTCTCACCTGAGCTGTGGATCTCTGCAGCTCCTCCAGAGTCTTGGCTGCTTCTCTGATTAATGCTCTACTTGCCCGATCTGTCAGTTTAGGTGGATGGCCATGTCTAGATAGGTTTGCAGTTGTGCCATACTCTTTCCATTTTCAGATGATGGATTGAACATTGCTCCATGAGATGTTCAAAGCACGGGATATTTTTTATAACCTAACCCTGCTTTAAACTTGTCCACAACTTTATACCTGACCTGTCCGTTGTGTTCCTTGGCCTTCATGATGCTGTTTGTTCACTACAGTTCTCTAACAAACCTCTGAGGGCTTCACAGAACAGCGTTATTTATACTGGAATTGAATTACACACAAGTGGACTCTATTTACTAATTAGGTGACTTCTGAAGGCCATTGGTTCCACTAGATTTTAGTTAGGGGTATTAGAGTAAAGGAGGCTGAATACAAATGCACGCCAACCTTTTAGAAATGTATTTGTGAAAAATGTTGAAAACCATTTATTATTTTCATTTCACTTCACAATTATGTGCCACTTTGTGTTGGTCTATCACATCAAATCCCAATAAAATACATTTATGTTTTTGGCTGTAACATGACAAAATGTGGAAAATTTCAAGGGTTATGATTACTTTTTCAAGGCAGTGTATGAAAAGTAGACACAAATCGAGTGGTTCAATTGGCTAAGATCAGATTGCCAAGTGTATGCTCAGTTTAAAACCCAATTCTGGTAATCAAAATAATGATTGCCCCCCCCCCCCCCCCCCACCCTTTTTTTTTATTTTTATTGACAAATACATTCTTTGTTTTTTTTTTTTTTCTTAATAAGCCAAAATGTGCAACTTTTTTTTCTCCTCCCCATTAGGATTCCTGACACCGGCCAGGTTCCTTTCTGATGGCGAGCCTACCAAGTTCCAGCCGCCTGTCAAGCCAATGTTTGTGGAAAAGAAAGTGCTGCCGGAATCTCAGAGAAGGTATTAACAAGTTGTTTTTACAGGAGAATTCCAGATATGAATATTTTATACATATTTTACATTGGTCCAACCGGTAAATTACCAAAAGTAGACACCACTAGAGCTTCCCTGCTGCATTCTGCACACAGGAGATTGACCGCTCCACACAGGCGCCATTCAGATAATTGATAAATATAAAAATACTAAACGCCAATGAAATGTGAGTGAATAAATAAATACATTTACACAATTGTAATTACACCAGCTGCAGTAAAAACTTGCTCATAGTAAATATGAATGAAAAGAAAACAATACACCGTGGTAGGTGATAATATAAATAAATATAAGTTCTTAACAGTCCCATTATAAGTAAGTGCTCGTTCTCAATAATAAATCCGTGTTCCATAGTGCTCAGACTGGGTGCCCCACATAGATGTGCTTTCACACCTAGGAGTTGACCAACTATCTCTAGTATGGTCGTTCCAGCGTGTGGGGAGACTCCTGAAGAGATGCATTGCTGGTGGCTCTTGCAGTGGATATGCCTCATATATGTGGATAGGAATAACGGAGAAGAAACCTCATTGCGCAATGCCATTGAAAAATGTATTGGTAAAACAATTCAAAATTACACTCACGTGTAATGGTGCCTAGCATCCTGACACCCAGCATGTATAGCAGGTGATTTATTTGGGGATATCAGCCCACAATGTGTTGTTTACTGCTACTGCATTTCAGCTTGATTCCTGAAGGATTGCGTGGGCGGAAGTGTTTTGAGATTATGCCTCCATGCATTTCAGCTAATCAATGGGCCATCATCTGGAAGCTCTAATTCTGCCATATTGGGTGAGGGCTTTATACTCTTGCACCAAATCTCGTGGTTTGGGCTTAAGACTTCTGTGCCCTTAATGAGCTGCTTCTTGAGCCACTCCTTTGTTGCAGCGGCAGTATGTTTTGGGTCATTGTCATGCTGGAAGATCCACCCATTACCCATCTTCAGTGTTTGGGCTGAGGGAAGGAGGTTCTCATTCAAGATTTTACAATACTTGGCCCTGTCTATTGGCCCCTCGCTGCGTCAAAGTCGGTCTGTACTTTTAGCAGAGGAACCGCCCAAAGCCTAATGTTTCCACCTCCGTGCTTGACTGTAGAGATAGTGTTTTAGGGTCATAGTCAGCATTTTTCTTCCTCCAAACACGGAGAGTCCCCCTCCTCAAAAAGGCACATATACAGTCATTCCAATGAACATCTAAATGATTCAGAGAAGGATTGGAAGAGAGTGCTGTGGTCAGATGAGACCAAAACTGAGCTCTTTGGTATTAACTCGATTCGCTGTGTTTGGAGGAAGAAAAATACTGACTATGACCCCGAAGAACCCCCATCCCTACAGTCAAGCACGCAGGTGGAAACATTATGCTTTGGGGCTGTTTCTCTGCTAAAGGTACATGGTTAATGGAAGGGCATTTCAGCATGACAAGGTCCCAAAACATACCGCCAAGGCAACAAAGGAGTTGCTCAAGAAGAAACACATTGAGGTCATGGAGTGGCCTCGTGAGTCTCCAGACCTTAATCCTATAGAAAATGTATAGAGGGAGATAAAATTTTTAGCTGCCAAGAGGCGGCAAGAAACCTTAAGGATTTAGAGAATACCTGTGAAGAGCTGACCAAAATCCCTCCTGAGATGTGTGCCAATCTGGTCACCAACTACAAGAAACCTCTGTGCTGGCCAACAAGGGTTTCTCCGCCAAGTACTAAGTCATGTTTTGCTTGAGGATCAAATACTTATTTATTTTCTTACATCAGGGGACACAGAGCCATAGTAATAACTATTTGGGTTATATCAGCGTATCAGGTGTTGGACACTGGCACGCCCCTTAAGGCGTGAACTTCCCCCATATAACCCCTCCCATTACTCAGAGTCCTCTGTTTTTTTCACCAGTGTCGAAGGTGTTGGGCACATGTAAGGATGTGTTGTACTGAGCTCCAGGGGCAGTAATTCTTTGATGAGAGCCAGCCATCCTGACCGGATCCATTCTGATGTCTCCTTAATGGACTAAATTAATGGTACCTGGGCCTTGTCATCTGAAGACACAAGGTTTTGCTTGCGAATGCTTTTAAAGCTGGGTCCTGGGATCCAGTACTTTTTGGTAGTAAAGCCAATAAGAGTTTACTGGCAGGGTCTTCTCGCAGGTCCAGGATTGGGGGATTACCTGAATGTACCCCTGTTCCTGAAGGTTTCCTTTCAAGGTCTCGGAGCCTACTGTGATGGGCGAAGATTGGGTTTTTTATCTCTGATAAAACCCTGCGGCGAGGAAAGGTAGGGGAGATTTTCTGCAAGGAATCTCTCCTTCCATGTATTGTGTTGTCATGTCATGTCTATGTGTCACCACTGGAGGCTGTATTGAGCACTCACCATTCTGAGGCTGGAAACAGCAGAAGCTTTCACTCTCCTCTCCGTTCAAGCAAACTCGTGCCCTCAGGTATGAATGGGGGGTCTGATCACTTCCTGGGTCCCCAGATTGGCGTTTTTTGACACATTGAATGCCAGCCAGCTGCCTCTTTGTTTTCTTTAAAAAAATAAAAATAAAAAATAAATCGCAGCCGTTTTACCCCAGCCCCCCGTCAGGATGCCGGCACTCACCCACTTCCCTGTTGAAAGAGGAGGGGGCGTTTTCACGCATTGGGGTGTGGCTAAACGGCGTCAGACGCCGGCCAAACGTGGAGGAAGTAATTTAAGCTACACAGGCAGAGCTGCAGTCTGGCGGTGGAGGGACAGAGCAGAGTGGTTGCTGGTCAGGTTTGGTGACACAGGCACCCCCCTTTTGATGACATTGTACTGTATAGCTAGGACTAATAGCAGCTTTTGTACTGTAGCCTAGCAACTGTAAGATTATTTTGCTAGTATTGCCTCTGCTTTGTACTGTAAGCTATGAGTGACAAAGGGACCAGGAACTCCTCTAAGGGTTCTAAAGGGTTAATGGTATACAACAAACTTAAAAACCCTTCCGAAAGAATGTCTTCCTCCCCTGAGAGGTGAAAAGAAAAATATGAAGTATAAAAACAAGAGAACGCACGCCAGTCCTAGTGTATTAACGTTTATTTAAAATAACCAATGTTAAAAAAACAGGTATTGCACTCACAGAAAAGGAGGCCATGCCTCCAAAACATGTTGTCACGGTAACAGGTTGTGTGCGTTCCAGGAGCCAGTGTGTAGGCAGAGAGATCCTCCCCCTGGCCGTGAGTGACGTCACGCACAGCCAGCTGGTCCGTGCATGTGTGCGAACGGAGTGGGATAGCGTGTCAGCACGTAGCGGGCTATACTAAGCCCTCATACGCTCATTCAGCCTCGCTGTAAGCCATCACAGAGAGCCTGCAAATCGGGAGAAGAGGCAGCCGTGGAGGTTTTTTTTTTTATCTGAATGCCATAATAACATCGGCAGTCTGTGAGTGCAATACCTGTTTTTTTAACATTGGTTATTTTAATTAAACGTTAATACACTAGGGCTGGCGTGCGCTCTCTTGTTTTTATACTTCATAGATGTGTCTGCCACCCAGTGGACTTTTGAAAGAGCTGCAACACCCGGAGTGGAGTGATTTTATAAGATGCACCCAAGTGAACTATATGGGTGGGGACAGCGCCTATCTTGATTCAGGTTATATATTTGAAAAGAAAAATATGGCCAGTCAGTTGAGCCGAACACTTCTGTCCCTGTGTATTTCATACAAACACAGGTTTTTTTCTTCTACCATTTAAAAGATTATTGCTATGATGGCTCTCCATAGTAGGACTAAACATAGCAGATTCCCATCTAGTCCTCAGGGTCCCTTTGTTGAGGCACAGGAGGCTGGGGATCAGTTAGATCTTCCCAAATATTGGAAGATACTTATTTTTCCTCTTCAGAGGATCCTAACAGGGACGAGTAGCTGCACAAGTCAGGTGTTGTGTCTACTCCCTTACTTAACCCTTTAATTGCTTGCAGCACAGGCTCTTGAGGTATCTACCGCTAATAGGGTTCATTTGAACCTCCCCCATCTGGGGATGTTTTTTCTATTCATGCATAGCTATGTATTCTGAATGGGAACATTTTTATGAAAGAAATGGGGGGTTCCAGCTGTTAATGCTGCAATCACCTCAGTGAGCACAGTCTCACATGTCCAGTGGATAATGCACTGATGTTAAAGGCTCTAGCTGTCTAGCAAGTTAAGGTTGGATTTTCCTTTTTAAAGACAAGATGTCTTTTGCAGTTCTGGCTGCAATTGGAGTAGCTCAGTCCATTAACCCTTTAACGTCTGCTCCACTATTTTGGTGGAGCACATTTTGAGTCACGCTAATGCATTGGAATATGGACTCCAAGGTGTTAATAAACAGGTGTGAGATACCTGAATGTTCTGCCTGATCAGCAGACCCGGCAAGGGGCTGGTGTATTTGATGCACTGTCTCTCACAGATTCTATGAAGGACTTGGATCGTTTAAGCCCTATGGCTTATACTTGGACTAGTGCATTTTTGCAAAGGTCCGTGGCTCAAATATTAATCAGCCGAAGCACCAGACTTAGCCAGTCTGTGTCCCTTTCTGGGGTAAGACTATTTAGAATGGACAAGTACATCCAAAAGGGGAAAAGCTCTCTTTACCAATAAAAGGAGGTTCAGACAGTTCTCCTTTAAATCATGCAGCCTCTCCTATGCCTTAGTTCCCAGGGGCAGCACCAGGATCTTGGGGGCATAAAGCAGAATGCTAAGGCCTTCTCATGAAGGAGCACCCCCACTCGTTCGGGTGAGGGGAAAGGTCCTGCGATTCTCAAAGTCTGGCAGGAACAGGTGCAAAGGGATGTCTGCGATTTTCTTCTCTAGGTTACATCTAGGGTTTCAAGAGCCTGGATGGCCCAGTTGGCTTTCGATCTGAGGTTCCAGGGTTCGGGTCCTGTTTGGGTGCTGCCTGTGGGCTGCTGATGTGGCAAGAGAGTCTGTCTCCTCAAAGAATGCTCCTAAGGTTCCAGAGAGAAAAAAAAGGAAAGAAGAGAAGTCTCCCTTTATGGCCTCTGGATCAGCTGTTATCCCAGTCGGTGATATCAGAGATTCCCTTAGTGGAACAAGGTTTTTTTTTTTTTGTTTTTTGGCGCAAACCTTTTAAGGTCTCAGCCAAACAGAGAGGTAAGACCCATTCTAGATCTCAGAGATCTGAATTGGCACTTGAACATCCGATCCTTTCATAATTCGATCGGCTGTGTCCATCCTGCAAGGAGGGGAGTTGCATATCTCCATGTGCCAAAGTTCCTGCTTATAAGAAATCTCTGTGGTTTGAAATTAAAATGTATTTTTTCAATTGTGGCACTGCCATTCGGCTTAGCCACAGCACTAAGAGTGTTCTGAAAGATTCTGGCACCTCCTTTAGCCAGGTTAAGGGCTAAAGGCATAACAGTCCTAGCCTATTAAAGGGATCTACTTTTAATAGATCATTCAGTCTCAGGTTTAAAACCAGATTCTGATCTCAGCTGTAGATATCTGAAATCTCTAGGTTGGATTCTCCTTAAAACCATCAAGGAGGTTACTTGGGGGCTGGTTATAGATACCATACAGAAGAGGGTATTCTTACCCCAGAAGTGAATCAGTTCCATTGTAGGATTAATTCAACTTATCAGGATAAAGGAAAATTCCTTCATTCGGCTGCAGGAGATTTTTAGGGGAAATGGTGGCCTCCTTCAGGGGGCTGTCCCTCACGCCCAGTTTTATTCAAAGACTGCTTCAAGACACCATCCTGTCAGTCTGGAATAAAGAGGATTCAGGCCTTGTTTTTTTCCAATGCGCTTGGCTCCCAACATAGGTCATAGCCTAAATTGGTGGTTGTTATCCAGCAGGAGGGAACATCTTTATCCTGCAAGGTATTAACAGTTGCCAGCCTTCTAGGCTGGGGATCAGCCCTGGAAGAAGATTCTGTCCAGGGAAAGATGGTCCAGGTTAGAGGACCTTGCCTATCAACTTTGTTGGAAGTTTCAGGCAGTACATCTGGCCATAGAATCTTGGAGGTCAGATTATAGGACTGTCCTGACAGGATTCAGTCTGACAGAGCCACGGCGGTGGCTTACATAGATCACCAGGGGAGGCACGAGAAGTCGTGCAGCCCAAAAAGAGGTGAATAATGTTCTAGCTTTGGCAGAACACAACACTCCTTGCCTATCGGCAATTTTAGTATTTCAGACGTACTACTTGAGACGCCAATAATTATTTCTGGGAGAATGATCTCTTCACCCTGACATCTTCCTAGCAATATGTCAGATGGTTACTCCGGACATGGACCTATTCTCACCCAGATTCATTAATAAGGTTAACAAATTTATCGAACAAGGGGTCCGCTAGCAGGTGGAACAGGCGCATTAGTCTTCCCAGGGGATCAGTTCTCACTGATCTATGCATTCCCTCCAGCTCTGCTACTTCCGCGCCTTCTCTGCAGGATTAAGCAGGAACAGGAGGAGATGATTCTGGTGGCCCCAGAAGCTCTTAATTTATCGAGATCATTAAGAGGGCAGAAGTCCTTTTGACTCTGCCATTCTAGCCAGACCTTCTTGCACGAGGTCCAGTATTTCATCCTACTTTACGGACAAGGAGTTTAACAGGTTTGACTGTTGAATCCCAATCTATAAAAGATTGTGGATGATCTCCTTCAGTAGCGTCTACTTTGACTAATGGCAGGAAGCCGGCTTCCAGAATCACTTACTATAGAATCTGGAAGGCATAGGTTTCTTGGTATGGATCCAGGGGTGGGCACCCCAGGAAGTATGTCAATAGGCAGGATTCCTGCATATGGACTCTGAAATGAAGCTGGCCATGACTTTTATCAAGAGCCAGATCCAGGCCGTGTCTATGTCTTTTCCTATGGCCTCTTGCTTCCCACTCTTGGTGCGTAGCTTATTCAGGGGGTAACACTGTTTATCCCCCTATCAAGGCACCTTTAAATCCTTAGGATTTAAATTTGGTCTTTTCGGCTTTGCTGAATCAGCCGTTTGAACCTTAGGAGAAATTCTCTTGGTTCTTTGACAAGAAAGATAATCTTTTTTGTTTGCCATTTCTTCTGCTAGAAGAGTATCGGAACTAACGGCTCTGTCTTGTAAGAGCCATATTTTATCATGCTTAAGGATGAGGTGGTTTGTTCTCATCCTGAATTCTTACCAAAAGTGATAACAGGATTTCATTTAAACCAAGGTAGTATTCTTCCTTCTTTCTCCCCAGAAGTCTGGGGAAGAGAAAGCACTACATTCTCTTGATGTAGCAAGAGCAATCAGAATCTAATTTAAAGGCGACCGCTCAGGTTCGCAAAACCCAGGTTTTGTTTGTACTGCAAGAGGGTGCAAGATATGGGCAGGCAGCGTCAAGATTCACTATTTTCCAAATGGGTTTGTCAAGTGATTGATCAAGCTTCAGCTTAACCAGTTTCCGACCGGCGCACGCCGATGTACGTCGGCAGAATGGCACGTGCAGGCGCATATTGGCGTACAGGTACGTCCATTTTTAAATGCAGCCCTGCCATCGCGTGGCGGTCGGGACCCCCGTAAATCCAGTCGCGGGTCCCGCGGACTCTATCGCCGCAGGGATACCAATAGGCAGGATTCCTGCTTATGGGTGTCGATGTCTTTTCCTACGCGCTCTTGCTTCCCTCTCTTTTGTGCGTAGCTTATTCAGGGGGTAACAGTTTATTCCCCCTATCAAGGCACCTCTAAATCCTTAGGATTTAAAATTGGTCTTGTCGCCTTTGTTAAATCAGACGTTTGAACCTTATGAGAAATTCTCTTGGTTCTTTGACAAGAAAGATAATCTTTTTTGCTTGCCATTTCTTCTGTTAGAAGAATATTGGAACTACCGGCTCTGTCTTGTAAGAGCCATATTTCATCATGTATAGGGATGAGGTGATTTGATGTCCTCATCCTGAACTCTTACCAAAAGTGGTAACAGGTTTTCATTTAGACCAAGATATTATTATTCTTCCTTCTTTCTCCCCAGAAACCTTAATGTGGGGAAGAAAGAGCACTACAGTCTCTTGATGTAGTAAGAGCAATCAGAATCTATTTAGGGGTTGACCGCTCAGGTCCGCAAAACACAGGTTTTGTTTGTACTGCCAGAGGGTCCAAGATATGGACAGGCAGCGTCGAGATCCACTATTTTCCAAATGGGTTTGTCAAATGATTGATCAAACTTCAGCTTAACCACTTACTTACTGGGCACTTAAACCCCCCTCCTGCCCAGACCAATTTTCAGCTTTCAGCACTGATGCACTTTGAATGACAATTGCGCAGTCATACAACACTGTACCCAAATTAAGTTTTTATAATTTTTTTCCCACAAATAGCTTTCTTTTGGTGGTATTTAATTCCAGCTGGGAGTTTTATTTTTTGCTAAACAAAAAAAGATGCAAAATAAAAAATTTAAAATTTAAAATCATGTTTAATAGTTTGTTATAAAATTTTGCAAACAGGTAATTTTTCTCCTTCATTGAAATGCGCTGATGAGGCGCCGCTGGTGGGCACTGATGGGCACAGATAAGGCGGCACTGATGGGCACGGATGGGTGGCACGGATGAGTGGCACTGATGGGTACCACTGATAGATGGCACTGATGGGCGGCACTGTTTTTGTGGCAGATTGTGGGCACTGATAGGTGGCACTGTGGGCACTAATGGGTAGCACTAAAAATAGGAAAAATAGCCGATTACCGGCTCTGTTGCGTTCACATGATCAGCTGTCATTGGATCACGTGGTAAGGGGTCGGGATCGACCCCTTGCTCCAATCTATGATCAGGCGAGTCTCATAGACTCACTGATCACAGAGTGTGCCGTCAATAGACGTCCTCCCGGCAAAGCAGGTCCGCGCTGTAGCAGTCATCCGGCTATAGCACAGATCTCTAGAGGTTAAAGAAGAAAATTCTTCTTTCTCATATTAAGAGCACATTCATCCAGGACGATTAGTGCCTCTTGGGTGATGCATCATCAGGCCTCTATGGCTCTGATCTGTAAGACCGTAACATTGGTCTTTGGTTCAGACGTTTATCCGAATAATTTTTATTTTATTTTTACAAATCGTTATTAACCGGTTCCCAACCGGTGCACGCCGCTGTACGTCGACAGAATGGCACGGGCAAGCATATTGGCATACAGGTACGTCCAATCTTTGCCGCCCTGCCGGTCGGGACCCCCGTGAGTCCGGACGCGGGTCCCGCGGACTCCATCGCCGCGGGCATACCAGCGATCGTTTCACGGGCCGGCTGAACGGAGAAATGCTGTTGTAAACAGCATTTCCCCATTCTGCATAGCAACTAGTGATGCTAATCTCTGCTGCATGTGATTGGAGCAGAGATCAGTGTTCACTAAATAAAAGCCCAGCCCCCCACAGTTAGTAACACACCCCTAGGAACA
Organism: Lithobates pipiens; assembly: GCF_037356315.1. Classification (NCBI taxonomy): domain Eukaryota; kingdom Metazoa; phylum Chordata; class Amphibia; order Anura; family Ranidae; genus Lithobates; species Lithobates pipiens. The sequence continues at coordinate 550,563,407 of NW_027507758.1, read as the reverse complement.
CTTAACCCCTACACTGCCACCCACTGGTTATCCCCGTCACTGCACGTGTTTAATTTACACTGCAATCACTGCATTTATATAGCAGTGATTGCTGCATAAATGACTGGTCCCAAGAATGTGTCAAAAATGTCCGCGATAATGTCGCAGTCACAATAAAAATCGCTGATCGCCGCCATTACTAGTAAAAAAAAAAATTATTAATAAAAATGCCATAAAACTATCCACTATTTTGTAAACGCTATAACTTTTGCGCAAACCAATCAATCGCTTATTGCAATTTTTTTTACCAAAAATATGTAGAAGAATACGTATCGGCCTAAACCGAGGGAAAAAAATGTTTTTTTAAATATTTTTGGGGGATATTTATTATAACAAAAAGTAAAAAATAATGCGTTGTTTTTTTTTTCAAAATTGTCGCTCTATTTTTGTTTATAGCGGAAAAAATAAAAACCGCAGGGGTGAACAAATACCACCAAAAGAAAGCTCTTTGTGGGGAAAAGGGGACGTCAATTTTGTTTGGGAGCTACGTCGCACGACCGCGCAATTGTTGGTTAAAGCGACGCAGTGCCGAATCGCAAAAAGTAGTCTAGTCTTTGACCAGCAAAATGGTCCGGTCTGAAGTGGTTAAAGGTCATGAAGAGATTGCTTTTGGGCACAGCATACACTGCAGGCTTCAGTTTAAGTCCTCTGACCTCCAGTTTCCTTGATTCTGTCCCCCCCCCCCCCTCAAAGTTGCCATTGCTATGGGACATCCCACATAGTTATTACTATGGCTCTGTGTCCCCTGATGTAAGAAAAGAAAATAGGATTTTTAAAACAGCTTACCTGTAAAAATCCTTTTCTTTGATGTACATCAGGGGGCACAGAGGTCCCTCCCTTCTTCTTCTTATACAGTTTGATTGCTTGGCTACAAAACTGAGGACTCCCAGTAATGGGAGGGGTTATATGGGGGAAGTTCACGCCTTAAGGGGCGTGCCAGTGTCCAGTACCTGGTATGTCGATATAAGCCACATAGTTATTTACTATGGCTCTGTGTCCCCTGAAAGACAGTCAAAAGAAAAGGATTTTACAGGTAAGCTGTTTTAAAAAAATCCTATTATTTTTACCATTTTTGAGCCAGTTTTTCTTTGATAATAAATAATAATTTGTCCTGGGAAAAAAAAAAAAAAAAGGTATAATCTACCTGTATGTACCAAGTGGTTGTGATGATATGTACGGTTTTACTAACACATGTCAAAGTTGGAAAAGTTTGCTTAGGTGTTAAGATTTGTTTTACCCTTAGGCATGAATGGCTAAAATAATAGATTTTTCTGTACTTTTACCTGCAATTGTGTTCATTATTGACAAAAGTCCCTTTACTGATGAAATTTCATTATGTTTTTAAAGCAGGTTCTTGAGCCCAGAATTTATACCCCCCCGATCCAGGAAAGATCCACTTTATTTTCAGATTGAAAGGGATGACATGCTTGAAAGACGAAAAACCTTCAACATTCCAGAATTCTACGTAGGTGCGATAACTGTTCCATCCTTGTAACCCCATGTTATTTGAAATGAAAAGGGCAGAAATGTTATAGCAGTACCCCCTGCTATGCCTGATTGGGCCTGTTGCTATAACAGGCTGAAGGTCAAACAGAATGTTTATGTTCGTGTGGGGGGGTCAGGATGAGCCTGATGGTTGCCAAATACCAAACAATTTGGGGTGTTTTCAGCAAATTCGAAAGCCACGGAACACCCTTTAAAAGTCCATGGGAGAAATCAAATGTGCTAATTTTAAAGGCTTATATGCATGGTATTGCCATAAAAAAGTGTTTGGGGACCTGGGTCCTGCCCCAGGGGACATGTATCAATGCAAAAAAAAGTTTTAAAAATGGCAGTTTTTTCGGGAGCATTGATTTTAATAATGCTTAAAGTGAAATAATTAAAGTGTAATATTTAAATTTCGTACCTGGGGGGTGTCTATAGTATGTCTGTAAAGTGGCGCATGTTTCCCGTGTTTAGAACAGTCCGAGAGAAAAATTACATTTCTAAAGGAAAAAAAGTCATTTAAAATGACTCACGGCTATAATGAATTGTCGGTCCCGTCAAGACGCATAGAAGTTATTGAAAAAAACGGCATGGGATTCCCCCACAGTCCATTACCAGACCCTTTGGGTCTGGTATGAATATTAAAGGGAGCCCCGAACCAAAATGTAAAAAGAAAATTGCGTGGGGGTCCCTTCATATTCCATACCTGGGCCTTCAGGTCTGGTATGGATATTAAGGGAAACTCCGCACCAAAATGTAAATAAAATGGTGTGGGGGTCCAACCAAAAAATCTATACCAGACCTTTATCCGAGCACACAACCTGGCATGCCGCAAGAAAAGAGGGGGGGGGAGCGCCCTCTTGAACTGTACCATGCCACATGCCCTCAACAGAAATGTAATTTTGCTTTCAGACTGTTCTAAACATGGGAAGCATGCACCACTTTACAGACATACTATAAGACACCCCCCAGATAGGAAATTTAAAGGAATATTTCACTTTTATTGTTTCACTTTAAGCATTATTAAAATCGCCGCTCCTGGAAAAATGCAATTTTTTAAACTTTTTTTTGTATTGATACGTGTCACCCAAACCCTTTTTATGACAATAACTTGCATATAAGCCTTTAAAATGATCACTTTTGATTTTTCATGTTTGTGTCCCATAGACTTTAATGGTGTTTGCGCATTCAAACACATTTTTTGCCTGTTCGCATGTTCTGCTGTGAACCAAACCGGGGGGTGTTGCTGGCTAAAACTTTGCCAAATTGGAAACCTTCTGCAGGTACTTGCAGGCACCCCTTGGAAACCTTTACTTCTTTATTTTAAAAATTCTTAGTGATGGAGTCTCTTTAAAGGATAAGTTCACCTGCATTAACATGTTACATGTATATCAAGGATGTAATATGTTAATGATGCAACAGCGCACCCCCCATCCCTCATTGTGACAGTGTGCAGGGGATCTCCTTCCCGCTATCACAATTTTTTTTTTTTTTTAACCGCAGCCATGCGGGGCTCCACCTGTCTGGCTGCATCATTCATTCACATATTTCTATGAATAGAACTACAACTACCATCAGTCATTGCGGCTGTCGGGTTGTAGTTGAGCTTGTGGAAACGGTGAAAATACTGCGCTAAATCAAATAAAAAAAAAAAATAATAATAAAGTGAAAAGCAGCCACTAAAAGTGAGATGCACACAAAAATAGGGAACAACAAAATGTAGCAGTGCTGAGTGAGAGAGAGATGAACTCCCAATATATACTACAAAAAATGAAATGTGATTAATAATATATCAATCCAAAAATTGAATAAAGGATGGTTGACAAATGAATGTGAAAAAGTTGAGTTTGTAATTCTCAATGAACTACCAGGCGCTGAGTACTCTGGGTAGTTCATTGATCCTTCCTGTCATTCAGCAACTGCCTGCCTATAGACTGCTACACTTACAGTCTGCAGGAGCCATGCATTGCGCCCATGATCTGCTGATGATGGTTGAAATATTTTACAGGCTCCTAAGAAAAGATAATAAATGCACATTTTTGTAACAGGCAAAAAGATGTGCCTTTTAAAAAAATATATATATTATTTTTTTAAGAAAGGTGAACTCATGCTAACTTTGCAAGTTTGCATAAATATTCTCCTGCAATATTTATACAAAAACAGTAAATGCTTCTTAAGGCTGGGTTCACACCGCTGCGGGGGGAGAACCGGATGTGATTCGCACAGCAAATCACATCCGATCTCCGTAGCGCTGCGAGTTCAGCCATACAGATAGTATGGCTGAACTCGCAGCGGTCCCGCAGCAAACTCGCACGGGACCCTTTTTTGGGTCCGCAACGGAATCGGATCGCATGGGGGTTCACACCATGCGATCTGATTCCTGTGCGAGTCGGCAGATCGCACTGCGATATGCCGACGGATCTGGGGGTGTCATTAACATAACATTGACACCCCCAGCCGTCCGCATAGGGCAGTGTGAACTGCCGGCGGGAGGTGTGCGATGCGGGAAAACGCCGCGGATTCGCGGCGTTCCCGCATCGCAGCAATGTGAACCTAGCCTAAAGCTTTTATTGCTAAAAAGCTGTCATAGAGCTCCAGTCAAATGACTGCCAGATTTTGTCTCCTCTCTCCAGTAATCAGACTATAATGCCCCTTTCACATGTGCGGATCCGTATTCAGACACCCGCTTGCTCAGCAGGGATCGCTCTGTTGATCCCGCTGAGCCGGCGAATGACAAGTCCATCTCTGCACACTGTGCGGAAACAGACATGTCACATCTCTTCTCTCTTCTATGGGGGGGAATCAGATAAATGCAGACTGCCTGTCCGTTTTCATCCGAACCACCAGACGGATGGGAAAATAGGGTTTCCATCCTTCTGTGTTTATCGGATGTCAGCGGACATAACACCGCTGACATCCATCGCTCCATAGAGAAGTATGGAGCGACTGTTCAGGTCCACTAAAAAAACTGACAGGCGGATCTGAACGGTCTGCACATGTGAGAGCCCTAACAGTATAACTTTGTAGCAAGTGAATGTGGGAGGCTGCAGCAGGGGCTGATCTGTGTCAGATATTCGTAAATGCAGGAAAGAATTGCCCAGGCGCCAGAATTAAATTTTTGTGTTATCAGTGAGTGAACATCTCTGTCTAGAAAGTAAATGCTGTCCCTGGGTAATCATAGGGGTGCATCCTAAAGCTCAAGCACACGTCTTTCTACATACAGTATGTATGAGCTCAATCTCCCTGCCGGCACAGTGAAAGTGCGTAAGCACTTCTCTTAGGGCGGAGCTGGTAAGATGGAGATCATATGGTTATGACTAAGGCCTTATAGGCTGAAACACGTCAACTGACTTAATCTGTGTTTTTTTTCCACTGTGGCTATTCAATAAAATACAGGAATTTTAAGACTAACAACCAGAGTGCGGATGACTTTTTCTAAGAGATCTTTTTCATCTACCTGCTGGCACACAGAGTGATGATGCTAATGTACATGGGGGGATTAGGGTGTGCCCTAGCACATCTGGCACACCCTGTGCGCACGCCTATGGTTGTAACCTAAACAAAGAGGTTGCAATTCTTTTGGAGAGGAAAGCAAAATGCATTGTCAGGAAGCACTGATAAGATCATTTGTTCTTTAACCCTTTTGCTGTACCAATGTAACTGTTACATTGGTGGCATTGATGGCATATACAGAACTCCTGGCCCATATAGCACCTGGGGGTTTGTTGACACTTTTTTACTCCTGGCTTTCAAATAGAATCAGTAAAGCTGCCCAATCACTTCTATACACTAGTTTCACATGCAGTTTTGAGACACTGATTGTGTAAATGATTACCTTGTAAAACAACCCATTCACTTCAAAATAAAAATGAAAGGCAAAACATATTAGATATATATAAAAAACAAAACAAAAAAAAACATTATAAATAATTTTTTACCTTCTTTTTTTTTTTTTTTTTTTTTTTTTTTTCTTTTTTTTTGTGATCATATTCCTCTGTTCTCAGCAGCATAAGAGCTGGGGGGGGGGAGAAGCAGCAGTACGCTGATCTTCCCTGTGAATGGCTTTTGGGGGGGGGGGGGGGCGACACTGATCATTGGAGGAGAGCATACAAAGTCCCCAGCATAGGTTAAGAGCTGACCATGCTGTGTTCTGCTTAGTATAGTATCGTTTTTAATAGGAGAGCACAGTGACTGGCAAGCTCACCAGAGATTTCACACAAAATTAATTGAGACTCTCATACAAGTACATGGCACAGCAGGCACATATCAGGAATATGAAATATTAGGGTAACAAACACTTTAAGATATTTAACATCAATTTACTTGACACAACCTCATCATTTATATTTTACACAAAAAAAAAGCGGGTATTTTTTTTTTATGTGCACATATATTCATTTGAGTGCATTTTATTTACTGAAAATCAAGACTTGATTGCAATTACCAGTATTGCAATGCAATTATTGTGTAACTTAAAAAAAAATTACTACTGCTTCCATTATTTTCTACAGGGTCTGTGCTTTAAGAAAATATATACTATTTTGGGGATTTAGGCGATCTTCAGGCCTAAAAAAAAAGAATTATAACGTGTGCAGAAAAAGACACTGCATTGCTGGCAGGATCAACATGTATTTTCGGTACTTACTGAAAATACAAAAAAAACAAATAATAATGTAGCCTCCATATCTAAGGGCTAGTAAACTATATGGAATAACAGTATGTGCAGATTTCTATAGCTAGCCTGCCATGTAGAAATCTGTTTCAGAAGCAGCTGCTCAGACAGGTATGTGGAGGAAAAAAGAATTGGAGGGTTATTATTGGTGAAGAAGTAAGAATGGAGAATACAGAGTGGAGATGGATTCTGAGGGAGTAGGTGATCTGTTTTGTGTATTGATGATTTATATGTTTGCTGTCTTCCAGGAAGCATTCTTGCTGTGACCATGTCCAATCCCCATGCAGGGGGGAAACTCCACAGATTTGTGGGGCTTTGTATCCAGAGGTCAGGAAAAGGACTCGGTGCCACCTTTGTTCTCCGCAATGTGATTGAGGGACAAGGTAAAGGATCCTAGAAACTTGCTGGAGCTGCTCGTGCATATCACACATGGAGTGCAACTCCAGACAAAACATTTTCTTATTACTGTGTTCCCTATGGGGAAATTTCCTTTTACTTTCTGTCCCGGTGACTACACAGCATCTAGAAGGAAATCTCCCCATTGTGCAACCACAGAAAGCAATACAGTCTTGAGATTTGAATGTTTCCCAGTCTGTCTGGCAAGAGTTCTACTTTAACTGGCATTCCCAGCTCAATGTAATATTTTTTTTTTTTGTTGCGGTTTACTCCGTTTTTTGTTTTTAGAGACGCTGACACCTCACCCATGCAGGGGCAAGGTGACCGAGTCTCTGCAAGACCCTCTTGTAATCATCAGACCTGCACTTTCTTGCTTCCCCTTAGCCGGAGAGGATTCCCAGCACTTCTGGGTATAAAGTAGCATGTGACCTTTTTCCTGTGACAGTGTCAAAGCCTTGCAGCCAATCACCAGCCTGAGTATTGTCACGTGACTAGAAGTGACACATCACGGCTCCCCAAGGTCACTAACAAACTCGGCATTGGCTAAAGGGGCATGGTGACACTATATTTTAACTGCCTATAAAAAAAAATATGGGGTTGATTTACTAAAACTGGAGAGTGCAAAATCTGGTGCAGCTCATAGAAACCAATCAGATTCCAGGATTTTTAAGCTTAATTGAACAAGCTGAAGTTAGAAGCTAATTGGCTACCATGCACAGCTGCACCAGATTTTGCACTCTCTAGTTTTAGCTAAGGTTCCACTGATACCACTTATTTAAGACTGAGTACAAGTACTGATACTTTTTTTTTTTTCAAGTACTTGCCGATACCAATTACCGATATTTTTTTAAATGTCATATGACAGTGGTGCTAATATGCAGCACCGATGACACGTGGACTGTCTTTTTTTATTTTTTTTATTTTTTTTTATAATATTTTTTTTACTAATTTATTTTTTTACAATGCTTTCTCTTTTTTGGGTGAGAGTGGGCCATGTCAGTGTGTTTTTTTATTTTTATTTTTTCCTTCCTCCGCTCTCCATCCTGACAGACTGAGGACGTTGGAGGAGCACAGAGAGGGGCCTTGAGGGGGATATGGGGGACAGTCAGGGGTGATCGCCACGGGGAAGGAGTTACAATCACCGATCCCCTGTATAGTTTTCAGTAAGGCAGCTGAAAGCCGCGGGAGGGACAGGAGGAGAAGCAGCTGTCAGCTGCTTTATTGAAAATCTATACAGGGAGATCGGTGATTGTAACTCCCTCCAACCGCCTCGCTGATCATCCCTGACTGTCCAGGTATCGGGTCAAGCATCGGAGCATTTGCCCAAGTACAATTGTTTTATTGTCGGATCCCGTTCATTGAAGTCGGACATGAAGCCGTAGGGCCAAGTCGGATCGGAATTTGTCTGACTTCGATGTCGGAGCAATGTGAACCTGGGCTAAAACCTGGAAGCTGATTGGTTTCCTTGCAAAATTGAACCTAATTTTGCGCTCTCCAGCTTTTGTAAATAAACCCGTGTCTGTGAGCGGGTGATGTTTGTCTCATAGGGCAGGAAAGTTTTGTGACATACAAGGCGGTCTGTGTTCCAGTGATACAGGAATGTTCATGATGTTGTTGGGATTGTCTTCCTGTTCTCCAGGTGTTGAGATGAGATATGACCTGTACAGTCCTCGGATGCATGAAATCCAAGTCCTGAAACTGGAGAAGAGACTGGACAGCAACCTGATGTATCTGCGTGACGCACTCCCTGAATACAGCAAGTTTGATGTCGACATGAAGCCAGTCATGTTACTGGGCACTGAAGTTCCTGTCAACCCAGTGAGTGGGGAAGTTGTACACATACACACGGGCTCACTATATTGTCAAAAGTATTGAGACACCTGCCTTTACACGCACATGAACTTCAATATTGAGTTGGCCCACCCTTTGCAGCTATAACAGCTTCAACTCTTCTGGGAAGGCTGTCCACAAGGTTTAGGAGTGTGTCTATGGGAATGTTTGACCATACTTCCAGAAGCGCATTTGTGAAGTCAGGGACTGATATTGGATGAGAAGGCCTGGCTTGCAGTCTCTGCCCTAATTCATCCCAAAGGTGTTCTATCAGGTTGAGGTCAGGACTCTGTGCAGACCAGTCATGTTCCTCCATCCCCAACTCACTCATCCATGTCTTTATGGACCTTGATTTGTGCACTGGTTGGGAGCAGAAATTGTCCAAAATGTCTTGGTATGCTGACTCCTTAAAAGTTACCTTCACCGGAACTAAGGGGCCAAACCCAACCCCTGATAAACAACCCCACACCATAACCCCCCCCCCCCTCCCCCACACACACCAAATTATGGACCTTACTCTGTGCACTGGTCCAAATAAAGACATGGATGTGTTTCGTTGGAGGAACTTGACTGGCCTGCTATCAACCTGATAGAACACCTTTGGGATGAATTAGAGTGGAGTCTGTGAGTGCCTGACTTTCCAAATGTCCAAATGCAATTCTGGAAGAATGATCAAACATTCCCATAGACACACTCTTAAACTTTGTGGACAGCCTTCCCAGAAGAGTTGAAGCTGTTATAGCTGCAAAGGGTGGGCCTTTATATACTTTATATATATACACAAAATATACGTATGCAATATATTTATGTCGTCTTTTCGACGTGCTGAGCGCAACACATTAAAGTGAATGAGGCTGCTCTCAAGGACCCTGCAACCACATGCACTGCACATGGTGGTGATGTGCTAGTTTGGGGTTCGATCGCTTACAGCAGGCATTGAAGAGGCCCTACAATGCCGCCTCACCTGTCAAATGCTTGTTCACGTCACTCTAAGGGGAAGAAAGAATATGTATATAATCTGTATTGCAACGCTGTAATCATTAACATATTATTTAATGTATTTCTTTCAAATTCAACCAGTGTAAATTCCTAAATGTGACCTGTTATCAGCCTCTTGTAATCGTTGCAGAGCTCAGACTGGGGAAGGGAAAAAAAGCAGCACAGGGAGGCCATCTGTTGTACTGCAGTCTAAAGCCCCATACACACTATTCGATTTTCTGCAGATTTTTGTCTTCAGATTTACCAAAACCATTCAGTGCAAGGGCCTGCCTGATTGCATACAAATTGAAACTCTTAAGGTCTGACTTCATATTATATTATATTATATTATATTAAATCTGCAGAAAATCGAATAGTGTTTATGGGGTCTAAAGAGCACGTTGATGGGAGAAGAGAGCAGTGTGACGAGGATGAGCTGATCAGTTTGTCACTTCTTCTGTTATTGTTCAATAACTGGGTGGGGAGGAAATCTGAAGTGAAATTTAAAAAAAATGAAAAACTGCAGCAGAGAAAGATCCGGACCCCCTACCCTGCTAGACAGAGCTGTGCTGTGTGACAGAGCTGTGTACATCTCAGGACTGGATGGAGAGAATTAGAAATCCCTTGACAGGTAAAACCTCTCATGTATGCATTTAATCTGTGTACTTAATTGTTTGCCTGGAGTCCAGTGATCATTTTTATAATGTATAATTCCTGCTAAAACTTTTTTTTTCTTTTTAGTTTAGAATAACAGTGAGGAATATATGGAACACCTGCTGGGTTTTTCCTGCTGTCTGTTGTTCTGTTACTTTCGCATTGGGGCAGGCGGACGCTATCGGTAAAACGGTGCTATTCGGCCACTAGCAGGGATGTTTTAACCCCCGCTAGCGACCGAAAAGGGTTAAAACCATTGCGTCGTTTTGTCGGTGGGTTTGCGGCGCTGCCTCAATGTTTTCAATGGGAATGGTCGCTTTAGGGTGATTTATACACCGCTGCAAAGATGCGGCTTGCAGGACTTTTTTGACCATCCTGCAAGCGCACCGCTCCAGTGTGAAAGCCCTCGGGCTTTCACACTGGAGACACAGGAGAGGTGCTTTACAGGTGCTATTTTTAGCGCTGTATCGCCTGTAAAGCACCTCAGTGTGAAAATAGCCTTATGTCCTGCACATGTGAGTGGACCTTCCAAGTTTTTTCCGACGGAATTCCACTCAAGCTTGGCTTGCATACGCATGGTCACACAAGTTCTCTGAATTTCCGACTGTCAAGAACGCGGTGACGTACAACACTACAACGAGCCGAGAAAATGAAGTTCAATGCTTCGGAGCATGCTTCAAATTGTTTCCGAGCATGCGTAGGAGTTTTGCGCGTCGGGGATGGTACAGACGATCAGTTTCTGATCGGAACTTTTTCCGACCGAAAAATTGAGAACCTGCTCTCAATCTTTTGCTGGTGGGAATTCTGCCAGCAAAAGTCCGATGGTGCATACACACGGTCGGAATTTCCGACCAGAAGCTCTCACCGGACTTTTGCTGGCCGAACTTCTGATTGTGTGTACAGGGCATTAGAGAGATTCCCCCTACAATGACAACAGTTTTACATGAAACACATGTTTACAATATATAGTAGAATATATTTCTGTCTTCTCTTTCCCCTCTAATAGATACAGGTGCAGATGAAGCCCCGGCCGTGGTCCAAACGCTGGGAGCAGGAAAAGTTCAACATTAAAGGCATTCAGTTTGAACAATATCTGCTGGAGAAACACATCAAGAGAGCTAAGAAGTCTGCTAAGCCTTGGGAACGGTTTGATATGCTGAAGGAATATGATACAACCAAGATCGAGCAAGACATATTGCAAGAAATAGAGCAGAAAATGGCAAAATCTGAAGCCAAACTGGATGCTAACAAATAGGACTAGGATGCTGAGGACAGTTATAAAAAATAAAAAAAAAGCTTATTATGGTATTTCTAATTCACTGCTGTATGAATACATGAAAAATAAAAATTCTTTTTGATAACCGGGACTTATGAAATCGGTGTAAGTGAAATGTAACGTTTGTGGAAGGTGTTGGGTATGATTTGTAATGTTGGCAGTGAAAGGCCAGAAGAAGGAAATTTTGATTTGGGTGAAATTCCTTCCTGACCCTAAAGACTGGCCTAGGGCCCATGTAGACAAGAAATCGATTGCTGTGCCCTGGGGTGGCAATCAAACACCCCGAGCAGAAAAGTGCCACATCCTAATAATGAAGTATTGAAGGATAGAGAAAAATGGACTTTAATGGCACATATCAAATAACACATTTTAATAGTTCACATATATTGGTTACATGTACAGTACATATTAATTAAAACACATTAATTGCGAGATACACAAAGAGGGGCCCATTGATCAACTCAACAAATGAATGCCACTTGTATACTTCCTGTGGGGCTATAGTGGTAAACGTCGGAAAGACCCGCACTGGGGTATGGCATTCGCTATGAGGGTGTTCAAAGGTCCTTGAAGAGTTAAAAAATGCTCAAAATGTTTCGCCATTTGGATTGTTGCTTCTTCAGGAGCTTCTATATCTTGTTGGGTTGATCAATGGGTCCCTCTTTGTATCTATCAATTCATGTGTTTTAAGTTATATGTACTGTATATGTAACTAATATATGTGAACTATTAAAATTTGTTATATTTTATATGTGCCGCTAAAGTCAATTTTTCTCTATTCTTCAATACATCAGAGCCCATGTAGACAGATCTTTGTGTCTGAGCTGCCATTCTTCTGCCAAGAAGTGAACGCGCAGGAATGCGATTCAGTGTGAAGCAGCCCTCAAAGACACTGGTGACAGATGACACAACACCGAGACATCATACTTCATAGACACCTTTATTAAGGAACACATGAGCTGGATTATTGTCCCAGACATCACATTTATACTGCATGCATAAGATGAAGATCACACATCACAATATACAGATCACATTGTTCTCCCATCTTCATTGCAGGGCTGCTCACTTGCAGCAGTTGCAGGTCTCACTTCCGCTGGCACAATGGCAGCCATCAATGCATTTACCGCACTGGTCTGGACAGCAGGAGCAGCAGCCTGTGGATAGAAACAATCATCAGATGATGGTAGGATAATGTGCTTCCATCGATCGCCATAGCAGCCAAAACTCCCAACATTTTAATATTGTCATCAATAAAACTGCCTATCAAAAGCAAAAAAAAATTCTATGTATTTTGAAAAGAAACCTATACCAAGCTAAAACACAAAGAACTAGTGATGGAATTGCTTTATCAAAACATAATCAAGTCATTCGATAAATATAAAATTCAGGCAACTAGCGTTTTTAGAAGGAATATCCATTATAGCAGCAGCTGGCATATTTTCTCAGTACAGGTTTCCTGTAATAGTTCACAATTACTTGTGACTATAATGTATGACAAATCACACAGGTCTAGAGGTTAGAGAAAGTCCAGTTCAAATGATATTTTGTACATTAACCACTTGGGCCCCCCCCCCCCCCCCCCCCATATATATGACCAGACCATTTTTTGCGATATGGCACTGCGTTTCTTTAACAATTTCGCAGTCATGTCACGCTGTACGCAAATAAAATGCATGTCCTTTTTTTTTCCCCACAAATAGTGTGTTTTTGGTAGTATTTGATTACCTCTACATTGCTTTTTTTTTTTTTTTTTTTTTTTTTTTTTTTTTGCGATAAACAATTTTTTACTTTCTGCTATAAAATATACCCAATTTTTTTTTTTTATTAAATTTCTTCATAAATCTTCTAGATTGTAAGCTCTAATGAGCAGGGCCCTCTGATCCCTCCTGTATTGATTTGTATTGTAAGTGTACTGTCTGCCCTCATATTGTAAAGTGCTGCGCACACTTTTGGCACTATATAAATCCTGAAGAATAATAATAATAAATTTAGGCCAATATATATTCTGCTACATATTTTTGGTAAAAAAAAAGTGTATATTAATTGGATTGTGCAAAAGATATAGCGTCTACAAACTATGTTTTTTTTTTTTTTTTTTTTTTAACTAGTAATGGCAGCCATCAACGACTTATAGCGGGACTGCAATATTGTGGAGGACATTCTGACACTGATACTTTTTGAGGACCAGTGACACTTTGGCTGGAAAACGGTTAACATCAGGGGCGAGCAAAGGGTTAAATGTGTGCCTAGCCTGTGATTTTTTAAATTGTGGGAGGGGCTTTTACTAGGGGAAGACATGGATCCTAGTCCCTGCTCTGCAGAGAAACAGGATCCATGCCTCCCATCGTGTCAGAACGGCAATCGTGCTTTTTTTTTTTTTTTACATAGGAAGATTGCCCTTCTGCCTCTCTGCTCATTCATCGGTGGGTGCTGATAGACATCGAGTCCAGGGTACCCGCCACTGGGTTCCTGCTCTGTGTGATCACAGCGGGAGCGAGCCGCCGGTGGCACGCATATGTGCCCCTTACCCGGAAGAGCTGATTCACGTACTGTATGTGATATATATATATATATATATATATCACTGTGTGTATATGTATGTGTGTATATAATTATACTCACACACTATCTGATCCGGCAACAGGTGTCACCCTATAGAAGTAACACTGCTGTAGGGCAGATGGGAAGTGGATAACAGCAATGAAAGATCTGTGAAAATCTCTAAGGTCTCTTTGACGAGCGGTTGGGGTTCAGTAAATACTGGCAGCTGAGCTACTGTTTTACCTCCTTTTGCCAGCCACCCAACCTGTAAAATAACAGCCGAATGGAGATGTTCATACACCACAGCTGCAGTGCTCCATCATTGGTGTCAGTGGGAGGAATAGTACTTCATCATTGGTGTCAGTGGGTGAAAGGGTGCCCATCAATGGTATTGGTGGCAGTAGGAGGAATAGTGCCCCATGGGCTGGACAACAAAAAAGCAAAAGGCAACATCTGGCTTCTGGGTTGCAGTTTGGAGTCCACTGTTCTAGATGGATAAATAAAAAGCAACTAAAAAAAAAAAACATTTCATATAACCTATCTCATGGGCAGCCAGAGCTGTAGCAGCAGACTGACATGAATGAATCTCTAGCGGACATACTATACACTGACATCTAAGAGCCACATAGGAAAATGGTGCTGGAATTCTATTGATCACTGCGGGTCATACTCTGATCAATGGATAAAAGATAAAATATCTTCATTCAGGGATACCAGACCAACATATCTTGTAAGTATTTGTCTGGAGGATTAAAGTTCCTCCCCACCCCCGCACTTCTATGCTACTGGATGTGTGAATCATGTCCATCTTAAATTCATTTGTTTTCTCCTCAGATGAAGATAACTAACTTTTTTGTAAATAAAGAAACTTGGCAAATTTAGCCTAATGAATGTTATTTCCATTAGAAAAAAAAAAAAACAGTGACAAGCCTGAAACGAATTGCTGTTGTGGAACTAACCAATTTAGTGAACTTAGGCGGAACTAAACCCAATGACTTCACAGATTCCCTAAACAGTTCTATTCAAGGATTGTCATGAATGATAACTGTCAAAAGTGCTTTGGCTCTCATCCAAACGGCTAAGCCATCAAATGGTTGGTGTCATAACACACCACATATGCATCTCCATGGCAACTGCAGATCAAACTGAGGCTAAGATGGCCACGTTCCTGGCTGTAAAGCATAGGAGGGTTTAGTTCCACTTTAAGTCTATTATCTATTGTGCATGTGAAGTGGATACAAATAAAAGCCTCAGTCTTACTTTTCTTGCAAGAATCACATTGGCAGTCCTGGCACTTACAGGAATCTGGTTGGCAGTTACAGGAAGCACCTATAAAATGAGATATCATTAGAAAAGAACACAAAAAACAACAATACATCCAAGCAAGCTAGATTATCCAAAAATTCATAGTTGTTAAACATTCTGTAATTCTCAATGGGCCCTTCTGGATTATGGAATCCGGTCCTCAATGTCCAGTATGGAAAGTTTCTCATCATCTTACACTTGGGATTGTGAGAGGTGCTAAATCAATAGGACCAGAGTTTTAGACAAACATTTCCACTACAACTGTACAGTGCTGCAAAAAATTGAATATACTTTTTCAATTCCACCTCCTGAAAATGGTCCTTCAAATCTTTATAAATCCTGTGAATTATATTTTACAGCGAGAATCAAAGCTGTAATTATCTGACACTATGCAACAAATCAGTGTGAGGCTCCATCCTATAGATTGTGACCTCGACAAGCTGGGCCCTCCTATCCCTTCTACATTGAACTGTATTGTAATTGTACTGTCCCCTCTCTACATTGTAAAGTGCTGTGCAAACTGTTGCCGCTATATAAATCCTGTATAATAATAATAATATAATAATATAATAATAATATTGCACATTAGTGTTTGTTTAAGCTCCTATAAGCTGTTATTAGCATTTGTTCTGCTCCTAGAAGCTAAATAGTGTTATCCAATGTGTTTCTGCACACTACTTTAGGCTATTAGTGTTTTTTGAGCTTCAGTTGCTAGGAGCACAAAAGAACATTATATTTGTACACTTATTTGGGGCATTTTTCCCAGCAGAACAAAAATGCTAAATGTTCCTAAACACTACTAAAACGCTTCTATTTTCTTCATGTACTGTGAAAACGCTAATAAAACGCGAACACTTCTAAAAACTACAAAAATGCTACTACAAGCCGCGACAAAACCTCTATTATCAGCACTTTTCATCCAGCGTTTTTTTTTTTCTAGTATTTTTGAGCTTATAATAAAAATGCTAGCGTGCATGGAGCCTAATTGTTACAAAATGACAGTTACAAGTACTTTTATACTTTTTTTTACTTTTACACACTAATATGTGAGATAACTTCTTATTTATAAGGTTCCATATCATTATGTTATTATTAGTTAGAGTTATTGGCATACCTTGAGCACATTTGCAATCCTGAGGGTCCATGGTTACACTGGATTCAGATGGGCAAAAGACGGCAGTGATTTGCTGTGGATTCAGATGCTGAGTAGATGTCGGTGATTTTCAGGCGTTCAGTAGATGTCGTGATTTTCAGGCGTTCAGTAGATGTCGGTGATTTTCAGGCGTTCAGTAGATGTCGGTGATCCTCGGTGTGTTGCTGTTTGAAGTGTGCCGCTGTGCTTCTCTCTATATAAACAGGATCCCAAACTGAGTGCAAAAGCCAGTACATAATCACTCCCACCGCCACCCACATGACTCGCAGCCACATGTGTGATGACAACGTGCACAACAAGGACATGATGTGTGCAAAACCTGCAGAGTCAGAGAAGTCAAAACATTACACAGCACAAACACAGTTGCTTGAATTTCTTTTGCCAATAAAGGGCCGGGTCACACTGCTGTGATGAGGGAACCCTGCGAATATTGCAGTGCGATCTGCAAACTTGGACAGTAATCGGATTGCATTGGTCTAAACACTCACACGATCTGATTCTGCTGTGGCCAAAAAAAGGGTCCTGTGCGAGTCTGATGCAAATTCAGCCATACGATCTTTATGGTTGAATTTGCATCGCACAGAGATCGCATGTGATTTTCACTGCAGTGCGAATCACATCCGATCTCTGACATTGCACCATTGTGAACCGGCCTAAAGAGTGATCTAATGCAAACATAAAGGAAAATTGTTGTGAAAAAGCATCCCTGTATTTAGGTAATGTGTATGTTTGTAGTATTCTTTCTTTGCTGATGCTGACCATTGTTGACAAATGTAGGACCTGAGCAGAGGTATAACACGTGCAGGTTTGCAGTGCTGCCCCATTGTTTTATATGGGAAGGGCACTTTAGGAGTGGTAAATACACCGTTCCTACAGCACTCCAAAGATGCGGCTTGCAGGACTTTTTTGTCCATCCTGCAGGCGCACCGCTGCAGTGTGAAAGCCCTCGGCAGCTGTTTCAGGGCGCTTTGCAGGAGCTATTTTTAGTGCTGTAGCGCCTGCAAAGTGCCCCAGTCTGAAAGGGGCCTAAAGGTGTCCCTCCTTCACACCTTAGAATTTAGGAGGTGCGCTAATGTTATATCCACCAACTGTCCCTCAATAAAAATCTATTATTTAAGTACCAAAAGTTTTACACTATATTATACCTTACATCAAACCTCCGAATGATTGAATTTATTTTGAAACCCACTAAAAATAAAGATGCAAAATGGAAAAAGTATAGGTTTAATCAATTATTTGTGTATAATAACTCTACCTAGTTTCCAGGATGAGTGCAGTGACAGTATATTATACAGATGAGATGGTAGATCCAGGCGGAGTGCAGTGACAGTATATTATACAGATAAGATGTTAGATCTGGGGGGAGTGCAGTGACAGTATATTATACAGATGAGATGTTAGATCCAGGCGGAATGCAGTGACAGTATATTATACAGATGAGATGTTAGATCCAGGCGGAATGCAGTGACAGTATATTATACAGATGAGATGGTAGATCCAGGCGGAATGCAGTGACAGTATATTATACAGATGAGATGGTAGATCCAGGCGGAGTGCAGTGACAGTATATTATACAGATGAGATGTTAGATCCAGGCGGAGTGCAGTGACAGTATATTATACAGATGAGATGGTAGATCCAGGCGGAGTGCAGTGACAGTATATTATACAGATGAGATGTTAGATCCAGGCGGAGTGCAGTGATAGTATATTATACAGATGAGATGGTAGATCCAGGCGGAGTGCAGTGACAGTATATTATACAGGTGAGATGTTAGATCCAGGCAGAGTGCAGTGACAATATATTATACAGATGACATGTTAGATCCAGGCGGAGTGCAGTGACAGTATATTATACAGATGAGATGGTAGATCCGGGCGAAGTGCAGTGACAGTATATTATACAGATGAGATGGTAGATCCAGGCGGAGTGCAGTGACAGTATATTATACAGATGAGATCGTAGATCAAGGCGGAGTGCAGTGACAATATATTATACAGATGAGATGGTAGATCCAGGCGGAGTGCAGTGACAGTATATTATACAGATGAGATGTTAGATCCAGGTGGAGTGCAGTGACAGTATATAATACAGATGAGATGGTAGATCCAGGCGGAGTGCAGTGACAGTATATTATACATATGAGATGTTAGATCCAGGTGGAGTGCAGTGACAGTATATAATACAGATGAGATGGTAGATCCAGGCGGAGTGCAGTGACAGTATATTATACAGATGAGATGTTAGATCCAGGCGGAGTGCAGTGACAGTATATTATACAGATGAGATGTTAGATCCAGGATGAGTGCAGTGACAGTATATTATACAGATGAGATGTTAGATCCAGGTGGAGTGCAGTGACAGTATATTATACAGATGAGATGTTAGATCCAGGTGGAGTGCAGTGACAGTATATAATACAGGTGAGATGGTAGATCCAGGCGGAGTGCAGTGACAGTATATTATTCAGATGAGATGTTAGATCCAGGTGGAGTGCAGTGACAGTATATAATACAGATGAGATGGTAGATCCAGGCGGAGTGCAGTGACAGTATATTATACATATGAGATGTTAGATCCAGGCGGAGTGCAGTGACAGTATATTATACAGATGAGATGGTAGATCCAGGCGGAGTGCAGTGACAGTATATTATACAGATGAGATCGTAGATCCAGGCGGAGTGCAGTGACAGTATATTATACAGATAAGATCGTAGATCCAGGCGGAGTGCAGTGACAGTATATTATACAGATGAGATGGTAGATCCAGGCGGAGTGCAGTGACAATATATTATACAG
This sequence comes from Lithobates pipiens, assembly GCF_037356315.1. NCBI lineage: Eukaryota > Metazoa > Chordata > Amphibia > Anura > Ranidae > Lithobates > Lithobates pipiens. The sequence continues at coordinate 550,544,276 of NW_027507758.1, read as the reverse complement.
ATGAGATGGTAGATCCAGGCGGAGTGCAGTGACAGTATATTATACAGATGAGATGGTAAATCCAGACGGAGTGCAGTGACAGTATATTATACAGATGAGATGTTAGATCCAGGTGGAGTGCAGTGACAGTATATTATACAGATGAGATGTTAGATCCAGGATGAGTGCAGTGACAGTATATTATACAGATGAGATCGTAGATCCAGGCGGAGTGCAGTGACAGTATATAATACAGATGAGATGGTAGATCCAGGCGGAGTGCAGTGACAGTATATTATACAGATGAGATCGTAGATCCAGGCGGAGTGCAGTGACAGTATATTATACAGATAAGATCGTAGATCCAGGCGGAGTGCAGTGACAGTATATTATACAGATGAGATGGTAGATCCAGGCGGAGTGCAGTGACAGTATATTATACAGATGAGATGTTAGATCCAGGCGGAGTGCAGTGACAGTATATAATACAGATGAGATGTTAGATCCAGGCGGAGTGCAGTGACAGTATATAATACAGATGAGATGGTAGATCCAGGCGGAGTGCAGTGACAGTATATTATACAGATGAGATGTTAGATCCAGGCGGAGTGCAGTGACAGTATATAATACAGATGAGATGGTAGATCCAGGCGGAGTGCAGTGACAGTATATTATACAGATGAGATGTTAGATCCAGGCGGAGTGCAGTGACATTATATTATACATATGAGATGTTAGATCCAGGCGGAGTGCAGTGACAGTATATTATACAGATGAGATCGTAGATCCAGGCGGAGTGCAGTGACAGTATATTATACATATGAGATGTTAGATCCAGGCGGAGTGCAGTGACAGTATATTATACAGATAAGATCGTAGATCCAGGCAGAGTGCAGTGACAGTATATTATACATATGAGATGTTAGATCCAGGCGGAGTGCAGTGACAGTATATTATACAGATGAGATGGTAGATCCAGGCGGAGTGCAGTGACAGTATATTATACAGATGAGATCGTAGATCCAGGCGGAGTGCAGTGACAGTATATTATACAGATGAGATGGTAGATCCAGGCGGAGTGCAGTGACAGTATATTATACAGATGAGATCGTAGATCCAGGTGGAGTGCAGTGACAGTATATTATACAGATAAGATTGTAGATCCAGGCGGAGTGCAGTGACAGTATATTATACAGATGAGATGTTAGATCCAGGCGGAGTGCAGTGACAGTATATTATACAGATGAGATGGTAGATCCAGGCGGAGTGCAGTGACAGTATATTATACAGATGAGATGGTAGATCCAGGCGGAGTGCAGTGACAGTATATTATACAGATGAGATGGTAGATCCAGGCGGAGTGCAGTGACAGTATATTATACAGATGAGATGGTAGATCCAGGCGGAGTGCAGTGACAGTATATTATACAGATGAGATGGTAGATCCAGGCGGAGTGCAGTGACAGTATATTATACAGATGAGATATTAGATCCAGGCGGAGTGCAGTGACAGTATATTATACAGATGAGATCATAGATCCAGGCGGAGTGCAGTGACAGTATATTATACAGATGAGATAGTAGATCCAGGCGGAGTGCAGTGACAGTATATTATACAGATGACATGTTAGATCCAGGCGGAGTGCAGTGACAGTATATTATACAGATGAGATCATAGATCCAGGCGGAGTGCAGTGACAGTATATTATACAGATGAGATAGTAGATCCAGGCGGAGTGCAGTGACAGTATATTATACAGATGAGATGTTAGATCCAGGCGGAGTGCAGTGACAGTATATTATACAGATGAGATGGTAGATCCAGGCGGAGTGCAGTGATAGAGAACTGAGCAGTCTGTGTATAAACCACATTCCATAGACACGCCCCGCCATGTACTGTAGACTAACCTCATTGTGCAATCAGTTGTGCAATGATACCATGAAAAGAAAACTATAGCAAACAAATATTGTACTCTGATAACTGTATATGGATAAAATAGATGTAATCCCTAACTCAATGACATCCAATTTACTAAAGGACTGTATATTATAAACAATTTTCATTTAAAAAAATATAATAGCGTGTTCACCTTTTTTTATAATTTATTGCATTTTAGTTCTATTTATCTCCTATGGGCTCTTTGCTGCAACTTCATGTTGACATACTTACCCTCCAGTGGGGTTGCATGGTATTTCTGAGGATAGGTTTCCTGATGGTAACAAGAGTGGACCATGCCTGAGACCAGGTTCACACCTAAACCGGCCGCGTATCGCACAGCAATGCACAATCTTTGCCTGAATTTGGCCCTGAAACGGAGGCAAAGACACACAGCGATTCTGTGCAGTGCGCTCCGCAGCCATCCCGGACATATGTGAACCGGCTCCATAGAGAGCCAGCCATATTCTCCTGCTATGCGAATTGGATTCCCGGGAAAGCCGCATCCACATCGCATAGATGTGAACGCAGCCTGAATAATATTTGTTGAAACAGTCACTTGTTGACTACATCTGGATGCCTGAGCCACGGTGACAACAATGCCGGGTACAATTTATAAGGCGTTGTCATCTTTTGACCGGAAGTCCCTAAACATGGACCTTCATGGGAGGATTATTAGCTATTATATTTCATTTGTTATTTCTGTTTACAAACCTTTTCACATCTAGAGATAAAACAACTTGACATGTGTCAGTAATACTGTACACAACTATTTGTGTATTCAGGTGAATTACACAGTATTTCTTTAGGACACTTTGGGATAAGTGGTAATGGATATCTCCTGATTTCTGTTTTTCATTATCAAAGTGAAATTAACCAAAATAGTAAAAAAAGTTTTCAAAATTGAAGCTATAAACTTCTTGCCGTTACTATGACCCACTACCCAACAGAAAAAAAATACTGCCTGAAAAACCTGAAATAAATTCTCCCACTCCTGACTCCTGAATATGTGTATATTCATTAAAATCAATTGTGTGTATGTTTCTTTTTTTCTGCTAAATAATAATGACAGGGGTCCTAACCTTTAATTGTGACCCCTGACCCTTACACTTTCCTAGATCCTGCCCTGGTATAAAAATGTTATCCTTATTTTATGAAAATCATTTTAATACACACAGACTTTTCTTTTTTACATTCTTCTCCTCTGACTATGGGAAAAATATACAATATTGTCCTCCATTCGGAGGCAGAAGAGAGTACAGGGGCAGTCACAATGATAGCCAATCATAGGCTGGCACAGCAATCATGAGTTTGACAGCCAGTCCTATTGTGACCCGATCATTAGTTTGAAACCAGGAGCTGTCAGTGACAGCTCATTTTCTCTGCTAGGAGTGCTCAGGGGAAGTGTGCTTGCAGCACTAATGCCAAATGCATATATGCGGCCCATTTCCACAAGTAGGGCAGCATTCGCACTGCAAGGGGTAACCGCCTGTTTATGTCTAGAGCAGGGGTCTCCAAACTTTCCAGTAAAAGGGCCAGTTTACTGTCCTTTAGTCTTTAGGGGGGCCGGACTGTGGCCAGCAGGAATAGAACATTTTTCTGGTGTCAGTGGGAGTAAGCAGTGCCCCATCTTTGGTATTAGGGAGAGGAATAGTGCCCCATTGTTGGTGTCAGTGGCATGAATTATGCATAGTTGCCAACATTCAGAAAAATTAATAGGGACACTTTTTCTGTATGTAGGCAGGGTCTTATTTTAATTGGGGCGGGGGGATGCATTTGTAAGTGTGGTTTAGCCAATAGAAAGAATCTGGCACGTAGCGGCGAAAAATGGGTGTAGTTTAAATTAGAGAGGGAGGAGAGGATAGAGAGAGAAGTGAGGGAAGAGAGGGTATAGAGGGAAGAGATGGAGGAGAGGATAGAGAGGGCTGAGAGGAAAGAGAGGGAAGAGATGGAGGAGAGGGTAGCAAGGGAAGTGAGGGAAGAGAGGGTAGAGAGGGAAGAGATGGAGGAGAGGGTAGCGAGGCAAGTGAGGGTAGAGAGGGAAGTGATGGAGGAGAGGGTAGAGAGGCAAGTGAGAGTAGAGAGGGAAGAGATGGAGGAGAGGGTAGAGAGAGAAGAGGGGGCTATAGAGGGAGAAAGAGATAGAGGGGGATAGAGAGGGAGGGAAGGAGAGAGAAGGAAGGAAAGAAAGAAGGAAAAAAAGAGGGATGGAGAGACAGCAGGCCCAGATTCTACACCACAATAGAAATGTGTATTTTAGAAAGTTTAACAATCAGCAGATAAATCCACTCCAAACACCATCCCTCGGGCAGATCCTATCAAACTGATGCAAGAAATGGTCAGAGAGGGTGAGGACATAGTACAGGAGATGGTCAGAGAGGGTGAGGACATAGTACAGGAGATGGTCAGAGAGGGTGAGGACATAGTACAGGAGATGATCATAGAGGGTGAGGACATAGTACAGGAGATGGTCAGAGAGGGTGAGGACATGGTACAGGAGATGGTCAGAAAGGGTGAGGACATAGTACAGGAGATGATCAGAGAGGGTGAGGACATAGTACAGGGGATGGTCAGAGAGGGTGAGGACATAGTACAGGAGATGGTCAGAAAGGATGAGGACATAGTACAGGAGATGATCAGAGAGGGTGAGAATATAGTACAGGAGATGGTCAGAGAGGGTGAGGACATAGTACACTAGATGATCAGAGAGGGTGAGGACATGGTACAGGAGATGGTCAGAGAGGGTGAGAACATAGTACAGGAGATGGTCAGAGGGGGTGAGGACATAGTACAGGAGATGGTTAGAGAGGGTGAGGACATAGTACAGGAGATGGTCATAGAGGGTGAGGACATAGTACAGGAGATGATCAGAGAGGATGAGGATATAGTACAGGAGATGGTCAGAGAGGGTGAGGATATAGTACAGGAGATGGTCATAGAGGGTGAGGACATAGTACAGGAGATGATCAGAGAGGATGAGGACAAAGTACAGGAGATGGTCAGAGAGGGTGAGGACATAGTACAGGAGATGGTCAGACAGGGTGAGGATATAGTACAGGAGATGATCAGAGAGGATGAAGACATAGTACAGGAGATGGACAGAGAGGGTGAGGACATAGTACAGGAGATGGTCAGAGAGGGTGAGGACATAGTACAGGAGATGATCAGAGAGGGTGAGGACATAGTACAGGAGATGGTCAGACAGGGTGAGGACATAGTACAGGAGATGGTCAGAGAGGGTGAGGACATAGTACAGGAGATAACAACCAAAGTGTCATAATAAGAGCTTGGCAGTTAGTATTTTCGATTATGGCAAGCTTTTATCAGCCCCAGTATTTCTTCTGTCACAGATTTACTTTAAAGCGTGTCTTCATTGCATCTGAGCACCACAAACCAAAAATAATTCATGTTTAATATTGAAAGCAAATTCCCTCATTCTATCCATGTCACCATGCTTTATTTTGTTGAAAAACACCCCCTAGCATTTTTGGCTGTGGTCATCTTGGGAAGGGGGGAAGTGGATTCATGTAGCTTTTTTATTTCTGGAATCCTTCTGCCCCTAGCTCAGGCATGCCTGCAGGAGTTTGTGCTTTGCTGAGACAACCCCTCCTGAAGACACCTGGGACTAGGGTTGCCACCTGTCCAGGATTCACCCGGACAGTTCGGGTTTGGAATCATGTGTTCAGGTTTCAGACTGCCTGAAACCCGGACACATTATTTAAACTGGACTATGGCCTCCCAGCAGGGTTGCTGCATGCAGTTGTCTAAGCTGAGAGTGTCTGTTACACTCTTTAACACTGCCCAAAGCCAACACTAGCAATCCTCCTAAACACACACACAGGAGAGGATAGAGGGCGCAATCTGAACCTCCCCCACCCCTACCCCCCTGTGTCTGCCCACACTCCAATCCCTGGTGCTGAGCCCCAGAATAGGAAAGTAAGGCGGGCCGGAAATTTGAAGTTCAGCACACTCAGATACATCTGGATGATAGGTGGTGAGTGAGCTCACCATCCACCCCTGTCTGTGACTGAAGTCTCCCCCCTTCTCTCTCCTGCCTCTGAGTAAGTACACTAAGGCAAATCAGGGTTCTCAGAGCACCCCTTACATCAGATTTCCCCTTTACACCAGAGGCCACAGTGTTTCCCCTTTACATCAGAGTCTTCTCCGTACATCAGAGTTCTCAGGGTCCCCCCTTAAATCAGGGTTCCTAGAGCATCCCTTATGTTAGAGTTCTCCCTTACATCAGAGTCTGCAGAGTCCCCCCTTACAGTGAAAGTTCAGATGTAAAACGGGAACTCTGTGGACTGTGATGTAAAGGGGGACTCTTGTTCTTAACTTCATATGATTAGAAATGTTATTTAATAGCAAAATATATATATATAGTTTATACTATAAAAAAATTTTCCGTGCGCCGCTAAAGTGTTCGGGTTTGACTTGAAGAAAAGGTGGCAACCCTACCTGGGATGTATGTCATATTCCTAGGAAAGAAGCCAGGAAGTAACTGAAGTAATTAAACAAAGCTAAAAACAAGTAAATATGACACAGCTTCCTATCTATTTACTAGTACTAGCAGCATGAGGATTAAAAACAATTCATGTTAATTGGGGGAATGAAGTGAAAAGTGAAAGGAAACGCAACTAATTTTGGCTGCCTGGTTTAGATTGTGTGTTTGTTTTTTTGTTTTTTCCCCTCTTTTATTTTTTTTTCTTTAAATTTTTTAATTCGTTTTGATTTTTTACATTAAAAAGCATCTCCACACATCACAAAATAATATAACATGGACAGTGTGTGTGAGCAAGTCATACATCAGGATATGCAAAAACTGAATATGATAAAAGGTCCAACTGTCATGTTTGGACTGTGGGAAAATAGTTGGGTATAAAACGTACACATGAATTATCATTCGGTGAGACATGAGCCATAATATACTCGAGGAACATTTGCTGTTTCTATTGATTCGTTTTCGGCATCTTTTGCCCTCTTGGCTTCGGAAAATGAAGCAGAATTGTTTGATTATATCTGAGTTCTAAACATCCCTAACATCATATCCTAGAGATTTCTTATTAGTTTCTTGTATTTATTATTTCTACATATTATATATATATATTTTTTATGAGAATCATTATTCCTTTGACCCTTTCCTTTCTGTATGACACTCTTCTATGCTTTTCAGTTGTGAGTTAATAATCTCTCTTCTGTAAGGTAACAGTACTGTAATGTTTTCTATTCACAGCCATTGCTGGGAGAATATATCTGCTGTTATATGATCAGAGATATTGTGTGATAATTGGTCTGTATATGGAATATAAATGATTTATATAGAAACATTAAAGAGGAAGTAAACTCTCCCACTCTGATGCTTCTTTTCATTCAGTCCATTATAATAAGTAATTATCAGACTATAGCCACTGCAATCCAGCCCAAATCGCATATTACTTACTGTTTAAAGAAACTTTAAAAAACTTGTTTCCAGGGGTTAGGCAGCGCCATCTTAAGTATTGTTTCTGAGTCCACAGTGGAGTGTATTTCCGCCCTTACATTGAGCACTTCCTGTACTGTTATCCAAGCCTCCTTCTCAACCCAACGTTTCTATGGCAACCCTGCTTCCCTGTTCATAGCTGACTTGTTTTATTTCATAGTATTTACTTGTGCCGATGTCTAATATTTCCCTTTGTCAGTCTTATCAGCTTCAGCTGATAAGACTGCAGTAATGACCAAGTTTACACTGCATGTCATGTCACATGGTCACATGGTATGTAGGAGGAAGCTCTGAATGGTTCTACAGCCTCCTGGGAGTTCAGTGTTGTGCTGTAGGAAGTCCTGATAAGCATATAGAGAGTGTGCCGTAAATCAGGGGAGATCTGGGCATGCTCAGTGACTTCATTCTAAAGAACAAAAAGGATTACAACAATACTAAGCAAGTAAGGAGATATCTACAAGCAGTGTTCATTAGGGTTTTTATGCTGATTTACATGGGACAAAGTTGTGAGGGAGGGTTTACAACCACTTTAGCATCTGCAAAATCATCGATTGGCTGAGCTTTATTTCTGATCTGATCTTTTGTTTGACTTTCTAGAGAAGTAACTTTGGGAGAGATTTAGTAAAACTGGTACACTCCGAATCTGGTGCAGTTGTGCATGGGGTAACCAATCAGCTTCTAACCTCAGCTTGTTCAATCAAGCTTTGGCAATAAGGCCAGTTCACACTGGAACGACATACAATCCGAATTTGGGAGCACATGTGGCATGTCGTGTGTAAATCAATGGTGGTTCCCTATGGGAGCCATCTTAACTGGTCCGACTTGTTGGTCCGCCTTTCAACCAATTGCTTTTAAATGTAAGTCGCATCCAAGTCGGATCATCTGAACTGATCTGACTTGTGGCATGCGACTTGTGCATGCGAATCTTGAACCCCACAGCAAAAAAAATGTGGGGATCCCCCAAAATCATTCTAGGCCCCTTATCAGAGCATGCAGCCTGGCAGGCCAGAAAAAGGGAGGGAGAGACGACCCGGACGAGCGAGCGAGCTCTGCGGCCCCCCCCCACCCCAAAGCACCTTATCCCCATGTTGATGGGGACAATGGCCTCTTCCCCAAAACCCTGGGCGGTGGTTGTGGGTATCTGCGGGCATGTGGCTTATTGGAATCTGAAAGGTATCTAACAAGGGCCCCCCCCAATGTGAATGAGTACCCTATGCTTCAATCACCCCAAAAAAGTGTCAAAAATAAATAAAAACATTACACAGGTTTTTGGCAAAGCCCTTCTCTAAAAATGAAGAATGTCCCCATCGTAGCTCCGTGTTTTCTTCCTCCGGTCTTCTCCCTCTGGTTCATCTCTCTCCACTGATGTCTTCTTCCTCTGCTTCTTCTGCTGGTTCTTCTCCTGCTGTTGTGTCGGCTTCTGCTGTCTGCCATTTCTTATATAGCCATGGGGCGTGACAATCTGGTGACGTCACAGCCGGAGCATGATGGAGCGGTGGTGTCACAAGGGGCGAGGTCACCTTATGATGTCACTGGATGCCTATATAAGAAATGGCAGACAGCGGGAGCAGACACAACAGCAGGAGCTAGCGATGGGAGAAGAACCAGAGGAGAAGACATCAGCGGAGGGAGAAGACAAGAAGCTACGACAGGGGACATTCTTCATTTTTAATTTTTGTTAAAAAACCTGGGTACTGTTTTTATTTATTTTTGATACTTTTTTGGGTGAATGAGTAGTGATACAATGTACCCCATGCTCGTTCACATGGGGGTTTTGGCCGGGATTCGGATAAGCCCCCTCACCCGCAATCACCCACAACCACCGCCCAGGGTTGTGGGAAAGAGGCCCTTGTCCCCATTGACATGGAGACAAGGTGCTTTGAGGTAGGGGCACAGAGTCCCCCTGCCCCAAAGCACCCACCCCCCAATGTTGAGGGTCTGAGGCCTAGTATGTTGCAGAAAGGGGGGGCTCGCTCATTTCTCGCCCTAAACACCGGCCTAAAATCTGGAAGCTGATTGGTTTCCTTGCAAAATTGAGCCTAATTTTGCACTCTCCAGCTTTTGTAAATAAACCCGTGTCTGTGAGCGGGTGAGGATTGTCTCATAGGGCAGGAAAGTTTTGTGACATACAAGGCGGTCTGTGTTCCAGTGATACAGGAATGTTCATGATGTTGTTGGGATTGTCTTCCTGTTCTCCAGGTGTTGAGATGAGATATGACCTGTACAGTCCTCGGATGCATGAAATCCAAGTCCTGAAACTGGAGAAGAGACTGGACAGCAACCTGATGTATCTGCGTGACGCACTCCCTGAATACAGCAAGTTTGATGGCGACATGAAGCCAGTCGTGTTTCTGGGCACTGAAGTTCCTGTCAACCCAGTGAGTGGGGAAGTTGTATGTGAATTGTGGTGCTGTATGCTACACATAAGCCAAGCCCTTCTCCAAGGCTTACACTATACTATCTGATTGTACAATCTCCTTTGGATCTACTATCAAATATGTCGTTGAAGGACCTACCAGATTTGATTGAATATATTGTGTAGGCTTGTCCTCATATTATTTAGTTTTGTTAAATCTAAAGGAGATTGTACGATATCTCTCTCTCTGTCTGTGTATGTGTGTATCTATATCGCTATATACACACACGCACTCACTATATTGTCAAAAGTATTGAGACATCTGCCTTTACACGCACATTAAATTTAATGGCATCCCAGTCTTAGTCTGTAGGGTTCAATATTGAGTTGGCCCACCCTTTGCAGCTATAACAGCTTCAACTCTTCTGGGAAGGCTGTCCACAAGGTTTAGGAGTGTCTATGAGAATGTTTGACCATTCTTCCAGAAGTGCATTAGTGAGGTCAGGCACTGATGTTGGACGAGAAGGCCTGAATCGCAGTCTCCACTCTAATTCATCCCAAAGGTTTTCTATCAGGTTAAAGTCAGAACTCTGTGCAGGCCAGTCAAGTTCTTCCACCCCAAACCTGCTCATTCATGTCTTTATGGATCTTGCTTTGTACACTGGTGCGCAGTCATGTTGGTTCAGGAAGGGTCCATCCAAAACTTTGCTCGCAAATTGTCCAAAATGTCTTGGTATGCTGATGCCTTAAGAGTTCCATTCACTGGAACTAAGAAGCCAAGTCCAAGTCCTGAAAATGAATCCCCCCTCCACCAAAAGATTTAAACCAGTGCACAAAGCAAGGTCCATAAAGACATGGATGCATTTTTGGGGTGGAGAAACTGGACTGGCCTGCACAGAGTCCTGACCTCAACCTGATAGAACACCTTTGGAATGAATTAGAGCAGGGACTGTGAGCCAGGACTTCTCGTCCACATCAGTGCCTGACTTTATAAATGCGCTTCTCTAAGAATGGGCAGATATTCCCATAGACACACTCCTAAACCTTGTGGACAGCCTTCCCAGAAGAGTTGAAGTTGTTATAGCTGAAAATGGTGGGCCAATTTAATATTGAACCCTACGGGCTAAGACTGGGATGACATTAAATTTCATGTGCGGTAAAGGGAGGTGTCCCAATACTCTTGGTAATATTGTGTGTTTGTATATTTACTGTATATACACAATATATGTATGCGATATATATAGTAGAAACAATATATCAATATATCAACAATCTGTATTGCAGCGCTGTAATCATTAACATATTATTTAACATATTTCTTTAAAATGCAACCAGTGTAAATTCCTAAATGTGACCTGTTATTAGCCTCTTGTAATCCTTGCACAGCAGAGCTCAGACTGGGGAAGGAAAAAAAGCAGCACAAGGAGACCCTCTGCTGCACTGCAGTCTAAAGCCCCATATACACTATTAGATTTTCTGCAGATTTTGTCTTTAGATTTGCCAAAACTGTTTAGTGCAAGGGCCTACCGGATTGCATACAAATTTAAAGTCAGGTCTGACCTCATATTATATGGTTTTGGTGAAGCTGAAGACAAAAATCTGCAGAATATCTAATAGTGTGTATGGGGTCTAAGGAGCATGTTGATGGGAGAAGAGAGCAGTGTGACGAGGATGAGTTGATAAGTTTGCCACTTCTTCTGTTATTGTTAAATAACTGGGTGGGGAGGAAATCTGAAGTGAAATACAGCAGCAGAGAAAGATCAGGCCCCCTACCCTGCTAGACAGAGCTGTGCTGTGTGACAGAGCTGTGTAAATCTCAGGACTGGATGGAGAGAATTAGAAATCCTTTGACAGGTAAAACCTCTCATGTAAGGATATAACCGCCCACCGTCATTATAAGTCGGTACTTTGAAGGAGGGTATCGTTATGGCAGCAGCTAGATAACCCCAGTATCTTCTTCTTCATTGAGCGGTCTGGTTTAAGATAAAAGTGGTCTCTGAGGCAGATTCGCCGCGAGATCACTTTTATTGGTGGCGGATGAGGGCCCACCGCCTCCCGCCATACTCCGGTCTCCTCCGTCTCTTACCGGAGCCATCGGCAGCGGCGGAGATGATCGGATCCTTCCTGTGTTTTTGTTTTGTTTTTGTTTTTTGCATTTTAGTGTAAATATGAGATGTGAGGTCTTTTTGACCCCAAATCTCATATTTTAGAGGTCCTTTTTCTATTACAAGGGATGTTTACATTCCTTGTAATAGGAATAAAACTGACACTTTATTTTTTTTTAAAACATTGTAAAATAAAAAAAAATAAAAAAAAGGTAAAATAAATAAGAAAAAATATATAAAATTTTTAAAGCTCCCCATCCTGACGAGCTTGCACGCAGAAGTGAACGCATACGTGACAAGCGCCCGCATATGAAAACGGTGTTCAAACCACATATGTGAGGTATAGCCGCGAACGGTAGAGCGCGAGCAATAACTCTAGCCCTAGATTTCCTCTGTAACAAAACATGCAACCTGTAGAATTTTTTTAAACTTCGCCTATGGAGATTTTTAAGGGTAAAAGTTTGTTGCCATTCCACTAGCGGGTGCAATATTGAAGTGTGACATGTTGGATATCAATTTACTTGGCGTAACATTATCTTTCACAATCTAAAAAAAAAATTGGGCTAACTTTACAGTTGTCTTATTTTTTAATTCAAAAAGGTGTCTTTTTTTCAAAGAAATTGCACTTGTAAGACCGCTGCGCAAATACGGTGTGACAGAAAGTATTGCAACAACCGCCATTTTATTCTCTAGGGTGTTAGAAAAGAAAAAGGAATTTTCGGACATTCCAACAACAAAATACGTTGGATTTTCTCTGACGGATTTTGTCCTAAACTGGTGTTGCATACACACGGTTGGACAAAGTTGTCGGAAAATCCGATCGTTCGGAACGTGATGACGTTCATTCGTTACGATGGGACACGTTCAGGCTACTAGCCAATAGCTTTGGACTTGGTAATTTGATCTGAGCATGCGTGTCACTTTGTTTCGATCGGAATTCTCTACAAAATTCTCTACAAAAGTCCGATCTGATTTTTTTGTTGGAAAATTTGAAATCCTGCTCTCAAATTTTTTCCATCGGAATTTCCGATGGAAAAAGTCTGATAGAGCCCACACACGATCGGATTTTCCAACAATATAATCCGATCGGACCTTTTCCTTGTGTACAGGGCAAAAGAGGCTGCTCTGTCCTTAAGTGGTTAATCCTTTCTCTTTTTAGTTTAGTAGAAGAGTGAGGAATATATAGTATACCTGTTGGTTTTTTCCTGCTGTGTGTTGTTCTTTTAGAGAGATTCCCCCTACAGTCACAGTGACAACAGTGTTACATAAAACACATGTTTACAATATATAGTAGAATATATTTCTGTCCTCTCTTTCCCCTCTAATAGATACAGGTGCAGATAAAGCCCCGACCGTGGTCCAAGCGCTGAGAGCAGGAAAAGTTCAACATTAAAGGCATTCAGTTTGAACAATATCTGCTGGAGAAACACATCAAGAGAGCTAAGAAGTCTGCTAAGCCTTGGGAACGGTTTGATATGCTGAAGGAATATGATACAACCAAGATCGAGCAAGACATATTGCAAGAAATAGAGCAGAAAATGGCAAAATCTGAAGCCAAACCGGATACTAACAAATAGGACTAGGATGCTGAGGACAGTTATAAAAAATAAAAATAAATCTTATTATGGTATTTCTAATTCTCTGCTGTATGAATACATGAAAAATAAAAATTCTTTTTGCTAACCGGGGCTTATGAAATCGGTGTAAGTGAAATGTAACGTTTGTGGAAGGTGTTGGGGATGATTGTGATGTTGGCAGTGAAAGGCCAGAAAAAGGAAAGAAGGAAATTTTGATTTGGGTGAAATTCCTTCCTGACCCCAAAGACTGACTTGTAGACGGATCTTTGTGTCTGAGCTGCCATTCTTCTGCCAAGAAGTGAATGTAAAAGTATTACAAAAGAGTTTCCACTTTTCCTGCTTTCTGGTGCCATTTTCAGTCCATTCAAATAATTGGGCTGCAAAAATCGCACCGCATGAGAACGCACAGGAATGCGATTCAGTGTGAAGCAGCCCTCAAAGACACTGGTGACCGATAACACAACACCAAGACATCATACTTCATAGACACCTTTATTAAGGAACACATGAGCTGGATTATTGTCCCAGACATCACACTTATACTGCATGCATCAGATGAAGATCACACATCACAATATACAGATCACATTGTTATCCCATCTTCATTGCAGGGCTGCTCACTTGCAGCAGTTGCAGGTCTCACTTCCGCTGGCACAATGGCAGCCATCAATGCATTTACCGCACTGGTCTGGACAGCAGGAGCAGCAGCCTGTGGATAGAAACAGTCATCAGATGATGGTAGGATAATGTGCTTCCATCGATCGCCATAGCAGCCAAAACTCCCAACATTTTAATATTGTCATCAATAAAACTGCCTATCAAAAGTAAAAAAAAAAAAAAAAAAATCGATGTATTCTGAAAAGAAACCTATACCAAGCTAAAACACAAAGAACTAGTGATGGAATTGCTTTATCAAAGGATAATCCAGTTGTTCAATAAATATAAAATTCAGGCAACTAGCCTAGTTAGAAGGAATATCCATTATAGCAGCAGCTGGCATAATTTCTCAGTACAGGTTTCCTGTAATAGTTCACAATTACTTGTGACTATAATGTATGACAAATCACACAGGTCTAGAAGTTAGAGAAAGTCCAGTTCAAATGATATTCAAATGATAAATAGAGCTTTCTTTTGGTGGTATTTGATTACCTCTGTATTTTTTTTATATAACAAAAAAAAAAAAAAAAAAAAGACAATTAATTAATTAATTGTTTTCTCCTCAGATGAAGATAACTAACTTTTTTGTAAATAAAGAAACTTGGCAAATTTAGCCTAATGAATGTTATTTCCAGTAGAAAAAAAACAGTGACAAGCCTGAAACGAATGGCTGTTGTGAAACTAACCAATTTAGTGAACTTAGGCGGAACTAAACCCAATGATTTCACAGATTCCCAAAACACTTCTATTCAAGGATTGTCATGAATGACGGCTACAGGGCGGTTGCTTAACTCTGGGAGGCCGTCATATGACGTCCTCCCAGAATTCCGCTCTCGCACGCCCCCTGGGGCGCGCACTCGAGAGCATCCGACACCGCCGGGTCCTGTGGACCCGGCACATCACGGATCACGGTAAACGGCCGTTTACCACATGATCGCTCCGTCAAATGACGGAGTGATCACTTGTAAATGTTATGACGCCGGTTCCTCCCTCCCCCTCTCTGTACCGATCGGTACAGCGGAGGGGGAAGAGATCGGTGTCAGCAGCGCTGTGGGCTGCATCTGCAGTGCCCACATCGCTGCTCACCGAAAATTAACCCCTCAATTCCCTGCAAATACTCTGCAATACCAGCCAATACTCTGCAATGCCAGCTAATACTCTGCAATACCCACCAATACTCTGCAATGCCAGCCAATACTTTGCAATACCCACCAATACTCTGCAATGCCAGCTAATACTCTGCAATACCCACCAATACTCTGCAATGCCAGCTAATACTCTGCAATCCCGCTAATACTCTACAATACCAGCCAATACTCTGCAATACCCATCAATACTCTGCAATACCCGCCAATACTCTGCAATACCCACCAATACTCTGCAATACCCGCCAATACTCTGCAATACCCGCTAATACTCTGCAATACCTGCCAATACTCTACAATACCCGCCAATACTCTGCAATACCAGCTAATACTCTGCAATACCCGCTAATACTCTGCAATACCCTCCAATACTCTGCAATACCCTCCAATACTCTGCAGTACCCGCCAATACTCTGCAATACCCGCCAATACTCTGCAATACCAGCTAATACTCTGCAGTACCTGCCAATACTCTGCAGTACCCGCCAATACTCTGCAGTACAATTCCAGCCAATACTCTGCAATACCCTGCCAATACTCTGCAATACCCTACCATAAATTGCCATACCCGGAGATACCCAGCCATATTCGGAGATACCCTGCAATACCTAGCCATAGTCATCCCCCCTCCTCCCGCCACCCTCCGG
The DNA here is from genome assembly GCF_037356315.1 of Lithobates pipiens. Classification (NCBI taxonomy): domain Eukaryota; kingdom Metazoa; phylum Chordata; class Amphibia; order Anura; family Ranidae; genus Lithobates; species Lithobates pipiens. The sequence goes on along the minus strand of NW_027507758.1, from coordinate 550,528,395 downwards.
TGCTTCTACCGACTCGCCAATACAATCAAAGCCAGAATATTTTTTAATTTTTTTTATTTCAGGCTTCCCAGCTTAGAGGTGAGATGTGGGGTCTTATTGACCCCATATCTCACTGTAAAGAGGACCTGTCATGCCATATTCCTATTATAAGGGATGTTTACATTCCTTGTAATAGCAATAAAGGTGATCAAAAAATTTATTTTTGAGGAAAAAAAGTCAAACTAAAATAAATAAAGTAAAATGAACAATAAGAAAAAAGTTTTTTTTTAAAGCGCCCCTGTCCCCATGCAGAAGCGAATGCATACGTAAGTCCCGCCCACATATGAAAACGGTGTTCAAACCACACATATGAGGTATCGCTGCAAACGTTAGAGCGAGAGCAATAATTCTAGCCCTAGACCTCCTCTGTAACTCAAAACATGTAACCAGTAAAAAAAATGTAAAGGGTCGCCGATGGGGATTTTTAAGTAGCGATGTTTGGCGCCATTCCACGAGCGTGTGCTATTTTGAAGAGTGGCATGTTAGGTATCTATTTACTCAGCGTAACTTCATCTTTCACATTATGCAAACATTGGGCTATCTTTACTGTGTTTTTTTTTTTTTAAGCACAAAATTGTTTTTTTTTTTCAAAAAAAAAGCATTCGAAAAATTGCTGCGCAAATACCGTTCGAGATAAAAAGTTGCAACGACCACCATTGTATTCTCCAGGGTGTTTGCTAAAAAAAAACATACATAATGTTTTGGGATTCTATGTAATTTTCTAGCAAATAAATGATGATTTTTTACATGTAGGAGAGAAATGTCAGAATTGTCCTGGGTGCTCCAGAACGCCTGATGGCGCTCCATGCATGTTGGGCCTCTGTATGTGGCCACACTGTGTAAAAGTCTCACATATGTGGTATCGCCGTACTCAGGAGTAATAGCAGAATGTGTTTTGGGGTGTAATTTGTGGTATGCATATGCTGTGTGTGAGAAATAAACTTATAATATGACAATTTTGTGAAAAAAAAAAAAAGTTAAAAAAATCTTGATTTTGCAAAGAATTGTGGGAAAAAATGACAACTTCAAAAAACTCATCATGCCTCTTACTAAATACCTTGGAATGTCTTCTTTCCAAAAAGGGGTCATTTGGGGGGTATTTGTACTTTTCTGGCATGTTAGGGTCTCAAGAATTGAAATAGGCCGTCAGTACTTCAGGTGTGATCAATTTTCAGATATTGACACCATAGCTTGTGGACTCTATAACTTTCACAAAGACCAAATAATATCCACCAATTTGTACTTATTTTTACCAAAGATATGTAGTAGTATAAATTTTGGCCAAAATTTATGAAGAAAAATTACTAATCTGCTAAATTTTATAACGGAAACGAAGAAAAATTCATTTTATTACAGAATTTTCGGTCTTTTTTCTTTTATAGCACAAAAAATAAAAAACCGAGCGGTGATTAAATACCACCAAAAGAAAGCTCTATTTGTGTGAAAAAAAGGACAAAATTTTCATATAGGTCCAGTGTTGCATGACTGAGTAATTGTCATTCAAAATGTGAGAGCACCGAAAGCTGAAAATTGGTCTGGTTATTAAGGGTGTTTAAGTGCCCAGTGGTCAAGTGGTTAAGTCTATTATCTATTGTGCATGTGAAGTGGATACAAATAAAAGCCTCAGTCTTACCTTTCTTGCAAGAATCGCATTGGCAGTCCTGGCACTTACAGGAATCTGGTTGGCAGTTACAGGAAGCACCTATAAAATGAGATATCATTAGAAAAGAACACAAAAAACAATACATGCAAGCAAGCTAGATTGTACAAAAATCCAAAAATTCATAGTTGTTAAACATTCTGTAATTCTCAATGGGCCCCTCTGGATTATGGAATCCGGTCCTCAATGTCCAGTATGGAAAGTTTCTCATCATCTTACACTTGGGATTGTAAGAGGTGCTAAATCAATAGGACCAGAGTTTTAGACAAACATTTGCACTACTACTGTACAGTGCTGCAAAAAAATTTCATATACTTTTTCAATTCCACCTCCTGAAAATGGTCCTTCAAAACTTGATAAATCCTGTGAATTGTATTTTACAGCGAGAATCAAAGCTGTAATTATCTGACACTATGCAACAAATCAGTGTGAGGCTCCATCCTATAGATTGTGACCTCGACAAGCTGGGCCCTCCTATCCCTTCTACATTGAACTGTATTGTAATTGTACTGTCCCCTCTCTACATTGTAAAGCGCTGTGCAAACTGTTGCCGCCATATAAATCCTGTATAATAATAATAATATAATAATATTATAATAATGCACAATAGTGTTTTTTTAAGCTCCTATAAGCTGTTTTTAGCATTTGTTCTGCTCCTAGAAGCTAAATAGTGTTATCTAATGTGTTTCTGCACACTACTTTAGGCTATTAGTGTTTTTTGAGCTTCAGCCGCCAGGAGTACAAAAGAACATTATATTTGTACACTTATTTGGAGCATTTTTCCCAGCAGAGCAAAAAATGCTAAATGTTCCCAAACACTACTAAAATGCTTCTATTTTCTTCATGTACTGTTAAAACGCTAATAAAACGCTAACACTTCTAAAAGCTATGAAATGCTACTACAAGCCGCTACAAAAACTCCATTATCAGCATTTTTCATCCAGTGGTTTTTTCTAGCTTTTTTTGAGCTTATAAAAAAAAATGCTAGCGTGCATGGAGCCTAATTATTACAAAATGACAGTTACAAGTACTTTTTCTGAAAAGCATAAAAGTTCCAGAAAATGAACAATATTTGAGATAACTTCTTATTTACAAGGTTCCATATCATTATGTTATTATTAGTTAGAGTCATTGGCATACCTTGAGCACATTTGCAATCCTGAGGGTCCATGGTTACACTGGATTCAGATGGGCAAAAGACGGCAGTGATTTGCTGTGGATTCAGATGCTGAGTAGATGTCGGTGATTTTCAGGCATTCAGTAGATGTCAGTGATTTTCAGGCGTTCAGTAGATGTCGGTGATTTTCAGGCGTTCAGTAGATGTCGGTGATCCTCGGTGTGTTGCTGTTTGAAGTGTGCCGCTGTGCTTCTCTCTATATACACAGGATCCCAAACTGAGTGCAAAAGCCAGTACATAATCACTCCCACCGCCACCCACATGACTCGCAGCCACATGTGTGATGACACCGACGCGTGCATAACAAGGACATGATGTCTGCAAAACCTGCAGAGTCAGAGAAGGCAAAACATTACACAGCACAAACACAGTTGCTTGAATTTCTTTTGCCAATAAAGGGCCGGGTCACACTGTTGTGATGAGGGAACCCTGCGAATATTGCAGTGCGATCTGCAAACTTGGACAGGAATCGGATCGTATGGGTGTGAACATCCATACGATCCGATTCTGCTGTGGACAAAAAAAAGGGTCCTGTACGAGTCTGATGCAAATTCAGCCATACAATCTTTATGACTGAAATTGCTTTGCACAGAGATCACATGTGATTTTCACTGCGGTGCGAATCACATCCGGTCTCTGACATCACACCATTGTGAACCAGCCTAAAGAGTGATCTAATGCAAGCATAAAGGAAAATTATTGTGAAAAAGCATCCCTGTATTTAGGTAATGTGTATGTTTGTATTATTCTTTCTTTGCTGATGCTGACCATTGTTCACAAATGACGGACCTGAGCAGAGGTATAACACATGCGGGTTTGCAGCGCTGCCCCATTGTTTTATATGGGAAGGGGCACTTTAGGAGCGGTAAATACACCATTCCTACAGCATTCCAAAGATGCGGCTTGCAGGACTTTTTTGACCATCCTGCAGCAGCTGTTTCAGGGCGCTTTGCAGGCGCTATTTTTAGTGCTGTAGCGCCTGCAAAGTGCCCCAGTCTGAAAGGGGCCTAAAGGTGTCCCTCCTTCCCACCTTAGAATTTAGGTTTTCTAATGTTATATCCACCAACTGTCCCTCATATGGAACCAAATCCTTCTGTCCCTCAATAAAAATCTATTATTTAAGTACCAAAAGTTTTACACTATATTATACCTTACATCAAACCTCCGAATGATTGAATTTATTTTGAAACCCACTAAAAATAAAGATGGAAAGATGCAAAATGGAAAAAAGTATAGGTTTAATCAAATATTTGTGTAAAATAATTCTTCCTAGTTTCCAGGATGAGTGCAGTGACAGTATATTATACAGATGAGATGGTAGATCCAGGCGGAGTGCAGTGACAGTATATTATACAGATGAGATGTTAGATCCAGGCGGAGTGCAGTGACAGTATATTATACAGATGAGATGGTAGATCCCGGCGGAGTGCAGTGACAGTATATTATACAGATGAGATGTTAGATCCAGGCGGAGTGCAGTGACAGTATATTATACAGATGAGATGTTAGATCCAGGCGGAGTGCAGTGACAGTATATTATACAGATGAGATGGTAGATCCAGGCGGAGTGCAGTGACAGTATATTATACAGATGAGATGGTAGATCCAGGCGGAGTGCAGTGACAGTATATTATACAGATGAGATGGTAGATCCAGGCGGAGTGCAGTGACAGTATATTATACAGATGAGATGGTAGATCCAGGCGGAGTGCAGTGACAGTATATTATACAAATGAGATGGTAGATCCAGGCGGAGTGCAGTGACAGTATATTATACAAATGAGATGGTAGATCCAGGCGGAATGCAGTGACAGTATATTATACAGATGAGATGGTAGATCCAGGCGGAGTGCAGTGACAGTATATTATACAGATGAGATCGTAGATCCAGGCGGAGTGCAGTGACAGTATATTATACAGATGAGATATTAGATCAAGGCGGAGTGCAGTGACAGTATATTATACAGATGAGATGGTAGATCCAGGCGGAGTGCAGTGACAGTATATTATACAGATGAGATGGTAGATCCAGGCGGAGTGCAGTGACAGTATATTATACAAATGAGATGGTAGATCCAGGCGGAGTGCAGTGACAGTATATTATACAAATGAGATGGTAGATCCAGGCGGAATGCAGTGACAGTATATTATACAGATGAGATGGTAGATCCAGGCGGAGTGCAGTGACAGTATATTATACAGATGAGATCGTAGATCCAGGCGGAGTGCAGTGACAGTATATTATACAGATGAGATATTAGATCAAGGCGGAGTGCAGTGACAGTATATTATACAGATGAGATGGTAGATCCAGGCGGAGTGCAGTGACAGTATATTATACAGATGAGATGGTAGATCCAGACGGAGTGCAGTGACAGTATATTATACAGATGAGATGGTAGATCCAGGCGGAGTGCAGTGACAGTATATTATACAGATGAGATATTAGATCCAGGCGGAGTGCAGTGACAGTATATTATACAGATGAGATGGTAGCTCCAGGCGGAGTGCAGTGACAGTATATTATACAAATGAGATGGTAGATCCAGGCGGAATGCAGTGACAGTATATTATACAGATGAGATGGTCAGGCGGAGTGCAGTGACAGTATATTATACAGATGAGATGGTAGATCCAGGCGGAGTGCAGTGACAGTATATTATACAGATGAGATGGTAGATCCAGGCGGAGTGCAGTGACAGTATATTATACAAATGAGATGGTAGATCCAGGCGGAATGCAGTGACAGTATATTATACAGATGAGATGGTCAGGCGGAGTGCAGTGACAGTATATTATACAGATGAGATGGTAGATCCAGGCGGAGTGCAGTGACATTATATTATACAGATGAGATGGTAGATCCAGGCGGAGTGCAGTGACAGTAGATTATACAGATGAGATCGTAGATCCAGGCGGAGTGCAGTGACAGTATATTATACAGATGAGATCGTAGATCCAGGCGGAGTGCAGTGACAGTATATTATACAGATGAGATATTAGATCAAGGCGGAGTGCAGTGACAGTATATTATACAGATGAGATGGTAGATCCAGGCGGAGTGCAGTGACAGTATATTATACAGATGAGATGGTAGATCCAGACGGAGTGCAGTGACAGTATATTATACAGATGAGATGGTAGATCCAGGTGGAGTGCAGTGACAGTTTATTATACAGATGAGATGGTAGATCCAGGCGGAGTGCAGTGACAGTATATTATACAGATGAGATGTTAGATCCAGACGGAGTGCAGTGACAGTATATTATACAGATGAGATGGTAGATCCAGGTGGAGTGCAGTGACAGTTTATTATACAGATGAGATGGTAGATCCAGACGGAGTGCAGTGACAGTATATTATACAGATGACATGTTAGATCCAGGCGGAGTGCAGTGACAGTTTATTATACAGATGAGATGGTAGATCCAGGCGGAGTGCAGTGACAGTAGATTATACAGATGAGATCGTAGATCCAGGCGGAGTGCAGTGACAGTATATTATACAGATGAGATCGTAGATCCAGGCGGAGTGCAGTGACAGTATATTATACAGATGAGATATTAGATCAAGGCGGAGTGCAGTGACAGTATATTATACAGATGAGATGGTAGATCCAGGCGGAGTGCAGTGACAGTTTATTATACAGATGAGATGGTAGATCCAGACGGAGTGCAGTGACAGTATATTATACAGATGAGATGGTAGATCCAGGCGGAGTGCAGTGACAGTATATTATACAGATGAGATGTTAGATCCAGGAGGAGTGCAGTGACAGTATATTATTCAGATGAGATGTTAGATCCAGGTGGAGTGCAGTGACAGTATATAATACAGATGAGATGGTAGATCCAGGCGGAGTGCAGTGACAGTATATTATACATATGAGATGTTAGATCCAGGCGGAGTGCAGTGACAGTATATTATACAGATGAGATGGTAGATCCAGGCGGAGTGCAGTGACAGTATATTATACAGATGAGATCGTAGATCCAGGCGGAGTGCAGTGACAGTATATTATACAGATAAGATCGTAGATCCAGGCGGAGTGCAGTGACAGTATATTATACAGATGAGATGGTAGATCCAGGCGGAGTGCAGTGACAATATATTATACAGATGAGATGGTAGATCCAGGCGGAGTGCAGTGACAGTATATTATACAGATGAGATGGTAAATCCAGACGGAGTGCAGTGACAGTATATTATACAGATGAGATGTTAGATCCAGGTGGAGTGCAGTGACAGTATATTATACAGATGAGATGTTAGATCCAGGATGAGTGCAGTGACAGTATATTATACAGATGAGATCGTAGATCCAGGCGGAGTGCAGTGACAGTATATAATACAGATGAGATGGTAGATCCAGGCGGAGTGCAGTGACAGTATATTATACAGATGAGATCGTAGATCCAGGCGGAGTGCAGTGACAGTATATTATACAGATAAGATCGTAGATCCAGGCGGAGTGCAGTGACAGTATATTATACAGATGAGATGGTAGATCCAGGCGGAGTGCAGTGACAGTATATTATACAGATGAGATGTTAGATCCAGGCGGAGTGCAGTGACAGTATATAATACAGATGAGATGTTAGATCCAGGCGGAGTGCAGTGACAGTATATAATACAGATGAGATGGTAGATCCAGGCGGAGTGCAGTGACAGTATATTATACAGATGAGATGTTAGATCCAGGCGGAGTGCAGTGACAGTATATAATACAGATGAGATGGTAGATCCAGGCGGAGTGCAGTGACAGTATATTATACAGAAGAGATGTTATGTCCAGGCGGAGTGCAGTGACAGTATATTATACAGATGAGATGTTAGATCCAGGCGGAGTGCAGTGACATTATATTATACATATGAGATGTTAGATCCAGGCGGAGTGCAGTGACAGTATATTATACAGATGAGATCGTAGATCCAGGCGGAGTGCAGTGACAGTATATTATACATATGAGATGTTAGATCCAGGCGGAGTGCAGTGACAGTATATTATACATATGAGATGTTAGATCCAGGCGGAGTGCAGTGACAGTATATTATACAGATAAGATCGTAGATCCAGGCGGAGTGCAGTGACAGTATATTATACATATGAGATGTTAGATCCAGGCGGAGTGCAGTGACAGTATATTATACAGATGAGATGGTAGATCCAGGCGGAGTGCAGTGACAGTATATTATACAGATGACATGTTAGATCCAGGCGGAGTGCAGTGACAGTTTATTATACAGATGAGATGGTAGATCCAGGCAGAGTGCAGTGACAGTATATTATAAGGATGAGATGGTAGGTCCAGGCGGAGTGCAGTGACAGTATATTATACAGATGAGATGGTAGATCCAGGCGGAGTGCAGTGACAGTATATTATACAGATGAGATGGTAGATCCAGGCGGAGTGCAGTGACAGTATATTATACAGATGAGATGGTAGATCCAGGCGGAGTGCAGTGACAGTATATTATACAGATGAGATGGTAGATCCAGGCGGAGTGCAGTGACAGTATATTATACATATGAGATGTTAGATCCAGGCGGAGTGCAGTGACAGTATATTATACAGATAAGATCGTAGATCCAGGCGGAGTGCAGTGACAGTATATTATACATATGAGATGTTAGATCCAGGCGGAGTGCAGTGACAGTATATTATACAGATGAGATGGTAGATCCAGGCGGAGTGCAGTGACAGTATATTATACAGATGACATGTTAGATCCAGGCGGAGTGCAGTGACAGTTTATTATACAGATGAGATGGTAGATCCAGGCAGAGTGCAGTGACAGTATATTATAAGGATGAGATGGTAGGTCCAGGCGGAGTGCAGTGACAGTATATTATACAGATGAGATGGTAGATCCAGGCGGAGTGCAGTGACAGTATATTATACAGATGAGATGGTAGATCCAGGCGGAGTGCAGTGACAGTATATTATACAGATGAGATGGTAGATCCAGGCGGAGTGCAGTGACAGTATATTATACAGATGAGATGGTAGATCCAGGCGGAGTGCAGTGACAGTATATTATACAGATGACATGTTAGATCCAGGCGGAGTGCAGTGATAGAGAACTTAGCAGTCTGTGTATAAACCACATTCCATAGACACGCCCCGCCATGTACTGTAGACTAACCTCATTGTGCACTCAGTTTTAGTAACACATGATACCAGGAATTTAATATGAAAAGACAACTATAGCAAACAAATATTGTACTCTGATAACTGTATATGGATAAAATAGATGTAATCCCTAACTCAATGACATCCAATTTACTAAAGGACTGTATATTATAAACAATTTTCATTTAAAAAAGTATAATAGCATTTTCATCTTTTTTATCATTGATTGCATTTTAGTTCTGTTTATATCCTGTGAGCTCTTTGCTGCCACTTCATGTTGACATACTTACCCTCCAGTGGGGTTGCATGGTATTTCTGAGGATAGGTTTCCTGATGGTAACAAGAGTGGACCATGCCTGAGGCTGGGTTCACCCCTAAACCGGCCGCGTATCGCACAGCAATGCTCAATCTTTGCCTGAATTTGGCCCTGTAACGGAGGCAAAGACGCACAGCGATTCTGTGCAGTGCGCTCCGCAGCCATCCCGGACATATTCTCCTGCTATGCGAATTGGATGCCGAGAAACCGCATCCACTTCGCATAGATGTGAACACAGCCTGAATAATGTTTGTTGAAACAGTCACTTGCAGACTACATCTGGATGCCTGAGCCACGGTGACAACAATGCCGGGTACAATTTATAAGGCGTTGTCATATTTTGACAGGAAGTCCCTAAACATGGACCTTCATGGGAGGATTATTAGCTATTATATTTCATTTGTTATTTCTGTTTACAAACCTTTTCACATCTAGAGATAAAACAACTTGACATGTGTCAGTAATACTGTACACAACTATTTGTGTATCCAGGTGAATTATACATTGTTTCTTTAGGACAATTTGGGATAAGTGGTAATGGATATCTCCTGATTTCTGTTTTTCATTATCAAAGGAAAAATGATCCAAAATAGTAAAAAAAAGTTTTCTAAAATGTAGCTGTAAACGTCTTGCCGTTACTATGACCCAATACCAAAGAGAAAAAAAATACTGCCTGAAAAACCTGAAATAAATTCTCCCACTCCTGACTCCTGAATATGTGTATATTCATTAGAATCAATCGTGTGTATGTTTCTTTATTTTCTGCTAAATAATAATGACAGGGGTCCTGACCTTTAATTGTGACCCCTGACCCCTGACCCTGACACTTTCCTAGATCCTGCCCTGGTCTAAAAATGTTATCCTTATTTTATGAAAAACATTTTATTGCACACAGACTTTTCTTTTTTATTATATATTGTCCTCCATTCAGAGGCAGAAGAGAGTACAGGGGCAGTCACTATGATAGCCAATCATAGGCTGGCACAGCAATCATGAGTTTGACAGCCAGTCCTCCTGTGACCCGATCATTTGTTTGAAACCAGGAGCTGTCAGTGACAGCTCATTTTCTCTGCTAGGAGTGCTCAGAGGAAGTGCGTTTGCAGCACTAATGCCAAATGCATATATGCGGCCCATTTCCACAAGTAGGGCAGCATTCGCACTGCGAGGGGTAACCGCCTGTTTATGGCTAGAGCAGGGGTCTCCAAACTTTCCAATCAAAGGGCCAGTTTACTGTCCTTCAGTCTTTAGGGGGGCCGGACTGTGGCCAGCAGGAATAGAACATTTTTCTGGTGTCAGTGGGAGTAAGCAGTGCCCCATCTTTGGTATTAGGGAGAGGAATAGTGCCCCATTGTTGGTGTCAGTGGCAGGAATTATGCATAGTTGCCAACATTCAGAAAAAATGAATAGGGACACTTTTTGTGTAAGAAGGCAGGGTCTTATTTTAATTGGGGCAGGGCATGCATTTATAGGTGTGGTTTAGCCAATAGAAAAAATTCTGGCGCGAAAAATGGGCGTGATTTAAATTAGAGAGGGATGAGAGGAAAGAGAGGGAAGTGAGGGAAGAGAGGGAAGAGATGGAGGAGAGGGTAGGGACGGAAGTGAGAGTAGAGAGAGAAGAGGGGGCTAGAGAGGGAGAAAGAGATAGAGGGGGATAGAGAGGGAGGGAAGGAGAGAGAAGGAAGGAAAGAAAGAAGGAAAAAAAGAGGGATGGAGAGACAGCAGGCCCAGATTCTACACCATAATAGAAATGTGTATTTTAGAAAGTTTAACAATCAGCAGATAAAGCCACCGATGCAAGTAATGGTCAGAGAGTGTGAGAACATATTACAGGAGATGGTCAGAGAGGGTAAGGAGATAGTACAGGAGATGATCAGAGAGGGTGAGGACATAGTACAGGAGATGGTCAGACATAGTACAGGAGATGATTAGAGAGGGTGAGGACATAGTACAGGAGATCGTCAGAGGGGGTGAGGACATAGTACAGGAGATGGTCAGAGAGAGTGAGGACATAGTACAGGAGATGGTCAGAGAGGGTGAGGACATAGTACAGGAGATGGTCAGAGAGGGTGAGGACATAGTACAGGAGATGATCAGAGAGGGTGAGGACATAGTACAGGAGATGGTCAGAGAGGGTGAGGACATAGTACAGGAGATGGTCAGAGAGGGTGAGGACATAGTACAGGAGATGATCAGAGAGGGTGAGGACATAGTACAGGAGATGATCAGAGAGGGTGAGGACATAGTACAGGAGATGATCAGAGAGGGTGAGGACATAGTACAGGAGATGGTCAGAGAGGGTGAGGGCATAGTACAGGAGATGGTCAGAGAGGGTGAGGACATAGTACAGGAGATGGTCAGAGGGGGTGAGGACATAGTACAGGAGATGGTCAGAGAGGGTGAGGACATAGTACAGGAGATGATCAGAGAGGGTGAGGACATAGTACAGGAGATGATCAGAGAGGGTGAGGACATTGTACAGGAGATGGTCAGAGAGGGTGAGGACATAGTACAGGAGATGATCAGAGAGGGTGAGGACATAGTACAGGAGATGATCAGAGAGGGTGAGGACATAGTACAGGAGATGGTCAGAGGGGGTGAGGACATAGTACAGGAGATGGTCAGAGAGGGTGAGGACATAGTACAGGAGATGGTCAGAGAGGGTGAGGACATAGTACAGGAGATGGTCAGAGAGGGTGAGGACATAGTACAGGAGATGATCAGAGAGGGTGAGGACATAGTACAGGAGATGATCAGAGAGGGTGAGGACATAGTACAGGAGATGGTCAGAGAGGGTGAGGACATAGTACAGGAGATGGTCAGAGGGGGTGAGGACATAGTACAGGAGATGGTCAGAGAGGGTGAGGACATAGTACAGGAGATGGTCAGAGAGGGTGAGGACATAGTACAGGAGATGATCAGAGAGGGTGAGGACATAGTACAGGAGATGATCAGAGAGGGTGAGGACATAGTACAGGAGATGGTCAGAGAGGGTGAGGACATAGTACAGGAGATGGTCAGAGGGGGTGAGGACATAGTACAGGAGATGGTCAGAGAGGGTGAGGACATAGTACAGGAGATGATCAGAGAGGGTGAGGACATAGTACAGGAGATGATCAGAGAGGGTGAGGACATAGTACAGGAGATGGTCAGAGGGGGTGAGGACATAGTACAGGAGATGGTCAGAGAGGGTGAGGACATAGTACAGGAGATGGTCAGAGAGGGTGAGGACATAGTACAGGAGATGGTCAGAGAGGGTGAGGGCATAGTACAGGAGATGAAGGAATAAAGGTAGTAGGTTGCGCTATGGAACTTATATAAAAAATACAGGGTAGATAAAAAATATATAGAGGAAGGAAAAAATAGGTAAGAGCTGCCTCTATTACTATCCACCTGGTGGGGTGGAGAATGTTAGATGGGGGGTACTATGAATAGATCTGGCGCTATACCTATATATGAAAATATATATTGCTAAAAACTTAATAGTGTACTAAATTAAAAGTGTAATATCAAACTGGTGTGTAAGTGCCAGTGTGCAATAAATAATTCTAGTATTGAAATAAAAATATAAATATATGAACTATAAACGTAAAAGTGTGTGTATAGAATATTTGTCGCGTTGGTAAGTATTTGCCAGCTTGCTGGTTATAAAATGTAAGATTAGCTTGGGTGCAATAAAAAACCTGAAATAGTGATCACTTCTTAAACTCTAGAACATATAAATACCTTAAACTTGTGAACTGCTTAATATATTAGTGATCAATTGGATAAGAATTATACAAATAAAATATGAACCGCAAAAAAATAACCCAGTAATTGGATTTAGAGTGCACAGATGTGACAATAAGGTCTATGCATGCAGTAATAAAATGTGCAAAAAATATGTGATAAATATCAGTACATCAAGTGAAACATGTCAAATATTGGGACTGAAAAAGTAAAAATAAAAATTGTTTTTCAAAATTAAAAATAAAAATAAAAATAAAAATAAAAATAAGAATAATAATAAAAATAAAACAAAAAATAAATAAAAAAATATTAAAAGTTAAATATTTGTCCCGGAAAAAGTCTAAAAATATAAAAGATAAAAAGTAGACAAGCAAGAAGTCTCTAGAGCAGTGCAATTAGTGGGGGATTTCCCGTGGGTAAAGGGAGGGATGTGATGGATCCAAACTATTCTTCATGCATTGTGGACACTTCTAGGTTGTACTCTCACCAGAAAAATAACCCCGTCCGGGGTGGATCAGCCTCCACAGTATGAGCTACTGTGTCGCTCTCTGGCTTGCTTCAAATGGGCTGCTGAGGATCCCTCGTTATTTCCAGGTGGAGTGTGCCACAGTATGTATATATTAAAAGAGAGGACCATCCATAGTGTGATACCGTATAAATCAATTTATTTAAGAAGATACTTAAAACTACTCACACTTTTGGTAGAAGTAATAGCATAAATGGATACAGTATAAAGGATGCAATGTGAAAGGTATGGAAGCTGCTGGGAGCGTTCCGTTCGGCTTCCCCGCCGTCTGTAATGGAGCTGGGAGCGTTCCGTTCGGCTTCCCCGCCGTCTGTAATGGAAGTGTGTATTCGATAGGCCACGCCCTACGCGTTTCGCTCCGGATGACGTCCCAGTGACGAAACGCGTAGGGCGTCCCAATATTTGACATGTTTCACTTGATGTACTGATATTTATCACATATTTTTTGCACATTTTATTACTGCATGCATAGACCTTATTGTCACATCTGTGCACTCTAAATCCAATTACTGGGTTATTTTTTTGCGGTTCATATTTTATTTGTATAATTCTTATCCAATTGATCACTAATATATTAAGCAGTTCACAAGTTTAAGGTATTTATATGTTCTAGAGTTTAAGAAGTGATCACTATTTCAGGTTTTTTATTGCACCCAAGCTAATCTTACATTTTATAACCAGCAAGCTGGCAAATACTTACCAACGCGACAAATATTCTATACACACACTTTTACGTTTATAGTTCATATATTTATATTTTTATTTCAATACTAGAATTATTTATTGCACACTGGCACTTACACACCAGTTTGATATTACACTTTTAATTTAGTACACTATTAAGTTTTTAGCAATATATATTTTCATATATAGGTATAGCGCCAGATCTATTCATAGTACCCCCCATAGTACAGGAGATGGTCAGAGAGGGTGAGGACATAGTACAGGAGATGGTCAGAGGGGGTGAGGACATAGTACAGGAGATGGTCAGAGAGGGTGAGGACATAGTACAGGAGATGATCAGAGAGGGTGAGGACATAGTACAGGAGATGGTCAGAGAGGGTGAGGACATAGTACAGGAGATGGTCAGAGAGGGTGAGGACATAGTACAGGAGATGGTCAGAGAGGGTGAGGACATAGTACAGGAGATGATCAGAGAGGGTGAGGACATAGTACAGGAGATGGTCAGAGAGGGTGAGGACATAGTACAGGAGATGGTCAGAGAGGGTGAGTCCAACCGACTCAGTTGGACTCATACAGTCATATGACAGTTGAGTCTAGAAGGCTTTAGGTCACAGTCTGGGACCAAGGAGTCCAAAGAGGGAGGTCTGTTGAGCTGATGGATGAGCTCCAAACGATTGTAGGCCCTGTGATGGATCCTTTCAAATGGAACGTCAAGGTTGTATGTAGTCAAGCTCAGACGTAGCCCGTTGTACTGATGCTCCAATCTCACCCTTACAGCCTCTCTAAGGTGCACATGAAGAACCTTCCCAGACTGTGACCTAAAGCCTTCTAGACTCAACTGTCATATGACTGTATGAGTCCAACTGAGTCGGTAAGAAGTATTTTATCCACTTTTCTCTGATGTTACAGTCAAGCAGACTCACATGAATACACTCGCCTAGTCCAGTTTTCCCCCCTCTGTGACGGTTCGGTCACCCTCGGGCCTGCGACATAGTGGAATGTGCGGCCAATGTTGGACTTTCCTTTAGGCATTCATATTCATATGACCTTTGTCTTTATTTTTATAATTTATGCTGACCACATTTATTATTGAAGCGCTACACTGTTTTTATCATTTAGTATAGGAGATGGTCAGAGAGGGTGAGGACTAGGGATGAGCTTCGTGTTCGAGTCGAACATAAGTTCGAATCGAACATCGGCTGTTCGTCCGTTCGGCGAAGTCCGAACATTTTGGTCCGTTCGCGCCAAATTCGTGTGGCGCTCACGGCCCACAATGCACTGCGATGGCGCAGTGCATTGCTGGCTCATGATTGGCCAAGCATGCACTGTGACCCCGCATGCTTGGCCAATCGCAGCACCAGCAGCGAGGAGAGCCATGATTGGCCACAGGCAGGATGCCTGTGGCCAATCATAGCTCAGGCTGTGTAGTGCACGCCCCACATTATATAAGGCCGCCAGCGCGGCGGCCTTGTGTAGTGTGTTGGCGTCTGAAGCAGTTGGTGTTCTGTGTACCTTCAACACAGTACACACCGATCGTTTTCGGCCGATTTTCGATCTTGCTGTTGTGTAGTGGTTGTTGTCTGCGTGCCCTGACCGCAGTATACACCGCTATATTCACCTCACCTATATAGCTAGTGATCTATCTTTTATAATAGAGCTTGCAGTCAGTAGTGTTAGGAGCTTGTGCGTGCTGTCTGTGTGCTCTGTACCCAGTACATACCGCTATATCCACCTACATAGCTCTTCTCTATTTGAGACCACTTGCCATCTGCAGGAGTTATTGGAAGTTGTGTGTGCCTCCAGCACAGCACAGTATACATCTGTATATTCCCCTTTATCTCTGGTGTTCTATAATAAAGGCATCTGCAGGAGTTAGTGGGTGTTGTGTGCCTCTAGCACAATATACACTACCCAACTGCTTTTTTACCCAACTCCCTTCAGGCCATTACCATGTCTGGAAGGCCAGCAAGGAGAGGCAGACAGGCGCGAGCCGATAAAAGAGGGCAAGCAGGCTCTGTGTCTAGAGACAACAGTGCTGGTCGTGGACGCGGTGCATTGTCATCAGCACGTGGCCATGGGACACGCTTGTCCTTCTTTTTGTCAGCTGGACATGTTGAGCCGCAACATGCCAATGACTTGGTAGAGTGGATGACCAAGCCCTCTTCATCCTCCTCATCCTCTCTCACCCAGTCTCAGGGTACTAGCAAAGCAGCTGCCAACGCATCGTCTTCCCTCCTCTCAATGTCATCATCAGTGACTCCTTCCCTAGACCCACCACGTCCTCCTGAGGAGTCTCCTGAACTCTTTGAGCACAGTGTTGGGTACATGCTCCAGGAGGATGCCCAGTGTTTTGTGGGCTCTGATGATGACACTCAGCTAGAGGAAGGCAGTAGCGTGAGCGCAGAGAGAGGGGATGCTCAAGAAGGACAGCAATCTGGCAGTCATGTTCCACAAGCTGCAGCATACTGCCAGGTTTGCTACAGCGATGAAGAGGGAGGGGATGATGAGGGCACTGACTCCACGTGGGTGCCTGGAAGGAGAGAGGAGGAGGAGGAGGAGGAGGCACATGTCCAACGAGGCAGGATGCCCTCCGGGGGCCAGCTTAGGGGCAGCACACCGACTGAATCACACCGCAGAGCTCCGCCTGTGCAGGGCGCTGCCTCTGCGCGTTATTCTAAAAGTTCTTTGGTGTGGGCCTTTTTTGAGACGAGTGCATCAGATCGCACCGCTGCTATTTGCAACATATGTCTCAAGCGTATCTCGTGTGGCCAAAACATCAGCCGCTTGGGCACCACATGCTTGACCAGACATATGTTGACCTGCCATGCAGTTCGTTGGCAAGCGTACCTCAAAGACCCACACCAAAGAACAAAGCGGACCTCTCCTTGCTCCTCATCAGCTGGCATCTCCAACCCCACTAGACCTTCAGTCCTCTCTGAAACCTACTCTGAGAGGAATGAAGGTGTAGAATTAGGTGTGTCACAGCCAAGTGCTTCCGGGAACTCTGCTAGCGGTACACCCACGTCCGATTATAGCAGGCAAATGTCCCTGCCCCAGCTGCTGGACCGGCGAAAGAAGTTCACTCCCAGCCATCCACATGCCCAGCAGTTGAATGCTAGCTTGGCTAAATTGCTAGCACTTCAACTGCTGCCTTTTCAGTTGGTAGACTCGGCCCCCTTCCGTGAGTTTGTACAATGTGCGGTTCCTCAGTGGCAGGTCCCCAAACGCCAATTTTTCTCACGGAAGGCGATTCCGGCTCTCTACCGGCATGTGGAAGGCAATGTCCTTGCCTCGCTGGACAGGGCGGTCAGCGGTAAGGTGCATATTACCGCTGACTCATGGTCCAGAAGGCATGGACAGGGACGTTACCTGTCTTTCACGGCCCATTGGGTCACTCTTCTGGCAGCTGGGAAGGATCCAGGACAAGGTGCAGTAGTGTTGGAGGTTGTTCCGCCACCACGCCTCCAAAATGCTACTATTGGTTGTGACACACCTCTCTCCTCCACCCCCTCCTCTTCTTCTTCCTCCATGGCCTCTTCCAGTGCTCTGTCCTCAGAACCAGCGGTGCTTCGTAGGCGTTCCAGGGGCTACGCAAGTATGCAGGCAAAACGATGCCATGCCGTGCTTGCGCTGGTTTGTTTGGGGGACAGGAGCCACACTGGGGCGGATGTTTTGTCAGCTCTGCAGGGGCAGGCCGAGAGGTGGTTGACGCCACGCCAGCTTAAGCCAGGAATGGTGGTTTGTGACAATGGCACCAACCTCCTCTCCGCCCTCCGACAGGGACAACTGACCCATGTGCCCTGTGTAGCTCACGTCCTTAACCTGGTGGTGCAGCGGTTCTTGGGCAGGTACCCTGGCTTACAGGATGTCCTGAAACAGGCCAGGAAAGTCTGTGTGCATTTCCGCCGATCATTTAATGCCTGTGCTCGGCTGGCTGAGCTCCAAAAGGAGTTGAACCTGCCCAAGAACCGCCTTATATGTGACATGCCCACCAGATGGAACTCAACGTTGGCCATGCTGCAGCGGCTGCACACGCAGCAGAGGGCCATCAATGAGTACCTGTGCGACTACGGCACCAGGACAGGGTCAGGGGAGCTCGGTTTTTTTCTCACCACGCCAGTGGGGCATGATCAGGGATGCATGCACTGTCCTGTCACCGTTTGAGGAGGCCACAAGGATGGTGAGCAGTGACAGTGCATGCATCAGTGACACTGTACCTCTTGTCCACCTCTTGGAGCATACGCTGCGTGGAATAATGGACAGGGCACTTGAGGCAGAACAGAGGCAGGAAGAGGAGGACTTCCTTGCCTCTCAAGGCCCCCTTTATCCAGACAGTGTTCCTGCTGTGCCAGCCATCACACAGGAAGAGGATGAGGAGGAGGAAGAGGAGGAGGAGGATGATTGTGTCAGCATGGAGGTGGAGGCTGGCACTCAGCATCAGCAGCAGCAGCAGCAGTCTTGTAGGGATGATTTACAGTCCCAAGAAACACGTGGACTTGTACGTGGCTGGGGGGAGGTAGCTGCGGATCATGTTGTCCTTAGTGACCCAGAGGACTCCAGACCGAATGCCTCAGCTAACCTACGCTGCATGGCCTCCCTGATCCTGCAAAGCCTGCGGAAGGATCCTCGTATTCTTCGGATCAAGGAGAGGGATCATTACTGGCTGGCCACTCTCCTTGATCCACGGTACAAGGGTAAGGTTGCCGACCTTATCTTGCCATCGCAGAGGGAGCAGAGGATGAGACATCTCCGGGAGGCCTTGCAGAAAGGTCTGTGCAACGCGTTCCCAGAGACTGGGAGGTTACAAACTCCTGGTCCTGGACAACGTGTTGCTGAGGCATCGGTCAGAAGGAGCGGTGGAGAAGGTGGCCGTCTGACTGATGCTTTCAGACAATTTTTTAGTCCGCAGCCCCAAGGTATGATCGGTTCCAGCACCCATCGCCAGCGTCTGATTTACATGGTGCAGGAATACCTAGGGGCAAGGTCAGGCTTGGACACCTTTCCCACCGAAAATCCTCTGGCTTACTGGGTCTTGAGGATGGATCACTGGCCAGAGCTTGCACAGTATGCAATTGAGCTACTGGCCTGTCCTGCATCCAGCGTTCTTTCGGAACGCACCTTCAGTGCTGCTGGTGGCTTTGTTACCGATCACAGGGTGCGCCTGTCCACCGAATCAGTTGATCGACTGACCTTCATCAAGATGAATCAGTCTTGGATCACCCACAGCTACCAAGCACCTGAAGCTGATGTAACAGAATAATTTTTTTTGAAATATCACATCCCTTCAAGACTGCCTATGCTGATGCTGAGTGACTGACTGTCCTGTTATGTTGATTGTCTATCCTCTTCCTCCTCCGCTGATATGTTGGAAGAACATTTCTGGTTCTGGTTGATGCCATCAGCCCAATTTTTCTGCCCCTGTTTAACAGGGGCGTTTAAGTACAATTTTTGATGCAATGCTTTACAGCAGGGCTAATTCCTGCAATCAAACAAGAGTATATGGGAGAGGTTGCAGTGTGGTGGCACCAGCAGCAGTGCCTAAGGCCCAATTTTTCTGCCCCTGTTTAACAGGGGCGTTTAATTAAAATTTTTGATGCAATGCTTTGCAGCAGGGCTAATTCCTGCAATAAAACTAGAGTATATGGGAGAGGCTGCAGTGTGGTGTCACCGGCAGCAGTGCCTAAGGCCAAATTTTTCTGCCCCTGTTTAACAGGGACATGTAATTACAATTCTTGATATAATATTTCACAGGAGGGCCCCTTCCTGTGCCCACCCAGAGTAACGGTGAGGACTTATAGTGTTGTGGCACCAGCACCACAACCACCAAAGGTCAATTTTTCTACCACTGTTCAACAATGGCATGTAATTACAATTCTTGATATAATCGTTCACAGCAGGGCGCTCCAGCGCCCACCAAGAGTCACTTTGAGGGTTTACAATGTTGTGGCAAAACCAACACCTTGTTCTGCCATTTCTGCAGAGCATATAGGGCAGGCCCCTACTTTCAAACATCCAACTTACAAACATCTCCTACTTGCAAACGCAAGGAGACAGCAGCAAGTGAGATGAAAAAAGATGGACGACAAAACAAATTATACAGGGGTGATAACCCTTCCCTATGTTTTCCAAAAAGCTTAAAAATAGTTTTTTTGACTGGAGCTACACTTTAAAAATGTACCAGTTGAAAATTACAAACAGATTCAACTTAACACAACAAACCTACACAGTCCCTGTCTTGTTTGCACCGCCTGTATACTGCTGTTCTGAGTATATAGGGCCTGGGGGCCACACGCATTTCCTTTTTTTAATATGGGTACAGGGTTCCCCTTAATATGCGTACAAGACCCAAATAGGCTGGTAATGGGCAGGGAGGGCTACCCATGCCATTTTTCTCAATGATTTTCAACCATATTGCAGGAACCAGATATAACATTAAAACCGCAAGCAGTTTTAAATGGTGTTATTTCCGTTTAATGTCATTTTGTGCAGGGACTGTTCTAAACACGGGAAACACGTGGCACTTCACAGGCATACTACAGACACCCCCCAGGCACCATATTTAAAGGAATATTTCACTTTTTTTTTCACTTTAATCGTCATTAAAATCAGTGCTCCCGCCAAAACGGCCATTTTTAAAAACATTTTAGGCATTGACCCATGTCCCCTGGGCCAGGAGCCAGGTCCCCAAACCCTTTTTAGGACAGTATCTTGCATATTAGCCGTTAAAATTAGCACTTTTAATTTCGAACGTTCGAGTCCCATAGACTTCAATGGGGTTCTAAAGTTCGTTCGAATTTGGGGTCCGTTCGAAAGTTCTGGTGCGAACCGAACCGGGGGGTGTTCGGCTCATCCCTAGTGAGGACATAGTACAGGAGATGATCAGAGAGGGTGAGGACATAGTACAGGAGATGGTCATAGAAGGTGAGGACATAGTACAGGAGATGATCAGAGAGGGTGAGGACATAGTACAGGAGATGATCAGAGAGGGTGAGGACGTAGTACAGGAGATGGTCAGAGAGGGTGAGGACATAGTACAGGAGATGGTCAGAGAGGGTGAGGACATAGTACAGGAGATGGTCAGAGAGGGTGAGGACATAGTACAGGAGATGGTCAGAGAGGGTGAGGACATAGTACAGGAGATGATCAGAGAGGGTGAGGACATAGTACAGGAGATGGTCAGAGAGGGTGAGGACATAGTACAGGAGATGGTCAGAGAGGGTGAGGACATAGTACAGGAGATGGTCAGAGAGGGTGAGGACATAGTACAGGAGATGGTCAGAGAGGGTGAGGACGTAGTACAGGAGATGGTCAGAGAGGGTGAGGACATAGTACAGGAGATGGTCAGAGAGGGTGAGGACATAGTACAGGAGATGGTCAGAGAGGGTGAGGACATAGTACAGGAGATGGTCAGAGAGGGTGAGGACATAGTACAGGAGATGGTCAGAGAGGGTGAGGACATAGTACAGGAGATGGTCAGAGAGGGTGAGGACATGGTACAGGAGATAAGAACCAAAGTGTCAGAATAAGAGCTAGGCAGTTAGTATTTTCGATTATGGCAAGCTATTATCAGCCCCAGTATTTCTTCTGTCACAGATTTACTTTAAAGCGTGTCTTCATTGCATCTGAGCACTACAAACCAAAATGAATTCATGTTTAACTAGTTGCTGACCGCCGGCCGTCAAATGACGGCCAGGCGGCGCAGCTATTGTGGCGGGAGGCCGTCATATGACGGCCTCCCGTTTAAACAGGGATGCGCGCGATCGTGCGCGCGCATCCCTGTTTCTTCGGTGGCGGCGTGTCACGGAGACACCGCTCGCCACCGAAGGGGGTGAACAGCCATTCGTTATGGCTGTTTACCACGTGATCGGCCGTGATGAAGTCACGGCCGATCACAGATGGTCACACCCCCTACGTGCACGGCGCATGCGCGCGATCGCGAGCGCGCTGCGCGTGCACGTCGGTGGCGGCGTGTTCCCCGGGAACACTGCTCGTCACCGACACTGGTAAACAGCCATTGGCTGGCTGTTTACCCACGTGATCGGCTGTGATCCTTTCACAGCCGATCACTAAAATGTAAACAAACCGCGGTAACGGGATGTTACCGGGTTCTCCTCCTCACACACCGATCGTGTGTGAGGAGGAGATTGCGGTAACATCTCGTTACCGCATACAGTGTACACCAAACATACTGATTGCCCCCCCCCCCCAATAAAGAGGACCTGTCACCACCCCTCATAGTACCTGTCAATCACAGTCCATCAGAGTACCTGTCACAGTCCATCAGAGTATTTGAGTACCTGTCCCAGCCCATCAGAGTACCCGAGTACCTGTCCCAGCCCATCAGAGTACCCGAGTACCTGTCCCAGCCCATCAGAGTACCCGAGTACCTGTCCCGGCCCATCAGAGTACCTGTCCCAGCCCATCAGAGTACCCGAGTACCTGTCCCGGCCCATCAGAGTACCCGAGTACCTGTCTCAGCCCATCAGAGTACCCGAGTACCTGTCCCAGCCCATCAGAGTACCTGTCCCAGCCCATCAGAGTACCCGAGTACCTGTCCCAGCCCATCAGAGTACCCGAGTACCTGTCCCAGCCCATCAGAGTACCCGAGTACCTGTCCCAGCCCATCAGAGTACCTGAGTACCTGTCCCAGCCCATCTGAGTACCCGAGTACCTGTCCCAGCCCATCTGAGTACCCGAGTACCTGTCACAGCCCATCTGAGTACCCGAGTACCTGTCCCGGCCCATCAGAGTACCCGAGTACCTGTCCCGGCCCATCAGAGTACCCGAGTACCTGTCACGGCACATCAGAGTACCCGAGTACCTGTCACGGCACATCAGAGTACCCGAGTACCTGTCACGGCACATCAGAGTACCCGAGTACTTGTCACGGCACATCAGAGTACCCGAGTACCTGTCACGGCCCATCAGGGTACCCGAGTACCTGTCACGGCCCATCAGGGTACCCGAGTACCTGTCACGGCCCATCAGGGTACCCGAGTACCTGTCACGGCCCATCAGGGTACCCGAGTACCTGTCACAGTCCATTAGAGTACCGAGTACCTGTCACAGTCCATTAGAGTACCGAGTACCTGTCACAGTCCATTAGAGTACCGAGTACCTGTCACAGTCCATTAGAGTACCGAGTACCTGTCACAGTCCATTAGAGTACCGAGTACCTGTCACAGCCCATCTGAGTACCTGTCACCGCCCTTCAGAGTACCCAAATACCAGTCACCAAACCATCAGAGTACCTGTCACCAGGCCATCAGAGTACCTGAGTACCTGTCACCAGGCCATCAGAGTACCCGAGTACCTGTCACCAGGCCATCAGAGTACCCGAGTACCTGTCACCAGGCCATCAGAGTACCCGAGTACCTGTCACCAGGCCATCAGAGTACCCGAGTACCTGTCACCAGGCCATCAGAGTACCCGAGTACCTGTCACCAGGCCATCAGAGTACCCGAGTACCTGTCACCAGGCCATCAGAGTACTCGAGTACCTGTCACCAGGCCATCAGAGTACCCGAGTACCTGTCACCAGGCAATCAGAGTACCCGAGTACCTGTTCCAGTCCATCTGAGTACCCGAGTACCTGTCACAGTCCATCTGAGTACCCGAGTACCTATCTCCAGCCCATCAGAGTACCCGAGTACCTATTTGCAGCCCATGTCTCATAGAATATACGTTGGGGTGTTTACTTTCCAAAATGGGGTCATTTTGTGGGTAATTTCACTGTCCTGGTGGTCCAGGACCTTCAAAAGTGTGATGGGTAGGAATGAAATAAGATGTGTCATTTATGCTCCTAGAAGGCCTGAACGTACTACTTCAATGTTCGGCCTCTCTATGTGGCCAGGCTGTGTAAAAGTCCTACACATGTGGTATCGCCATACTCGGGAGGAGTAGCAGAATGTATTTTGGGGTGTAATTTTTGCTATATACATGTTATGTGTTAGAAATATCTTATAAATTGACAATTTTGTGTAAAAAAAAATGCGTTTTAATTTTTTTCCACATATTCCAAAAACTTCTGGAAAAAAATGAACCGTTCAAAAGACTCATTATGCCTCACAGATTATACGTTGGGGTGTTTGCTTTCCAAAATGGGGTAATTTTATGGGAAATTCCATTGTGCTGGTACTCCAGGGCCTTCAAAAGTGTAATAGGTGGTTGAGAAATGAGATGCGTAATTTTTGCTCATAGAACGTCTGAAGGTACTACATCAATGTTAGTGCTCTGTATGTGGCCAGGCTGTGTAAAAGTCTCACACACGTGGTATCGCCGTACTCGGGAAGAGTAGCAGAATGTATTTTGGGGTGTAATTTTTGCTATATACATGCTATGTGTTAGAAATATCTTATAAATTGACAATTTTGTGTAAAAAAAATGCGTTTTAATTTTTTTCCACATATTCCAAAAACTTCGGGAAAAAAATTAACCATTCAAAAGACTCATTATGCCTCACAGATTATACGTTGGGGTGTTAGCTTTCCAAAATGGGGTGATTTTATGGGAAATTCCATTGTCCTGGTACTCCAGGGCCTTCAAAAGTGTAATAGGTGGTTGAGAAATGAGATGCGTAATTTTTGCTCGTAGAACGTCTGAAGGTACTACATCGATGTTGGTGCTCTGTATGTGGCCAGGCTGTGTAAAAGTCTCACACATGTGGTATCGCCGTACTCGGGAAGAGTAGCAGAATGTATTTTGGGGGGTAATTTGTTGTATACATATGCTGTGTGTGAGAAATAACCTGATAATATGACAATTTAGTAAAAAAAAAAAAAAAATCTTCATTTTGCAAAGAATTGTGGGAAAAAATGACAACTTAAAAAAACTCACCATGCTACTTACTTAATACCTTGGGATGTTTACTTTGTAAAAAGGGGTCATTTGGGGGGTATTTGTACTTTCCTGACTAGTTAGAGTCTCAAGAAATGAGATACACCTCATGTACTGAAGGCCTGATCAGAAGTGATGAATTTTTAGTGATTGGCACCATAGATTGTAGACTCTATAACTTTTACAAAGACCAAATAATATATACTAATGTGGGTTATTTTTACCAAAGATATGTAGCAGTATAAATTTTGGCCAAAATTTATGAAGAAAAATTACTAATTAGCAAAAATTTATGACAGAAACAAAGAAAAAGGCATTTTTTTCACAAAATTTACGTTTTATTTTATTTATAGCACAAAAAATAAAAAACCCACTAGTGATTAAATACCACTAAAAGAAAGCTCTATTTGTGTGGAAAAAAGGACGCAAGTTTCATATGGATACTGTGTTGGATGACTGAGTAATTGTCATTCAAAGTGTGAGAGCGCTGAAAGCTGAAAATTGGTCTGGTCAGGAAGGGGGTGTAACTGCACTGTACTGAGGTGGTTAATATTGAAAGCAAATTCCCTCATCTATCCATGTCACCATGCTTTATTTTGTTGAAAAACAACCCCTAGCATTTTTGGCTGTGGTCATCTTGGGAAGGGGGGAAGTGGATTCATGTAGCTTTTTTATTTCCTGGAATCCATCTGCCCTTAGCTCAGGCATGTATGCAGGAGTTTGTGCTTTGCTGAGAAAACCCCTCCTGAAGGCTCCTGGGATGTATTTCATATTCCTAGGAAAGAAGCCAGGAAGTAACTGAAGTAATTAAAGCTAAAAACAAGTAAATATGACACACCTTCCTATCTATTTACTAGTACTAGCAGCATGAGGATTAAAAACAATTCATGTTAATTGGGGGAATGAAGTGAAAAGTGAAAGGAAACACAACAAATTTTGGCTGCCTGGTTTAGATTGTGTTTTGTTTTTTCCCCTCTTTTTTTTTTAACCATTTTTTTAATTCGTTTTGATTTTTTACATTAAAAAGCATCTCCACACATCACAAAATAATATAACATGGACAGTGTGTGTGAGCAAGTCATACATCAGGATATGCAAAAACTGAATATGATAAAAGGTCCAACTGTCATGTTTGGACTGTGGGAAAATAGTTGGGTATAAAGCGTACACATGAATTATCATTCGGTGAGACATGAGCCATAATATACTCGAGGAACATTTGCTGTTTCTATTGATTCGTTTTCGGCATCTTTTGCCCTCTTGGCTTCGGAAAATGAAGCAGAATTGTTTGTTTATATCTGAGTGCTAAACATCCCTAACATCATATCCTAGAGATTTCTTATTAGTTTATTGTATTTATTTGTACATATTATATTTTTATTTTTTTTAATGAGAATTATTATTCTTTTGACCCTTTCCTTTCTGTATGACACTCTTCTATGCTTTTCAGTTGTGAGTTAATAATCTCTCTTCTGTAAGGTAACAGTACTGTAATGTTTTCTATTCACAGCCATTTCTGGGAGAATATATCTGCTGTTATATGATCAGAGATATTGTGTGATAATTGGTCTGTATATGGAATATAAATGATTTATATAGAAACATTAAAGAGGAAGTAAACTCTCCCACTCTGATGCTTCTTTTCATTCAGTCCATTATAATAAGTAATTATCAGACTATAGCCACTGCAATCCAGCCCAAATCGCATATTACTTACTGTTTAAAGAAACTTTAAAAAACTTTTTTCTAGGGGTTAGGCAGCGCCATCTTAAGTATAGTTTTCTGAGTCCACAGTGGAGTGTATTGCCGCCCTTACATTGAGCACTTCCTGTACTGTTATCCAAGCCTCCTTCTCAATCCAACGTTTCTATGGCAACCCTGCTTTCCTGTTCATAGCTGACTTGTTTTATTTCATAGTATTTACTTGTGCCGATGTCTAATGTTTCCTTTGTCAGACTTATCAGCTTCGGCTGATAAGACTGCAGTAATGGCCAAGTTTACACTACATGTCATGTCACATGGTCACATGGTATGTAGGAGGAAGCTCTGAATGGTTCTGCAGCCTCCTGGGAGTTGAGTGTTGTGCTGTAGGAAGTCCTGATAAGCACATAGAGAGTGTGCCGTAAATCAGGGGAGATCTGGGCATGTTCAGTGAATTCATTCTAAAGAACAAAAAGGATTACAACAATACTAAGCAAGTAAGGAGATATCTACAAGCAGTGTTCATTAGGGTTTTTATGCTGATTTACATGGGACAAAGTTGTGAGGGAGGGTTTACAACCACTTTAACATCTGCAAAATCATAGATTGGCTGAGCTTAATTTCTGATCTGATCTTTTGTTCGACTTTCCATAAAAGTAACTTTGGGAGAGATTTAGTAAAACTGGTACACTCCGAATCTGGTGCAGTTGTGCATGGGGTAACCAATCAGCTTCTAACCTCAGCTTGTTCAATCAAGCTTTGGCAATAAGGCCAGTTCACACTGGAACGACATACACTCCGAATTTGGGAGCACATGTGGCATGGCGTGTGTAAATCAATGGTGGTTCCCTATGGGAGCCATCTTAACTGGTCCGACTTGTTGGTCCGCCTTTCAACCAATTGCTTTTAAATGTAAGTCGCATCCAAGTCGGATCATCTGAACTGATCTGACTTGTGGCATGTGACTTGTGCTCTGAGAATCCCACAGCAATCCCACAGCAAAAAAAAATGTGGGGATCACCCAAAAAAAAATGTGGGGATCCCCAAAATCATTATAGGACCCTTATCGGAGCATGCAGCCTGGCAGGCCAGAAAAAGGGAGGGAGAGACGACCCGGACGAGCGAGCGAGCTCTGCGGCCCCCCCACCCCAAAGCACCTTATCCCCATGTTGATGGGGACAATGGCCTCTTCCCCAAAACCCTGGGCGGTGGTTGTGGGTATCTGCGGGCATGTGGCTTATTGGAATCTGAAAGGTATCTAACAAGGGCCCCCCCCAATGTGAATGAGTACCCTATACTTCAATCACCCCAAAAAAGTGTCAAAAATAAATAAAAACATTACACAGGTTTTTGGCAAAGCCCTTCTCTAAAAATGAAGAATGTCCCCATCGTAGCTCCGTGTTTTCTTCCTCCGGTCTTCTCCCTCTGGTTCATCTCTCTCCACTGATGTCTTCTTTCTCTGCTTCTTCTGCTGGTTCTTCTCCCGCTGTTGTGTCGGCTTCTGCTGTCTGCCATTTCTTATATAGCCATGGGGCGTGACAATCTGGTGACGTCACAGCCTGGAGCATGATGGAGCGGTGGTGTCACAAGGGGCGAGGTCACCTGATGATGTCACCGGATGGCTATATAAGAAATGGCAGACAGCGGGAGCAGACACAACAGCAGGAGCTAGCGATGGGAGAAGAACCAGAGGAGAAGACATCAGCGGAGGGAGAAGACAAGAAGCTACAACAGGGGACATTCTTCATTTTTAATTTTTGTTAAAAACCTGGGTACTGTTTTTATTTATTTTTGACACTTTTTTGGGTGAATGAGTAGTGATACAATGTACCCCATGATCGTTCACATGGGGGTTTTAGCCGGGATTCGGATAAGCCCCCTCGCCCGCAATCACCCACAACCACCACCCAGGGTTGTGGGAAAGAGGCCCTTGTGCCCATTGACATGGAGACAAGGTGCTTTGAGGTAGGGGCACAGAGTCCCCCTGCCCCAAAGCACCCACCCCCCAATGTTGAGGGCCTGAGGCCTGGAATGGTCCAGAAGGGGGGGCTCGCTCATTTCTCGCTCTAAACACCGGCCTAAAATCTGGAAGCTGATTGGTTTCCTTGCAAAATTGAGCCTAATTTTGCACTCTCCAGCTTTTGTAAATAAACCCGTGTCTGTGAGCGGGTGAGGATTGTCTCATAGGGCAGGAAAGTTTTGTGACATACAAGGCGCTCTGTGTTCCAGTGATACAGGAATGTTCATGATGTTGTTGGGATTGTCTTCCTGTTCTCCAGGTGTTGAGATGAGATATGACCTGTACAGTCCTCGGATGCATGAAATCCAAGTCCTGAAGCTGGAGAAGAGACTGGACAGCAACCTGATGTATCTGCGTGACGCACTCCCTGAATACAGCAAGTTTGATGGCGACATGAAGCCAGTCGTGTTTCTGGGCACTGAAGTTCCTGTCAACCCAGTGAGTGGGGAAGTTGTATGTGAATTGTGGTGCTGTATGCTACACATAAGCCAAGCCCTTCTCCAAGGCTTACACTATACTATCTGATTGTACAATCTCCTTTAGATCTACTATCAAATATGTCGTTGAAGGACCTACCAGATTTGATTGAATATATTGTGTAGGCTATTTAGTTTTGTTAAATCTAAAGGAGATTGTACAATATCTCTCTCTATCTGTCTGTGTGTGTGTGTGTGTGTGTGTGTGTGTGTGTGTGTGTGTGTGTATCTATATCTCTACATACACACACACACTCACTATATTGTCAAAAGTATTGAGACATCTGCCTTTACACGCACATGAAATTTAATGGCATCCCAGTCTTAGTCTGTAGGGTTCAATATTGAGTTGCCCACCCTTTGCAGCTATAACAGCTTCAACTCTTCTGGGAAGGCTGTCCACAAGGTTTAGGAGTGTGTCTATGGGAATATTTGACCACTCTTCCAGAAGCGCATTTGTGAGGTCAGGCACTGATATTGCATGAAAAGACCTGAATCACAGTCTCTGCTCTAATTCATCTAAAATGTTAAGGTCAGAACTCAAGGCCAGTCAAGTTCTTCCACCCCAAACATGCTCATTCATGTCTTTATGGATCTTGTTTTGTGCAATGGTGCGCAGTCATGTTGGCACAGGAAGGGTCCATCCAAAACTGTTCTCACAAAGTTGGGAGCAGAAATTGTCCAAAATGTCTTAGTATGCTGATGCCTTAAGAGTTCCCTTCACTGGAACTAAGAGGCCAAGCCTAACTCCTGAAAAACAACCCCCCTCCACCAAATGATTTAGACCAGTGCACAAAGCAAGGTCCATAAAGACATGGATGCATTTTTGGGGTGGAGGAACTGGACTGGCCTGCACAGAGTCCTGACCTCAACCTGAAAGAACACCTTTGGGATGAATTAGAGCAGGGACTGCGAGGAGGGACTTCTCGTCCACATCAGTGCCTGACTTTATAAATGCGCTTCTGGAAGAATGGGCAGATATTCCCATAGACACACTCTTAAACCTTGTGGACAGCCTTCCCAGAAGAGTTGAAGCTGTTATAGCTGCAAAGTGTCGGCCAACTCAATATTCAACCCTATGGACTAGGACTGGGATGACATTAAAGTTCATGTGCGGTAAAGGCAGGTGTCACAATACTCTCAGTAATATTGTGTGTTTGTATATATACTGTATATACACAATATATGTATGCGACATATAGTAGAAACAATATATTTATGCTGTCTTTTCGACGTGCTGAGCGCAACATATTGAAGTGAATGCGGCCGCTCTCAAGGACCTTGCAACCACATGCACTGCACACGGTGGTGATGTGCTAGATTGGGATTCGATCGGTTACAGCAGGCAGTGAGGAGGCCCTACAATGCCGCCTCACCTCCTGTCAAATGCTTGTTCAGGTCACTCTTCGGGGAAGAAAGCATATGTGTATAATCTGTATTGCAGCGCTGTAATCATTAACATATTATTTAATGTATTTCTTCAAAATGCAACCAGTGTAAATTCCTAAATGTGACCTGTTATCAGCCTCTTGTAATCCTTGCACAGCAGAGCTCAGACTGGGGAAGGGAAAAAAAGCAGCACAAGGAGACCATCTGTTGTACTGCAGTCTAAAGCCCCAAACACACTATTAGATTTTCTGCAGATTTTGTCTTTAGATTTGCCAAAACCATTCAGTGCAAGGGCCTGCCTGATTGCATACAAATTGAAAGTCTTAAGGTCTGACCTCATATTATATGGTTTTGGTGAAGCTGAAGACAAAAATCTTCAGAATATCTAATAGTGTGTATGGGGTCTAAGGAGCACGTTGATGGGAGAGAGCAGTGTGACGAGGATGAGCTGATCGGTTTGCCACTTCTTCTGTTATTGTTCAATAACTGGGTGGGGAGGAAATCTGAAGTGAAATACTGCATCAGAGAAAGATCAGGCCCCCTACCCTGCTAGACAGAGCTGTGCTGTGTGACAGAGCTGTGTAAATCTCAGGACTGGATGGAGAGAATTAGAAATCCCTTGACAGGTAAAACCTCTCATGTATGCATTTAATCTGTGTACTTAATTGTTTGCCTGGAGTTCAGTGATCATTTTTATAATGTATAATTCCTGCTAAAACCTTTTTCTTTTTAGTTTAGTAGAAGAGTGAGGAATATATAGAACACCTGCTGGGTTTTTCCTGCTGTGTGTTGTTCTTTTAGAGAGATGTCCCCCTACAGTCACAGTGACAACAGTTTTACATAAAACACATGTTTACAATATATAGTAGAATATATTTCCTCTTTTTCCCCTCTAATAGATACAGTTGCAGATGAAGCCCCGGCCGTGTTCCAAACGCTGGGAGCAGGAAAAGTTCAACATTAAGACCCCTTTCACACCGCGGCATTTTTCATGCGCTTTAGCGTTAAAAAAAGCGCCTGTAAAGTGCTTGAAAGAAGCCTCATCTGCAATCCCAGTGTGAAAGCCCAAGTGCTTTCAGAGCCCTTTCACACTGCCAGCGCCTGAAAAACGCTAGTAAATCGCCACTTAAAATAGCTGCGCTTTACCAGTGTTTTTCGAGCGCTTTTAACCCTTGCTAGTAAAGGGTTAAAAATGCCCACAAAGCACTGCTGCTAAAAGCGATTTGCATGCGCTTTTCAGTCGTTTTGCAGGCGCTTCCCATTGATTTCAATGGGAAGGGGTGCTTTAGGAGCGGTGTATTCACCGCTCCTTAAAACGCTGCAAAAAAGGTGCTTGTAGGACTTTTTTTGACGCCCTGCTAGTGCAGCGCCTCAGTGTGAAAGCACTCAGGGTTTTACATTGGGATTGCAGTTGCGGCTTCTTTCAGGCGCTTTACAGGCGCTTATTTTAACGCAAAAGCGCCTGAAAAACGCGCCAGTGTGAAAGGGGTCTAAAGGCATTTGGTTTGAACAATATCTGCTGGAGAAACAGTTTGATATGCTGAAGGAATATGATACAACCAAGATCGAGCAAGACATATTGCAAGAAATAGAGCAGAAAATGGCAAAATCTGCAGCCAAACCGGATACTAACAAATAGGACTAGGATGCTGAGGACAGTTATAAAAAAAATCTTATTATGGTATTTCTAATTCTCTGCTGTATGAATACATGAAAAATAAAAATTATTTTTGCTAACCGGGGCTTATGAAATCGGTGTAAGTGAAATGTAACGTTTGTGGAAGGTGTTGGGGATGATTGTGATGTTGGCAGTGAAAGGCCAGAAAAAGGAAAGAAGGAAATTTTGATTTGGGTGAAATTCCTTCCTGACCCCAAAGACTGACTTGTAGACGGATCTTTGTGTCTGAGCTGCCATTCTTCTGTCAAGAAGTGAATGTAAAAGTATTACAAAAGAATTTCCACTTTTCCTGCTTTCTGGTGCCATTTGCAGTCCATTCAAATAATTGGGCTGCAAAAATTGCACCGCATGAGAACGCGCAGGAATGCGATTCAGTGTGAAGCAGCCCTCAAAGACACTGGTGACCGATAACACAACACCAAGACATCATACTTCATAGACACCTTTATTAAGGAACACATGAGCTGGATGATTGTCCCAGACATCACACTTATACTGCATGCATCAGATGAAGATCACACATCACAATATACAGATCACATTGTTCTCCCATCTTCATTGCAGGGCTGCTCACTTGCAGCAGTTGCAGGTCTCACTTCCGCTGGCACAATGGCAGCCATCAATGCATTTACCGCACTGGTCTGGACAGCAGGAGCAGCAGCCTGTGGATAGAAACAGTCATCAGATGATGGTAGGATAATGTGCTTCGATCGAGGTAAATGCCATAGCAGCCAAAACTCCCAACGTTTTAATATTGTCATCAATAATACTGCCTATCAAAAGCAAAAAAAAAATAATCGATATATTCTGAAAAGAAACCTATACCAAGCTAAAACACAAAGAACTAGTGATGGAATTGCTTTATCAAAAGATAATCCAGTTGTTCGATAAATATAACATTCAGCAAGTTAGAAGGAATATCCATTATAGCAGCAGCTGACATATTTTCTCAGTACAGGTTTCCTGTAATAGTTCACAATTACTTGTGACTATAATGTATGACACATCACACAGGTCTAGAAGTTAGAGAAAGTCCAGTTCAAATGATATTCAAATGATATTTTATATATTAACCATTTGGGCCCCCCCTTCATGACCAGGCCGTTTTTTTGCGATACAGGACTGCGTTTCTTTAACAATTGCGCGGTTATGTCACGCTGTACAGAAATAAAATGTATGTCTTTTTTTTCCCCACAAATAGAGCTTTCTTTTGGTGGTATTTGATTACCTCTGTATTGTTTTTTTTTGTTTTTTGTTATAAAAAAATAAAAGACAAAAAAAAAAAAAAAAATCTTTACTTTCTGCTATAAAACATATCCAATAAATATGTTTAGGCCAATATGTATTCTGCTACATATTTTTGGTAAAAAAATAAATCCCAATAAGCATATATTAATTAATTTGTGTAAAAGATATAGCGAATACAAACTATAGGGTTATTTTTATTTTTTTACTAGTAATCATGGCGATCAGCAACCTATAACGGGACTGTAATATTGCGGTGGACATTCTGACACAAACTGACACTTTTTGGGGACCAGTGACACTAATACAGTGATCAGTGCTAAAAAAAATATGCACTGTCACTGTACTAATGACACTGGCTGGAAAAGGGTTAACATTTGGGGCAATCAAAGGGTTAAATGTGTGCCTAGCCTGTGATTTTCTAAATGGTGGGAGGGGCTTTTACTAGGGAAAGGCATGGATCCTAGTCCCTGCTCTGCTGAGACACAGGATCCATGCCTCCTGTCATGTCAGAATGGCAATATGTCTTGTTTTACATAGGAAGATCGCCCTTCTGCCTCTCTGCTCGCTCATCGTGGGTGCCGGGCAGGCATAGAGTCTATGGTACCCGCCACTGGGCTCCGAGTTACCGGGAAGAGCTGAATATATATATATATATATATATATATATATATATATATATATATACACATACATACATACATAAACACACACACACACTATGTGATCCGGCACACAGGTATCACCCTATAGAAGTAACACTGCTGTAGGGCAGATGGGAAGTGGATAACAGCAATGAAAGACCTGTGAAAATCTCTAAGGTGAGCTGTGGTTTTACCTCCTTTTACCGGCCACCCAACCTGTAAAATAACAGCCGGATGGAGATGTTCATATACCACAGCCGCAGTGCTTTGTTTTGGCATGCGTCACCGCACATCAAAAGGTAAAAGATATTTTACTAGTGGTTTGGTCCCCTTCTAAAAGCCCTGCCACCAGTTTTGGGAGCTTTAACAAAACATGTAACAGATTCAGGTAGTTCTTAATAACGCCACTTTTACTTTTCACTTTTATGGCTGCAGTAGATTGAAGAACAATTACCGCCAGTTCATAGATAACAAGACTGGAGGATTACGACCAACTCTAAGTTGGCGTACAAGGACAGGCACAGTGCCCATCTCTGTATGCTGTGCAGCAGGCAGCATGTTTGCCATCACACACCCCTCCCCATCTATCTCTGGTCACCAGGGACACTCTCAGTTCTTTACAGCTGAAATGCTCCTAACAACCAGTGATGCTGACAGTGGGCGGAGCCTTAGAGGGAAGCAGAGGAACAAGATCCCTGTCAGGTCTGCTCTCTCCTTGGAATTGACAGCAGACAGTGGGTGCATTCTATAGCCAACAGCAGGCTGTCTATTAGCTATGGAATCTAGACACTGCCTGCTGTAAATCGCAAGGAGAGCAGACCTGATGGAATCGAATTCCCATCAGGCTCCACCCATCCCGCGACAAAACTAATCTGCTGATGCATTGTCTGTGTGACAGCTGCTGCGGTAGAAGGGGAGCTCAGCTGCACTGTGGGTGGACTATCCTTATTGCCACTCCGGCACATGCGGTGCTTACTCCAGATACTGTACATGTACCTGGATTTATATGTATGTTACAACATTGTTGCGTGATCTGTACTTGAATTCCCTTCTAGAACAGGGGTCGCCAAACTGTCTAAACAAAGGGCCAATTTACTGCCCCTTAGACTTTAGTGGGGCCAGTGGGAGTAAACAGTGCCCCATCATTAGTGTCAGTGGAAGGAATAGTACTCCATCACTGGTGTCAGTGGGAGGAATAGTACTCTATCACTGGTGTCAGTGGGAGGAATAGTACTCCATCACTGGTGTCAGTGGGAGGAATAGTACTCCATCACTGGTGTCAGTGGAAGGAATAGTACTCCATCACTGGTTTCATTGGGAGGAATAGTACTCCATCATTGGTGTCAGTGGGAGGAATAGTACTCCATCACTGGTGTCAGTGGAAGGAATAGTACTCCATCACTGGTGTCAGTGGGAGGAATAGTACTCCATCACTGGTGTCAGTGGGAGGAATAGTACTCCATCATTGGTGTCAGTGGGAGGAATAGTACTCCATCACTGGTGTCAGTGGGAGGAATAGTACTCTATCACTGGTGTCAGTGGGAGGAATAGTACTCCATCACTGGTGTCAGTGGAAGGAATAGTACTCCATCATTGGTGTCAGTGGGAGGAATAGTACTCTATCACTGGTGTCAGTGGGAGGAATAGTACTCCATCATTGGTGTCAGTGGGAGGAATAGTACTCCATCACTGGTGTCAGTGGGAGGAATAGTACTCTATCACTGGTGTCAGTGGGAGGAATAGTACTCCATCACTGGTGTCAGTGGGAGGAATAGTACTCCATCATTGGTGTCAGTGGGAGGAATAGTACTCCATCACTGGTGTCAGTGGGAGGAATATTACTCTATCACTGGTGTCAGTGGGAGGAATAGTACTCCATCACTGGTGTCAGTGGAAGGAATAGTACTCCATCATTGGTGTCAGTGGGAGGAATAGTACTCCATCACTGGTGTCAGTGGGAGGAATAGTACTCTATCACTGGTGTCAGTGGGAGGAATAGTACTCCATCACTGGTGTCAGTGGGAGGAATAGTACTCCATCATTGGTGTCAGTGGGAGGAATAGTACTCCATCACTGGTGTCAGTGGGAGGAATATTACTCTATCACTGGTGTCAGTGGGAGGAATAGTACTCCATCATTGGTGTCAGTGGGAGGAATAGTACTCCATTACTGGTATCAGTGGGAGGAATAGTACTCCATCATTGGTGTCAGTGGGAGGAATAGTACTCCATCATTGGTGTCAGTGGGAGGAATAGTACTCCATCATTGGTGTCAGTGGGAGGAATAGTACTCCATCACTGGTGTCAGTGGGTGAAAGCGTGTCCATCAATGGTATTAGTGGCAGTAGGAGGAATAGTGCCCCATGGGCTGGACAACAAAAAGCAAAAGGCAACATCTGGCCTCTGGGTTACAGTTTGGAGTCCACTGTTCTACAAGGATATGTAGCGGCGACACTTTGTCAAAAGCGTCCGCTATGTATAAATTTCGTTTTTTTTTCCTCAGAACAGTAAAGGGGGTCATTGTGTAGGTTTAACTTTGGCCTCAGTTTGGCTGGGGTGTGTTAGGGTTCTGCCTGGTCATGTGTACAGTTAGGTGCACATGACAGGACCAGAACCAGGCCTGGTTGGATGCTTTGGGTATCTGCGTTCCTTGGAGCCAATCAGTGGGTGAGTCTGGCTCCGCTGAGGAGTCTGGGGAAGAGTACTTAAGAGGCTGAAGTAACGTGTTCGGGGTTCGTTCGTTAGGCCAGAGCTGCCTGTTCCTGAATCTGGACCGGGGTAGCCCTGCAAGGGGTCCCGGTCACGGGAGCGTGTGTTGCCCCGCAACATGGTCAGTTTGACTAGCCCCATTAGACCCGCATGGTCTGGGGTAAGAATCCATCTGTTCCCGAGTCTCGGAACCGGCTGGTCCGAGGCGCAGTAACTGAGGGAGGATTCAAGGCATCCGGGTGTGCTGTCAACTTGGAGGGGCAACGCAGCCCGTGTAAGCGATCGGGGGAGGACTCTTCGGAGGAGTGCCAACAAGCTGGCATCCCAAGATGTGCCTGGTTTCTGGGTTATCAGGACATTAATTAATCCACGCTTTTCCAGTACTGCCAAGGAGACAGAGAATGTTCCAGGTACTGAGGAAAGGTTCCTGTTCACTTTCGGTAGCAAATTTGTTCAAGGCTAGAGACTTTGCAAGTTCTAGATTACAGTGCTGACTGCCATAATCTCTGGCTAGAGATTTGTTCAGCTTTGAAATGCCCAGCTGCGAGTGGCTGCTCTCTGGGTTGTATTAGAGACTTTCTACTGATTAGCAGTTCAAGGTGCCTGAGTTTCTTCACCCCTCTGTTCTCATACGAGACTGTATTTGTTGGATTTTACCCCTGCAAATAAAAACCTTTCTAAAGGACTTTTATGGTGTCAGCATCCAAAGACGTTGGGTACCAACCCTGGGAACCCCTAGACCAGGAAAAACAAGCCAAGCGGAGGTAATCAGTAAGCCCAAAAGTCAAGGCCGCCCCATTGCGGGTTATGGGCGCTAGAGATAAATAAAAAAGCAACTAACAAAAAACATTTCATATAACATATCTCATGGGCAGCCAGAGCTGTAGCAGCAGACTGACATAAATGAATCTCTAGCGGACATACTATACAGTGGCGTAACTAGAACCTTCATGGCCCCGATGCAAGAAATTATAAAGAGCCCCCCTGAACCCCAGCCAGGGCCCTTCCCTCCGAGTACGGCGGTGGAACTCCAGGGCGTGGTCACAGGTATGACCTTTGTGAGCCCTGTAGTTCCACCACTGGTATCAGTAGTTTTTATTTATTTATTTTTTTACATTTTTAGGTGCCCCATTGGGGGACTGTCCCTAGGCAGGATTGGGTCCCCGTTCCCAGAAGAGATGAGGTCCTTTTCTCCAGGGCAGATGAAGTTACTGCCCCCAGGTGAGAAGGGGTCCCTGTCCCCAGGGGGATATGGAGGGGGTATGTAATAGTGTGTGCTAGCTGCCTATGCTGCTGCCGGCCATATGTAGAGGGGGCTGCATGGGCCCCCTGCATCACAGGGCCCAGTTGCGGTCGCGACTGCTGCACCCCCTATAGTTACGCCCCTGATACTATACACTGACATCTCAGAGCCACATAGGAAAATGGTGCTGGAATTCTATTGATCACTGCGGGTCATACTCTGATCAATGGATAAAAGATAAAATATCTTCATTCAGGGATACCAGACCAACATATCTTGTAAGGATACAAATAAAAGATACTTTTCTTGCAAGAATCGCATTGGCAGTCCTGGCACTTACAGGAATCTGGTTGGCAGTTACAGGAAGCACCTATAAAATGAGATATCATTAGAAAAGAACACAAAAAACAACAATATATCCAAGCAAACTAGATTATACAAAAATTCATAGTTGTTAAATATTCTTTAAATCCCAATGGGCCCTTTATTATTTAATCCGGTCCTCAATGTCCAGTATGGAAAGTTTCTCATCATTTTACACTTGGGATTGTGAGAGGTGCTAAATCAATAGGACCAGAGTTTTATACAAACATTTGCACTACAACTGTACAGTGCTGCAAAAAATTTCATATACTTTTTCAATTCCACCTCCTGAAAACGGTCCTTCAAAACTTGATAAATCCTGTGAATTGTAATTTACAGCGAGAATCAAAGCTGTAATTATCTGAGACTATGCAACAAATCAGTGTGAGGCTCCATCCTATAGATTGTGACCTCGACAAGCTGGGCCCTCCTATCCCTTCTACATTGAACTGTATTGTAATTATATTCTCCCCTCTCTACATTGTAAAGTGCTGCGCAAACTGTTGCCGCTATATAAATCCTGTATAATAATAATATAATAATGCACATTAGTGTTTTTTTAAGCTCCTGTATTTTTTCTGCTCCTAGAAGCTAAATAGTGTTATCCTATGTGTTTCTGCACACTACTTTAGGCTATTAGTGTTTTTTGAGCTTCAGCTGCTAGGAGCACAAAAGAAAATTATATTTCTACACTTATTTGGAGCATTTTTCCCAGCAGAACAAAAAATGCTAAATGTTCCTAAACACTACTAAAATGCTTCTATTTTCTTCATGTACTGTGAAAACGCTAATAAAACGTGAACACTTCTAAAGCTACAAAAATGCTACTACAAGCCTGGACAAAAACTCTATTATCAGCATTTTTCATCCAGCGCTTTTTTTTTTTTCCTAGCTTATAAAAAAAAGTAGTGTGCATGGAGCCTAATTGTTACAAAATGACAGTTACAAGTACTTTTTCTGAAAACCATAAAAGTTCCAGAAAATGAACAATATGTGAGATAACTTCTTATTTATAAGGTTCCATATCATTATGTTATTATTAGTTAGAGTCATTGGCATACCTTGAGCACATTTGCAATCCTGAGGGTCCATGGTTACACTGGATTCAGATGGGCAAAAGACGGCAGTGATTTGCTGTGGATTCAGATGCTGAGTAGATGTCGGTGATTTTCAGGCGGTCAGTAGATGTCGGTGATTTTCAGGCGTTCAGTAGATGTCGGTGATCCTCGGTGTGTTGCTGTTTGAAGTGTGCCGCTGTGCTTCTCTCTATATACACAGGATCCCAAACTCAGTGCAAAAGCCAGTACATAATCACTCCCACCGCCACCCACATGACTCGCAGCCACATGTGTGATGACATCATGCATAACAAGGACATGATGTGTGCAAAACCTGCAGAGTCAGAGAAGGCAAAACATTACACAGCACAAACACAGTTGCTTGAATTTGTTTTGCCAATAAAGTGCCCTTCCAACCTTAGAATTTGGGAGGTGCGCTAATGTTATATCCACCAAATGTCCCTCATTTGGAGCCAAATCTTTCTGTCCCTCAATAAAAATCTATTATTTAACTACCAAAAGATTTACACTATATTACACCTTACATTGATCGAATGATTGAATTTATTTTGAAACCCACTAAAAATAAAGAAGTGTCAAAATGAGTGCAGTGACATTATATTATACAGATGAGATCGTAGATCCAGGCGGAGTGCAGTGACAATATATTATACAGATGAGATCGTAGATCCAGGCGGAGTGCAGTGACAGTATATTATACAGATGAGATGTTAGATCCAGGCGGAGTGCAGTGACAGTATATTATACAGATGAGATGGTAGATCCAGGCGGAGTGCAGTGACAGTATATTATACAGATGAGATGTTAGATCCAGGCGGAGTGCAGTGACAGTATATTATACAGATGAGATGGTAGATCCAGGCAGAGTGCAGTGACAGTATATTATACAGATGAGATGTTAGATCCAGGCGGAGTGCAGTGACAGTATATTATACAGATGAGATGGTAGATCCAGGCGGAGTGCAGTGACAGTATATTATACAGATGAGATGTTAGATCCAGGCGGAGTGCAGTGACAGTATATTATACAGATGAGATGGTAGATCCAGGTGGAGTGCAGTGACAGTATATTATACAGATGAGATGGTAGATCCAGGCGGAGTGCAGTGACAGTATATTATACAGATGAGATCGTAGATCCAGGCGGAGTGCAGTGACAGTATATTATACAGATGAGATGTTAGATCCAGGCGGAGTGCAGTGACAGTATATTATACAGATGAGATGGTAGATCCAGGCGGAGTGCAGTGACAGTATATTATACAGATGAGATGTTAGATCCAGGCGGAGTGCAGTGACAGTATATTATACAGATGAGATGGTAGATCCAGGCGGAGTGCAGTGACAGTATATTATACAGATGAGATGGTAGATCCAGGCGGAGTGCAGTGACAGTATATTATACAGATGAGATGGTAGATCCAGGTGGAGTGGAGTGACAGTATATTATACAGATGAGATGGTAGATCCAGGCGGAGTGCAGTGACAGTATATTATACAGATGAGATGTTAGATCCAGGATGAGTGCAGTGACAGTATATTATACAGATGAGATGGTAGGTCCAGGCGGAGTGCAGTGACAGTATATTATATAGATGAGATGTTAGGTCCAGGCAGGGCTGGACTGGGACAAAAATGTGGCCCTGGACTTCATCCAGACCGGCCCAGGGCACAACACATCAGGGTAAAGAGCCCAGCACATCAGCGTACAGGGCATATCAAGACACAACACATCAGGGCACGTCAGGGCACAGTACATCAAGGCACAGGACATTGGGGCACATCAGGGCACAAGGCACATCAGGGCATGGGGCATATCAGGCCACATGGCACATCAGGGTACGGGGACACATAACACATCAGGGCACATGGCACATCATGGCATGGGGCACATAGCACATCAGGGCATGGGGCATATCAAGGCACATAGCACATCAGGGCACATAGCACATCAGGGCAGGGGGCACATCAGGGCAGGGGGCACATTAGGGCACAGGGCATGTGGCACATAGCACATCAGGGCACAGGGCACATCCTCTCTTCTCGTCTATCCCAGATTATGTCACAAGCCAATGGGGATAGACGTGAAGAGAGGAGGGGCCACCGGGGAGCGAGCAGCGCTGAGTGACATGACAGAAAACTTACTACAGACAGATGCTACCTGCGCTACTCTGCAAGCATCTCGATCTACCCGTCAGGCGCCAGCTGTCGTGGTTGACGGATAGATCACCGCGGACTGCAGATGCGGCTGGAACAGGCCCACACTAGCCATTGGCCCCCTGGGAATCTCCTGGTAGTCCCGATGGCCAGCCCAGGTGGAGTGCAGTGACAGTATATTATACAGATGAGATGTTAGATCCAGGCGGAGTGCAGTGACAGTATATTATACAGATGAGATGGTAGATCCAGGCGGAGTGCAGTGACAGTATATTATACAGATGAGATGGTAGATCCAGGCGGAGTGCAGTGACAGTATATTATACAGATGAGATGTTAGATCCAGGCGGAGTGCAGTGACAGTATATTATACAGATGAGATGTTAGATCCAGGCGGAGTGCAGTGACAGTATATTATACAGATGAGATGTTAGATCCAGGCGGAGTGCAGTGACAGTATATTATACAGATGAGATGTTAGATCCAGGCGGAGTGCAGTGACAGTATATTATACAGATGACATGTTAGATCCAGGCGGAGTGCAGTGACAGTATATTATACAGATGAGATGGTAGATCCAGGCGGAGTGCAGTGACAGTATATTATACAGATGAGATGTTAGATCCAGGCGGAGTGCAGTGACAGTATATTATACAGATGAGATGTTAGATCCAGGCGGAGTGCAGTGACAGTATATTATACAGATGAGATGTTAGATCCAGGCGGAGTGCAGTGACAGTATATTATACAGATGAGATGTTAGATCCAGGCGGAGTGCAGTGACAGTATATTATACAGATGAGATGTTAGATCCAGGCGGAGTGCAGTGACAGTATATTATACAGATGACATGTTAGATCCAGGCGGAGTGCAGTGACAGTATATTATACAGATGAGATGTTAGATCCAGGCGGAGTGCAGTGACAGTATATTATACAGATGACATGTTAGATCCAGGCGGAGTGCAGTGACAGTATATTATACAGATGAGATGTTAGATCCAGGCAGAGTGCAGTGACAGTATATTATACAGATGAGATGTTAGATCCAGGTGGAGTGCAGTGACAGTATATTATACAGATGAGATGGTAGATCCAGGATGAGTGCAGTGACAGTATATTATACAGATGAGATGGTAGATCCAGGCGGAGTGCAGTGACAGTATATTATACAGATGAGATGTTAGATCCAGGCGGAGTGCAGTGACAGTATATTATACAGATGAGATGTTAGATCCAGGCAGAGTGCAGTGACAGTATATTATACAGATGAGATGTTAGATCCAGGTGGAGTGCAGTGA
This sequence comes from Lithobates pipiens, assembly GCF_037356315.1. NCBI lineage: Eukaryota > Metazoa > Chordata > Amphibia > Anura > Ranidae > Lithobates > Lithobates pipiens. The sequence goes on along the minus strand of NW_027507758.1, from coordinate 550,485,295 downwards.
CAGTATATTATACAGATGAGATGTTAGATCCAGGCGGAGTGCAGTGACAGTATATTATACAGATGAGATGTTAGATCCAGGTGGAGTGCAGTGACAGTATATTATACAGATGACATGTTAGATCCAGGCGGAGTGCAGTGACAGTATATTATACAGATGAGATGTTAGATCCAGGCGGAGTGCAGTGACAGTATATTATACAGATGAGATGGTATATCCAGGCGGAGTGCAGTGACAGTATATTATACAGATGACATGTTAGATCCAGGCGGAGTGCAGTGACAGTATATTATACAGATGAGATGGTAGATCCAGGCAGAGTGCAGTGACAGTATATTATACAGATGAGATGTTAGATCCAGGCGGAGTGCAGTGACAGTATATTATACAGATGAGATGGTAGATCCAGGATGAGTGCAGTGACAGTATATTATACAGATGAGATGTTAGATCCAGGCGGAGTGCAGTGACAGTATATTATACAGATGAGATGGTAGATCCAGGCGGAGTGCAGTGACAGTATATTATACAGATGAGATGTTAGATCCAGGCGGAGTGCAGTGACAGTATATTATACAGATGAGATGTTAGATCCAGGCGGAGTGCAGTGACAGTATATTATACAGATGAGATGGTAGATCCAGGATGAGTGCAGTGACAGTATATTATACAGATGAGATGTTAGATCCAGGCGGAGTGCAGTGACAGTATATTATACAGATGAGATGGTAGATCCAGGCGGAGTGCAGTGACAGTATATTATACAGATGAGATGTTAGATCCAGGCGGAGTGCAGTGACAGTATATTATACAGATGAGATGGTATATCCAGGCGGAGTGCAGTGACAGTATATTATACAGATGACATGTTAGATCCAGGCGGAGTGCAGTGACAGTATATTATACAGATGAGATGGTAGATCCAGGCGGAGTGCAGTGACAGTATATTATACAGATGAGATGTTAGATCCAGGCAGAGTGCAGTGACAGAGAACTGAGCAGTCTGTGTATAAACCACATTCCATAGACACGCCCCGCCATGTACTGTAGACTATCCTCATTCTGCACTCAGTTTTATAACACATGATACCAGGAATTTAAAATGAAAAGACAACTATAGCAAACAAATATTGTACTCTGATAACTGTATATGGATAAAATAGATGTAAGCGCTAAACTCAATGATATCCAATTTACTAAAGGACTGTATATTATAAACAATTTTCATTTAAAAAAATATAATAGCGTGTTCACCTTTTTTATCATTTATTGCCTTTTAGTTGTGTTTATCTCCTGTGGGCTCTTTGCTGCCACTTCATGTTGATTTTAATCAATTTATAAGGCGTCATCATCTTTTGACAGGAAGTCCCTAAACATGGACCTTCATGGCAGGATTATTAGCTATTATATTTCATTTGTTATTTCTGTTTACAAACCTTTTAACATTTAGGCTGGGTTCACATTGCAGCGATGCGGGAACACTGCGAATCCGCTGCGGATTCCCGCATCGCATGCCTCCCGGCGGCAGTTCACACTGCCTTATGCGAACTGCTGGGAGTGTCAGTGAAACGTTAATGACACCTCCAGATCAGTTTGCATATCGCAGTGCGATCTGCAAACTCGGACAGGAGTATGAACACCATGCGATCCGATTCTGCTGCGGACCGGAAAAAAGGGTCCTGTGCGAGTTTTGGCCGGATGCGATGCGAATTCAGCCATACTATCTGTATGGCTAAACTCGCATCGCACAGAGATCGGATGTGATTTGCACTGCAGTGTGGTGCGAATCACATCCGATCTCATAAACCGCTGCAGTGTGAACCCAGTCTTAGCCCTTGTACACACGGTCGGAGAATCCGTCGGAATGTTTCCTATCGGACCGTGTTGTCGGATAATCCGACTGTGTGTGGTATGCATCGGACTGATTCCGTCGGAATATCCGTCGGGCCCAATTTTCCAACATGTTGGAAATATTTTCTGACCAACTGGTTCGATCGGACATACTCCGATCATGTGTAGAGAATTTTGATCGGACCAAGTGCCACGCATGCTCAGATCAAATTCCTACATCAAAGCTATTGGCTACTAGCCTGAACGTAGTCCCATCGTAACGAAATTACGTCATCACGTTCTGAATGATCGGATTTTTCTACAACTTAGTCCGACCGTGTGTATGCAACAGTTTCAGACAAGATCCAACAGGCAAAATCCGACGGACAAAATCCGACAGAATTTGGTTGGCAGAATCTCCGACCGTGTGTACAGGGGCTTAGAGATAAAACAAATCCTCACATCTGAATGCAATTTTGCAACTTGATATGTGTCAGTAATACTGTACACAACTATTTGTGTATCCAGGTGAATTATACATTGTTTCTTTAGGAAAAATTGGACCTTCATTTAGGGATAAGTGGTAATGGATATCTCCTGATTTCTCTTTTCATTATCAAAGGAAAAATTACCCAAAATAGTAAAAAAATAAATTAAAAATGTAGCTGTAAACTTCTTGCCATTACTATGACCCACTACCAAAGAGAAAAAAAAAGCTGCCTGAAAAAAACCTGAAATAAATTCTTCCACTCCTGACTACTGAATATGTGTATATTCATTAGAATCAATAGTGTGCATTTTTTTCTGCTAAATAATAATGTCAGGGGTCCTGACCTTTAATTGTGACCCCTGACACTTTCCTAGATCCTGCCCTGGTCTAAAAATGTTATCCTTATTTTATGAAAAACATTTTATTACACACAGACTTTTCTTTTTTACATTCTTCTCCTCTGACTAGGAGAAAAAGATACAATATTGTCCTCCATTCAGAGGCAGAAGAGAGTACAGGGGCAGTCACTATGATAGCCAATCATAGGCTGGCACAGCAATCATGAGTTTGACAGCCAGTCCTCCTGTGACCCGATCATTAGTTTGAAACCAGGAGCTGTCAGAGACAGCTCATTTTCTCTGCTAGGAGTGCTCAGAGGAAGTGCGTTTGCAGCACTAATCCCAAATGCATATAAGCGGCCCATTTCCACAAGTAGGGCAGCATTCGCACTGCAAGGGGTAACCACCTGTTTATGTCTAGAGTAGGGGTCTCCAAACTTTCCAATCAAAGGGCCAGTTTATTGTCCTTCAGTCTTTAGGGGGGGCCGGACTGTGGCCAGCGGGAATAGAACATTTTTCTGGAATCAGTGGGAGTAAGCAGTACCCCATCTTTGGTATTAGGGAGAGGAATAGTGCCCCATTGTTGGTGTCATTGGTAGGAATTATGCCCCATTTTTGGTGTCAGTGGCAGGAATTAATTGCCAACATTCTGAAAAAATTAATAGGTACTTTTTTTGTATGTAGGCAGAGACTTATTTTAATAAGGGACGGGGCATGCATTTATAGATGTGGTTTAGCGGTGAAAAAGAATGTGGCAGTTAGCAGTGACAAATGGGCATAGTTTAAATTAGAGAGGGAAGAGAGGGAGGAGAGGAAAGAGAAGGAGGAGAGGGAAGAGAGGGAGGAGAGAGAGAGAGGCAAGGGAGGAGAGGAATGAGAGGGTAGACAGTGTAGAGAGGCAGGAGAGGGTAGAGTGGGAGGAGAGAGAGGAGAGGGAAGAGAGAGAGGAGAGGGAGGAGAGGGTAGACAGTGTAGAGAGGGAGGAGAGGGTCGACAGGGAAGAGAGGGTAGACAGTGTAGAGGGAAGAAAGGATAGAGAGGGAGGAGAGGCAAGAGAGGGTAGAGAGAGAAGAGAGGGAGAAAGAGATAGGGAGGGAAGGGGAGAGAAGGAAGGAAAGAAAGAGGGATGGAGAGACAGCAGGCCCAGATCCTAAACAACAATAGAAATGTGTATTCCAGAAAGTTTAACAATCGGAAGATAAAGCCACTCCAAACACCATCCCACAGGCAGATCCTATCAAACTAATGCAAGAAATGGTCAGAGAGGGCGAGGACATAGTACAGGAGATGGTCAGAGAGGGTGAGGACATGTTACAGGAGACTGTCAGAGAGGGTGAGGACATGGTACAGGAGACTGTCAGAGAGGGTGAGGACATGGTACAGGAGACTGTCAGAGAGGGGTGAGGACATGGTACAGGAGACTGTCAGAGAGGGTGAGGACATGGTACAGGAGACTATCAGAGAGGGCGAGGACATGGTACAGGAGACTGTCAGAGAGGGCAAGGACATGGTACAGGAGACTGTCAGAGAGGGCAAGGACATGGTACAGGAGACTGTCAGAGAGGGCAAGGACATGGTACAGGAGACTGTCAGAGATGGCGAGGACATGGTACAGGAGACTGTCAGAGAGGGTGAGGACATGGTACAGGAGACTGTCAGAGAGGGCGAGGACATGGTACAGGAGACTGTCAGAGAGGGTGAGGACATAGTACAGGAAACTGTCAGAGAGGCTGGGGATATGTTACAGGAGACTGTCAGAGAGGGTGAGAAAATGGTACAGGACTTGATGTTCACCCAACACAGCTCTGTAACACCCCCCCCCCCAAACACACAGAACGTCCAGCAGATCAGTGCCTGAATTACAGCAGCGAGGGGTGTTTTGAAGCACCTGATTAGAGCCATATGCTCTAATAGGCGTCAAAAAAGGTGACCTGCGAGCGCCATGCTGGGTGCTCGCAGGTCACCCAGCTGTGTTAGAAAAGCAAATGATTATTCGATTTCCTAACACTAAACCGCCTCTCTGCCAATCAGGTGCTTGGATCCTAATGCTTAGGAACAACGATCGGTCTCCTCCCCCAGTCAGACCCATCCCTCCACAGTTAGAACATACACTGAGGGAGCACATTTAACCCCTTGATCGCCCCCTAGTGTTAACCCCTGCTTCGCTTGAACTGTTAACCCCTTTCCTGCCAGTGACAATTATTCAGTAATCAGTAGCGGTGTGCATCTTCACTGGTCTCACAATTAATTTATGATTATCTGGTCAACAATTCAATACGATTCGATTCCATGATGCATCATGATTACTGACGATGGTTTCCATAAAAAAAATCAAACATTTACAAGAATTCATTTTTTTTTTCATTTTATCTGCTTTAAAAAAAAAAAGAAGCACACTCCCTGCATATAGCGGGACAAGGAAATGGAAGAGTCCAGGATATGAGGGAGGGGTAGGAACTGAAGGATGGAAGAATCCATGAATAAGAAAGGAAGGATGGAAAAGTCTGGGGATGGAGGAATCCATGGATAGAGAATGGAAGGCCAGAGAATCCTGGAGATAGGAACAGAAGAATGGAAGGGTCTGGGGATGGAGATGGAGGAATCCATGGATAGGAACAGAAGGATGGAAGAGGCTGGGGATGAAGATGGAGGAATCCATGGATAGGAACAGAAGGATGGAAGAGGCTGGGGATGGAGATGGAGGAATCCATGGATAGGAACAGAAGGATGGAAGAGGCTGGGGATGGAGATGGAGGAATCCATTGATAGGAACAGAAGGATGGAAGAGGCTGGGGATGGAGATGGAGGAATCCATGGACAGGAACAGAAGGATGGAAGAGGCTGGGGATGGAGATGGAGGAATCCATGGATAGGAACAGAAGGATGGAAGAGGCTGGGGATGGAGATGGAGGAATCCATGGATAGGAACAGAAGGATGGAAGAGGCTGGGGGTGGAGATGGAGGAATCCATGGATAGGAACAGAAGGATGGAAGAGGCTGGGGATGGAGATGGAGGAATCCATGGACAGGAACAAAAGGATGGAAGAGGCTGGGGATGGAGATGGAGGAATCCATGGATAGGAACTGAAGGATGGAAGAGGCTGGGGATGGAGATGGAGGAATTCATGGATAGGAACAGAAGGATGGAAGAGGTTGGGGATGGAGGAATCCATGGATAGGAACAGAAGGATTGAAGAGGCTGGGGGTGGAGATGGAGGAATCCATGGATAGGAACAGAAGGATGGAAGAGGCTGGGGTGGAGATGGAGGAATCCATGGATAGGAACAGAAGGATGGAAGAGGCTGGGGGTGGAGATAGAGGAATCCATGGATTGGAACAGAAGGGTGGAAGAGGCTGGGGATGGAGATGGAGGAATTCATGGATAGGAACAGAAGGATTAAAGAGTTCAAAGATAAAAATTGTGCTAATTTTGTATGCTAATGAAAAGAAAAAAAAGAAAGATAAAAATGGTGGTGGTGGTGGGCTGAATGTTGGAAGAATCAAAGAGAGGATGTTAAGATGGTCATCACGGAGTCCTGTAGGTGAGGAACATCAGAGGTAGAGGATCCCCTGTGCTGTGTACAAGGCAGGGTTTGGGTGGTGATGGTCTCCTCCTGGAGTCCAGGGTTGGGGATGTCATAGTGCTTTCTGTATAAACATATTTTATTAAAGTGAAATTCCACCCAAACATGAAGCTTCAGCTTTAATGAGTCCTGACCCCCTTACATGCCACAACTGGCATGTCATTTTTTTTTGGGGGGGGGGGGGGTACCTAGTTTTGACAGGTACCCAGCTCCCACTCCAGCTTGGGCCGCCTAGGTGGCCCCCTTCCTCCCTGCAATCTTCTGGGACACGTCACAGGTCCCAGAAGATTGCCCGGCCATTCAGGACAACACAGTGAGACATGCGCATCCAGCTGTGAAGATGCAAGCTGTCACAGCCGGATGCCCCCAGTAGTATTGCCAGCGCCGTGGACAGGCGGGGGAGAGAAGGGAGGGTTTCAGGTTTCAAGTGTCTTTTTATTAAAAGTCAGAAGATACACTTTTTGTAGCTGCTGACTTCTAATGAACAAAACATTGTCTGGAACTCCGCTTTGAATTAAAAATAATCTCACTCCCTTAATAAGTGCACTAATCTGGTGCACTACAAGGTACAGACATTCACACACACACTGCTGCTGGGAGGTATTACAATCCACAGCTGACAAACAGCCCTGGGAAGTTCTGTTCTGTCTCTGTGCTGACAGTTCTGCCCAGTTCAAAAGTGCTAAATGAAACGCGTGAAATGAAAAGCATGAATCAACACTCACCAAACTTCTACTGACACGAAATTAGCCGAAGGAGCCCAAAGGGTGGCGCTAAAGAGCTGAAAAAGCACATAGTACGTCACTACGTTCGCATTTATTGGCTGACAACTCCTTGCCCTTCGTATGCAAGACAAAATCCAGGCACTCGCCTTCGGACAAAAGTCTGAGGTTTTGTCTGCGGAAAATCCGATTGTGTGTACGAGGCTTAAAGTGGTTGTAAACCTTCCCCCACAACTTTGTCCCATGTAAATCAGCATAAAAAACCCTAATGAACACTGTTTGTAGATCTCTCCTTACTTGCTTAGTATTGTTGTAATCCTTGTTGTTCTGTAGAATGAAGTCACTGAGCATGCCCAGATCTCCCCTGATTTAAGGCACACACTCTATGTCTTATCTATCTGTTATCAGGACTTCCTACGGCACAACACTGAACTCTACTAATCACTCAGAGCTTCCTCCTACACACCATGTGACCTCACATACAGTCTATACTTGCCCATTACTGTAGTCTCATCAGCTGAAGCCTAAGATAAGTCTGACAAAGGGAAACATTAGACATTGGCACAAGTAAATACTATGAAATAAACAAGTAAGCTATGAACAGGGAAGCAGGGTTGCCATAGAAACGTTGGATTGAGAAGGAGGCTTGGTTAACAGTACAGGAAGTGCTCAATGTAAGGGCGGAAATACACTCCACTGTGGACTCAGAAAACAATACTTAAGGTGGCGCTGCCTAACCCCTGGAAACAAGTACTTTCAAGTTTCTTTAACCACTTGAGATCCGCGCTATAGTAAAAAGACGTGTATAGCGCGGATCTCAATTTCCGGGACTACGTCTATTGACGTAGTCCCCTTTAAGAGTTCCCCGCGCGCTCCCGGGAGCGCGCATCGGGGAAAATCTGTGTTGGCCGTGTCCGCTGGACACAGCCAATCACAGATCGCTGTAAACGGCCAATCACAGCGGCCGTTTACAGCGCGATCGCCTCCTCCAATGGGTGATGATCTCAAATGTAAACAAATGAGATCATCACCCATTGCCGAACGTGTCTCCTCACACAGCGATAGCGTGTGAGGAGACCGAAGGTGTCTGTGAGTTGAAAAGTTACAGTAAACTGATAAAAAAAACCACCTGTGCCCAGATCTACCCTGCCAGTGCCCAGATCTACCCTGCCAGTGCCCTGCCAGTGCCCAGATCTACCCTGCCAGTGCCCACCTGTGCCCACCTGTGCCCACCTGTGCCCACCTGTGGCCACCTGTGCCCACCTGTGCCCACCTGTGCCCACCTGTGCACCGCCAGTGCCCACCTGTGCACCGCCAGTACTCCATCTGTGCACCACCAGTGCCCGCCAGTGCCCGCCAGTGCCCCGCCAGTGCCCGCCAGTGCCCGCCAGTGCCCGCCAGTGCCAGCCAGTGCCAATCGGTGCCCATCTGTACCAATCGGTGCCCATCTGTGCCTCAGCAGTGCCCATCTGTGCCGCCTAAGCAGTGCCCATCTGTGCCGCCTCAGCAGTGCCCATCTGTGCCGCCTAAGCAGTGCCCATCTGTGCCGCCTAAGCAGTGCCCATCTGTGCCCATCTGCTGCCTTATCAGTGCACATCTGTGCCGACCTATCAGTGCCCATCTGCCGACTCAGCAGTGCCCATCTGTGCCGATTCAGCAGTGCCCATCTCTGCCGCCTCAGCAGTGCCCATCTGCCGCCTCAGCAGTGCCCATCTGCCACCTCAGCAGTGCACATCCGTGCAATAAATCAGTGCACATCCGTGCAATAAATCAGTGCACATCTGTGCCGACCCATCAGTGCCCATCTGCCGCCTCAGCAGTGCCCATCTGTGCCGCCTCAGCAGTGCCCATCTGTGCCGCCTCAGCAGTGCCCATCTGTGCCGCCTCAGCAGTGCCCATCTGCCGCCTCAGCAGTGCCCATCTGCCGCCTCATCAGTGCACATCCGTGCAACAAATCTGCACATCTGTGCAATAAATCAGTGCACATCTGTGCCGACCCATCAGTGTCCATTTGTGCCACCTCAAAAGCGCCCATCTGTGCCACCTCAAAAACGCCCATCTGTGCCACCTCATCAGTGCCCATCAGTGCTACAATGGCTAAACGCATCTTTTCCGCTGAGGAGGCGTACCAAATTATTTCCGCGGCCGACGAGAGCAACGGGGAGCTCTCCTCTTCCGATTCCTTTTCGGATTCGGATTCTGAAGCCGACGTAACTTATGAGCCAGTCCTCAGCAGTGAAACACTGACTGATGAATCCGAGGAGGAAGATATCCGGCCCATCAAGCGAAGGCGTTCTAGTGAGGCAGTGCCGTCCACCAGCACCGCAGTGCCGTCCACCAGCACCGCAATGCCGTCCACCAGCACCGCAGTGCCCCAGCAAGAAAGGCCAAGTACCAGTGGGGTGTCATCTCAGCCCCAAAGGGTTAGGAGCCATGCTGGCCTTCCCTATGCCCTTCAGAACCCCTTGTGGCTTCCTCCTAATTCAGGAGAGGCCAATGTTCCCCCTTTCACCGCCCAGCCAGGAGTCCAGGTGGACACGGAGAATTTTAGCCCCATCGATTTTTTTAATTTAATTTTTACGGAGGACATGTTGGCGTCAATTGTGGCCCAGTGCAACCTGTATGCACAACAATTTATTTTTCAAAATCCGACCTCCTATTATGCCCGTCCCTACGAATGGAGAGACCTAACGGTGGAGGAGTTCAAGCTTTTTTTAGGCCTCACATTTAATATGGGACTCAACAAAAAAAAACAATTACGTACCTACTGGTCAACCCACCCCCTCCACCACTCACCGCTCTTCTCCGCGGTAATGCCCAGAACCAGGTATCAGATGATCCTGAGGTTCTTACATTTCAGTGACAATTCCCAATGCCTTCCACGAAATGATCCAAATTATGACCGCCTTTACAAAATTCGACCAATACTAAATTATTTTTCTGAAATATTCCCCAAATTGTTTACCCCGGACCAACACATATGTGTGGATGAGTCCCTTATTAAATTTAGTGGCAGGCTTAGGATGAAGCAATTTATGCCCAGCAAAAGGGCCCGCTATGGGGTGAAGGTCTACAAATTATGTGACCGAGCCACAGGGTACACATATTCCTTCAAGGTGTACGAAGGGAAGGACACCCAGCTACAGCCCCCTAATTGTCCGGATTATTTGGGATCCAGCGGAAAAATTGTTTGGGACCTCATATACCCCCTACTGGATAAAGGCTACCACCTCTATGTAGACAACTTCTACACATCTCTGCCCCTGTTCCACAACCTTCACCGGAAGAAGACGCCAGCATGTGGCACTGTAAAAAAGAACCGGAAGGGCTTTCCTCAAAGTCTGGTGAACAAGAAGCTGCGGAAAGGAGAAACCGCAAGTCTAAGAAACAAGGAGGTTCTGGCAGTGAAGTGGAGGGACAGAAGAGATGTGTACATGTTATCTTCTATCCACAACGATACCTTCGTAGAAATCCCCAGAAGGAATGGCCCCGTAAAGAAACCCAAATGTATTTCAGAGTATAATTTGTTCATGGGAGGAGTCGACTTCAACGACCAAATGATGGAACCATATCTGGTCTCAAGACGGACATATCATTGGTACAAAAAAGTAGTAATTTATTTTTTTCAATTGGCCATTTACAATTCATATGTAATTTACAGCAACGCCACCCAAAACCCCAAACGTTTCTTTGGCTACCAGGAGGAAGTTTTCACAGCCCTTTTATTCCCAAACGGCCCACCAGAAAATATCCGATCAGACGTTGTAAGTCGACTCTCCGAGCGCCACTTTCCGGATAAAATTCCCCCCACACCAGCAGGCAAAAGACGCCAAAAAAGATGTAAGGCGTGTACCAAAGCAGGAGTCAGAAAAGACACATCTTATTATTGTGCACAATGTCCTTCCCAACCAGGCCTCTGTATAGGCGACTGTTTTCGGCGTTACCATACTTCAATAAATTTTTAGTGAAGTATGGTAAACATAATCCTCAGTTCCTGCCTTCATACACCTTCACACCCCTTATGCCACTGCCTGCTCTGTAACGGACCCTGGCTTGTTATTTGACCACTCTTATGCCTGCCGATTCTGTACATACCGCTGCCTGATCTGGAACTGACCCTGGACTGTTATTCGACCACGCTTCTGCCTAACGATTCTGTACATACCTCTGCCTCATCTGGAACTGACCCTGGACTGTTATTCGACCATGCTTCTGTCTAACGATTCTGTATATATCTCTGCCTGATCTGGAACTGACCTTGGACTGTTTGACCACGATATTTGCCTGCCTCTTGGACTGATCTTGTATTCTGCAACTGGACTAGTGGGATTCAACACGGGGTCTCACATATGTGAGGGGCTCCAGTATAGTTTTTCTGGAAGAAGAAAACAATTTACTTTGTTTTCTTATTCCTAGATTAGGGTCTGGAGACTCGGAGGCTTCAAAGAGATTTGGGAGGGAGAAGCCTCTACCCCTATCCCCATTCTGTCCTGAACGAGGCTCTACTTTTGTCTGCTGCCTGTAGGACTTACTGCCATCATGCCGCACTAACCACACAAGGACCTGCCTACTACCAGGACCAATATTTTTGGCACTGCTGACATCTCTGCACTAACCCTGGACTGTAATATGGACAGTATCCCTGCCTGCTGCCTGAAAAACTGTGTTCGCTGTTGCTGACCAAGTCCCTGCCTGCTGCCTGGACCAGTGATATCCTCCTGTGGACAACTGCGCTTCTAAAACCACAGGTAATCTTTTCTTTACCCTTTGCTCAGCATAATGTATTTGGGGGTGTAATTCTTGGTATGTGCAGGCTATGTGTCCCTGGAACGCCGACGGTGTTTCTTGCATGTTGCGCCTCTGTATTTGGTCAGGCTGTGTAAAAGTCTCACACATGTGGTATCGTTATACTCAGGAGGAGTAGTAGAACGTATTTTGGGGTGTTATTTTTGCTATGTAAATGCTATGCGTTGGAAATATCTTATAAACGGACAACTTTGTGTAAAAAAAAATGCGTTTTCATTTTTTTCCACATTTTCCGAAAACTTCTGGAAAAAAATGAACCATTGAAAAGACTCATTATGCCTCATAGATTATACGTTGGGGTGTTAGCTTTCCAAAATGGGGTCATTTTCTGGACGTTTCCATTGCCCTGGTGTTCCAGGGCCTTCAAAACTGTAATAGGTGGTTGAGAAATGAAATGTGTAATTTATGCTCCTAGAATGCCTGAAGGTGCTACTTCAAAATTAGGCCTCTGTATGTGGTCAGGCTGTGTAAAAGTCTCACACATTTGGTATCGTTATACTCAGGAGGAGTAGTAGAACGTATTTTGGGGTGTTATTTTTGCTATGTAAATGCTATGCGTTGGAAATATCTTATAAACGGACAACTTTGTGTAAAAAAAAATGCGTTTTCATTTTTTTCCACATTTTCCGAAAACTTCTGGAAAAAAATGAACCATTGAAAAGACTCATTATGCCTCATAGATTATACGTTGGGGTGTTAGCTTTCCAAAATGGGGTCATTTTCTGGACGTTTCCATTGCCCTGGTGTTCCAGGGCCTTCAAAACTGTAATAGGTGGTTGAGAAATGAAATGTGTAATTTATGCTCCTAGAATGCCTGAAGGTGCTACTTCAAAATTAGGCCTCTGTATGTGGTCAGGCTGTGTAAAAGTCTCACACATTTGGTATCGTTATACTCAGGAGGAGTAGTAGAACGTATTTTGGGGTGTTATTTTTGCTATGTAAATGCTATGCGTTGGAAATATCTTATAAACGGACAACTTTGTGTAAAAAAAAATGCGTTTTCATTTTTTTCCACATTTTCCGAAAACTTCTGGAAAAAAATGAACCATTGAAAAGACTCATTATGCCTCATAGATTATACGTTGGGGTGTTAGCTTTCCAAAATGGGGTCATTTTCTGGACGTTTCCATTGCCCTGGTGTTCCAGGGCCTTCAAAACTGTAATAGGTGATTGAGAAATGAAATGTGTAATTTATGCTCTTAGAATGCCTGAAGGTGCTACTTCAAAATTAGGCCTCTGTATGTGGTCAGGCTGTGTAAAAGTCTCACACATGTGGTATCGTTATACTCAGGAGGAGTAGTAGAACGTATTTTGGGGTGTTATTTTTGCTATGTAAATGCTATGCGTTGGAAATATCTTATAAACGGACAACTTTGTGTAAAAAAAAATGCGTTTTCATTTTTTTCCACATTTTCCGAAAACTTCTGGAAAAAAATGAACCATTGAAAAGACTCATTATGCCTCATAGATTATACGTTGGGGTGTTAGCTTTCCAAAATGGGGTCATTTTCTGGACGTTTCCATTGCCCTGGTGTTCCAGGGCCTTCAAAACTGTAATAGGTGATTGAGAAATGAAATGTGTAATTTATGCTCTTAGAATGCCTGAAGGTGCTACTTCAAAATTAGGCCTCTGTATGTGGTCAGGCTGTGTAAAAGTCTCACACATTTGGTATCGTTATACTCAGGAGGAGTAGTAGAACGTATTTTGGGGTGTTATTTGTGGTATGCACATTCCGTGTGGGAGAAATAAGCTATTACAATGAAAATTTTGTGAAAAAAAAAAAAAAAAATCGTAATTTTGCAAAGAATTATGGGAAAAAATGACAACTTAAAATAACTAACCATGCCTCTTACTAAATACATTGGAATGTCTACTTTCCAAAAAGGGGTCATTTGGGGGGCATTTGTACTTTCCTGGCTTGTTAGGGTCTCAAGAATGGAGATAGGCCTTAGTACATCAGATGTGATCTTTTTTTGCAAATCTTTATGATTTGCACCATAGCTTGTAGACTCTATAAATTTCACACAGATCATATAATATGCAAAAATTTGGGTTATTTTTACCAAAGATGTGTAGTAGTATAAATTGTGGCCAAAATTTATGAAGAAAAATTGCTAATTTGCTAAATTTTGTCACAGAAACGAAGAAAAATTCATTTTTTTTCAAAATTTTCGGTCTTTTTTCATTTATAGCGCAGAAAATAAAAAACCGAGAGGTGATCAAATACCACCAAAAGAAAACTCTATTGGTATGAAGAAAAGGACAAAAAAATCATTTGGTTACAGTGTTGCATGACTGAGTAATTGTCATTCAAAATGTGAGAGCACTGAAAGCTGAAAATTGGTCTGGGACTGAGGGGGGTTTAAGTGCCCAGTAAGCAAGTGGTTAAACAGTAAGTAATATGCGATTTGGGCTGGATTACAGTGGCTATAGTCTGATAATGACTTCTTATAATTGACTAAATTAAAAGAAGCATCAGAGTGGGAGAGTTTACTTCCTCTTTAAGAGCCCTTTCACACTGAAGGCTAGTTTTAGCATCGCTTTAACGTCATTTTAGGGACCCTTTTTGGCTGCTATCGGGGCACTTTTATAAAGGATTAAAAGCGCCTGCAAAGGGCCACTGCCCATTGATTTCAATGGGCAGGGGTGCTTTAGGAGTGGTGTATACACCGCTCCTAAAGCACCTCAAAGAAGCTGCTTGCAGGACTTTTTTTGACGTTCTGCCAGCGCAGCGCCCCAGTGTGAGAGCACTCAGACTTTCACACTGGGATTACAGATGAGGCTTTTCTCAGGTGCTTTACAGGTGTTGTTCTTAGCACTAAAGCGCCTGAAATATGCCTCCAGTGTGAAAGGGGTCTAATTCATCCCAAAGGTGTTCTATCGGGTTGAGGTCAGTACTCTGTGCAGGCCAGTCAAGTTCCACACTATATTGCCAAAAGTATTGGGCCACCCCTCCCAATCATTTGGTGGAGGGGGGATTATGGTGTGATGTTGTTTTCTTTTTCAGCGGTAGGGGTTGGACTTGGCCCCTTAGTTCCAGTGAAGGGATGTAATAAATACTTTTTGCTTGTATGTCTCAGGCTTTTATCAAATGATGCTGCTCATTTCAGTTTTCTCCCAGTGAAGAGCAAACAAAAATAGGCTCTGCAATCATCATCAGCCTATGAAACAGTGGCGGCCGGTGGAATTTTTTTTGGGGAGGCAAACAGTATAACACCCTCCTCCTTGGGTCGGTCAGTAGCACTTACCCCATCACCAGCGGCTTCCCCTGCTCGGAGGCCTTCGGTTCCCCTGCTCTTCACTAGTCATCATGGTGATGGCTTCCGTTTCCTCCCTACACCTCTGTGGCCAATCGAGAGTCTTCTCTTTTTGGCCCATCGGGAAAACGGGTCTCACACCCCCTTCTGATTGGCCGGATTGAGGATAAGTGTTTCAACAGTGAATATTCATTCCCTGTTGTAACACTCTCTGCGACCGGAGCCCACCCAGGTGTGTTACAACTCAAACGCTGATCCTCAATCTGGCCTATTAGAGCTTCTGGCTCTAATCCATTTTAACTGTGGGCAGATGAAGCTGCTAGCCGTTCACTTCCTGGATTTACACAGACACACAAAGGCACACCTCCAGCTCTGCAGCTTTCATTGGCCTTCTTATGACTCATCTCCCCTCCCTTCCTGGCAAACTTTCACCAGAGAGAGAGAGAGCTATGCATGATGTCATAAGCCTAGGCTTTTTACCAAACAGGAAATGGGCTGTATAAGGTATTTACTGGCAGAAAAAAAATGTTTTACTATCCAAAGTTAAAACAACAAGGGCAGAAGATTTAACCGCTTCCCGCCCGCCCTATAGCCGAATGACGGCTATAGAGCAGGCGCTTTCGTCCGGGAGGCCGTCATATGTAAACATATGAGATCATCTCTCAGCGCCGCTCTCCCTCCTCACACAGACAGTGTGTGAGGGGAGAGGTGAACGGCTGCAGCGGCCGTAAGTGAAAAAAAAAGGAAAAAAAAGTGCCATCCGCCCCAGTGCCATCCTCCCCCATGCCATCCTCCCCCATTCCATCCGCCCCAGTGCCATCCTCCCCAGTGCTACCTGCCCCCAGTGCCACCTGTTAGTGCTATCTGTCCCCAGTGCCACCTGTTAGTGCTATCTGTCCCCAGTGCCATCTGTCATCAGTGCCATGTATAAGGGCCATCTGTCATCAGTGCCACGTGTCATCAGTGCCACATAGTGCCATCTGTCATCAGTGCCACATATCAGTGCCATTTGTCATCAGTGCCACCTGTCAGTGTCACGTGCCATCTGTTGTCAGTGTCACGTGTCATCAATGCCACTTATCAGTGCCATCTGTCATCAGTGTCACGCGTCATCGGTGCCACGTATTAGTGCCATCTGTCATCGGTGCCACGTATTAGTGCCATGTATTAGTGCCATCTGTCATCAGTGCCACGTATTAGTGCCATCTGTCATCAGTGCCACGTATTAGTGCCACGTGTCATCAGTGCCACGTATAAGTGCCATCTGTCATCAGTGCCAAGTATTAGTGCCATCTGTCATCAGTGCCACATATTAGTGCCATCTGTCATCAGTGCCACGTATAAGTGTCATCATTGCCACGTATCAGTGCCACCTGTCATCAGTGTCACCTGTCATTGTCCTTGTGCTCCAGGGCCTTCAAAAGTGTAATAGGTAGTCAACAAGTTAGATGTGTAATTTATGCTCCTAGAACACGTGATGGTGCTCCCTGCATGTTGGGCCTCTCTATGTGGCCAGGCTATGAAAAAGTCCCACACATGTGGTATTGTAATACTCAGGAGGAGTAGCAGGATTTTTTGGGGGGTGTCATTTGTGGTATACACATGCCACGTGAGAGAAATAACCTATTACAATGACAATTTTGTGGAAAAAAATAAAAAAAATAAAAAATCTTAATTTTGCAAAGAATTGTGGGAAAAAAATTACAACATCAAAAAGCTCACCATTCCTCTTACTAAATACCTTGGAATGTCTACTTTTCAAAAAGGGGTCATTTTGGGGATATTTGCACTTTCCTGACTTGTTCGGGTCACAAGAAGTGAGATAGGCCACCAGTACATCAGATGTGATCAATTTTGTGCGATTCGCACCACAGCTTGTAGACTCTCTAACTTTCACAAAGGCCAAATAATATCCACTCATTTGGGTTATTTTTACCAAAGATATGTAGCAGTATAAATAGTGGCCAAAATTTATGAAGAAAAATTAATAATTTGCATAATTTTGTCACAGAAACAAAGAAATATGCTTTTTTTTCAAAATTTTCAGTCCTTTTTCATTTATAGCACAAAAAATAAAAACCCCAGAGGTGATCAAATACCACCAAAAGAAAGCTCTATTTGTGGGAAAAAAAAGGACAAAAAATGTATTTGGGTACAGTGTTGTATGACTGAGTAATTGTCATTCAAAGTGTGAGAGCACCAAAAGCTGAAAATTGGTCTGGGCAGGAAGGGTGTTTAAGTGCCCAGTAAGCAAGTGGTTAAAATGAAAAAATGACTTCAAGCAGAACAGTCTTTCTAAACAATCTTGTTTTTTTGTCTGTGAAAATAAAGTTATTGAAAAGCAATCTGTATCCTGATTGGCTGGGGCGCTCCTGGAACTCAGGCTGTGTTGTCGTTTCTCAGTGACGAGTTTAGGAAGCGACTTCCACTGAGGATGTTCAGGAAACCGAACCGCAACCTGCGGGTCCGGAGAGCGGAGTCCAGCGGGGAGGAGGAGGAGGAGGAGGAAGGGGACCGGAGCAAGGTGGAGAGGCAGAGGAGGCCCGGCGGACGGGGACTGACCTGTGGGACTAAGAAGAGGAAAGAGGAGGAGGAAGCAGCCATAGAGAAGGGGGACACCGGGGATGCAGAGGAGACCTCCTCCGGGACTGCCGCCCTGCTCAGCTTCACTGAAGAGAGAGAGGGTGAGAGAACCGGGGCTTCTTGTGTGTTCTATAGCACAGTGTACCACATGGCATCCCCTGCACCCCCAGTGTATCACATGGCACGTTCAGCATGTTATATGGCATCCCCTGCACCCATCGTGTTACATGGGTCCCCAGTGTGTTATATGGCATCCCCTGCATCCACAGCATGTTACATGGAATTCCTTACACCCCTGGCATGTTATGCGGCATCCCATGCACTCCCTGGTGTTTTATGTTATATGGCATCCTCTTCAGCCTCAGATTATGTTATATCTCCTGTTTCCCCAGCATGCTACATGGCACCCCCAAAGTGCATTACATGGCACCCCCTGAATCCACAGCATGCTACATGGAATTCCTTGCACCCCAGGAGTGTTATGCAGCATCCCATGCACTCCCTGGTGTGTTATGTTATATGGCATCCTCTTCACCCTCAGATTGTTATATCTCCTGTATCCCCAGCATGCTACATGGCATCCCCTGCACACTGCAGTATGTTATATTGCATCCCCTGCACCTCTGGTGTATTTTATATTTCCCTGCCCTCCCAGCATGTTATGTGGTGTCCCCTGCATCCACAGTGTTGGCATCTCTTGCACCTCCAGCATGCTCTATGGCCTCCCCTGTTCCCCTTAGCATGGTAGATGGTATTGCCTGCACCCCTAGTGTTTTTTCTATGTTTTATTGCATCCCCAGCGTATTGGTGGCACCCCTGCATCCACAACAAGTTTATGACATTCCCTGCACCAGCAGCATGTTGTGTGGCATTCTCTGCACCCCCCAGGGTTATGCAGCATCCCATGCACCCTCTCCCCTCATTGTGTTTCATGTTATATGGCATCCCCTTCACCCTCAGCTTGTTCCAGGTTATTACATCTCATGCATCCCCAGAATTCTACCGGCATCCCTTGCACCCCCAGCATGTTCCATGTTATATTGCATCACCAGCTTATTATATGCCATCCCCTGTGCCTCCACAGCAGGTTAATGTATATGAGAACCCCTGCACCTCCAGTTTGTATTATGGCAAACCCTTCAATATCCACAATATTCTTATTATTGTATTTTACTCCAGGTGAAGAGGTGACCTTTAGAATCAAGAAGCCGAGTGTAAACGCAGTGGTGTTTAAAGTTCAGAAAAGGCCAGAAAATGTTGAAGTTGCCAGAAGATCACCGGATGGCGGTAGGTGTGAACTTCATTGTTAAAAAATTGGGAAACAAGCGGGGAAGGGACAAGTAGTTGCACGGAGGACCTCCTTTCAACTACTTGTCCCTTCCCCGCTTGTTTTGATAAAGTAGCACAGTTGTGGAGGTACCCCGTCCACATGGACCAACTGGTCTTTTTTGCTTGACAATGTCAGTAGTTTGAGATCCATCTTTTATGCTCTTTTGTGAAATTCATTATACAGGAAATGGTAAAAGATGATCCACCAACATATCAGAACCTCTGTCACAAACCTGGCCTACTAACCACTTCAGCCCCAGAAGGTGTTACCCACTTCCCGACCAGGCCCGCTCGATCGGGAGCACCAATTGCACATCCGCTGCCTCAGGCTGCTGGGGAGGAACTGGAACAAAGCCGTAATCGGCTTCGTTCCAGTATCCTAATAGTTAACACGGAAGCGACGTCATGACGTCACTTCCCGTTTACTCGGCTGCCAATGGCGCCGGTTTAAAAAAAATATACGGTATTCAATATCGCCGTTTTCGGCGATCTGAATACATTGAAGTGTAAAGGAGGGATCGGGGGTCTTTTAGACCCCTCATCCCTCCATAAAAAGTACCTGTCGCCACCTATTACTGTCACAAGGGATGTTTACATTCCTTGTGACAGCAATAAAAGTGATCGATTAAAAAAAAAAAAAAGAATTTAGTCATTTTAAAATAAATAAAGCGCGAGCTCGCGAAGAAAAGAAAACGCATACGAAAGTGTTGCCCGCATATGTAAATGGTGTTCAAATCACACATGTGAGGTATCGCCGCGATCGTCAGAGCGAGAGCAATAATTATAGCACTAGACCTCCTCTGTAACGCTAACTTGGTAACCGTAAACATTTTTTAAAGCGTCGCCTATTGAGATTTTTAGGTACGGTACTTTGTCGTCAATCCACGAGTGCGTGCAATTATAAAGTGTGACATGTTTGGTATCTATTTACTCGGCGTAACATTATCTTTCACATTATGCAAAAAATTTAGCTAATTTTACTGTTTCGTTTTTTTTAATTCATGAAAGTAGGGATGCACCGAAATTTCGGCCGCCGAAACATATCGGCCGAAAATGCCCTTTTCGGCAATTTGCCGAAAGAGAAAAACGGCCGATAATGGAGCCGAAAACGGGGCGGGCCAGGGTAGGGGGCGGGGCTCCGCTCCCCCCGCCCCCTGGTGCGCCCATCATGAAGAGCTATATCATGCTATAGTGCAGGCGAGCCGTCTCCGCCGCCTGTTTGATCACAGCGCGGGAACATCACAGCTTTCAGTTCAATAGCTGTGTGTTCCCGGCCGCGCGCCATCACGTACAGCCCCTCCCCCTTGTCAGGGCACTTTGATAGACAGATCACCCGTAGGATTGGACGGATGATCTGTCTATCAAAGTGCCCTGACAAGGGGGAGGGGCTGTACGTGACGGCGCGCGGCCGGGAACACACAGCTATTGAACTGAAAGCTGTGATGTTCCCGCGCTGTGATCAAACAGGCGACGGAGGCGACTCTCCTCTTCTCTCTTCTGTTTTTTCTTCACAGGTTAGCTGCTATGAATAGACACACACTGGCTGCTATGAGGGGGAAACACACACTGGCTGCTATGAGGGGGAAACGCACACTGGCTGCTATGAGGGGGAAACGCACACTGGCTGCTATGAGGGGGAAACGCACACTGGCTGCTATGAGGGGGAAACGCACACTGGCTGCTATGAGGGGGAAACGCACACTGGCTGCTATGAGGGGGAAACGCACACTGGCTGCTATGAGGGGGAAACGCACACTGGCTGCTATGAGGGGGAAACGCACACTGGTTGCTATGAAGGGAAAACACACACTGGCTGCTATGAGGGGAGACACACACTGGCTGCTATGAGGGGAGACACACACTGGCTGCTATGAGGGGAGACACACACTGGCTGCTATGAGGGGAGACACACACTGGCTGCTATGAGGGGAGACACACACTGGCTGCTATGAGGGGAGACACACACTGGCTGCTATGAGGGGAGACACACACTGGCTGCTATGAGGGGAGACACACACTGGCTGCTATGAGGGGAGACACACACTGGCTGCTATGAGGGGAGACACACACTGGCTGCTATGAGGGGAGACACACACTGGCTGCTATGAGGGGAGACACACACTGGCTGCTATGAGGGGAGACACACACTGGCTGCTATGAGGGGAGACACTGGCTGCATTGTATCATGTATCATGTGTGCAATTTCTGACCATCTCCTGTACCACGTCTGCAGTCTCTGACCATCTCCTGTACCACGTCTGCAGTCTCTGACCATCTCCTGTACCACGTCCGCAGTCTCTGACCATCTCCTGTACCACGTCCGCAGTCTCTGACCATCTCCTGTACCACGTCCGCAGTCTCTGACCATCTCCTGTACCACGTCCGCAGTCTCTGACCATCTCCTGTACCACGTCCGCAGTCTCTGACCATCTCCTGTACCACGTCCGCAGTCTCTGACCATCTCCTGTACCACGTCCGCAGTCTCTGACCATCTCCTGTACCACGTCCGCAGTCTCTGACCATCTCCTGTACCACGTCCGCAGTCTCTGACCATCTCCTGTACCACGTCCGCAGTCTCTGACCATCTCCTGTACCACGTCCCCAGTCTCTGACCATCTCCTGTACCACGTCCCCAGTCTCTGACCATCTCCTGTACCACGTCCCCAGTCTCTGACCATCTCCTGTACCACGTCCCCAGTCTCTGACCATCTCCTGTACCACGTCCCCAGTCTCTGACCATCTCCTGTACCACGTCCCCAGTCTCTGACCATCTCCTGTACCACGTCCCCAGTCTCTGACCATCTCCTGTACCACGTCCCCAGTCTCTGACCATCTCCTGTACCACGTCCCCAGTCTCTGACCATCTCCTGTACCACGTCCCCAGTCTCTGACCATCTCCTGTACCACGTCCCCAGTCTCTGACCATCTCCTGTACCATGGCCCCAGTCTCTGACCATCTCCTGTACCATGTCCCCAGTCTCTGACCATAGTTTCATAGTTATTAAGGTTGAATAAAGACACCAGTCCATCCAGTTCAACCTGAGTGAGTGTCTACAATTGTCCCTATCCCTTTACATTGTACACTCACATCAGTCCCTACCCTCAAGGAGCTCACAATCCAAGGTCCCCATTCATATACTAGGGCTAATTTTAGACAGAAGCCAATTAGCCTACCTGCATGTCTTTGGATTGTGGGAGGAAACCAGGGTACCTGGAGGAAACCCACGCAGGCACAGGGAGAACATGCAAACTCCAGGCAGGTAGTGTCGTGGTTGGGATTTGAACCAGCGACCCTTTTTACTGCTAGGTGAGAGTGCTACCCACTACACCACTGTGCCACCATCTCCTGTACCATGTCCCCAGTCTCTGACCATCTCCTGTACCATGTCCCCAGTCTCTGACCATCTCCTGTACCATGTCCCCAGTCTCTGACCATCTCCTGTACCATGTCCCCAGTCTCTGACCATCTCCTGTACCATGTCCCCAGTCTCTGACCATCTCCTGTACCATGTCCCCAGTCTCTGACCATCTCCTGTACCATGTCCCCAGTCTCTGACCATCTCCTGTACCATGTCCCCAGTCTCTGACCATCTCCTGTACCATGTCCCCAGTCTCTGACCATCTCCTGTACCATGTCCCCAGTCTCTGACCATCTCCTGTACCATGTCCCCAGTCTCTGACCATCTCCTGTACCATGTCCCCAGTCTCTGACCATCTCCTGTACCATGTCCCCAGTCTCTGACCATCTCCTGTACCATGTCCCCAGTCTCTGACCATCTCCTGTACCATGTCCCCAGTCTCTGACCATCTCCTGTACCACGTCCCCAGTCTCTGACCATCTCCTGTACCACGTCCCCAGTCTCTGACCATCTCCTGTACCACGTCCCCAGTCTCTGACCATCTCCTGTACCACGTCCCCAGTCTCTGACCATCTCCTGTACCACGTCCCCAGTCTCTGACCATCTCCTGTACCACGTCCCCAGTCTCTGACCATCTCCTGTACCACGTCCCCAGTCTCTGACCATCTCCTGTACCACGTCCCCAGTCTCTGACCATCTCCTGTACCACGTCCCCAGTCTCTGACCATCTCCTGTACCACGTCCCCAGTCTCTGACCATCTCCTGTACCACGTCCCCAGTCTCTGACCATCTCCTGTACCACGTCCCCAGTCTCTGACCATCTCCTGTACCACGTCCCCAGTCTCTGACCATCTCCTGTACCACGTCCCCAGTCTCTGACCATCTCCTGTACCACGTCCCCAGTCTCTGACCATCTCCTGTACCACGTCCCCAGTCTCTGACCATCTCCTGTACCACGTCCCCAGTCTCTGACCATCTCCTGTACCACGTCCCCAGTCTCTGACCATCTCCTGTACCACGTCCCCAGTCTCTGACCATCTCCTGTACCACGTCCCCAGTCTCTGACCATCTCCTGTACCACGTCCCCAGTCTCTGACCATCTCCTGTACCACGTCCCCAGTCTCTGACCATCTCCTGTACCACGTCCCCAGTCTCTGACCATCTCCTGTACCACGTCCCCAGTCTCTGACCATCTCCTGTACCACGTCCCCAGTCTCTGACCATCTCCTGTACCACGTCCCCAGTCTCTGACCATCTCCTGTACCACGTCCCCAGTCTCTGACCATCTCCTGTACCACGTCCCCAGTCTCTGACCATCTCCTGTACCACGTCCCCAGTCTCTGACCATCTCCTGTACCACGTCCCCAGTCTCTGACCATCTCCTGTACCACGTCCCCAGTCTCTGACCATCTCCTGTACCACGTCCCCAGTCTCTGACCATCTCCTGTACCACGTCCCCAGTCTCTGACCATCTCCTGTACCACGTCCCCAGTCTCTGACCATCTCCTGTACCACGTCCCCAGTCTCTGACCATCTCCTGTACCACGTCCGCAGTCTCTGACCACCTCCTGTATAAAAATATTTTTTAAAAACAGTCATTTTCGGTATCGGTGCTGTTTCGGTATCGGTTTCGGTTTTCGGCCTAGTGTATTTTTCATTTTCGGTATCTGTTTCGGCACCAAAAAACCCATTCAGTGCATCCCTACATGAAAGTGTCCCTTTTCCCAAAAAGTTGCGTTTAAAACACCGCTGCGCAAATACCGTGTGACATAAAATATTGCAACAATCGCCGTTTTATTCTCTAGAGTCTCTGCTAAAAAAAATATATATATATATAATGTTTGGGGGTTCCAAGTAATTTTCTAGCAAAAAATATGGATTTTAACTTGTAAACACCAAATGCCAACAATAGGCTTAATCATGAAAGGGTTAATTGGTTTGTGCAAAAGTTATAGCATCTACAAAATAGGGGATAGATTTATAGCACTTTTATTTTATTTTTTTTACTAGTAATGACAGCAATCATCGTTTTTTAGCGGGACTGCGACATAGCAGTGGCCAATTTGACCCCACGTGACACCTTTGGGTACCAGTGACACTAATAACAGGGATCAGTGCTAAAAAAGTGCCCTGATCCCTGTATAAATGACACTGGCAGGGAAAGGATTAAAACTAGTGGCGATCAAGGGGTTAAGTGTGTCCTAGGGAGGTGTTTTTCTACCTGAATGGGGGACAGATGCATTGCAGGAAAGCTGAGATCGTGTTTCAGCTTGGCTGGAACGCTAGATCTAGCATTCCCTCACTGGCAGATCAGCGGTGGATATAAACAAAAAAGTCAGTGCTACTATCCATATGTCACATAGATAGCAGGTGCTCGATCCACAGTCTTGGCTGAGTAGGGAAATGGGGAAAAGATGATCCGCACTTCGGTGATTGCTCTTAAAAAAGGTAGTATTTATTAACAAGCTACAGTGACCAAACACAAATAAGAAAGGTTGACTAGTTTCAGCCTAATAAGGCCTTAGTCATAACCACTCAGATCAGGGGTGGGCCTTGCTTGCATTGGCACACTGCGGATCCGTTTCCCCACTGAAAAATCGGCGGCTGCCGCACAAGCTGATTTGCTCCTGCTGTGTCCAATCACAGCAGGAGTGGTGCTCTGGCGGCACCTGCGTGTGCGCAAAATCACGTACAAGATCGTGATTTTGCGCAGCTGGGCAGCCCTGCCGCAGTATATGTATGGTAGAGCGGCACGATTCTGGCTAAAATGAGAATCACAATTTTTTAGATCACGATTCCCGTGGCGTAACATAATTTTTAACATTAAAACAAAAAAAAATGGGCTAACTTTTTTTTTCTTTTTTTTTTCTTTCTTTCTTTCTTTTTTTTATTAATTGAAGTGTATTTTTTCCCCAAAAATTGCGTTTGAAAGACCGCTGGGCAAATACAGTGTGACATAAAATATTGCAGCAATTGCCATTTTATTCACCAGGGTCTCTGCTAAAATATATATAATGTATATTGATTTTAACTTAAGAAAGGAGTGTCATAAAAAGAGTTAGACTTTAAGCGGTTAAACTTCCTGCATTTAGACTTGTTGAAAACTTGGCAGACTGCCCAGATGTTTTCTTTTGACAGCTGAGTGAGCAGATCAGTCTCCACTTGTTATATGAAAGAATCGGCAAACTCTGCAATAGAGATCATCGGCGGGGTTGAATCGAGATCACCATTTTTTAACAATTGTGCAGCTCTAATGTACAGTGGGCAGTCCGGAAGTGGTTAATATTAAAAATATGAGGAGATCTATATAGACATTTGCAATGTGTAAATAAAGCTGAGTGAAATCTTCATGCCAAAACAATCAGTCAGTTGAAAATGAAATGCAAATCTTTTCCTTTAGGGCCCAGTCACTTAATTGCATTGCGGTAATGCGCATACATATGTCAGTGCAATGCGGTACCATTCATTCCTAATGGCACTCTGACACACCTTAGGTATGCTGTTGTGTAACGGACAGCCAATTCAAATCAATAGGCTGACCTAGCACAACACACAATGACATGCAATACAATGCTGATTAATGGTTGAGAGTTTCATGCACCATAACTGACCAGTTTTTAATGAATGGGCCCTTAAAGTCCCCACTCCTGAGCCTCCACATTTAATGTGATAGGCAGCCACCCTCATCAATCAAGGGGCCAGGTCAAAATATGTAACTAGACTCTGAGATTAAATTAACTGGTCCAATTTTCGAAAAGACAAAACAAAAACATCGGACATCGCTGGAGAGAGATGAGGTTCAGTTAAGTAATTAGAATGCATTAAAATAAAAATCTTCTGCCTTCACAACCCCTTTAAGTATTTTTCATATTTATTCTTTTGTGGAGGGCAGGGAGACATACAGTATCTCACAAGAGTGAATACACCCCTCACATTTTTGTAAATATTTTATTCTATCTTTTCATGTGACAACACTGAAGAAATTATACTTTGCTACAATGTAAAGTAGTGATTGTACAGCTTGTATAACAGTGTAAATTTGCTGTCTCCTTAAAATAACGCAACACACAGCCATTTATGTCTAAACCGCTGACAACAAAAGTGAGTACACCTCTAAGTGAAAATGTCCAAATTGGACCCAAAGTGTCAATATTTTGTGTGGCCACCATTATTTTCCAGCACTGCCTTAACCCTCTTGGGCATTGAGTTCACCAGAGCTTCACAGGCTGCCACTGGAGTCCTCTTCCACTGCTCCTTGACGATATCACAGAGCTGGTGAATGTTAGAGACCTTACGCTCCTCCACCTTCCATTTGAGGATGTCCCACAGATGCTCAATAGGGTTTAGGTCTGGAGACCTGCTTGACCAGTCCATCCCCTTTACCCTCATCTTCTTTAGCAAGGCAGTGGTCATCTTGGAGCTGTGTTTGGGGTCGTTATCGTGTTGGAATACTGCCCTGCGGCCCAGTCTCCGAAGGGAGGGGATCATGCTCTGCTTCACTATGTCACAGTACATATACTGTAGATAACAAATTTTTCTTAGGCCCCTTTCACACTTGTACGATATGTCCCACGATTTGGGACTACAAAGTAGCATGACAAGTCGTTCCCCATGATTTCCAATGACAACAATTCATATTGGTACAACTTCAAGTCGTGCCTACTTCAAAGTAGTCTATGCACTACTTTGGTCTAACTTTGATGCGAGTTACACAGACATTCCCTGAAATTGCGGTAAAATCGCGTGACTTTAAAGTCGCAGTAGTGTTAAAGGGGCCTTACCCATGTTTGTTTGATAGAACAGTCAAGAGCAGTAAACTTTATTTTCTTTAAGGCCCGATTCACACCATTGCGAATTGGATTTGGTGTAAGCATGACATTTTAAAATGCGTTCATTTGAATGAGGATGGTTCACATATGTGTGTTGCGTTCACACTCCACATTTCGGTGAGAATTGCAAGCACATTATCTTCTATGGGAACGCATCTGATTCACAGATGCATTCCGTTGTGAACAAGATAAAATCCTGATGTAAACCTGACCAGATACTGCCGTAAAAAGCTGAACTGATTTTTCTCTTCGAAGGGAAACCTGACCTTCAATCGGCACCACACATGCGTAAACTAGGTCTTAAACAGTAGTAAATTTCCACAAAAAGAAATGGAGCCCTCGCCATGTACTAGTATGCACCACATACTTTCATATTATAACAAACTATCAGGGCTTCCCGGTGCTTCTATCTTCACTCGGTTTTCCTTCCAGGTTTGTGGGCTCCGGCTGCATTAATGACCGGAGCTCTAAAGGTATGGCACAGGTATACTGTCCTTGCAGAGCACATGTGCCAGTGACATCATTTGTTGTGAACATATCCTACTGCGCTGTCCTCAAAATAAATAATAAACACTCGCTTAACTGCAGCGGCTAAATTATGCGAGATACCCACACCATCATACTATTCCAAACCAATTAGCTGCGCTGAAAAAGTGTTTAAATAACTAATGACAAAAAATTATTTATATACACATATGACTAATTGTGATCAATCAATAAATAACGCACTCCCCAAAGAGATCAGTATTTGGGGAAAATAGCTCTATATGCAAATTCTCAAAACGTCCAATCAGACAAGTACGTCCAGCATGTTTTTCTCCTGGACGTATACAGGCGTTCTGATTGTATTCCATAAACATGGCTAACTGTGCTACAGCCTATATCTATCCTGGTCATGTCTGGTGCCTGCCTGCCAAGTGATAGGATCATTGCCTAAAATATCTTTGTGCCATCTGTGACGTTTCTATGAGAGCTGTTTTTGAAAACCTGAAAGTGAACTCCTGCTTGTGAAAAGATTACATGCCTGTGTAGATCTCCCTAAAAAGAGATCACAAAATCTGGTAAGCGACAGTGTGTGCAGAGGTGGAGGACTTCTCTCTTGGAAAGGGTCACTTCTTTCCGGGTGTATTTTTCATGTGATGTCACGAGGAATAAATCCTTAAAGATATAAGCACCTTTTGGAGGACTTTTTTTTACTTATCATTTTTCACTTGTCTGATTGGACGTTTTGAGAATTTGCATATAGAGCTATTTTCCCAAATACTGATCTCTTTGGGGAGTGTGTTATTTATTGATTGATCACAATTAGTCATATGTGTATATAAATAATTTCCAGTGACATCATTGGCTGCATGCAGTGTGAATAGCTCCTAAAAACAAACAACATTTATTGCAGCTCAATGACCAATAATACATTAAATGTATTTTTTTTTTAACACAAGCAGTGTATCTACATTTGACTTTGTATCAGCCCCTCTTAAGCCCCTATACCAGTGGCCAGGTTTTATGTATTACCTTGGGGAGATGCAGACTAGAACAATGCAATCACTGAGCAGCAAATGATATCACCTGTGATGTATTTCAGTTATCTTGCAAACCTGGCCTGTTAGTGGGCCCTGAGGACAGGGTTGATGACCACTGCCCTATACAATAGAGCCCAGACTGGGAGAGAAAAAAGCAGCACAAGAAGCCAATCAGGTGTGATGTAGTGTAAAAAGCATGCTGATGGTAGCATAGGTACATAGAAATGTTCTGTTCCTTCTCCTTTCTCTTTCAAGTGACATGGTGGGGGAGGGGAGGAATGAAATACAAATCCTTTGGCAGGTAAAACCGTTTCTTTATATGTATTCAATCTGTATCTGTAGATGTTTGCCAGGCATTTGGGTTTAATCTATTGCCTGTGAGAGAGTCATTTCTTCCCCAACAGGATGTGACCTAATGTTTTGTTTCAATATAAGTGAAGAAATAATGAAAAGTGATTTTTGGTGTACACATGAATAATCATAACTTCCTATTCCTTCTGTATTGAACTTTATTGTAATTGTACTGTCGCCCTTTATATTGTAAAGCACTGCATAAACTGTTGGCGCTATATAAATCCTGTATCATAATAATAATAATAATAGCATTTCATATTGTTAAGATTCACAAAGCAGCAGCAGCAATTCAGAACAGGAGCACAGTGAATCCGAAGACCTGGAATGTTTTAAGGAAGAGTCATCAGGATCTGCAAGCACTAGTTCATCTTCATCTTCTTCTGCTTCTCCATCTCAACCATCGCAAGCAGGTCTGTAGCTATCTCAGCAGTGTAATTGCATGTGTATAGGGATGTAAAACTTCATGTAGATGTGTCTAAAATGTCAGACCCGTTGGGCCCAAATATTATTTTTTTTTTTTTTGCTGTGGTATGTATGTGTGTTTGTTAAAATGTAATTAAATGTATTCAGCTGCAAGTTTTTAAAGCTGAACTCCAGGAATCCAGACTTTGTAAAATATGTTGGCTTTCTATGAGGTATGTCCAATGAGGTGCATGCCACCCCCTGGACTTAACTCTGGTATTTAGACCCCTTTCACACTAAAGGCAGTTTTCAGGCATGTTACGCTAGAAATAGAGCCTGTAAAGCGCCTGAAAACTGCCTTCCATGCCTTGGAGTGTGAAAGCCCGAGTGCTTTCACACTGGGGCGGTGCGCCTGTGGGATGGGGAAAAAAGTCCTGCAAGCAGTGCCTTTGGGGCAATTTGGGAGCACTGTATACAGCGCTCCCAAACCGTCCCTGCCCTTTGGAATGCATGGGAAGCGCAACAACACGGGTGTTTTTAACCCTTTCTTCAGGCCGCTAGCGGGGGTTAGAAGCTCCCCACTAGCAGTCAAATAGTGACGGTAAAGCGCTGCTAAAATAAGCAGCGCTTTACCGGCTCCCACTGTGTGTATGTAGCCTTACAGCTGACAAGTTTACGAAATGCTGGGAGTACAGCTGTTGAGAGTTGCTAACTTCTCATATAGCAGCATCTCTGCCCGCTCTTCCCCTCTGCTTTTTATTCTCAGAAGGCTTTGGATTTTGTGGATAGGTTCACATAATACAAAGCACTCTCTGATTGGGCAAGAAGAGGGGAGGCGTGGGCACAGCAACTGCATGTGACTCTGTAGCTGCTAGAGCTGGGACCAGAAGTTCCAGCGTTGGATCGCCACAAGTATAAATTAAAGATATATTTTCAGGAGGTGACATTCACGTCACTGGGCTTAACCCATAGTAATCCAGCACATTTTACAAAGTGTCTGAATTCCTGGAGTCCCATTTAAATATGTGAGTCTGTCTTTACATTAGATTCTTTAATTTCTTGTACAACAGGCCTCAGAATGGGATATTGAAAGGTGATCCTGTGAGCTTGTCAACAGCTAAGCTATGGAATGAGACTGAATAATATTGGGGGCCATTCTAAGCACAAAAAATGCTCAGGAATGGACATTATAACTACCTTGAACCTCTGCCAGGGCTAGATTTAGCACACAGAGCTCTATTTTGGGGACATGCTAGGCACATAGGATTTTCTACCAGAGATGTTCAGAGCACATATTCACTGATAGAGTTCTCTGCCTGGTTAGTATATCCCTCAATCAGGGACATGCTGAGCCCCTATTCAATCACATGGGTGATCACATGGGACCCAGTACATCCTGAGCCTCTATTCAAGGGACATGTTAAGCACTTGGGGCTAACTTTCAGTGACATTCTGATCACATTGGACCTTCCAGGAAATTGCTGAGCTCAAGGTACCCACTTTCATTGACTTGCTGAGTATACAGGACAGTTTGAGCTTTCTATCAGGGACATTGTGTTTAAACGTGGGCATTGCCATTATGACAGTGTGCTTTTGATGTGACTAGTGAAATCTTCTATGTTTCCACACATGTGGCCTTACATCTAACATCCTTTCACACTGCCATAACTGAACTAATTAGGACACAATTTTTACATTATATCTACATTTGTGGTGTCCAATGAACATTTCACACATTTACTGATTTTGAGTATACTGTATATGCCTAACAGGAGTTCCTTTTTTATAGTTTAGACATGGCTTGAAATCTTTATGCAATATCTGTTCAGCGCAGGTGAAATCCCAGGTGCTAAGAAAATCCGGGCAGCTCGCAGACAACGAAAACTGGCACGAACTAAAGGAGCTTTCATATCATTGCATGTGTCTCATGAAGTCTCAGATTCTAGCCAGTCCGATAGTGACAATGAGCTGGATGATCATGAGAGGAGGATCAAGTTTGCCCCTGGGGTGAAAACTCTAAATGAGCAGATGGCTGAAGAAATGGGTAAGATTCCTGCTGCATGTACCATAAACAAATAATCACAGTTCTCCTCTCTATTAATGTAGAGCTAAAAGCAGTTTGAATAGAATAAGGAAGGTTTGTTTTTGCCATCTTTCTCCCATTTGGGATAATTACCTTCACTTCCTGTCCCATAGCCAAAACAGAAAGTGAGACGAAATCCCCGCAAATTAAAATAATCTCTTGGACTCCCCTAAGTCACCAGAACTAGTGTCTCCATTGGAAGATTTTCCCTTTTTATTGCTTTGCTTGGGGCAACCAATGATAATGGTAAACAGGACAAATAGAGAGGGTAAATCTACCTAATAGGGGTACAGACAGTAGTACAAACTGATAGGTGTTCTAATACCTCTCCACTCTATCCAAAACAAAAAAAAGTTGTCTTTTTGTTATACTTTAAGTGCAAAATGAGCCACTGGAATTATAATGTTGTCCAAAGCCAAATAAGGGTTTGTTTAGTGTTGAGGAGGCTGAAGCAGTATAAAGCATTGTTAGCCAAAGCTTTTTGTTTTTATTTCGGATAGGGGATGGATAAGACCCCTGTTAGGCCCCTTTCACATGGGGCGGACTCCGTCAGCTCAGGGGAGAATCTGTCCGCTGATCCTGGCTGAGCTGGCTGATGACGGGTCCATATCCGCTTCACTTATGCAGACACAGCACGCTTTCCTCTATGGGCAGTCAGATGTAAACAGACCGCCTGTCTGTTTTACACCCGACTACCATCCGATCCACCAGACGGATGGGGAACAGATGCCTCTTCAGTCTGTTTTTAGTAGACCGGATCGGATGTCTGTGGGTATCCATTGAGGGCAATGGATGGTCCGATTGGGTCAGTCTGAAAAACTGACAAGCGGACCCCATTGGTCCGCCCATGTTAAAGGGCCCTTAGGGTTGTTTTTTTTTCTGTGTGCTGTCCAAGAGATTTTCCTTCCCTCCCTGGGCCAGAGGCATGGCAGGTAGTAAAAGGAGATCTCTTCAAAGTTAGAAAATATCCCCTTTCTGATGATATCTCTTGACCACTTTGGATTTCCCCTCACTTTTTGTACCGGGGACTAAGGGCTCCAGGACCAATAGTGTGGCTGAATCTTCCCAGCTGGGACACAATTTGAATTAGAATTTAAATTTATTTTCCATGTTTAGTGGGAATGTGAAAAACAAATATATTACTCCCTTCTGGTGATTGGCAAGAAACATATCCCATAAGTTCAGCTGTTTAACCAACATATACTGTTTGTGCCCGGGGTACTGGTGCTCAGCAGTGCTGTTTGATATTTTCTTTTAGGTGTTGTAATTCAGGAACCTATAAAAAGTGAAGATATTTTAAATGACTGAAGTCTTTACCAAACGAAAACCCAGTATTATATATGTATACATGATGGAACATTTTATTTAAAAATAATAAGACTAATTTTAAAACATACAAAAAAAAAACATACTCATACTTGACCAGGACAGATTCCTTTTCAAATTGTTCACTTATTGTATATATTGCAGCAGTAGCTAATTGCTGATCCACTTTAAAACCAGTGTCCTATATCAGCCAGGTTATCTCCTTATTAAGTATCGGAAGACTCGGTTGTGTAAACATTTTTGATCCTCCAAAGCCTTTCCTGTACAAGTTGACTTCCTGGCCATCATATTGCTAATGGAAAATATTTGCGTTTGTTTTCTGCAATGCCTGAAGTCGGTAATGCTTATTACCTGATTGTTGCAGGGGAAGATACCAATCCATGTTGCTCTGTATGGTTGGAAATGCTGATTAGTCTGGAATGATGTACAGAATATAGTTGCTAAATTAATGCACATACTGCAGTGGTTACAGTAGAGTATTCATATACTTTTTTTCTTTCTTCAATATTTTGTTTTGCAGCGTCGAGCAGTGACTCGGGCAGTGAAAACCAAGAAGATAATAATGAGCAGGACCGCTGGGAAGAGCAGCAGATAAGAAAAGCTGTCAAATATCCACAGGTCTGCATTTCACCTTTTGTATACCCGATGAACTGTTTACTACTTGTTTCTAATTATCTGGTGTGAAGTTTAGCAATGGAGAGTTTTTCAGGCACTCAATTTCACTCAGAAACATACATTTTAGACCCCTTTCACACTGGAAGCGCTTTTCAAGCGCTTTAGTGATAAAAATAGCGCCTGAAAAATGCGCTGGGGCGCTTCAATGGCGGGGCGCTTCAATGGCAGGACACTAAAATAAAGTCCTGCAAGTAGCATCTTTAAAGGTGCTTTAGGAGCGCTTCGGCAGCGGCACTTTGCGGGCGCTATTGACCCCTTCATCGGCTGCTAGCGGGGGTTAAAAGTGCCCCGCTAGCGGCCAAAAAGCGCCTCAAAAAACAATGGTAAAGTGCCGCTTTACTGCTAATGCGGCTGTGTTCTCGGTGTGAAAGGGCTCTTGGGGTTCCTGCCCACTTTTAGTCATCAACATAAGTTTACACAAGGTTTACCCTTGAAGGTGTTCTCAGCATCACAGATAAAAAAATAAGTGTTCAGCTTGCTGGCTGTTGAGTCTACTTGGACAGACTTGGACACCCGCTCCTTGCGCTTCTATGTACACGTGCTGCTTACTAAGTCAAGGATGCTCCCTTTTGTCTCCAGTGAGTCTCGGGCTTGAACAGAGACCCTTCACCGCTGAACCAGGCACTGGTTCTTTGTGCAATAATAGACCATTTATTTGTTACATGGGTTACTTCTTTGAAAACAGTCTTTTAGGTCAGCCCATGCGATAAAGTCACCTCCTACAAAAAAAAAAAAAAAAAAAATAGGTGTACATTGATTGGTTTGCGCAAAAGTTATACCGTCTACAAACTATGATATATATATATACTTTTTTTTTTTATACTAGTTATGCGGCAATCAGCGACTTATAGTGGGACTGCGATATTGCTGCGGAAAAATTGGACACTGATACTTTTTTGGTAACCAGTGACACTAATATAGTGATCAGTGCTCAAAAATATGCACTGTACTAATGACACTGGCTGGGAAGGGGTTAAAAGGGGCGAGCGAAGGGTTAACTGTGTGCCCAGCTGGTGTTTTCTTACTGTGGGGGAGGTTCTTTTACTAAAAGAAGGCAAGGATCCATGTTCCTGCTTTGCGAAAACACAGGATCTATGCCTTCTGTACTGACAGAACGGCAATCAGCTCTGTTTACATAGACAGACTGCCATTCTGCCTGTGTACAGAACGTTCAGCCGGTGCCAGCCGACATCGGGTCTGTGGTACCTGTTGATCGGCGCCCGCGACCCAGAATTGCGGGATCATATATATATAGGTGTGTGTGTGTGTGTATGTATGTATGTATGTATGTATGTATGTATGTATGTATGTATGTATGTATGTATGTATGTATGTATGTATGTATGTATGTATGTATGTATGTGTATATATATATATATATATATATATATATATATATATATATATATATATATATATATATATATATATATATATATATATATATATATTGTGGGGGAATTAGCTTATGGGGATCACCTTTTGTGAATGACAGTCAGCATAACAGGCATTTTTAAAAAAAATCTGGCGGATGCCAGGTTTATTTGCAGGAGGTTTGCAAAGTAAAAACAAACCGTAAATGAAATCCCTGCTGTCCGGCGCTAACTAAACAAATAGTCTCCTCTCTATACAGTGCGGGGGCTGGTCTCCGTCACCCACAAAACATATGTAAAAACAAACCTTTTTTAGTCCAACAGTCAGAGCTCCCCTCACTCAGGTTCCTTCCTGAGTCTCCAAAACCAGCCACTGCTGTGCTCTCTTCCTGGATATTTAAAGTCCAGCTGACTGTGGACTTGAATATCCGGACCGGAACCCAGCCTGCAAAAACCGGGCCTTATTTTGGTTTAGTCCTTTACAATGGCACGAATGCGAGGTGAAATGTACCTATTATCGTGTATCTCACCTCGCATACCGTCACAATTTTTATAAATATATATATATTATATTATAATATAATATTGTGATCCTGCACCCTGTTGCAGTAAAAATGCTATAGGGTGGTCGGCAAGTGATTAAAAGGAAGCCCCTTTGCTGAATTGGTCAGTTTTTGTTTCCTCTGGACAGAGTAGATACATTACCTGGAACCTGGGGGAGGTAGGCCTCAGTTTCTCTGGCTATCCTATTCTTCCACCCCTTAATTAACCTTCCTGGCTCCACTGGGAGCAGCTAGTAGGATTTTCCATGAGATTGCCCTCCAAGACCCCTCCACAGTACAAGAAGGTTGTGGTTTGGCTCCCTTTCCACTTCAGTTTCTGGGAAAGGCCATGTCAGATTCAAGTGGTATGTAAGCTTTAAGATCCATTTATGTTCCTTATTTTTTTTCTGTCATTTACAATTGCAAACATTTTATTAAAGTAAGCTTTTAAATTATGCGTATCAGGAATATAAAATAAAGGCCTGCAGTTAGCAAATGTACTGAGATATATTTGCTTTTAATAACCTGTTCCCACTGGCTCTATGCAAATATACTGTAGGTCAGCTGGGTGGGCTTTATTGCCAAGCCACTGTACATATGCAACAAGGGGAAACGGCTTTGCTGTGCTGAAAGCGCGCTCACTACATGCTCTCAGCACAGTACCCAAGCTGTCACAGGCAAATATGCATCGGGAGCTTCTGATCACTCAAAGACAATCACATCAGTCACACAATCAGCCCACATCCTCTCAGTATTTAGATCCCCCCTTAAAAGACTGTGGAGGGGGGGGGGGTGCATCGGCAAGGGATTAATCAGTATTTTTATGTGATTTGTAAGCTATAGTGAAACAATTCTCTTATTATAGTTGAGTTCTTCATTTATGTCTTTCTTCTGCTAGGCTTTGAGTCAGCATGCCTTGCGTGGAGACAGTCCACCTCAAGTAAAAAGGCACATAGAGCCAAAGCTGCCACGTGTCACTATAGAGGACATAAAAAAGAAGCTGACAACAAGGTATTTTTACATCATATCTTCACATTTTAAAGGAAAAGTGCACTTTAAAACAATGTGCACTTATCGCTTTGACCCCTTATCCCTGATGATTTTGACCCTTTACCCTAACCCACTGTCCCCCTCCATACTTGGCTCCATTCAACAAGTGTGTACTTCCTGGCCGGACCAGGTCATTACAGCCCATTAGTCCTCTATGTTGTCTTTACTGTTTGTGTCAGGCCTTAGGAGTCTATAGGACTTCAATGAGCAGTCTCGGCCAGGACAGCAAGATTTGCTGGATATAAAAATTACTAACGATCATCAGATTGAGGGTAAGTATGTATCTATGGAGGAGGAAGGTGGGTTTAATTAGGTTAGGGTAGAGGGGGGAAAAAAAGGGATAAGTGCACTTTATTTCCATAGTGATTTATGTGTACATGCTTACTTAAAGCTAAGTTGGCAAGAGAACCATGGAGAGATGGAGAATAAGCCCCTGTACACACGGTCGGAGATTTCGACAACCAAATCCGTCGGATCTTGTCCGAAACTGTTGCATACACACGGTCGGACTAAGTTGTCGAAAAATCCGATCATTCAGAACGTGATGACGTAATTTCGTTACAATGGGACTACATTCAGGCTAGTAGCCAATAGCTTTGATGTAGGAATTTGATCTGAGCATGCGTGGCAATTGGTCCGATCAAAATTCTCTACACATGATCGGAGTATGTCCGATCGAACCAGTTGGTCGGAAAATATTTCCAACAAGTTGGAAAATTTGGTCCGACTGATATTCCGACAGAATCAGTACGATGCATACCACACACAGTCGGATTATCCGACAACACGGTCCGATAGGACACGTTCCAACGGATACTCCGACCGTGTGTACAAGGGCTAAGAGTTGTAGAAGTGAAAATCCCCAGCTGCTTGGACCTTTCCACGTAGTAGCATTAGAGGATTTTTACTTGAATTGGGGCTGCAATTATACATTTGACCTGCAACTCCACTTGGAGTGAAATTATCAAGCTGCAATCACCACAATTTAGTAGTACTCCAATGAGCTTAGCACATTTTGTGTATAAAAGTTTATATAAAAGATTCTCGAAGGAACTTTTTCCATTTAAAACTGGAATTTCTTAGAAGCTGTCAATATTCAATATCATTTTTCCCTTTTTTTTTTTTTTTTTTTTTTTTTTCTTCCTGCTTCCCCAGAATAGCCTCCATTCAGGAGGTGCATCGCTCTCATGTGCTTGAGAATGAAAAATACACGCATGACCTGGAGAATTCTAAAAATGTACTTGAAAAATTGGAGAGCTCATCAAGTGAACAGAGTTTCACATTTTTCAAAAAGATGAAGATTTTTGTAGAGAATTTTGTTGATTGTCTTAATGAAAAGGTAGGTCACTGATGTACATCAAGAAAGGAATATACAGTGGGTATAAAAAATCACCCCCCCCCCCCCTTTTTAAAATAATAATTTTGTTGCTTTGCAGCCTGAAATGAAGACAGACAATTTTTTTTGTTTTATCCAGCTGTATTTACTAATTATTATAACTAAATAATGTAAGTGAAATATGTAACGCTTACATGTCAGAAAACATAAAAAGAATCAGTGAGGTGGAAAAAGGATCACCCCTATCAGCATTTTATTGGACCACCTTTTGCTTAAGTTACAGCCTTTAGTCTGTTGGAATATGTCTCTACTAACGTTGCACATCTAGACTTTGCAGTATTTGCCCACTCTTCATTGTAGAACTGCTCAAGTTCAGTTACATTTGAAGGTGACTGTTGACTGCAGTCTTCAAGCCATTCCACAGATTTTCAATGGGGTTTAAAGTGTGGGTTCTAACTATGCCATGCAAGGACGTTCACCTTTTTCTCCTTCGACCACTGTAGTCATTTTTGCTGTGTGCTTTGCGTCATTGTCATGTTGGAAGGTAAACTTTTTTCCCCATTGACAATTTTCTGGCAGAGGGCAGCAGATTTTCCTCTAGAATTTGATGGTATTTTACCCATCCATTTTTCATTCTATGTGGAATTAAAGTGTAGCGCTAAAAGGATATTGATCATGGCCACCTGAAACTAATATTAGAAAGGTGGTTACACAATCAAAAAACACAGTGATGTATCACTAGTATTTAAATGGTGTGAATATATACAACAAAGGACTGTAAGCATATAAATATAAGTGATAAGCAATCGAGCGAACCTGAATCGCAAACTGACATATCAAGTATAGTGCACAAAAAACAAATGTGAATGAGCAAATCAACAAATCTAAATCGCACACTGATGTGTCCGGTATCCTCACTAGATGAAAAAGGTTTTTCAATGTTATAACATAAATGGATATTGTGCAGGTAAACATATCATATGCATGAACAAATATACTATACAGACATACATAGAAGTATGATATTAATCATAAAAACAGTGATGGCTATAAATAATCAAAAGGGAAAAGAAAAAGACAATCCACCAAACGACACATAAACTCAATGAGTCCATGTAATTGTAACACCACAGTGGGAACTCAAAGTAGTCTTAAATACAATGGTAATGCTTCATTCAGGTGTCTAGTAATCAGAACGATCCAGCCATTTTAACAACACCCAGGGTTGTGCCTCCACCTTCTAGGGATAGGGGGATTCGGTATACTTACCCTTAGTAGTGGATCCACATGCCAGCGGCGGTGAATCATGCAAGCATGGACATAAGCATGATACACTAAAGAGAATGCACTCCAGCTGCTTTTCAGATGACCAGTAGGAATCAAGGTTGCGTATGATTACCAGACACACTTATCCCAACATTGATACAAACAGCGATGGTTGGAAGTATAAAAGAGAAAAAAGGGCCTCCACATAGTATGGATCAAAAATGGTGGGGGTTTATTTGAGTAAAAAGTACAGCATCAAGTCAGATGGGTACTATAAAAATATAAACGGATAAAATTGCGCAGTAGGTGTAGCTGGTCAAGTGTAATAAACTGACACGTTTCGTCCGAATGGACTTCAACTGGGGTGTACCAGATATACTCTTGTGATATGCGTCAACTGTATTCCTTGTAACTTTTATGGCTTTGACAATAAAGATGCTCATCAACCAATCTTACGGTTCCAGTGTGCGACCACTTAGTTTTGTTTTTCAAGCCTTTAAGGCCGGGTTCACACCGCTGCGATGCGGGAACGCCGCGAATCCGCGGCGTTTTCCCGCATCGCATTACTCCCGCCGGCAGTTCACACTGCCCTATGCGGACGGCTGGGAGTGTCAATGATATGTTAATGACACCCCCAGATCCATCCGCATATCGCAGTGCGATCTGCCGACTCGCACAGGAATCGGATCGCATGGTGTGAACCCCCATGTGATCCGATTCTGTTGCGGACCAAAAAAAGGGTCCCGTGCGAGTTTGCTGCGGGAGCGATGCGAATTCAGCCATACTATCTGTATGGCTGAACTCGCATCGCTACGGAGATCGGATGTGATTTGCGGTGCGAATCACATCCGTATCTCCCCCCGCAGCAGTGTGAACCCAGCCTAAAGGTGAATGCTATCGTATATCTTGGCTCGTTCACAACTTTGCACTTGTGTCAGGTTTGCTATTACATTAAATTGTTTACTATAGGTTGGTATGCTTGTTCCTAGATTCGTCAAATTAATGAACTGGAAGCAGAAATGTTTCAGATTTTGCAAAACAGAGCCGAAACGCTACTGAAGCGCAGGCAGGATGATCTCCGCAATGAGTCGGTTGCAGTTCAGAAGCTCTCTGGTGAGTGTATTTGACCCATAACATACTGTCAACATCCCCATCCTTCTCTTCACTGCATAAGACATTCAGTGTTTGTTTTGTGTCTCTTGTATGTCAGGAAATGGGGTAACAAGTGATGTGGAAACATTGGATGATGTAGTAGAAAAGCAAATTCAGGATTGTGAACTAAGGAGGTAATGTACAAGGTTTGCTGTTTTGACGTTGGCAGCACTTGGAATTTAAAAAGTTTGCATTTGATTGTTTTTGCCTGTCTACAGAAGGAAGAGGCGAAAAAGGCGGGAGGAGACTGGAGAAGAAGATCACTTTGAAGGAATGTCCAGTGATGATGAGCTGACCCCAGACTTACAAAATAGTATCCAGAAAAGTCGAGGTACCTGTGAACACAGTTATGTTACAATGGGGACATTTTTTCAAATAAGTATTATGTGCTAATCTTGGCTTAACTAAAGGTGAGCTAGACCCTAAACCCTGTATATATCCTGAACCTCACTATTGGTCCGCTGTTATGGTTATTGGCCTCACTGACCAATAGTGAGATATAGGTGTGAGTAGTGCCAAGCTTTGGATTCAGCTCAAGTCAATGACTGCATAATAGAATATCCAGAGTTTTGGACCTTCCAAGGCATTCTTGCAGCTACTGTATGTAGGTTCTTGCTTTGTAATGATGATGTAATATTATTACTTAATTAGGTCAGCAGGATTTTGAATAATTAAAATCTAACAGAGGTTGTAATACTTTTGCAGCCTTCCAAAAGAAAAAAAAAAGTTTGTGCTGGGCTAAAACTATTTTTTTATTTTTTTATCCATTCCTCCCTCCCACCCCTCTAACCTATCCTCCTAGGATTTTTTTTTTTTCCCTCTTACCATGTGAAGCCAGATATTCTCACTACTTCCCCCATCCAGGTCCCTCACCATTTGCATTTCTGAATACATGGGACGGTAAATCCAATGTCGCTAATGGAGCCCAAGATTGCCAGTCCCCTACCACCCCACTGTAATGATGTCGTCCACTTTTTTTTTTTTTTTTTCCCCCTCATCCTCAGGAAACATCTTGGTACAGTGCAGGACCATATTGGAAGATGTACATGAGGACTTCTGCCGAGTCAAGAATGTATTGTGTACATTTCATGAATGGCGAGTGAGGTTTTCAGAGTCCTATTATGATGCTTATATTAGCCTCTGTCTTCACAAGATTCTAAATCCACTGGTCCGTTTGCAGTTGATAGGATGGAATCCTCTGGAGGTGGGTTTGCATTATTTGTATGTGATGTCACTGCCTTAGTTATGTGCATTTTTTCCCATGCCAGTAATTGCATAGCTGGTCTCTGATTGGTGCATTTAGGGCCTGTTCACACATAAACATGCATTAAAATGCATAAAAACGCTCAAAAATGTGCATTTCCTTTCATTGAATTGCATTGATGCTCTTTTTTTATTTAACGCTGACAAGCATTAATATGTGCGTTAAATTATTATGCATTTTGGATGTGATTTCCTCTGGCATCATGTAGTTTTCCTGTATGTGGGTTGAGAGAAGTGAGAGAGAAAAACTGAGACGGAGATGAACACATTTTAGTTTTGGAGAGGCATTGGCAAACTGGGTGTCTAACATAATAACCCTAATCATTGTGATTGCACTAGCTTTATTGGGCAGGAGGAAGCAGATGAGGAGATTTGGGGCAAGCCAGACAGCGCTATTGAGGGAATCCATTGCTCACACAGCGTAAGAGTGAAGGGCAGTTTTTTATCTTATACCAGGATTAACTGTCACTTATCTGTTTCCATAAACCCTGCCATTGAGACACCTCACTAGCCAGATTTCCACTGCACACTCTCTACCGCCCCTCTACGATGGCTGCCCTATGGGTCTTTGTAAGGGACAAAATAATAAAGTTTTTTTCTTATTATACTTGTGTTGCATGTATGCACATTTACAGGACCTCCTCCATCTGGGGATGCCTTTCCTTTTCATGCCTGGCTAAGAAATCTTCTGTATGCTGAATGGGAACATCCGGATAAGCAATTTTATCCACCTAAGAGATTCTCCAAACTGTATCCTATGGAAGAGGATTCCTATAAGAAATGGGGGGGTTCCAGAGGTTGATGCTGCGATTACATCAGTGTATAAGAACCTCACATGTTCCGGTTGATAATGCGCTCATGTTAAAGGATCCAGCAGATAAAAAGTTGGAGCTCCTTTTTAAAAACCATACGGCTTTAGCAAGTTCAGGACCGCAATGGGTGTATCCCAGGCCATTAAGGAACAGTTTGAAAAAAATGCTTAAATTTCTGCCTGATGAACAGGCCCAACAATGCGCTCATTTATCAGTCGCGCTGTGTTTCACAGACGCTATGAGAGATGCGTCCGTTCAGATCTCACGCCATATGCTTGGACTAGTGCATTCTCGCAGAATTCTTTGGTTGAAGAGTTGGTCAGCTGAAGCACCGTGTAAGAAGCTCTTAGCCAGTTTCCCTTTTCATGATGAACGGCTATTTGGAGATGATTTGAATAAATGCCTACAAAGGATTTCTAATGACTAAAGCTCTCTTTTACCAGTAGAGAAGA
This sequence comes from Lithobates pipiens, assembly GCF_037356315.1. Classification (NCBI taxonomy): domain Eukaryota; kingdom Metazoa; phylum Chordata; class Amphibia; order Anura; family Ranidae; genus Lithobates; species Lithobates pipiens. Next base: position 550,442,558 of record NW_027507758.1, on the reverse strand, counting down.
AGTTCAAATATTTCTCCTTTAAGCGGGCCTCTTCTCCTGTACCAGGGCCTCTAGGCAGTCTCGACGGCCTCAGCCGTCAGGTTCAAGGGGAAAACCCCAGGGGCAGCACCAAGGTCAGAAGAGATCTTGGGGAAAGAAGCCCACAAAGCAGAGTGCTAAAGCCTCCTTATTAAGGGGCGCCCCCGCTCGTTCGGGTGGGGGGAAGACTCCTGCAACTTTCCAGGATCTGGCAGGAGCAATGTCAAGACAGATGTGTGGTCTCTGCTGTTTCTCTAGGTTACAAACTGGAGTTCTGAATTTTTCCATCTCCTCGGTTTCTAAGATCAAGTGTTCCCAAGGATCCAGAGAAGAAGGCTCTCTTTCTAGCACTGGATCATCTACTATCCAAATCAGTTATATCAGAAGTTCCTTTAGAGGAACAAGGCACCGGTTTTTATTCAAACCTCTTTACATTTCTGAAGCCAAACGGGGAAGTAAGACCTATTCTAGATCTCAGAGATCTGAATCGGCACTTGAACATCAGATCCTTTCGCATGAAGTCAATCCGGTCAGTTGTAGCCATCCTCCAAGGAGGGGAATTTTTGGCTTCAATCGATATCAATGATGCCTATCTCCACGTGCCAATATTTCCCACTCACCAGAAGTTTCTGAGCTTTGAAGTAGAAAATCATAATTTTCAGTTTGTGGCTCTGCCATTCGGTCTAGCCACAGCTCCATGGGTGTTCTCAAAGATTCTGGCCCCTCCTTTAGCCAGATTAAGGGCTCAGGGCATAACGGTCCTAGCCTACTTAGACTATCTACTTTTAGTAGATCATTCAGTTTGAGGACTAAACCACCGTCTGGTCAGAACTGTAAGCTACCTGGAATCTCTAGACTGGATTCTCAACCTAGAAAAATCCTCCTTAAAACCATCAAGGAGAGTACAGTACCTGGGTCTGATCGTAGATACCATACAGAAAAAGGTATTTCTACCCCAGAAAAGAATCAGTTCCATTGTAGAACTAATTCAACTCATCAAGGCAAAGAAAAAGCCTTCCATTCGGTTGTGCATGAGACTATTGGGAAACATGGTGGCCTCCTTCGAGCAATCCCTTACGTGCAGTTTCATTCAACTGATATCCAGCAACCTTCAAAAGGGAGAGTCGTTTCTACCAAAAGTGGTGACTACGGATGCCAGTCTTCTAGGCTGGGGAGCAGTCCTGGAAGAGGATTCTGTCCAGGGGAAGTGGTCCAGGTTGGAAAGTACCTTTCCTATCAACATTTTGGAGATTCTGGAAATTTGTCTGGCTCTAAGGTCCTGGACAGTCACACTGAGGGGCTGTCCTGTCATGATTCAGTCCGACAGCGACACGGCTGTGGTCTACATCAATCACCAGGGGGGCATGAGGAGTCGGCAATATTCATTCCTGGGATAGAGAATTGGCAGGCGGACTACTTGAGCCCCCAACAATTATTTCCGGGAGAATGGTCTCTTCACCCCGACATCTTCCTTGCGATATGTCAGCGATGAGGTACTCTGGACATAGACCTGTTCGCGTCGAGATTGAACAACATAGTCGACAACTTTGTGTTGAAAACAAAGGATCCACTAGCTTGCGGAACAGATGCATTAGTCTTCCCATGGGATCAGTTTTCTCTAAACTATTTTATCTGCAAAACTGAGGACTACCAGTAATGGGAGGGGTTATATGGGAGAAGTACACGCCTTAGGGGCGTTCCAGTGTCCAGCACCTGTCGGGCCGATATATAACCCATGTAGTAATTACTACAGCTCTGTGTCCCCTGATGTACATTAGAGAAAAGGATTTTACAGGTAAGCTGTTTTAAAAATCCTATTTTTTATTTTTTTTCATTTGTGTAGCAAAAAATGAAAAACCCAGTGGTTTTTAAATACCAAAAGAGAGCTCTATTTGTGTGAAAGAAATTATACAAATTTCATATGGGTACAGTGTTGCATGACTGCGCAATTGTCATGCAAACTGTGAGAGTGCTGGAAGCTGAAAATTGGCCTGGAAAAGTTGGTAAAAGTGCCCAGTAGGCATGTGGTTAAAGCTGAATTCCAAGCAAACTGCTAAATACACAAATAAAATGCATACAATGGGATCTGTTGTACCTGCTTACCCCACAACAGAGCCAGCCTGGTGACCTGACTTTTTTCTACTGCAGTTAAAGTGGTTGTAAACCCTTAAAACACACTTTGACCTACAGGTAAGCCTTAAACCTACACGGTTTAGGAGATCTTTACCAAAAGACAGGCACCGATGTCTACGGCGATATGCCGCTCATGGCGGCTCCCGTGTGCATGCGCGGGAGTGACGTCATTGCGGCTTCGCCGAATGACAGCGGCGGAGCGGCGAGACCCACAGAGAAGATGGATGCGCCGGACTACAGGGGACAGCGGTGACTTCGCTGGCTCCTGTGTCAGGTAAGTGACACATAATGGACTACTATGTGATGCATAGTAGTCCATTATGCTTTACCTTTGCAGGGAATGAAAGATGAAGTAAACTCATCAGGGTTTACTTCCTCTTTAAAATGTATCTGTGGTCATAATTTAAAATCTTATATTCTTTTCCACATTTGCTTTTAATTGTTTCTAGCATACTTCTTTTAAAGAGGAAGTAAAGGCACTTTTAATAAAAAAAAAAAAAAAAAAAAATGCAACCTGCAAGGCAAAGGCATAATGAGCTAGTATGCATAGCATTCTAGCTCATTATGAATAACTTACCTAAGAACGAAGCTTCCGAAGCGGTCCTTCTCCTTTTTTATCTTCATCGCTGCCATGTATCCCGGAGTGACTTACGGGTCGCGCTGTGATTCGCTGGAGCTGCGATGACGTCACTCCCACGCATGTGCACGGGAGCCGTCACGAGCGGCATATCGCCGTGATCTGCGGTGTGCTCAGTGCACCTGCACGCCGCTGTCAACGGCGCATGCGCCGTAGACAGCGGTGCCTGTCTTTTTGTAAATATCTCTTTTTGTAAAAAGTGGTTTGTAAGGGTTTACAACCACTTTAATATAAATAATCTTGACATTTGTGAGCTTACTTTGTAAAGATTGCTACAAATTTACTTCCTTTAGTTCTGCAGCATGTATTCACTATGCCCTTGTTAGTAGGCACTGCCGTGTCACACATTTCACAAAGCCTGCCTTCTGTACTACAGAGGTACTGAGAAGAGGAGTTTCAGGAGGCAGAGTCAGTACAAGAGCCAGTGCTTGCATTCAGCAAGGTACAATGGGATATGCATTTCTTAGAAATGGAATGTAAACAGCAGAGAAGTAAGCTGCAAAGACTTCAGGGAATCCAGGAAGTTGTAGAAAGAGATGGTCAGCAGACAGGCAACACTCACAACATGAAAGGAGATTTTTTTTTCAAATAAGCTTATATTGGATTGTCTATGATATGATATGATAACTATGAATTGTAATGCTGATGTTATAAAATAAATATTATATTGTGTGACTATAGAATTAGCTAATTTCTCTGTCACTCTGCTTCCTCCTTCTAATACATGTCCCTTGTTAGCACATGGGATCGGCAACACACTTGATTGCCTCCTTGTGCTGTTTCTCTCTCTCTCACTGTTTTAATGCTGCTGGACATTGCAGCTCAAGACTGCTATCAGAATACATTCAGCTACATGTATTCCCCATAAATTACATCATGGCCTCCATAACAGTTTCTCAACATAGCCTTAACTTTCCTGGGTTCCTTATTGTGTATCTCCAGTAATATTTTTCAGTGTTAACTGTGTTCTATGCTCATTCCTCCAGGATGTCACAGACCTGGACCAGATGCCTTGGTACTGTGATCTTGAAGAGTTTTGCTTTGCTAAGGAAGAACATGAGAACAACATAGAGGAAAATGCAGATCACAAAGTGCTGTCAGCAGTCATTGAGAAAACTGTAGTTCCTAGAGTTTCTGGTAAGAAATGACATACTGCATACACAGTGAGTGTGCTGCAGATCTGGAAATTGCTTTAAAGTAAGACGATTGTTCGTTGAATGACATTCATTAATTTGATGGGCACTTTCTTTTTCTCTCAAAATAAATTTTTTGTATGAATGAAAAATTACTCTTGCAGGATCTGTGTGTCACCCCTATCCACTACAACATGCTCATTGACTTCTGCCTCATTTAGAAGTAGAGAAAAGTAAATATTGCAAAATGGAATATGATGAATTAACTGCTTCTCTAGATTCATAGCAAAGAGCTAATACTTATGCAGTCATGAGAAAACCTAAACAAGTCATGCATTCTCCCACAACTCCTGATAAACCTATGATTGGACTAAATCCACAGTAAGAAACGTCTTCCTCCTAATAAATGTAGTTTCTTCCTTCCTTTCTTTAAACAATATAAAAACATACCAAAAAAATTTGCAAATAATGTGATTGAAACCTAATTGTAGTATAAATGTAGTACAACAGGACAAGTTTTTTTTTCTTCTGGATAGTGGTTAGGGGGTTAGTGTCGGTCATTAATCACTCTGTCCCCATTCAGGAGATTCACTCTTTCTAATTGTCCTGATCACCAATGTCAGCAGAACGCATAAGTAATTCCACATTTTTGAGTTCCCAGAGAACAGGAATAAAGGGAAATCTTATTAAGGGACACTACTGTGACAACTGTCTAAAGCTGCATTCACACCTCAATGTATCGTTTTCAGGTGGAAAGTCACATATTTTTGCCACAATTCTTGCACAGGTCAAAAGGTCTCCAATGTAAAAAGCAGAAAAACGTCTAAATCTGTCTCAACTGAGCTACAAAAAAAGCTCCTTTTTTGAGCTTCAGTTAACATGAAGTGGGGATGTGAACCATCTCCATAGAAAATAATAGATTTTTTTTTTCTCCAAGCTACAAAACGCTGAGGTGTGAATGGGGCCCTAGAGAAGATTTACCTCACATTGGAAAGATATCTGCTCTGTGCTCAGTGAGGACTGAGAACTGAGCAATCAGCAGTCATGTGGTCGCTCAGTTGTCAATTTTAGAGCCAGTGAGGGACAGCTGCAGATTGGACCAATGTTGAAGCCATATACAGTAGGTGAGTATGTATGTTTATTTTCTCCTTTAAGCAAAACTGTGGGCAGATATGCACACTTTAAACTTTACGTTGTTTATTAAAACCGCCTTTAATGAATTTTTAAATAGTACCTAACACAGCAGAATTCAACCTAGGAGAGGAAAGGGCAGCTCTGTAAGCCCACTAGGCTTTACAGCATTGCACAGCATACCGAAAGCTTACTGACGCAGGGAAGAGCAGAGGGCTGCCTGCACCAGTGTATTGTTGCTTTTTGAGGATCCAATTGGAGGCTGGAACTGTCCTTGACCAAGTTGTTTTGCTTTAGCTGGAGTCGAGAAAAGTTAGAATAGATCTTGGTATTGCTGTTTTGATAGTCATGTGTGGATTTAAAAAAAATAGCTAAATTTTTTGGCAGGTAAAAAATTTTACACGTGTTTGTTTTATTTGAATGTCTAGCTGTTTGCTTAAACTTATACTTTATTATATACTTTTTATGTAATTATTATTACTCTGTTTGCTAGATGGCAGCTGATATTTAAGGTGACATATTATTCATTCCAGGTTTTATTGAGCATGTGTGGGATCCTTTGTCCTCACAGCAAACAGAAAGGCTGGTGTGTTTCTGCAAGACACATGTACTGGAGAATGAGTCCAGCAAGACTGTAAAGGTGAGATATGAAATATGTCTGCTCAAATTTTGTGTTTACTTTATTTACATTGTACATAACAAAGCTGTTTGTATCGTATGATACAAATGATATGGCATAAAGAGTTATTGTCAAACTCAATAACACTACTCTGTGTCTGGTGCACACACAGTTTTTCTCTGCATGGTTCATACAGTATCTCACAAAAGTGAGTACCCCCCTCACATTTTTGTAAATATTTTAATATATCTTTTCATATGACAACAATGAAGAAATCACACTTTGCTACAATGTAAAGTAGTGGGTTTACAGCTTGTATAACCGTGTAAATTTGCTGTCCCCTCAAAATAACTCAACACACAGCCATTAATGTCTAAACCGCTGGCAACAAAAGTCAGTACACCCCTAAGTGAAAACCTCTTCCTATGGACCGCGGCGAGGTCCAACAGAAGTGGGGACAGGGTACCTGTCAAATGGGTGCCTGCTCCCAACCCCGCCCCCCCCCCCTCCCTGAAAGGTGCCAAATGTGACACCGGAGGGGGAGAGGAATCAGATGAGCGGAAGTTCCACTTTTGGGTGGAACTCCCGCTTTCAGTGATCTCCACATGCTGAGCAGCCTGCCTAATGCTTTGTGAACACAAAAGGTGGAGAGGAAGGGTGGTCATGTCACACTCTACCTCGTCTGATCAGAGAACGCTTTGCATTCGTTCAGAAAATACAAGGTGTTCTCTGAATGGGCTGAGTGGCCAACCACCTGTATTCACAGTGCGTACGGCTAGCCGTTCAGCATTGGACCCAGACGCAAGTGTGGAGATCACTGAAGTAATGATGGCTACTACAGTGATTTTCAACTTCCTCGGACATCAGCCAGGTATTTTGTATTTTGTATGTATATATATATATATATGTGTGTGTGTGTGTGTGTGTGTGTGTGTGTGTGTGTGTTTTTATATATATATATATATATATATATATATATATATATATATATATATATATATATACACACACATTTGTGGGGTAGGGCTTATATTGCAGCCATCACCGACAATCATTATTTTAGGGGGAAACAGGCATGTAAAAATATACCATGCCTGGAATTCATCTTTAAGGTGGATGGACACTAATCGGGGCATATAGCAGGTTAGAGAACCTTGGCCACATGCTGTTAGTATTAAAAAATAAGTTTGTGCTAGAGGCAGACGTTTGTGTGCACCTCTTCCTATATCCACTTGACCTCCAGAAGATTTACCCCCCCCCCCCCTTCATGACCAGTCCATTTATTTTGTATTTATTTTTTGGCACTGTTATTTTAACTGCCAATTGTGTGGTCCTACAATGTGTACACAAATTAAATTTTTATATAATTTTTATATACTCCCCCCCCCCCCCCCCCCCCCCCAAAAAAAATTTGGCTTTCTTTTGGTACTTGATCACCACTGTTATTTTTTTGCGCTATAAATGAAAAAAAGACCGTCAATTAAATTTAAAAAAATGAAATGTCTTCATAAATTTTTGTCAAAATGTATTCTGCTACATGCCTTGGGTAAAAAAAAAAAATCACTATAATTGTATATTTGGTTTGGTAAATATATCGTCTACGAACTATAGGATATTTACTGGCAATTTTATTTAGTTGTTTTTTTTATTACTAGTAATGGCGGAGATCAGCGACTTATAGTGGGCGGGCAGGCAATCTGCCACTTTGTGCGGACTAACTGCCGCTGACATCACCAGTGCCATTAATGCAGTGATCAGTGCTAATAATCTGTACTAATGACACTTGGCAGAAATTGGTTAATTTTTAGGGTGATCAGAGGGATAAATACCATATGATCTTAACAGTGTTTATATGTGTACTGTGTGTTGCCCATACTGGGGAACCAACTAGATCCCCTGTCACTGAACACAGCTATGGGCTGTTTCCACTCACAGAGCTGTGTTTCGTGAAGCCAAGAAATGATCGCCAGATGCTGGTGGCCAATCACTGGCTGAGACCTGCTGATCGGCATGTGATGTAACAAATCGCAGGGAATGCACGCCCTGTACCCGGAAATGCAGAATCGCGTGTGTGTATATATACGTGATTCATTTTATGTCAGAAATTTAAAAAAATGATTATTGCATGTGTATGCAAAAAGTGAATTGTAATATTTTCTACACTATTCCTATGTATTCTTGGATTCTAGGATCTTATTGCTTGTCTGGTTTCAAGGCTAAAAAAGGCCATTGAAGATGATGTTTATATTCCTCTTTATCCCAAAAGGTATGTCTTATGTGTTAAAACTGTAAGAAAGGTAAAGTGTGATACTTTTACCAACCATGGAGGTCCCACAAAATATGTATGAAGATTCACCTAGAGGTGTTTGTTAAAAAAAAAATGCAATTGCCCTCCTGTTTTTACAAATGTAAAAAAGCATTGTTTTTAAGGAAAGAAACCCAAACATTTTGGCAAATAAAGGTACTCTATTAGGTTACTTTGATATTAGGGGTGGGTAAAAACTCCAATATTTGGATGCTATGGGGATGCAAATGGCTTCTTTTTCATTTGCAGTGTTATGGTTTCTTTTAGACTTGTAGCCTATGTAAGAGATGGGTTTGAGGTCTGAAAAGGGAAAAAAATTAAGTATGGTTGGGGAAATTAGTCAACGATTCAAGATTGAATTCTTTTTTTTTTTTTTCCTGTGTATGTGTGTCTTACAGAGTATTAGAAGATAGAAACTCTCCACATTCTAAGTTTCGAGAGAGACAATTCTGGTCAGCTGTGAAAGTAAGTTACCTCCCATCATCTAGAAGTCAGTAGGCACTGTGACCTGTATGTGAGGGTCACCCAGAGGCATGGCTTGCTAGTTAGTTTTTCTGCCATTGTCAAAATTTAGAACATTCTCAGTTTCTGGAAGTAGATTTTGAGGGATTACTGATGAGTAAATCTGCCTGGCTTAATTAAGTTCACAGTTTGCACTGATCCCAGGCAGATTTGCTCATCTGTAATCCCTGGTAGAATCTATTTCCAGTGGCAAATCCAATTGGAGGCTGGGGTTGGGGGTGAATCTCTTTATTCACAATTTGTAGGGCTAATAAGCAAACCATCATTAAATGTCAAACAAGAACCATGGGAAGATAGGCACTGGTATTGGGGGAAATACCAATACAAATGTTGTTTTCAGGAATTCAGCTGCTTTGTAGAAACTGCAGGCGTACTATGAATTAAGTCTAACTAGGTCCCCGTTGCATCTATTATTCACATCTGACAAATGTATTGTACTCCAGGAAGATAACTTCTAGAGCTCTCCCTAACCGCTCCAACACACAGTGACAATATGACTGCTGTGAGTCTTCGCTTATCCCCTTTTCTATAAAGTGATCTATTCCTTTAATTCATCGGCTCTTGTGACACGCAGCTATGCACTGCATTATAGGTTGCCTGTTATTTCTTACAGCAAACCTGTGAAGTTTTCATTTAGATTTGTTTACAAATTCCAGGGATTCTCTAGCAAATCAAACAACTTGTGCTATGCTACATCTTAGGCTAGCTAACCCATAGTGTGTGAATCCTTTTGTTACATAATCATTTTTTATTTGCAAAACAATTGTGTGTATATTATTATATAATGTTTTTTTTTTTGTATTTAATATGCATACATACATTATTATCTTAAAAAAAAAAAAAAAAAAAGGAAATATTGACTCACAATCATAGTTTCTCTAGTTGACTCTGTCAATAGGAGGAAGAGAGGCAAACTACTGCAGGTGTGAAGTGCAGGTACCTAGAGGTGCAGCAGCCTCTTAAACATTCCTGTCACATCCAAATCTCAGACCATTCAGACAGGCATGGCACCTCCTGAAAATGCTGAAGCTTGCCAGCCCCGTCCTGCCTACTGCACATTGATGCTGGCCAGTGAGGCTGCTGATAATGAAGGGTGAATAGGAATGCGTGGGGGGGCTGGGCTTCGAGATACACGGTGTGATATAGAGCTCTTGCCATTAGAGTCCCCCAGGCATTACCCTGACTGTTGCTCATCTTTGTTGTTTTTCTCAGAAGTCTCTAATGCCACATGATGGCTCTTGTCTTCTCAGTTGCTGGGCAATGTGACACGCTGGGATGGATTTCTTGAAGAAGAAACTCTTCAGGAACTGTCTCTTGACAAGCTTCTGAACCGATACCTCCTGCTGGTACTGCTTAACACCGAGCCAAATAGTGATGCGGTCACTAAGTGCAGCAAGGTAAATGTCTCTCCCTCTTTGCTGTCCTTTTCCTATTTATTTCTTCTAGTTGTAGAGGCTAACAGGTAACCTTTCACAGAGAAACTATTGGCAATTAGGTAAGTCTATATTTAAGAGTCATATTTTGCCTGCACAGGATGCACATGAACTTAAGTACACACCTGTGTGGGGGGCTGTTTTAGATGCACAGATGTTCCATGCATCTTGCATGCAGGCAATCCCATTCGGGTCAGTTGGTTTGCAGCAGCTGCATTTACAAAGCTTCTGCTCCCAATTTGACCCACTTTGTGTCCGTGAACTAGCACTGTTTGTGTTCAGGGGGACACACCCGCACCCAAGAAAATGTTAAAATTGGAGCAGCTGCATTGTCCCAATTAACATAATTGGTACTGCCTGCATGCAGATGCTTGGAACTCCTGTGCATCTGGTGCACACAAAACAGCCCTCACATAGGTGAGCATTTTAGTACTTCTATGTGAGCGAAGCCTGAAGATTATGCATGATTGTAACAAATAAAAGAAATCCTAAAGAGTTTGTCACGGACAAAATAAAAAAGAAATCAGATTTAGTACATCTCGGGATTTTCGGTGACCACCTGGTCACCAGAAATCTCTATGGTCGTCATCCAGCAGCAGCTGGATGGCACGGGAGAGCCCAGAGAAGCACCGGATGGCAGCAGGAGGGGCGGTGTCGTCCCCCCCCCCCCCCCCCCCCCCCCACCCATCATCTGTAAGAACGATCATGCGGTGGAACTGAGGCACCTTCTTATGGTGCACAGAATTGCCAGTTCTTATTGAACTGCCGATCATTCTTATGGTGCACAGAATCGCTGTCTGAAAACAAGGATATCTGAACGATGCCTGTAGCTGCAGGCATCATGTAGATATTCCCACTGAAAGTCAAAGACGTCATATGACGTCTTTGGGCAGGAAGTGGTTAATACAATACTTTATGCGTAAACTACTAACATATGAAAATAAATCACCTTCTGCATACTGTGGTTTATTAGGTAGCTGTAGAGTAGGGCCTAAACACAAGCAAGAAAGTTTTAGTTAGAGTCTGCTGGGGCACTCTGCAGACAAACTGAGGATACATGCCGCCTACAGGAGGTGTCTGCTTTCCAGTCTGGGAACCTTTGTACAATCTTGTACCTGTCACCTGTAAACTTTAAAGAGAACCAGTCATGGTTGGTTCCATTTTAGATGCATAGTCCACTTTTGCAAAAACTTGGAGAATATAACCGCATTTCATGTTACATCCTAAATTTGATCCCAAAAATGGAGCTTGCCATTAAAGCTAAACCCTGGGCACAAAAATGTTCATTTTAATATATATTTTTAACAGCCACAAAAGATGTAAATTCACTTTTTGTGCACAAAAAAAATGCCTTTACAAGCCCAAGATTGCACCTTGTGCATAAGCCTGTTCAGGGAGCAGAGCTGTGGAAGGAACCCAGCAGGCTCCACACACTACAGGCTGCCTGCAGACAACAGTAAGAGACAGATGGCCCCTGCCCCCACCTATAACTGGCCTTCACGGCAAGGAGCACATGGAAGGCAATGCATGAAAAACAAAACCAGGGAAAATTCCCAGCTTAACTCACCAACCAAATTTAACCTGTCCAATGGTCTGCGTTAAAAACAGGGGTTTAGTTGGCACACATTTGCAAATGCATGCGTAAGCTGCAAGGCCTCTTCATGACACCTTGTAAATACCTGCAGTCCTAACCTCCTAAATTTGAGTCTCTCCACAATGGAAGCACATGCATCCTAATGGATAGATAAGGGGCAGGTGGGCCTGAGGGTAGCCCAATCCACCTTTAAAAGCACAGGAGCGCACTGAACATCCAACACATAGCACAATGGCAGCAAAGGTGCCCAGTGTGTCCCCTCACCAATATAACAGAACAAAAATATTACAGAGCACACATGCAAAACTAACATTTACCTCCAGCAAGGCTTTTTAAAAACACCTAGACATTTTCAAAAAACATTATCAAAAAATATGGGGATTTGGTCACACCATATTGCTATACGGTGCTTAAGCCCACTTACTGCTACAAAGTACCCCACCAATATTACACCACTTCTGTTTTTAAGCATACTGTTGGACAGGTTAATTCGGTTGGTAAGCATTCTGGTTGGTGAGTTGAGCTGGGAATTTCTCTGGTTTTGTCTTGCCTCCAGACAACCACAGGAAGGGTGGAGACAAGGCCAGTCCAGTTTTCACTATTTCTTTGTTGGATAGGGTGCTGTTACTTTATAGCATGAAGTGGTCAGAAAGAGTTGAAACTCAACCAGGAAATGTGCATCTTTTCATATAGGATCATTTATTCAGTTCCAATACAGGTTTTTTTTTTTTTTTTTAACTGCAGATCGTAGAGTGTCTTCCACAAAGCTGGTTTAAGGGCATTGAAAGCGGATTATCTTTGGCAAAGCTTGCTAATTTTAGTAAACACTTGGAACAGTGCATCCATGCTTTACACAAACAGAATGACAGGTAAGTGGCAGAGCAGAGGTTCTTCTATTTTGTGGGTTTTCTTTGCTCAGGCTAAAGTGTAAAGCCTTGGTGAGATTTATACAGATAAGTGGTAGTCCAGACAAACGGCTCAATACACTATAAAAACATGTATGTTTACACTATACCTGCGTCAGAATTTGTCATTATGACTAACCATGGGGCCTTTTCTCCCCCAACTGACTACCAATATAAAGGGGTATTCCTCCCACTGTCCATAATGTAAGAGACATTTTTCCTCCCACTGGCTGCCAATTTTAGGGACACTCTCACTTCCATTGACTATCAACGTAAGGAGAATTCTTTCTCCCACTGACCTCCAATATAAGGAGCATTCTTCCTCCCACTGACCTCCAATATAAGGAGCATTCTTCCTCCCACTGACCTCCAAAATAAGGAGCCTTCTTCCTCCCACTGAGAATGAAAGTGAGGGTAAATCTAAAGTGTTTGAGTTGCCACCAAAACAGGAGCAGAGGAAAAATCCTTGGGGAGATGCAGACTAGAATACTGCAATCACTGAGCAGCAAATGATATCACCTGTGATGTATTTCAGTTCTCTTGCCAACCTGGCCTGTTAGTTGGTCCTGAGGACAGGAGTTGAGAACCACTGATCTAGCTCTTTTCTAAGACCGCTTTCACACTGGGGCATTTTTCAGGCGCTTTAGCGTTAAAAAAAAAAATCACCTGTAAAGCGCTTGAAAGAAGCCTCATCTGCAATCCCAATGTGAAAGCCCAAGTGCTTTCACACTGAGATCCCTTTCACACTGGGGCATTTTTCAGGCTCTTTAGCATTAAAAAAAAGCTTCTGTAAAGCGCCTGAAAAAAGTCGCAACTGCAATCCCAATGTAAAACCCCGAGTGCTTTCACACTGAGGCGCTGCGCTGGCTGGGAATCAAAAAAAAGTCCTGCAAGCAGCTTCTTTGCAGCACTTTTGGAGCAGTGAATACACCGCTCCTTCCCATTGATAGCAATGGGAAGCGCCTGCAAAATGCCTGAAAAGCGCTTTTGGCAGCAGCACCTTATGGGCATTTTTAACCCTTTATTTGGCCACTAGCAGGGGTTAAAAGCACCCCAATAGTGCTTGAAAAACGCTTGTAAAACGCTGCTAGTTTTGGGTGCTGACATTGTGAAAGGGCTCTTAAAACACTTGGGCTTTCACATTGGGATTGCAGATGAGGCTTCTTTCAAGCGCTTTACAGGCACTTTTTTTTTTGCGCTAAAGCGCCTGAAAAACGCCCCAGTGTGAAAGGGGTCTAAGAGGGTAATGCTTACATTTTCCATGATGCTGAACATCCTCCATCCAGGAAAAGAACCAGGGCTGTCTGACTTGCTGCAGCTTCTAATGCACATTGTGAGAAGCTCACAGTGTGCAGTGAAATCATAGTAAGCAATTTCAGTACAGGAGAGAGGAGTCTGCAAGACTGAAAGTAGGGCCAGAGTTCAGCTTTAAATCAGTATTGTCAAATAAATGTGGAAGAAATGTATGTAAGGTTGTACTTGTCTTTACAGGAAAAGTATAGAGATACTGACATCTTTGTTGATGAAGATAAAAGCTCAGAACTCTGCAGATGACGTTATGAAGAAGTACAGCATAACACTGAGAACATGACCAGCATCTCTAAAATGAGGCTGTCCAATCGCAGTACTCTTACATGATATTCTATCTATTGTCCGAATACCTTTTTTTATAATTCAGAGTTCGTTATTTTTTCCCTGTGCGGTTAAAGTGTAAATTCACCTTTATAAAATATTCTACAAATATTACATGTACTGTGTGGTTGTTTTCAGCTTTTCTACTATGTTTAAAGGTGACCTTTATTAGAAGCATACAGCTTTAACTCTAGCCAGATAAAAAAAACAACAAGCCACAAATAAATAAATGCAGCTCTCTATTCATAAATATACCATTAAATGTATTTTTCTTAAGCAAGCAGTGTAAGTACCTGAATTTGGTATCCGCCTTTTTTTGAAGTCCCTGTATAGGTATTACACTGTCCAGTGAACAAGTTGTCGACACAGAGAACTGCAGAGCTCAAATAGGAGATGAACGTGTGGCAAATATGTGTACATTACAATACTGGTTTATTCATTTAATATATAAATCGTGTATGTATTTCACTGTTTGCCCAGAGTTCTGGATTAACATAGTTTATGCAATAAAGAAGGACAAAAAGCAAAATATAAAACCATAGAAAAAAGTTTTTTAATTTGTGGTCCATTTGCATTATGTGTTGCATTAATACAATGGATTGCTGTAAATTTAAGTGTGTTAAGATGGCCCATTCATTTTGAATGGACCTGCAGCACACTTTAAACCATGGAAAATTGGACTTGATATGGCCATTGTCGGGAAGTCTAAACCATATGTAACAAATATTTAATTTATTGCAGTTTATCTGTCCTTGGATGTGTTGGCAGCACTAGCAGAGGTGTTAATCTGGAAGAATAGTTTATACATTGGAGGGAACTAACACTGATCAGGAAATACTTTGACAACCTGCCTAATATATAGCAGGTCCCCTTTTGCTGCCAAAACCTGTCAAGGCATGAACACCACTAGACTTCTAAGGGTGTGCTGTGCTATCTGGCACCAAGCAGTTAGTAGCAGATTCTTTCACACAGATGCTTGATTTGTAGGGTTACACTGATACTGAGTGTTTTCACGAGTATTCATAAAAATGCTCCAATACCCAAAACCGATACCTTTCTTGTGTGATTTGAGCCCATACAAAATGAATGTGCTCAAATCGTACTGCAGAGAATCGTATGCGTTTTTACCAGGAATGTGGTGCAATTCCTGTTCGAATTGCATGGGGTTTCCTGCACCGCTCCTGTGTGAATCCAGGCTTGTATTGATTTCAGCCTGGGTTCACACAGGAGCAGTGGGGAAACCACCTGGGATTCTTTACAGTGTGTTGTGAGCCCATTCATTTTGTATGGGCTCAAATCACACCGCAAAGGTATCGGTACTCTGTATTGGCGAGTACTTGACCGAAAGTATCAGTACTCATACTCGCCAATAAAAACCCAGTATCGGTGCAACTCTGCTGGATTGAATTGAATTTCTGGAGAATTTGGAGGCCAAACTCACACCTTGAACACGTTATGTTCCTCAAACCATTCTTGAACCAGTTTTGAAGTGTAGCAGGACCTATTATCCTGCTGAAAGAGGCCACTGCTATCAGGAAATACCATATAAATTGTTTAGGTAGGTGGTATGTGTCAGGTAACATCCACATGAATGACAGGACTCCAGGTTTCTGAGTAGAACATTGCCCAAAGCATCACACTGCCTTCATAGTCTTGCCTTCTTCCCATACTGCATCCTGGTGTCATCTATTTCCCAGGTAAGCGACGCACCCACCTATCCACATGATGTAGAAGAAAATGTGATTCGTCAGACCAGGTTACCTTCTTCTCTGTGTTACAGTTGTGATGCTCATGTGTGCTGATTGAAGGTGCTTTTGGCTGTGGACACAGGTCAACATGGACACCCTGACTGGTCTGTTGCTACGCAGCACACAACAAACAGCGATGCCCATATTTTTTTTTACTGCTTTCAACATATCTGCTTCAGGGACATCGTGTACTTGCTGCCTATTATATCCCGCAGACTTTCAGATGCCATTGTAACGAGATAATCCGCTATTCACTTTACCTGTCAGCGGTCATAATGTTATGACTGATCAGTGTATAAATGCACAAAAAATATAAGATGAGGTTGTGCAGTGAAATTAGAAAATATTAACAGATGTCAATCCTTCTTCTTTTTTTTATTTTTTTTTTTCTTTTTTTTTTTTTTTTTTTTAAACAAAAATAGGAGTGCTTTATTGAAAATTATTTTAGAACAATATAAGAATAGACACAATGCTATTGTACAATGCCTAACAAATCCAGTGATTGATAGCACAAAAACAGAACACAATTGAAAGAGAAACACAATCATCATACCGAATGTATAAATAACAAAGCATTCAACAGCCAATTATAATATACTTGGAAGTTAGGTTAATGTGTAGGGAAGGGTATGGGGGGTTGGGAAAAAGGGAGAGAAAAGCCAACCTATAACGAGCTGGCTACCCTGTCCAGTGCACCCCTATCCCAACATCAAACACACTAATACCCCATCAATTATTAGTCCAGGGGGACCAAACTTTGCCATACGTTCAAGGACAACCTCTATTCATAGCTAGGGCCGCACCCACCACTACTTCCCAGGAAGATAGATCTGGTGGGGGGGTTAGTGAGGCCCGTTTCATTAGGATTTCCTTTTTGTATATTACAAAAGATAGGAAATCAATAACTTTAAAGCGGAGGTCCACCCTAAAATGGACCTTCCGCTCATTGGAACCCTCCCCCCCTCCGGCACCACAATTGGCACCTTTCAGGGGGGAGAGGGGTGCAGGTACCTGTACAGTACAGGTATCTGCACCCACTTCCGGCGTAGATTCTGCAGAAGGTATGCCCCTTTCCGCAGAATCTACGCCCCTTTCCGAAGGTCCCCCGCTGCCTGCTGGGAAACACACGGATCCCAGAGACACCGGGGACCATCCTTATTGCGCAGCGCGACTCGCGCATGCGCAGTAGGGAACCGGGAAATGAAGCCGCAAGGCTCCACTTCCTGATTCCCATACCCAAGATGGCGGCAGCACCCGAGGGACGATCGAGAGATCGGCTTCGGGTGCCGACATCGCGGGCGGGTAAGTGTCATTATTTTAAAAGTCAGCAGCTGCAGTATTTGTAGCTGCTGGCTTTAAAAATAAAAAAATGGCGGACTCCCGCTTTAAGTGCTGGGGAAGCGCTGACCATCTTCATGAATGCCTAGCTAGGCTAATTCTGGGGAAAGAGGCAGAGGTAACTGCAACTTGAGATTAATCTTTGAAAATACATTAGACCAATAAGATGCAATCATGGGTTAATCCCAGAACATATGAAAACATGTTCCCGGGTGCAACCCACACCTAGGGCAGCTGGGATCCCTATCCGGGTAGATACCATGCAGTCTCAGGGGAGTATAATAAATTCTATGTAAGTATTTCACTTAACTTATTCCTGGAGGAGATAACTAGTTTAGGACCTTGTTCCAGGCAGTCCTCCCTATCCAGGGATGGAATGTCTGTGTACCATCATTTCCATAATCTTCCCATCTGGGAGGAGTTATGCTGGTCATACATTATACAATTTTCTTCTATAGATTTCCTTTAGATTTACCCAAACCATATAATATGAGGTCAAATCTAAACACTTATGTGCAATCAGACAGGCCCTTGTACCACACAGTTGAAGGTAAATCTAAAGGAAATTGAATAAGAAAATGGTATGGTGTATGGCCAGCTTTAGTCCCCATAAATTGGTATCAAAAATGTTAATGTGCTTGGGTGCAACTTTAATTGCACTATATACAGTATCTCACATTTATGTAAATATTTTATTATATATTTTCATGTTCAACGCTGAAGAAATTACACTTTGCTACAGTGTAAAGTAGTGAGTGCACAGCTTGTATAACAGTGTAAATGTACTGTCTCCTCAAAATAACTCAACACACAGCCATT
Organism: Lithobates pipiens; assembly: GCF_037356315.1. Lineage (NCBI taxonomy): Eukaryota > Metazoa > Chordata > Amphibia > Anura > Ranidae > Lithobates > Lithobates pipiens. The sequence goes on along the minus strand of NW_027507758.1, from coordinate 550,424,591 downwards.
TATGTCTAAACCGCTGGCAACAAAAATGAGCACAAATGTCCAAATTGGGCTCAAAGTGTCAATATTTTGTGTGGCCACTATTATTTTCCAGCACTGCCTTAACCCTCTTGCGCATGGAGTTCATCAGAGCTTCACAGGTTGCCACTGGAGTCCTCTTCCACTCCTCCATGATGACATCACAGAGCTGGTGGCTGTTAGAGACCTTGCGCTCCTTCACCTTCCAGTTGAGGATGCCCAACAGATGCTCAATAGGGTTTAGTTCTGGAGAAATGGTTGGTCAGTTCATCACCTTTGACCTCAGCTTCTTTAGCAAGGCAGTGGTCATCTTGGGGGTGTGTTTTGGGTCGTTATTATGTTGGAATACTGCCCTGCGGCCCAGTCTCTGAAGGGAGGGGATCATGCTCAGCTTCAGTTTGTCACAGTACATCTTGGCATTGATGGTTCCCTCAAAGAACTGTAGCTCCCCAGTGCCGGCAGCACTCATGTAGCCCCAAACCATGGCACTCCCACCACCATGCTTGACTATAGGCAAGACACACTTGTCTTTGTACTCCTCACCTGGTCGCCGCCACACGTGCTTAACACCATCTGAACTAAATACGTTTATCTTGGTCTCATCAGACCACAGGACATGGTTCCAGTAATCCATGTCAGTAGTCTGCTTGTCATCAGCAAACCGCAGGCTTTCTTGTGCATCATCTTTAGAAGAGGCTTCCTTCTGGGATGACAGCCATGCAGACCAATTTGATGCAGTTGGCGGCGTATGGTCTGAGCACTGACAGGCTGACCCCCCCACACCTTCAACCTCTGCAGCAATCATATGCCTATTTCCGCGAGCGCCTCCTGTGTTTTGCGGTGATTCGGATATTGCAGGCAGAATCATTTCTACCTGCGATCCGGAATGCCCAGGTGTGAACCTGTGGCTACATATCAGGCGATCAGTCCCCTCCGTGGGAGACGGACAGTGGCAATCATTCCAAACCCACCCCACCATGGGAGTGAGACGGATGGCACCGATCAGTGGCCTTACATTAGGAGGCCGATGCTGCTCCTTGCTCCACGGGGCTGTTGCTTCTCCTCCTTTCCGAATAAGAAGTGGATCCTCCCGAGAACTGATTGGCTGGGAGTCTTAAGACTCCCTGGCCAATCGGGTCTCAGGAGCCTCTTACTGATTGGACAGGAAGAGAATCAGAAAGACAATATTAATTTGCTATTGTCACACAACTGGGTGGACTCAGCGCACAGTGCTCTGCGCGCTGAGCCCATCCATTTTGAAGCCAATTAGAGCCGCAGGCGCTAATCATGTGCTTCAGAAAATATATAAAACCTATTGAAATATGTGTCCGGCGCCATGCATGTAGATTAGGGGCCACCCCTAATGGACGGACCGCCACTGCTACTTATATATTTTGACTAATAGAACACTTACCATTATTACCTGTGTTGTGTCAGTTCTTCTGGGTCAAATGTCCACTATACACAGCGGTGGATAGAGTCACGAAAAGGTGTGAAACCAAATAATAGGGACAAACACTCCTGAGTCCTGGGTTCATGGGAGGGCAGGGGGGGGGGTTATTTATTAAAACAGGAGAGTGCAAAATCTGGTGCAGTTCTGCATAGAAAGCAATCAGCTTCCAGGTTTTATTGTCAAAGCTTGAAATAAGCAAGCTGAAGCTAGAAGCCGATTGGCTACAATGTACAGCTACACCAGATTCCATACCACCCAACATTTTGAGATGGGAATGTGGGACACCTATTAGAAAATGTATGTAGGCATAGGACACACACCCTGCCACGCCCCCTTAAAGGGGAAATAACTCCTTTAAAGTGGACCTTCCGCTCAATGGAATCCTCCCCCCCCCCTCCGGCGCCACAATTGGCACCTTTCAGGGGGGAGGGGGGTGCAGGTACTTGTACAGCACAGGTATCTGCACCCACTTCCGGCGTAGATTCTGCAGAAGGTACGCCCCTTTCCGCAGAATCTACGCCCCTTTCCAAAAGTCCCCCGCTGCCTGCTGGGAAACACACGGATCCCAGAGACAGCGGGGACCATCCTCATTGCGCAGCGTGACTCGCGCATGCGCAGTAGGGAACCGGGAAATGAAGCCGAAAGGCTCCACTTCCTGATTCCCATACCCAAGATGGCGGCTTTGGGTGCCGACATCGCGGGGGCGCTGGGCGGGTAAGTGTCACTATTTTAAAAGTCAGCAGCTGCAGTATTTGTAGCTGCTGGCTTTTAAAAAAAACAAAAAAAAAACGGCGGAACTCCCGGCGGACTCCCGCTGTAAGAGAGGTTTAAGACTACTATTCCTTTATATTGGCTTTTAAAATTGGCAAATGCAGCAATTTAGAATTTGGATGAAAGGTTTAGCACACTTTTTGAAAGATAAAAAGTGCATTTTATATAAACTATGAGGATCAGACCAAAATGAGGGATGGAGGGACATTGCTCCAAATCAGGGACAGTCCTTTGAAATCAAGGACAGTTGGGATCTATGAGATTCTGATTATATTACTGTCAAGCCACAAAACCTGAAAGAACTTCAAACCCTCCCCTCCCCCCCCCCCCAGTGATTTCCAGGGGTGAGGACCACCCTAACATATATGGGGGGGGGGGGGCATTGTGGCTGATCAGCTCAGTAGGGGCTGTAATGGGACTGTTGTCAAAATCAATATGCAAAATCAAATTGCTTCTGCTAAGAAGACACGGAACATTCACACAATATAATAATATAAATATAATCAATAGAGTGCGTGTGTATCTATATATATATATATAGATACACACGCACTCTATTGATTATATTTATTTTTATATATACTGTATATATATTTATTATATAGTTTGATATTTTTTATATATATTAATATCAACTATATATATATATATATATATATATATAGTTGATATTAATATATATAAAAAATATCAAACTATATAATAAATATATATACAGTATATATAAAAATAAATGATTTACACTATATATATATATATATATATATATATATATATATATATATATATATATATATATATATATATATATATAAGAGGGCACAGCTATGTTTTTCTCATCCTGCAGCCTCTTGTACAGGTGCACATGAGGACGGTATGGGGATGTCTCTGCTTATCTTCCTGCTTCCTCGCTGACCACCTGTCATTCCAACATTCCGCCCGCCCGAGTGTATCTGCAGCCCCTTGCTTATCTTTACATCTGCAGATCAATGCTGCACCTGCCTGTGCCCGCCCGCTTCGGCTGTCACAGCAGCACCTTGCTATTGGGCTGCGGGCGGGTGACGTCGTGTGACGGCTGCGCGCTCGGAGCTGGTTTGTCCTGTGGGGCTCACTGTAGAGGTGTGCGGGGCAGGAAGAGGAGATACAGCAGCGCTGCCTGGAGGTTTGTGTACTGGGGGGGAGGCGGCGATATATGGTGTGTGTATATATGGGGCTCTACCACGTGACTGTATGCCAGGCTCTGTCCCCTGACTGTGCATGGCAACCAATCAGCTTCTAGCTTTTATTTCCAAAGTATAACTAAACAAGCTAAACCTGGAAGCTGATTGGTTGTCCTGCACAGTTGCTGCAATTTTGCTAACTCCCCACTGTTCCCCACAGTGACTGACTTATAGTGGTCATCACCCCCCCACATCTGTTCCCTTTTCCCCCGCCTCCGTCTTCAGGGCTCAGCAGGTCTCTGCCGGCTGAGGCACATCTGCATGGAGGCTCATGAATGTAGCTAGCTCCTGGTGTATGGGCTTTGTATTGACCAATGATATTTGTGCGCAGACATACCAAGACTGGCAACATGCGTGCGCTAAATTTTGCAATGTGCATTCATTAACCCCCCGTTAACACGTATACAGTTTATTACCAAAAGTATTGGGACGCCTGCCTTTACATCTTGGCATAAGATCGCACAAATAGAATAGATTGTTGCCCAACGAATCAAGGGAAAATCGTGCCACATTGGGGTGCTATTAAAATTGACGGGGCAGCGCACAGGTGTCCCGCGATTAGCCGCTATTGCGAATCGTGGCGATTTGGAATGCGGAGATGTGAACCTAAGGCTCCATTCACACCTTGGTGCTCTGCTTCTGCAACTCTGCAATTTGCAGGACGCTCTTGCGGTCCCCACTTATTTTAATGGCGTGATTTTGCTGCAATAGAATCAAGGTGATAATGAGCAAACACAATCGCAGGGCGCCTGACGCCTAAAAGAAGTTCTTGTAATTCTTTTGGGTGTCCCGAGATTCTGTTTGCCCGTTTTTACCACAATTCATCGGACAATTGCCACAAAATCGTGCCGCGACTTGGTACCATTCAAAATAGCGGGGGTCGCAAGGGTGTCCCGCGGCCGCAAACCACGGTCAGAAAGCGACAATTCCGCCCGCAAAATGGAATGCCGTGTTGTGAGTGTTGTTTAATGTCATCCCAGTCCCTAATGTTCAATATTGAATTGGCCCGCCCTTTGCAGCTATAACAGCTTCAACTCTTCTGGGAAGGCTGTCCACAAGGTTTAGGAGTGTGTCTATGGGAATGTTTGACTATTCGTCCAGAAACGCATTTGTGAGGTCAGGCACTGATGTGGATGAGAAGGCCTGGCTCAGAGACTCCACTCTAATTCATCCCAAACCTGTTCTGTCGGGTTGAGGTCAGCACTCTGTGCAGGCCAGTCAAGTTCCTCCACCCCAAACTCGCTCATCCATGTCTTTATGGACCTTGATTTGTGCACCGGTACAAATCACTTGGTGGAGGTGGGATTATGGTGTGGGGGTTGTTTTTCAGGGGTTGGGCTTGGCTCCTTAGTTCCAGTGAAAGGAACTCTTAAGGCGTCGGCATACCAAGACATTTTGGACAATTTCATGCCCCCAACATTGGGGGAACAGTTTGGGGATGGCCCCTTCCTGTCCCAACATTACTGCACCACTGTACAAAGCAAGGTCTATAAAGACAAGGATGAGTGAGTTTGGGGTGAAGGAACTTGACTGACCTGCACAGAGCCCTGACCTCAACCTGATAGAACACCTTTGGGATGAATTAGAGGAGACTGTGAGCCAGGTCTTCTCGTCCAACATCAGTGCCTGGCCACACAAATGCACTTCTGGAAGAATGGTCAAACATTCCCATAGACACACTCCTAAACCTTGTGGACAGCCTTCCCAGGAGAGTTGAAGCTGTTATAGCTGCAAAGGGTGGACCAACTCAATATTGAACCCTACAGACTAAGACCGGGATGCCATTAAAATTCATGGGCGTGTAAAGGCAGGCGTCCCAATACTTTTGGTAATATACTGTATGTGATGTTCCAATCACAGGAGGCGGTAGGGCCCGGCCTAGGCCAGAAAGCAGGATGTTCCACCCAGGAAAGGGACTACATTGTGCAAAGAATAGAGAGGGGGAGAATAGACACAGAAAAGGTTGTTGTGAAGGGTTAAAGTGGAACTAAACCCTCAAATACTCACTTCCAGCAATGCGGTGGTCACATCCCTCGCCAGCTATTGTGCTCTTCTTGGAGTTTTACACGTTCTGATTGGCTGGTGGGGTGGATTGCATCAGCCATTCCGGTGCAGCCGGAGTGTGCCAGGAATGCCCAACTCCATGTACATTATATGTACTCTTAGTGTGTGATTGCAGAAGAGACCCATTCCTGTAGCAGTTTAGTTCTCTGATGGACAGCAGATCTGCACTTCATGAGGAACAGCCAGAGTTCCAACGGCTTGTGCAATCTCCGTACTCTGATAATGAGCATCTCTGACCTCGGATGCTCTCCTAGGTGTACTTCCCAGCCGGTCATACTTTGTATCAGGTCCTTCCAGAATCCTAGGCCCCAGTCACTTGTGAAGAAGAGTGATTACAGCTGTCATGAGATTTTATTTTTTTCTATTTATTTTTTATTTTTTGCTGTCTCTGAAGATCTCCCCTCCCATTGTTTCAGTGACTGTAATACTGTGTAAAGCCGGCCATAGATGGATCGAAATTTGGCCCGTTCAGCAGGAACCAGCCAAAATTCCATCCATGTGTGGGAAGGTTGGTTGTACTGAAGTAGATGTATAAATTTGACTTCAGTACAACCAGCTCTTTCTTTTCTTCTTTTCTTTCCTTCTTTCCTTTCTTTCCTTCTTTTCTTTTCTTTCCTTTTCTTTTCTTTTCTTTCCTTCTTTTCCTCCTTTTCTTTCCTTCTTTTCCTCCTTTTCTTTCCTTCTTTTCCTCCTTTTCTTTCCTTCTTTTCCTCCTTTTCTTTCCTTCTTTTCCTCCTTTTCCTCCTTTTTCTTTCCTCCTTTTCTTTCCTCCTTTCTTTCTTCCTTCCTTCTGTTCCTTCTTTCTTTCTTCCTCCTTTTCCTTCTTTCTTTCTTCCTCCTTTTCCGTCTTTCTTTCTTCCTCCTTTTCCTTCTTTCTTTCTTCCTCCTTTTCCTTCTTTCTTTCTTCCTCCTTTTCCTTCTTTCTTTCTTCCTCCTTTTCCTTCTTTCTTTCTTCCTCCTTTTCCTTCTTTCTTTCTTCCTCCTTTTCCTTCTTTCTTTCTTCCTCCTTTTCCTTCTTTCTTTCTTCCTCCTTTTCCTTCTTTCTTTCTTCCTCCTTTTCCTTCTTTCTTTCTTCCTCCTTTTCCTTCTTTCTTTCTTCCTCCTTTTCCTTCTTTCTTTCTTCCTCCTTTTCCTTCTTTCTTTCTTCCTCCTTTTCCTTCTTTCTTTCCTTTCCTTTCCTTTCCTTTCCTTTCCTTTCCTTTCCTTTCCTTCCTTTCCTTCCTTAAGGCTGGGAAACCTTCTGCAGTCATAACCCAATAGTGCTGTGGGAGGGATTCCCCCATTAACACTGATTGTGGGGGGGGAGGAATTGAGCAATATATATATATATTCTCTAGCATCTGACTAAAACAAGAAGTAGCCCATAAGCCTTGGTTTGCACCTCCTGATTTCTTTGCAACTTCACTTAACAGAAGTCTATCCAACTCGCAATGAAATTGGAAAAAAGTAGTGCAAGAACCTTTTTTTTTTCAAAGTCGCAGTGATTTGAATAGTTCCATTGCCGACAATAGGGTGCGTCTTGTCATGTGATTTGGGCCTGTCACATCGCATGACAAATTGCACCAGTGTGAACCAGGGCTCAATGTTACATCTTAGAGTAGCTACAAAGTACACAAGATTTCTATTTCTCATCCAGCTGATGGTCCATTCAGTGTTGTCAGAAGGTTCCCACTTGTAGTCTATATGTATATGTGGCCTTCATAACACCGTGATGTACTACAGTGGTTCTCGACCTAAGTCCTCAAGTATCCCCAGCAGGCCATGTTTTAGGAACTTCCCTTAGATAAAATAGCTCTGTCATTGATATTGACTTTAAAGCAGCTGTGCAAAGTAAAGGAAAACCTGAAAACATGGCCCGTTGTGGGTAACTAAGGACTGAGGATGAGAGCCACTGATGTACTGGGAACCCTCATAACAACCTATAGAAATCGTGACATGGTCAGCCAGGACTTCGGGGCCCCACGACTGCGCATGCTGTGGCTTTTGTGTCATTATTTTGTGGGTGCATGCGATTGTTCCTTGATGGGGTTATGCAGAGGATCATGCAGTGTAATATACTCAGAGAATATCTTGTGTGTCTCTTGATCTGGACAGATAGGGTGTGTATGTTTTGGCCGATAGGCCGCAGAGCACGTCAGACCTGTGGATGACACACGCACTGTGCTCCAGATGTAGTACCAGCAAGACCTGTTTGTAAGAATGAGCTTACCTGAGAAATCGCAATAAAGTTAACTCTTTCCTTACCGCTCATTCCTGCCAGCAGCTCAGAAATCCTTGATTTCTATACATGAAATGTCACATGCATGAAAAAAATTGCTGAAGCTGCAATATTTTCGGCTGTTGGGATCCTTTCCCATCTAAGGATTTCTTCTTTGTCATAACCTCGTTTGCAGAGAGCCAACCTGTTTGGATGTGTCCAGACTCCATATAGGACTTCATCAGGACATTGGAGAATGTGTGGGGTGGGGACTCCTTGAGGATCCCTGTTTAAACCTTATCTTATCTAAACCCAGAAACAAAAATGTAATACTGTGTGTTGCAGCTCACTAGTCTTTGGATGTGGTATGTGCATTTGTTTTCTTTCTTTTTCTTTCTTTGCACTGGGTGATTCTGCAAATAACACGTTCCTGCCCTTGGGTGGCTACGCTCGCTCCTTCACTGTATCTGTAGAGGGAGCCATGATTATTACACTGACAGGGCTACAATTATGTCTGCCTGTGTTCCTTTCCATTGCATGGGGGATGCTGGGATTAGTTCATCACCCAAGGAGATTACAGAGATGGTGACAAGGACACTGGATTTCTGATAAGATCAATAGGAATTTTTTATTCTTGCTGAGGAACTTGTTAGCCCAATTAAAGAAAACAAATGCAGCCACCACATCTAAGGACTGGTAAGCTGAAATATATTACATTTCCAGTCGTCTTCCAGGACAGCATATGTGAGATAAAGGCTACTCCTGCCAGGAAAGGAAATACATTGCAAGGTTAAAAGTTAAAAAGCAGTCCATTATCGTCCATAGTTTTTCTGTTTCCTTCATCTGGAGATGTATCACATGGAACTTTGTGGTGGTGGAGTCTGTGCTTCTCTTGTACCCTGGATTCCTTCACCCCTCTGTTTTTCTCCTTCCCTGTTGCTTTAGGCTACAGAGAGGGGGAATTCTTTTGCCTACTTCTGCCTTCCAGTGCTCTCCTGTTGAGGCCAGCGTGGCTGCGGGCCGGCCTTGGTGGCCCAGCGTGGCTGCGGGCCGGCCTTGGTGGCCCAGCGTGGCTGCGGGCCGGCCTTGGTGGCCCAGCGTGGCTGCGGGCCGGCCTTGGTGGCCCAGCGTGGCTGCGGGCCGGCCTTGGTGGCCCAGCGTGGCTGCGGGCCGGCCTTAGAGCTGTTATTTTTTTTTTTTTTTTTGAGCCATCTGCCCTAAGATAGTCTGAATGCTTCCATGGGCACTCCATGCAGCACTTGGTCCTTTTCTCGTTTTCTGTGTTTATTTACATATATGATATACTGTAAGAAGATGCAGTTTATTGGCCCAGGGAAATAAATACATACAGGGCATATGATTACCCACTTGCAGCATATGAAATCTAATAAAATTGGTTAGTAAAATATCAGGAAAGCTTTGCAGTTCTGCTAAAGAAAGTTCACTTCTAAGCCCTTGTACACACGGTCGGAGATTCCGTAGCAATGTGTCCGATCGGAGTGTTTTGTCGGATATTCCGACTGTGTGTGGTCTGCATCGGACTGTTTCCGTCGGGCCAGCTTTTCCAACTTGCCGGAAATATTTTCTGACAAAATGCTCCTATCGGACATACTCCGATCATGTGTAGAGAATTCCGATCGGACAAAGTGCCACGCATGCTCAGATCAAATTCCTACACCAAAGCTATTGGCTACTAGCCTGAACGTAGTCCCGTCGTAATGAAATAACGTCATCACGTCGGATTTTCCGACAACTTTGTCCGACCGCGTGTATACAAAATCCGACGGATTTGGTTGTCGGAATCTCCGACCGTGTGTACAAGGGCTAAGGCTCTATGCACACTGGACTTAAAAAAAAAAAAAAAAAAACGTCTGTTCTCTTGGCAGTAAAAGACATTCATATAGAGCGGTTTTTTTTGTATAGAGTTTAGGAGAGTTTTAGGCTATTTATTTTTTTTTTTTTTTTGTTGTTTTCCTGCCCCTAAGGCCTCATGTACACTGCTGCTGGTAAACGGACGTTCAGAGGCAGTTGGATGCTTTTTTCAGCTGCCCCTGAACTAATCCAATGTTATCTTATATGTACATGTACACAGGTTCATTTAACGACTTCAGCCCCGGAAGAATTTACCCCCCTTCCTGACCAGAGCACTTTTTGCAATTCGGCATTGCACCGCTTTAACGGCATCAAAAACAATCATATAGAAATGCATCTGTCTTAACTAGTTCCCTACTGCCGTATTGTAAAATGATGGCAGCAGGAACTGTTCCTCCCTCCGGGTGGGCGTCATATGACGTCCTCTGCTTCCCAGCATTGTGGAGAGCGCATGTGCCGCATCGCTGGGGACCTGATGCGCATGCCAGGCAGACACGATGTCCGCTGGGCACCTGCGGTTGCTCGGTAACAGAGTTGGGACGTAGATCTGTGTGTGTAAACACACAGATCCACGTCCTGTCAGGGTAGAGGAGAACTGATCGGATGTTCCTTGTACAGAGGAACACCGATTGGTCTCCTCTCCTCATCAGTCCCCTCCCCCCACAGTTAGAATCATTCCCTAGGACACACATTTAACCCCTGCAGTGCCCCCTAGTGTTAACCCTTTCCCTGCCAGTCACATTTATACAGTAATGGGCGCATTTTTTTTTTTTTTTATAGCACCGATCGCTTTATAAATGTGTGGTCCTAAAATAGTGTCAAGTGTCCGATCTGTCTGGCGCAATGTCACAGCCACGATAAAAATCACAGATCGCCCCCATTAGTAGTAAAAAAAAAAATAATAATAATAAAAATTACAAATCTATCCCCTATTTTGCGCAAACCAATATACGCTTATTGGGATTTTTTTTTATTTTTTACCAAAAATATGTAGAAAAATACATATCTGCCTAAACTGAGGATTTTTTTATTTTTTTTAAATGTGGTATTTATTATAGCAAAAAGTAGTAAATATTGTTTTTTTTTTTTTTTTTTTTTTTTCAAAATTGAAGCTTTTTATTTATTTTTTATAGCGCAAAAAATAAAAAAAAGGCAGAGAAAGCTCTATTTGTGGGGGGGAAAAAACAAATCAAAATTTAATTTGGGTATAACGTCACGTGACCGCGCAATTGTCATTCAAAGTATGACGGCGCTAAAAGCTAAAAATTGGCCTGGGCAGGAGGGGGGTGAAAATGCCCTGTATTGAAGTGGTTAAAGCCATGCTTGGATGGACACAGAAGAACTTCTTAGATAGGCTGCTCTCCCTGTGTACTTCTCAAGCTTTCCATCTGTCATTGACGTGAACCTTTCCTGGTTCTAATATTATTATATAAACAGCAGAGAATTGGAGTTGGTGAAAGTAAAGTGTGAGAGAATGAGGGTCATAGGGGATCCAGAAATAAGACGCTCTCCTATAATGATATAAGTGTTTTTACAGGTTCTAACAGGAGTGAGCAGAAAGCTTGTGTAATTGGGGCACAGGAGTCATTCTTTGTATGTAGTGGTGATCGGTACACAAATACATGGCAGTTACAATGGCAAAACATTCCTACTGTGCTCTGCTTTCTATTCCAGGAGCCCCGATCTATCGCTGCGCCCCGAGTGTGTGAGAGACACAACATAAAAACATTTTAGTCAACTAAATGAATACTACTTTAGTCGTCTAAAATGGTATTTTAGTCAAAAGACTAAGACTAAAACGAAATTAAAATTTGACTTCAAAATGAACGCTGCTCTGTAGTGCATGTTCATACCTCAATACCTTAAATAATATATGAGATTTTTCACTCCAGCATTATATAATGTTTGGAAATGGTAGAGAAATGTTAACTAATGCATTACAATTTAATTACACCCATTCGATTTTAGATGACTAAAATGTACTGAAGATTTAGTCGACTAAATATGACTAAAACAATTGCAGAAGACTAAAATAGGACTAAAATGCCATTTTAGTTTTAGTCCCAAGACTAAGACTAAAACTAAATCGAAATTTGCTGCCAAAATGAGCACTGGTATGACAAAGCTGGTCTGCGATCGTTGTTTTCTTCACTGTGAAGGGTTAGTGTATCTAAATCCAAGAACAAAAAGGAAATCTATTGTATCTTACCAGTTCCTACATGTGGTGGCTGCTTTTTTTTTTTTCTCCGTTTATTTTGACCTGATGATCCCACCAGTAACACACATCCTGTCCTAGGGTGACAACGCTCACTCATGTTCTGTATTGATGGAGGAGGGACATTGTCATCATATTGTTCTAAGTATTGTGTACTACAGAACACCTGGCCCTCTCCTCTCTTTCTATTACATGGGAGGAAGTGTTCTGTGGGCCACAGAGAGGGCTGGAAACAATGGAACTGATATACTCCTTGGTCACTTTATTAGGTACACTTGCTTGGTAATGCACATTGCTAATCACATGGCAGCAACTCAATGCCTTTAGGCATCTAGACGTGGAGAAAATGACTTGCTGAAGTTCAAACCGAGCATCAGAATGGAGAAGAAAGGGCATTTAAAGTGGAAGGCCACCCTAAAAATAAAAATTGCATTAATATTCTTAAAAAAAGAAAAAGTGTCCTTATTTTGAACTGCTTATCTACTGGGATCTTCATGCACAACAATCTCTAGGGTTTACAGCGAAGGAGAAAATATCCAGTGAGCGGCAGTTGTGTGATTTGAAAATGCCTTATTGATTGTTGAACTCGCATAACCACTCGTTGCCACCAAGGGATGCAGAATACCATCTCTGAGCACACAACACATTTGACCTTGAAGCAGATGGGCTACAGCAGTAGAAGACCACACCAGGTGCCACTCCTGTCAGCTAGGAACAGGAAACTGAGGCTACAATTCCCACAGGATCACCAAAATTGCACAATAGAAGATAGGAAAAACGTTGCCTGGCCTGATGAGTCTTGATTTCAGCTGCGACATTCAGATGGTAGGGTCAGAATTTGGTGTAAACGTGAAAGCATGGATCCATCCTGCCTCGTGTTCGGGCTGGTGGTGGTGGTGTAATTGTGTCAGGGATATTTTCTTGGCACACTTTGGGCCCCTTAGTACCAATTGAGCATCATTTAAACACTGCAGCCTACCTGAGTATTGTTACTGATCATGTCCATCCCTTATGACTACAATGTCCCCATCTTCTGATGGCTCCTTCCAGCAGGATAATGCACCATGTCACAAAGCTCCAATCATCTCACCACTGGTTTCCTGAGCTTGACAAGGCGATCACTATACTCCAATGGGCTCCACACTCACCAGATCTCAATCCAATAGAGCACCTTTGGGATGTGGTGGAAAGGGAGATTCATATCATGGATGTGCAGCCAAAGAATCTGCAGGAACTGCGTGTTGCTATCATGTCAATATGGCCCAAAATCTCAGGAATGTTTCCAACACCTTGTTGAATCTGTCATGAAGAATTAAGGCAGTTCTGAGGGCAAAAGGGGGTCCAACCCGGTACTAGCAAGGTGTACCTAATAAAGTGTCCGGTGAGGATATAGAGTATGTATAGCACAGGCATAGAGTTCAGGAAGTTATCGGCTCTCTAGTTTCCTGGCAGGATGAGCCATTTTTTTGCTTAGAAAAGCAAATACAACTTGTTATGGTGTGTGTGTATGTGTGTGTGTGTGTGTATATATATATATATATATATATATATATATATTATAATGATGCTGAGCAATAATTGCACTGATTTTGGGTCATCACCGGAGACTGGCATCTGTAGGTTTGCAGTTTGGCTGGTTTGTAAGGCTGCTCATAGATTCAGCAGGGACTGGCTGAATTTCGATCTATGGGTACTGTGGTTGTACAGAAGTCAGCGGACTTATGTACACCCACCCTGCTGGTGTCTTTTTGATCGTTCTCACCACTGTCTGAACACAGTGACAGATTCCCCCATCCACACATTTGTGGTGGATCACCTACTGTCATTTTCGGTTTGGACCAAGTGCATCCTGAATTTTCAGTTTTGGCACCAAAGTTTTTATTCGGTGCACATCTAATTGGAGCGGACACAGGTTGGACAGATTCACACTAAGATCGATCGACTTGTGTACAACCAGCCTGTTGGATTTTTCCCAACTGATCAGTGCTGACGGCTATAGCTGACAACACTAATCATTGTATCTGAAGGCTCCCCGCTGTCAGAATCCAATAACTGAGGATTCTCCCATCCACGTTGAATGTGTCGTTGGGGGAATCGGATCCTGTTGTTCAAGAAAAAAAAAGATCAGAGTGTATGGGCTACCTTTTTTAAAGCGGAGTTCCAGCCTGGGTGAAAAAAAAAATGTCAGCAGCTGCAAATACTGTAGCTGCTGACTTTTAATATAAGGACACTTACCTGTCCAGAGAGCCCTTGAAACCAAGCCGTCCGAGAGCTCTGGGTTCAGGCGCCGGCATCATTACCAATGGAAATGGTAAGCGAAGCCTTGGGACTTAACAGCCTGTTTCCTACTGCGCGAGTCACGCGCCACTTGCTGAATGATCCCGTCGTCTTCTGGGACGCGCACAGGTCCCAGGAGGGCGATAGGGGAAGGAGGAGGGCACCGCGGAAGTGACATACCTCGCTGCGGCACCATGGGACGGTAGTCGAGAATAAAATTTATGAGGAGGATATGGAAAAAAAATCCAAAAATGAGGGGGTGGGGGTGTCTGCTTATGCTTACAGAGGAGATCAATTTTTGCCTGGAACTTCCCTTTAAGCTGGCCATACATTATACATTTTTCTTGTACAACTTCCTATAGATTTACCTTCAACTATGTAGTGCAAGGGCCTGCCTGATTGGATATACATTGAAAGCGTTATTTAGGTTTCACCTCATATGGCTTTTGGCAAAACTAAAGGAAAATGGTAAAATATATGGGCATCTGTATAACTGCTTGCCAAGCAGCTGCAGCCATTATACATCAGCAGGTCGGCTCTCCTGCGCAAGTCGCTATAGCGAGCGTGCCCGCGCCTCAGGTGCACTCTATATCGAGTGTTCCTCGGTCAGAAATGTTGGCCTGATTTTCTTGTAGCATGTACAAGCCTTACTCTGTGCAGTATTATGCCGGTACTTCTGGCGCTGTATTCAGAATGGCGTGGTTTGTTTACACTGTTGCTTTTCCTTGGCCTTGTTTGGTAGATAAGCTTTTCTACTTGACAGCTGTGATCTGCTAATTCTAGTCCCGTGTGTCCAAATAATGCAGACTGTGCTTTACTGAATTGCCACATATTTTTGGTGGCCGCAACTTTTAAACCCCCTTTAGTCCATTTTGAGTTGTAAATAATCCAGAAAGCTTTACGGATTTGGCAATAACTTTATTATATATGTATAATCTCTATATCAATTTTTTTTTTTTCTGAGATCAGCAAGGCCTTCTTTTGCTGCATTTTTTTTCACAAGAATAAATTTTCTCCAATATTTTACTAGCAATTAATCCCCGCCATCAGTCAAATCCTGTGAAGAGGTTGTAGGGCCAAGACTTACACTAGCAGGGGACCCCAGAAGAGGAGGACTTCTCTGTGTAGTACCATTGCACAGAGCAGATAACTATGAACACATTTATTTCATAAAAAAAAGAAATGCCTTTTGTTAATTGCTTTTAAAGTGGTTGTAAAGGCTCAAGGTTCTTTACCTTTTATGAATGAAGGTAAAAAACCTCCCCTTTGCAGCGGCCCGCCCTAATACTTACCTTAGCCCGATCTTCCTCCAGTGATGTACAATAGAGTCTCAGCTCTTCGGGGAGTCTCTCTCCTCAATGGCTGAGACAACTGCTGTCAATCACAGCTAGTGAGCCAATGTGGAGAGGGAGAGGGGGGGGGGGGGGACCAAGCCATGGCTCTGTGTGTGACTGGACACGCAGAGCTGCGCCTCGTGAATGAGACCGCTTGAGGGGGCCACCATTGCAAGCGTCTTGCTCTGGGAGCACTCGGCAGCAGGGAGGGGCTAAGAGCGCCAGTGAGGGACCCTAGAAGAGGAGGTCTGGGGCTGCTCTGTGCAAAACCACTGCACAGAGCAGGTAAGTATAACCTATTTGTTTTAAAGGCTTTTTTTTTTTTATTTCACTTTAAAGCGGAGTTCCAACATAAAAAAAATTAAAAGGCAACAGCCACAAATGCTGCAGCTGCTGACTTTTAATAATTGGACACTTACCTGTCTCGGGGTCCAGCGATGCGGAGGATCAAAGTCTGATCATCTCCCCCTCCTCTCTGCGGCTGCTTCACAGCTGGGCACGCACTGTGAATGCGCAAGCTGCTCTGCGCGCTATGACTGGCCGAGCAATCATCTGCGACCTGTGATGTGTCTTAGATGATTGCCGAGAGGGAGGGGGGAGAGTTGAACTTCTGGTACCATGGTGCCCAGGAGGAAGTGGGAGCTGAAACCCTCTAAAAAGAGGGTATCCGCTCCCCCCCCCAAAAAATGACATGCCAAATGTGGCATGTCAGATGGTCACCTTCCCTTAAAGTGGAAGTTCCATTTTTGGGTGGAACTCCGCAAATTTATACAGAACCCAGTTAAATTCCCAGCATGTCCTTTCGAGTGTGGGAGCAACCCAGAGTACCTGAAGGAAGCCAACACAGGGGGAACATGCAAACTCCATGTGGATGTTGTCTTCACCCGCATCAGAACTGGAGACCTTAGTGCTGCAAGGCAGAACCACTAAACCACTGTGCTGCCCCTTTTTTGGCAGGACTAGTGCTTATGTAGATACAGGGTATGCATTTTATTCTGCCATTATTCTATGTGTCCTAGTAGTATAATGATGATGCCGCTGGTACAAAGCATAGTGAGGTTATTTATCGCATCCAGAGATGAAGTGCCTAGAGCAGGCTTGGCCCATTCAGTGCCATTCAGTGCCATTGTTCTGTCTGGTTGGAAGTGTGTTGAGTGCGGTCCTCGCCCAGAGCCACACTCTGCGATAGGCTTATGTACTTATGCCATTGTTCAGGAACAATATTCTACTTTACATGGAAAGTACAGGACAGAAAACTATAAATGCTCTGCTGAGAGCTCTTGTATCTTAATATATAGCTGATCATGTTAAAGCAAACCTTGGACTAAAATAGCGAAGGCCACTTATTCCATGAGAATGTCTCGTGCTGTTCAGTGCTCAACAAAAGGTCAGGAAAAAACTATGAAGGAAAAATTAGTTAAAGCTGAACTCCGGCATAAGCAAAATTGTTTAATAACAAGAGCCAAGTGTATTCGTCCTTGAATCTTAGTGTGCTTTACCGTGCCTTGAAAAAGTTTTCATACCCCTTGACATTTTCCACATATTGTCATGTTGCAACCAAAAACGTAAGTGTATTTTATTGGGATTTTATGTGATAGACCAACACAAAGTGGCACATAATTGTGAAGTGGAAGAAAAATAACTGGTTTTCAATTATTATTTTTTTTTATATATACAAATATGTGAAAAGTGTGACATGCATTTGTATTCAGCCCCCTAAATCAATACTTTTGTAGAACCATCTTTCACTGCAATTACAGTTGCAAGTTTTTTTTGGGAATGTCTCCACCAGCTTTGCACATTTACAGAGTGACATTTTTGGCCATTTTTCTTTGCAAAATATCTCAAGCTCTGTCAGATTGGATATGTGAACAGCAATTTTCAAGTCTTGTCACTGATTCGCAATTGGATTTAGGTCTGGACTTTGACTGGGCCATTCTAACACATGAATATGCTTTGATCTAAACCATTCTATTGTAGCTCTGGCTGTATGTTTAGGGTCATTGTCCTGCTGGAAGGTGAACTTCCACCCCAGTCTCAAGTCTTTTGCACACTCCAACGGGTTTTCTTCTAAAATTATCCTGTATTTGGCTCCATCCATCTTCCCATCTACTCTGACCATCTTCCCTGTCCCTGCTGAAGAAAAGCATCCCCACAACATGATGCTGCCACCACCATGTTTAGCGGTGGGGATGGTTTTGTTCAGGGTGATGTGCAGTGTTAGTTTTCCGCCACACTTGGCTTTTTCCTTTCAGGCCAAAAAGTTAAAATTTGGTCTCATCTGACCCTGACCTGGCTCCTTGCAAACGGGACTTTCTTTCTTTCTTTCTTTCTTTCTTTCTTTTCTTTCTTTCTTTCTTTCTTTCTTTCTTTCTTTCTTTCTTTCTTTCTTTCTTTCTTTCTTTCTTTCTTTCTTTCTTTTCTTTCTTTTCTTTCTTTTCTTTCTTTTCTTTCTTTTCTTTCTTTTCTTTCTTTTCTTTCTTTCTTTCTTTCTTTCTTTCTTTCTTTCTTTCTTTCTTTCTTTCTTTCTTTCTTTCTTTCTTTCTTTCTTTCTTTCTTTCTTTCTTTCTTTCTTTCTTTCTTTCTTTCTTTCTTTCTTTCTTTCTTTCTTTCTTTCTTTCTTTCTTTCTTTCTTTCTTTCTTTCTTTCTTTCTTTCTTTCTTTCTTTCTTTCTTTCTTTCTTTCTTTCTTTCTTTCTTTCTTTCTTTCTTTCTTTCTTTCTTTCTTTCTTTCTTTCTTTCTTCCGTTTGCGGATGAAATACGGACATCCATTCATCCCTATGGGATAGCTGGTGTCTGCGGATGAGCATCCGTAGACACCCGCTATTGTCCGCCTCCGCAAATGTCCGATTCTGCAGACGGAGGAAAATCCTATTTTTCTGTCCGTCTGCAGAGCGGATCGGATGAACACGGACACACGGTCCGTGCTCGTCCGATCCCCATAGAGCAGAGCGGAGAGCTGACAGGGCGGTCCCCGCACAGTGTGCGGAGACCGCCCTGTCCGCAGCCAGCTCAGCGGGGACAACGGAGCGATCCCCGCTGAGCGAGCGGATCATCACGGGGCGGATCTTTACTGATCCGCCCCGTGTGAAAGGGGCCTAATACTTTTAGTTATATACATTTATATTGTAAAGCACTGCGTAAACTGTTGGCACTATATAAAAATCCTTTTTAATAATAATATACAGCATTACAACAAGTTAGACTTGGATAGAAACAAAAAAAAATAACTAAAAATGTTTAAAAAAATAACAAAAGTATAGTCCAGTTTTCTTTAGTTTCCACAATATAAACAAGGGCAGCAGCACAGAAATGTGCTAAAAACATGGAAAAGAGCACTTTCGCCAACTCTCTAGTAGGCCATACGTTTACTAAATACACATTTTTTTTAGAATGTATGGCATGATGGGTTTAGTAAAGGAGCTTGGATTACCAAACATCAGGAGAGATTTGAGAAGCCAGTTCTGCCTTCAGATACAGATTACTGTAAAAAATGTTGGATTAAAGTTTTTGTTGCAAAAGAAAAATAACAAACGTAAAAAACATTATAAGGAAATGACCATAAACAACCCTTTACCACTGATACGTGCGATTTAATAAATTGAACAATCAAAAAAAATACCGCATTCGTTATTGAAGGCTAAATTGTTAGTAAATTGAACTTTCACAACTGATTTTATCACATGCGTATTTTATTTGCTGTTATTCAGCTCTTAGTGAATTGACCGCTATATCATCACTGCCACATTTCAAATATAACGTAATATTGTAGTGTGGCAGTGATGATATAGCGGTCAATTCACTAAGAGCTGAATCACAAAAGACAAGTGAAATGTTCAGTATTGCTAGTACAAGCTGTGCTTTTGGCTGGGGGCTGTCCTTTAAATCTTATCGTGAGCTAAGGTCGCCATTGCTAAAGCTGGATTGGTTGCTAGGGGCAACGTCTCATTATTTATTTATTTTTTATTTTAGCGACCTCCATATTTCCTAAACCAGGCCTAGTTTATGATGAAGCTGACTATTTTAGTCATCCAGATCACAGCTGTCCTGTTTCTTGTTGTTCCGGAGTCTCAATGTATGACAATGAAAGGGTTACACAGTAGTACATAGCTTAATGCATACTCTGTTTACAGCTCAGAATTGCAAATGAGGGGTGGTTGGTTCACATAATGTGTTTTCTATGTACACCAGTGTGCTCCGCAGAATGTGCTGCTTATATTAGCAGCCTGAACGGCCGCTAATTCCCAGGGGGACACCTAATTATAGAACGTATGGCAGTGTCGGGTATGTGTGTAATGTACATTTCCACATTCATTTCATGCGTTTGTGTTTGTTAGAGAAGCGGTGCGGTGGGGCAGACAGCAATTGGGAACTTATAGCAAGGAGAACGTTGGGGGAGATGTAGGGAGACCTCCAGGGAGTGGAGAGAACCTCATACCGGTGGTGTGGAAAAGAGGATGTACATAAAGGGAATCTATAATTACTTTTTTCTTTTATATGTAATAACTTTGAGGCAAATCAGCATAATCAGTTTAGCAATTTTTTTTTTTTTTTTTTAAATCTTTAGATTAGTATGTCTGTGCCGATATACTGTATATAATCTGCTGTATATGTAGTCTCTGCTCCCTGCTCAGTAGTCTTGCATGTTGAATGTACTTCTGTTTTGCACTGTCATCTATCAGTGCAAGTCAGGTCAGGTCTGATAATTCTAGTTTCTCTGTCAGTCTAATGCTGAGCGCACACACGATAAGACTATCGGACCAATGATGGTCTGTTTATTTTTTTTTTTTTTTTTTTTTTTTTGCATGCTAGTCTCATATCAAAAACCAATAGAATACCAAGTTATGAAAATTCACATAGGACAGAATTCAACTTTTGGAAGTGATGTAATATATTGCAGGGTGGATTTGATTTAACCACTTCAGGCCCGGAAGATTTGACCCCCTTCCTGACCAGAGCATTTTTTTTTTTTTGCGATTCGGCACTGCGTCAATTTAGCTGACGATTGCGCGGTCGTGTGATGTTGTACCCAAACACAATTTACGTCCTTTTTCTCCCACAAATAGAGCTTTCTTTTGGTGGTACTTGATCACCACTGCGTTTTTTATTTTTTGTGCTATAAACAAAAAAAGCCATAATTTTGAAAAAATAAAAAAAAAGTATTTTTTTTACTTTTTGCTATAATAAATATCCCCAGAAAATATATATATAAAAAAAAAAAAACACACTTCTTTCTCAGTTTAGGCCGATATGTATTCTTCTACATATTTTTGGTAAAAAATTCACAATAAGCGTATATTGATTGATTTGAGCAAAAGTTACAGCGTCTACAAAATAGGGGATAGATTTATGGCATTATTATTATTTATTTTTATTGGTAATAGCGGTGATCTGCTTTTTTTTTTTTTATCGTCACTGCGACATTATCAGTGCTATAAAAATGGACTGATTATAATAATACATTTTATTTATAATGCACTTTCCATCAAAAGACCTCAAAGTGCTACATAATTACAATAAAAACAAACAAACCGCTTAATTTACAAAACATTTGCTAAAAAGAAAAGTCTTCAACCCCTTTTTAAAATTTTCAGTAGACTGAGAAACCCTCAAACTATCAGGCAAAGCATTCCACAGACGTGGGGCAGCAGCACAAAAGGCCCTATCTCCCATGGTTTTCAACCTAGTTTTTAGAATCTCTAAACAATTCAAATTAGTTGAGCGAAGGGAACTCGGTAGATTTTGCAATCTAAGAAGTTCCTTAAGATAAGGTGGAGCTTGTCCATGTATGCATTGATGGACAAGAAGAGAGACCTTATACTCAATCCTTGTAGAGACCGACGATTACTGTGTAAATGACACTGGTAGGGAAGGGGTTAAACACTAGGGGGTGATCAAGGGGTTACATATGTCCTAGGGGGTGATTCACACTGTAGGGGGATGGGCTACAACTCACCTGACAGCGATCACTGCTCCCGATGACAAGAAGCAGTAAATCCCTGTCATGTCACTAGGCAGAACGGGGAAATGCCTTGTTTACATAGGCATCTCCCTGTTCTACCACTCTACACCGAAATCGCGTGCTGCCAGCAAACCTCGAGATCCCGGGACCCGCGGGCACTCTCCCATGTTGGGCGTTCGCCCGATAGGTGGCAAATTTAAAGGGACGTACAGGTACACCCATATGCCTGCCTGTGCCATTCTGTGTGCGGCAGTCGGCAAGTGGTTAAATCAAGTCGATTTAAATCATTTTTAAAGAGCAACTGTCATCTCTGTCCCACAGCGGCTCCTCCTCTAACCCACTGTTGACTCCCCGACAGTCCCATTCACTTTAATGGGACGACTGGTGATACGGCAGGGACACAACAAGGTGAGGGACGTGGTGGCAGCAGGTGAGTGGATGCCCGCTAACAGGCGCTGCCATGATGGATCTGAAATGATGATGGATCTGAAATGACGAGTGATCTTTAAATGTAAGGACTTATTCTTGCTGATAGTTAGAATCTTATATATTTGCTAACAAAATAAAGGGTTCCAATTTAGAATAATAAGCTGTCAGGTTAGTAAAACGGTGACATCAGAACCGATTCAATCATAAAGTTTGTAGTGTAAATAGATTTGCAAAACAGTATGATAAAGGACTATTCTTTGCTTTGTTTTATGTTGTGGTTACTGTGAAATTGTGTGAATGCATCAATGCAGTGCATATTATCTCAGCTTGCATTCATTGAATGAGTTTACCAAAAATGTAAATCTTGCAAAATATACAGCCTCATCTACATAACGAAGCTCCATTTCATGCTGAATAAACTCGATTATTAATGTATCTTAAATAGAAAACTATCTTTTAGATTTTTACTCTAAAAGCATTTAATTAAAATAAATTTGATAAAAATCCAAAAAATCGATTTTAAATCAAAGAAATCCGTTATTGATTTATATCCACCCTGATATATTGTAAACTATTCTTTCATTTCCAAGCATGCGTGGTCTCAGTCACACAATTTATTTTTCAGAGAAATACTATACTGATTATGCAAAAGTTGTTATCATACAAGAACATTTTTCATGCTTGTCCCTTTGGATAATTTCACACTGTCCGAAACCATGAATCGGGCTGAGACAGAAGTACAGTTAAAGCTCACTTGTTTAATAATAATAATAATAATAATAAAAAAAAAAAAAAAAAAAGATAAACAGAGTAAAGGTAGTCAAAACATAGCCAGAGCCCAACGGATAGTCAGACAAGCCAAAATGTCAGGGAGCCAGAAATGAGTGTAGTAGAACAGCAAGCAGGATCTGTAGACAGAAGGAATGTCAACCAAGCAAGTCTTTAACAGGAACACAGGAGAGCGTCTCTAGAGATGTGGCCAAGGCGAAGGCAGAGATCACCTGGACTGGACGGCTTAATTAGGCAGGACTGAGGAGCAGGATATCCTTAACCACTTGCCGCCCGCCCTATAGCAAATAGACGGCGGCAAAGTGGTTTCATAATCCTGACCAGACGTCATATGACGTGATCAGGATTATGAGCCGCTGCGCGCCCCAGGCAACTACGATCTCGGTAAAGAGTCTCCGACGGAGACTCTTTACCACGTGATCAGCCGTGTCCAATCACGGCTGATCACAGTGTAAATAGGAAAAGCCGGTGATCGGCTTTTCCTCACTCGCGTCTGTCAGACGCGAGTAGAGGAGAGCCGATCGGCTGCTCCTCTGACAGGGGGGGTCTGTGCTGATCGATTATCAGCACAGCCCCCCCGAGGATGCCCACACTGGACCACCAGGGACACCACCAGACCACCAGGGATGCCAAGGACAAGGTATGCCACCCTAGACCACCAGGGATTGCAGTCAGTGCCACAATGTATGCAAATCAGTGCCCATAATGGATGCCAATCAGTGCCCACAATGGGCATCACTGATTGGCATGCATTATTGATTGGCACTGATTGGCATCCATTAGTACAATATATTATAATACAATGCCGCCTATCAGTTCCCATCTGTGCCGCCTATCAGTGCCTACCCATGCCCACCTGTGCCGCCTACCCATGCCCACCTGTGCCGCCTACCCATGCCCACCTGTGCCGCCTATCCATGCCCATCCATACCAATCCGTGCCAATTTGTGCCACCTATCAGTGCCCATCCGTGTCGCCCATCAGTGCCACCCATCAGTGCCACATATTGGTGTCCATCAATGCCACCTCATCAGTGCCACTTCATTGGTGCCACCTCATTGGTGCCCATCAGTGCCGCCTTATCATTGCCCATCAGTGTAACCCCATCAGTGCCCATCAGTGAAGGAGAAAACTTACTTATTTGCAAAGTTTTGAAACTGAAACAAAAAAAAACATTTTTTTTTTTCAAAATTTTCGGTATTTTTTTTATTTGTTTAGCAAAAACTAAAAACCGCAGAGGTGATCAAATACCACCAAAAGAAAGCTCTATTTGTGGGAAAAAAAATGATAAAAATTTAATTTGGGTACAGTGTAGCATGACCGCGCAATTGTCATTCAAAGTGCGACAGCGCTGAAAGCTCAAAATTGGTCTGGGCAGGAAGGTGTTTAAGTGCCCGCTATTGAAGTGGTTAACAGGTGAGTCACTGTGGAGAGATAGGAGCTGGCAATTAGCCGACAGCTGAGTGACCAACTTTGAGAAGGACGACGCCCCCGAAGCAGCGGATGGCGAGTGAATCGTGTCTCCTGGTACTGTTGGACCTCAGTGGACCACAATACTCTACTCATCCGCCTCTCAGAAGTAGCAGGAGTCACAGGCTCAGATCTTCAATGGTTCACATCCTTCCTAGGAAATCGGTCAAACACAGTGAAACTAGGAGAATTCACCTCTGAAACCAAGGCAGTCTCCTGCGGAGTCCCCCAAGGATCGCCCTTGTCGCCAGTGCTCTTCAACATATACATCCGCCCACTCCTCAATATCATCAGATCATCAGACCTCAGCTTCCACTCGTACGTTGACGATGCGCAACTTTACTTTCGTATCACTGAACAAAAAGACCATCATCAGCAATTAGAAAATTGCCTCGCTCTGATAGACGACTGGATGACCACGAACTCCCTCCGACTCAACGAATCAAAAACAGAGCTTCTCATCCTCCACGCAAACCATAAGTCCCGAACCAAGATCCCCTGGACACCCCCCACCATTTTTGGACAGACCGTCATCCCAAAGACCAAGGCAAAGAGTCTCGGGGGCCATCTTTGACTCGCAAATGTCTATGGATTCCCAAATAGGAGCAGTAGTCAGGGGCTCTCACCATCTGCTCTGCCTGCTGCGCAGACTAATCCCTTTCATCCCACAGAAGGACAAAGCAGTAGTAGTTGGAACAGTCATTAATTCATGGCTTGATTACGCAAACTCCCTTTACTTAGGATTACCCCGATATCAACTTGCGCGCTTACAACTTATCCAAAACATAGTGGGAAGGCTGATAACGGGGAAAAAACCCTGGGAATCAATCTCCCCTACCCTGAGGAGCCTACACTGGCTAACCGTAAAGAATCGAATCGCATTAAAGACCCTCTGCCTCACCCACAAATGCATGCATGGAGACGCTCCTCAATACCTATTCGAGAAAATAAAACACTACACCCCCAACCGCAGTCTTCGATCCTCTAACCAAAACATCCTCCTCGTTCCCAAATCTCGGTAAAAATCTAAGGGGGAACGGAGATTCGCTGTCCAAGGACCATGGCTATGGAACGCTTTACCAACCAACATCCGCTTGGAAGAAAACCTCCAGGTCTTCAGGAAAAAACTCAAGACCTTCCTCTTCTAGAAGCTGGACAATAAAGCTCCGCACAGCGCCTTGATGCGATTTTCAGTTCGCTTTGAGCGCTATACAAATTATTCATTCAAGGAAGGGCTGAGCCCAGCCCTCACGCACATGAACTGTCGTATCTGCTCCTGAGATTGCTGGTTGATTGTGTGTACCAAGTATAAGGCTGGCCATACACAGCAGTGCTGAATGGGAGAGATGGATTCTTTTTCCCCATCTACATTACAGTGTGGATTGAGGAATCTCCACTGTGGCCCATTGTGTTCTGACAGCTGTTGCCCGTGGCTTCCTAAATATCTGAATAGTGGTTGTAGCTGATTTATTCCCTTTCACACAGACGCCCTCAGATTCATCCCAACAGGGGATTCTAGACTGATAGTAGAAAAAAGTGGAAACCACTTTTTTGCAGTAGGTTGCACATGGAATGGACAACGCAAATTAAAGATTTCCCAGCACGCTTACTAGCCAGCCTGTGAAACACCCAAATTGACCCCGTTAAACAGTCCACATTAAAACCAGAGCGTTTTGTTTGCACAAATTTGCAAATATATGTGTAAGCTGCGGTGCCCTATCAAGGCTCCTCTGTATACTGCAGTCATAATTTTCAGAGTCTCCTAAATAGGAGCACATATAGCAGGGGGTAGATTAAGGGCAGGTGTGCCTGGATGGAGCCCACCCCTTCTTAAATGCACAGGGATGCACGTGACACCCAGCAGGCGCACAAAGGCAGCGAAGGCACTCAGTATGTCCCCACACCCAATTCAACCAACTGTACAAGAAAATGGCAACCACGCTAATCTGTAACTGGCCTTTGCAGTAAGATGCACGTGGAAAGGCAACACACAGCACAAACAAGATTGACATGGTCTAAAGCCAGCCATAGACCAAGTGATTTTCTTTCCTACAAACACAGGTTGCAGGAAAAAAAATGGCTTTATTCTCTTCAACACTGTCAGTGTTAATGGGGGGCTCCTTTTTGCATGGCTGTTGTGTTCTCCCAGCAGGGGAAGCGGTCCCTGCCCGGAGCGCACAGTAATTGTAAAATTTGTCATGCTTGTACCTAAATTCATCGATCAAACAACTTCTATGTTCAGCTTGCCCATACGTAGTTCGAATCTCATCTGGATCAGCAGGAACGGCCGAAATTCAAGCGGTCTATGGTCGGCTTAAGTGTGCTGGGAAATCTTTTGTATCGGATCCCAGACTGATTCCCTGCTGAGTTAGATCAGATAATTTTTCCTTCCTCTTGTGATGGAGGAATAATGGACCCATGTATTCCCTATGGGTGGCCAGATCTGCCTGTATCTTCCCTATGGGTGTCCTTGTCCATGTAGTGTTTTCTTTAGATAGACCATCACCGGGACTCTTTGCAGCCCCTTCTTCCTTCTTTAAAAAAAAATATAGAAGAAGAAATTAAAAAATTCTTGTCTTGGACCCCATCTTCCCTCAAGCTTGCTATTACTGCGCCTTCTGTAGGATCCTGGAAAAGTTGAGGATCCCAAATCCCACAGGAAGACGCCTCTGCAAAGTACCGGGGTCTTCAAGATAAGACGCCTTACCGGTCTTTTACTCAACTGTCCCAGAAACCAAAGGTTTTTGCTGAGCCTCTTTGATGCTGAAGTTCTGCTTGGATTTTTCTTTCTTGAACCTGCTGTATTCTCAATTTAATCAATTCATTACCAGTGGAGAATTTGAATGCCAATTTCTTTATTTCTTTTTTTTGCAATTCCTTTATTTTCAAAAAGTTGCAGTTTACGATCAGAAAAGAGAAATATAGTAAAAAGGCATATTCAAACAACCTTGAAGGTCCTGCAAAAGATGTCCAAATGCCGACAGACCTAGCATATCATGGCATGGATGGGCATATAAAACAGTACAGGTTTGAAAATAGCCATTTGCTCACATGGCATATATAGCTAGGACATGAGAGACCTAGAGCAGAGATTCAAACACCGACAACTGTGTGACTATTTATAACAGAACAATGTACCAGGAAGCCGTGGATCCAGGTGGTCAGTATGACACAGAAGGTGTGTATTATGACAAATATAATGCATATTAATAATCAGATGTGATATAGTACCCAAGACTAAGCCAGATAGAAGGGATAGGTGAAAAACAGACAAGGAAGGGGGAAAGAAAATGGTGGAGAGAGAGAAAAAAAATGGGGGGGGGGGGAGAGAGAGAGAGAGAAAGTCAGAGGAACAGAAGTTAGGTACTGGGTATCTGCATGCTAATATATATATATATTATATTATATTATATATATATATATATATATATATATATATATATATATATATATATATATATATTTTTTTTTATGATATTGATAAACTTGAGGTCTGTCTATCAACACAAATTGTGTGGGGGGGGGGGGGAAGCCTTGGCCCCGCAGAGTGCAGAAAATGAGCCACCCCATGGCAGAAAAAATCTCGAATGACCGGGAATAAGTTGGATTTCCTGGTGGGGAAGACAGATCGTGAAATTCGGAATTTACTGCAGGATGTGGATATAGGAAGGGGTTGTGTTATTCAATCTATTTGTATACTTCCGAATGTGAAAAGTAATTTTTGGGGTGGGTGATTTAAGTATGCTTGGAGGAATAAGTTGGGGATTTTCTTTTAGTGGTTGTCATGTTGGTAACCTCTGACCCGGCCAGACATTTGGACTCCCAGGCACTGACAGGGCCTGCACCTTGCTAATCATTAGACAGGAGCCAGCCTTTTCAGATAAATTCCTCTAACAGCTGGCTTGGGTACTAATCTAGTACAGGGCTGACCTTTCCTATTGAATTTTCCAGTAGTAGTCTTAAAGGGATCTACAGTGTATTTTTAGTGTGTTCACATGCTGGGTTAGTATTGGAAAGTTTACTTGTAGGAGATTTGGGACGTAAACATTTTGACATGATTTTGTTTAAAATGCAATATGCTGTCTGTACAGATCTGTTTTTATACAGCTACTGTGTGTAGGCTGTCACCATTCGCTTTATGAATTAAGTGTATCTAAACCTTTAGAGCTGGAGATGCGGAAGGGTTAGACCCCCTGCAAGGGTGAATATTACCCTCTGTTCTGGTGACCATTGTTACTGGGACAGCACTGGACAAATCCCAAATGTTAAGATTGTCCTCTGAACAGGAACAGAGGTGTAATTTTCCAATGGGGACACACGTTCTAATGACAGCTATTGTTGTCATTTTGCCTGTTATTGGCGGAAACTCACCTTCATTCGGATCGGATTGCTTTCTCACTGGCTGAAACAATGCAGAGCCTCCCTAGACAGTGAGGATATTTTATTTATACATACCCCCATCAAATCATTCTCTGCAGCTATTACCTTTTGTACCACCACCCCTCCCTTTAGAATGTAAGCTCTACGAGCAGGGCCCTCTTGTACCTTTTGTATTGTACTGTAATTGTGTTGTCCCCCTATACATTGTAAAGCGCTGTGTAAACTGTTGGCGCTATATAAATCGTGTATAAAATATATATGTAATACATACACACAGTACTGTGTGGGAAAAAAATGCTGTGAATTAGAAATAGAAGTGTTATAGTGATATTAAAATCTTTTTTTATTTTTTTATTTTTTTTTGTTTAACCACTTTCAGACCCGACCAATTTGCTGGTCAAAGACCAGACCACTTTTTGCGATTTGGCACTGCGTCGCTTTAACTGACAATTGCGCGGTCGTGCGACGTGGCTCCCAAACAAAATTGACGTCCTTTTTTTCCCACAAATAGAGCTTTCTTTTGGTGGTATTTGATCACCCCTGCGGTTTTTATTTTTTGCGCTATAAACAAAAATAGAGCGACAATTTTGAAAAAAACGCATTATTTTTTACTTTTTGTTATAATAAATATCCCCCAAAAATATATAAAAAAAAACATTTTTTTTCCCTCAGTTTAGGCCGATACGTATTTTTCTACATATTTTTGGTAAAAAAAAATCGCAATAAGCGATTATTGATTGGTTTGCGCAAAAGTTATAGCGTTTAGAAAATAGGGATAGTTTTATAGCATTTTTATTAATAATTTTTATTATTTTTTTTTTACTAGTAATGGCGGCGATCAGCGATTTTTATTGTGACTGCGACATTGTGGGGGACCCATCGGACATTTTTGACACATTTTTGGGACCATTGTCATTTATACAGTAATCACTGCTATATAAATGCAGTGATTCCTGTGTAAATGACACTGGCAGTGAAGGGGTTAACCAGTGGGTGGCAGTGTAGGGGTTAAGTGTTCCTAGGGGTGTGTTACTAACTGTGGGGGGGTTGGGCTTTCATTTCGTGAACACTGATCTCTGCTCCAATCACATGGAGCAGAGATCAGCGTCACTAGTTGCTAGGCAGAATGGAGAAATGTTGTTTACAACGGCACTTCTCCATTCGGCCGCTCCGTGAGACGATCGTGGGGATGCCCGCGGCGATCGAGTCCGCGGGTCCCGCGACCGGACTCACGGGGGTCCCGACCGGCGCGCTCCCGATGGCAGGGCGGCAAATTTAAAGGGACGTACATGTACGCCCATTTGCCTGCCCGTGCCATTCTGTCGACGTACATCGTCGTGCGCTGGTCGGCAAGTGGTTAAAAAAACAAAACAAAAATGTTATACTTACCTGCTCTGTGCAGTAGTTTTACGCAGAGCATCCCATATCCTTCTCTTCTTGGGTCCTTCGCTGGCCCTCCTGGCCCCTCCCTCCTACTCCCCACAGTAAGCGGCTTGCTATGGTTAGGTAGCCAAGCTGCTGCTCTCTTTGTCCATTCAGACATGGAGCTAATAAAGGGTCTGGAGGATATTAGTTATGAGGAAAGGTTGTGAGCACTGAACTTATTCTCTCTGGAGAAGAGATGCTTGAGAGGGGATATGATTTCAATTTTCAAATACCATACTGGTGACCCCTCTATAGGGATAAAACCCTATTGTGGATGGGAGTTTAACAAGACATGTGGCCATTCATTAAAATTAGAAGACAAGAGGTTTAACATTAAACTACGTAGAGGGTTCTTTACTTTAAAGCCTTATACACACGATCGGACTTTGTACAACATATCCTGTGGATTTCTGTACAAAGGGCGTTGCCCGTGAACTTGTTAAGCATACACACGATTGGACTTTTTCAGCCAACTTTCATCAAATCACATGTTTTTTTTTTCTTCTGCTCATTACCGCCACCTTTGGCCAACTTCTGTATTGTTGTCTGATCTTTTGCATTGGCTCTGAGCATGCGTGTTTGTAAAGTCCGATGGTTTTCTGTACACGCGATCGGACTTTGCTCCATCGGACTTATGTTGTCGAAAAGTTTGTCTGTTCGCACAGCCATTTGTCCGATGAAAACCAAAAAAGTTTGTCCGATGGAGCATACACACGGTCGCGTGTTGCCTTTAAAACAGCTAATTTGCATGTTTGTTTTCAAAAAGTCCGATTGCATATGGGCCTTAAGAGTGGAAAGGATGTGGAATTCTCTTCCACAGGCGGTGGTCTCAGTGGGGAGCATCAATAGTTTCAAAAAACTATTAGATAAGTACCTGAACGACCGTAACATACAGGGATATACAATGTAATGCTGACATATAATCACACACATAGGTTGGACTTGATAGGCTTATGTCTTTTTTCGACCTCACCTACTATGTAACTATGTAGTGTGACAGCAATGTATGCATTTTCCTACGTTGACATTTGTTGGATACTTCTGTTTTATTTTGAATGGACTGTCTATGTACCTCAAGGCATGGTCTTGCACGATTTTTTAAAATGCAGTGCTTGACAACACTTGGCATCATTGGCAGATATGTGTTGGGGTGCAATTGACAATGAATGACCATGTACTGAGCCGCATCGTACCATATACTGTTGGTTTTGGCATAAGATAATGTGTTGGCACTCATGTTGTGGTGTGAATGAGAGCCCTAGGAGAATACTAAAGGCCTAATACACATGGGCATAAAAAAAAAACACAGTTTAAGTGAGTTTAGCAAAGTGTAGCATTGGGTGGTGGTTGGGCGTATATATTTATTTAATTGGCCAGAATTTTTCATTTCTGCCCACTTAAATAATTAAACATTGAAGTGCTAAGCACGATTGGCATGTAGGCATATTTAGAGACCTTTAACTGCGTTTGACTTTGTATGCCCAAAAGCTCCTGTCCTAAATGCGATTCTTCTGCGTTCATAAGGAGTTTTGACTGCCTCCAAACTCTACTGCTTCTAAACTTCTCTAAAAGCCTATGTAGACATTCAGCAGGGACCAGCCGAGATGTATGGGCAGCCTGAATGTACCCAAGTTGATTGATTATTAATATCGACTAATATAGCTGCTAACAATAATCATTGGTTTCTCCTGACAGGTTATGTCTTTCCCCAACCCCCTTGCCGGGAGATCACAATGGCTTAGTGGGATGGATTCCCCCATAGACGCTGACTGTGTTGATGGGGGGGGGGGGGGGGAATGCGGGGCGGTGCGCTTACGGGACGTTAGGAAAAGTCCTGCAAGCAGCATCTTTGGGGCGGTTTGGGAGTGCTGTATATTGAAATGAATATGCAGCGCTTCCTAAGCGCCTAAAAAGTGCTTCGGAAGCGCCACAACAGGGGCATTTTTAACCCAATCTTTGGCGCTAAAAACGTCTCAAAAGCACTACTTAAACAGCGCTAAAACGAGCAACGCTTTAGTGTTGCCGGGGCTCAGTGTGGAAGGGGTCTTACTGTGGTGTGGTGTTGCATTGCAGTTGGTTACTGCACAATATAATTTTTTTTTTTATTATTTTTTTTTTTTATATATAATCTTTATTTTTTGGTTGAACATACAAAACATATAATGCACAATAGAGTCAGCAACGTATCATTATTGAGGGTGTTAAGTGGCTTTTCTAGCCGAAAAAACTGATGTTGTACAACGTCTGAGTAAAGCAAGAAGCAATAACCATAAAAACTGGGTGGATATGGGGAGGGGGATGGGGAACAGGGTTATACCGGCATCGTTTTACAGCATGGAGGAAGTGACCCCAGACAAGACTCGCATCTCCTCGCAGCTTTCAGCTCTTTTATTGGTGCACATCACCGCCCTGAAGCCATCCGCGTCCCAACAAATACTCCACCCTGGAGAAGGGCTAAAGAGCCTCCATCATATCTCCATCTGGGGGGGGGGGGGGGGGAGCATCTCTCGGGCCCCCTCTACGGCCTTCTTGGGTATAGGTCCTACCGTGACACCAGGGCCTCCATGTCTGTCCTCCATCCAATAAAACTGTCAGAGTGCTGGGAATATAGTGGCTAAAGGGATGAAACATATCAACACATTACAAAGGGTGTGCGGCACCTTGGAGTTGTTCTCCATTGTAGGCCTTGTGAACCGCAGAGAGGAAAAGAGGGGCACAGGTCATTTCACTGTGATTAAGGTTGGTAAGACACCATGATCGGGTATACACATCACCACCCACTGCCCTCTTCAGCTTCAGTGAGGGCTCTGCTAACTCCAACAGCGCAACATCCAGGATAGATGGCATTGGGTCCGTTTTGGCAGTATGATTCCGCCACTGAGCCCAAATACCGTTCGCTCCTATCCTTGCACCTCGCTACCCATTCCTCCCCCTCCCTAATTTCATCCACCTTCTTAAACCACTCGGTTATAGTAGGGCTCTGCGGGCGTTTACAATATTTATTTTGAATAGCACATCTCCTCCTCACTCCTCCCCCAGTAATGTTCTAACATGATTTTGTAGTGCTCTGTGTTGGCAAAAATGGTCCATGTCCATTTTGTTTATGTTTGGGGCATT
Organism: Lithobates pipiens; assembly: GCF_037356315.1. Lineage (NCBI taxonomy): Eukaryota > Metazoa > Chordata > Amphibia > Anura > Ranidae > Lithobates > Lithobates pipiens. The sequence goes on along the minus strand of NW_027507758.1, from coordinate 550,391,601 downwards.
GTCAGCTCATTTATTTTAATAGACTGTCTTGATGGAATGCATGTGCATCAACGTAATGCACCAAGACTAAGGATGAGCTCAGGTGTGTTTGCAAACAGCACGTTCAGAGCCCGCCAGGAAGTTGGCACTGCAGAGCGCTAATCACAAGCAGGGGGACATTGCCCCGATACGCGGTTGCAGAGTTCGGGAAATGTTTCACTGCCTGTGATTTGCGCTTCCCAGTGCAAGACTGCCTGTGATTAGTGGGCTCTGCACGTGCTGTTTGCGAACATGCCTGAGCGCATCCTTAACCAGGACACAAAGGTGTGAAAGGGCTGCCATGACACAGCAAAAGAACCTGCCCGATGGAGTGCACCACAACTCATGGTGGGTGAGTTTATGAGAACTAGAGCAAAGACTCTTGAACAGCTGTGCATGGTAACCAATCTGTTTCTAGCATCAGCTTATTGCGTTAAGTTTGAAAATGAATGCTAGAAGCTGGTTGGTTGTCATGCACATGTGCTCCAGAATCTGGCTGCTCCTATTTTAGAAAATTCCCCTCATTTATGTGCATTGTGGTACTCAATTTGTACCTACTGTAATGTGCATCAGAGTTCTGAATGAATGGCACCGCAGAGAGTGTCATGTATTACAGTACAAATCTTTCTTTAAACTAGCAGTGGGAAAATGACAGCTTGAAGCTAATTGGCTGGCTGCAGTTTGTTCATCTTTGACAGTATGAAAGAGAAGGCTCACAAGGGAATCCCGTTCTTTCTTTCTTCCCCTTTTTTTTTTTTTTTTTTTTTTTTTGTAGGGCAGGGTAGAAAAATATGGAAAAACAAAAAACTGGTTGCTAGAGACGCCACTGGCAGTTCTTTCAAACACAGTCATAGGTTCTGATCGTCCCTTTTTTATATGTAGGGTAGTCATGCAATCAGATAGGCAGCAATTGCTTCTGCCATTGGGTAATAAAATCAAGCATAAAGCTTAGATCTCGGCCAGGAAAGGGTGAATCTGTTTAAATGTAAAGGGAGGAGAGGCAGGCAGAGGTTTGTGATTGTGAAATGTGCTGGTGATTGCAGACCATAGTTCCACCCAATCGAATAATCTGTTAGTCCATGTGGTGGAGTTCTGTGCATTCGGCTCCATCGCTGGCCGTGCCGATCAGGAAGAGCTAGAGCAGTGATGCATGTTCTAAGCAAGGGGCCAGACCTGCTTGTTCTCTGAGGGACCTTCAGAATAGATAGTTCTAGCTTAGCAGTCTTCTAGCATCCAGGCAAGCTGAGTATTATGATCAGGTGGGTCAATTCTATTGCATTTGGGTGGCTTATATCTCTATCCTGATTGTGTTCAGTGTTTGGTTACTGGTTGTTTCGTTGAAGATTATATTTAGTGTTTTTTCCTCTTCTATTGATATGGTTTGGCTCCTGGTAATTGATCTGATCATTTGCTTGTATCTCAGTATGTTTCAATGCTCTTTAAATTCACGGTGGCCTCGTCTTATTGTGATACTCTCATTGGCTAAATGATTACCTAGTCTTGTCAGTTTTGTTCTTATTGGCTAGTGGATTGTGTACTTCTGTGAACAGGATGCTCGAGGAATTTCTTCGACTATCATGGCCTTTCTCAACCCTGGTAACATGAAAGAACCCCTGAAATAACTTTAAGATCTTAAGGAACCCCTGGCAATAATTAACACGTCTACAGTTCTAGGTACATTAGCATGGTGGTTATTGGAAAGAATGCCCTCCTAAGGCTTCATGTACACTAGCCTACACTGGCAGCTCCTAAACTTGAGTTTAGGAGCTTTTGATATTTTTTTGCCAAAGTTCTTAAATTCCATTAATATCTGTGTCAATGTACACATAGGCTTTTAGCAGAGTTTGGGAGCTGCTTTGGTGTAAGTGGGCTTCAACCTTTCTCTCTTGGTCATGGCTGCGGTTAATGTAGGCTAATGTACACGAAGCCTTACAAATAGCCAAAAAGATCATTGGTGTCTGTGGTTTCTTATCCTAGATGCACAATTGCTCATTGCCAAATGGAACCTCTGGCAACTACTAGAGCTGTCTATTTCAACGTGGATGAACCCTTGAAATAATGTTCTAGGTTCAGGGAACCCTTAATACTTACTATATCAATAGTTCACAGTACATTGGTCACTGGGAATAATGCCCCTTAAAGTGGTTGTATACTCAAATTTATAACTTTTACCTACAGGAAAGCCTATAATAAGGCTTACCTGTAGGTAAAAAAATATATCTCCTAAACCTGTACGGTTTAGGAGATATTCCACTCGGTATGAGCCGCTGACTGCAGCGACGCATGCGCACAAGGGGATTCTCGGCCTGAAAATCCGGCAGTGGCCGGCCGGAATGAAATCTCCCGCGTGCATGCCGGAGCCGTGATACCCGGAAGAAACGCAGAGGGAGCATGTCAGCTCCCTCGGCGTGGATCGGGCCAGATGTCGGGGCCTCGTTCTAAGGTAAGTATTTCATAATGAGCTAGTATGCGGTGCATACTAGCTCATTATGCCTTTTGCTTTGCAGGTTTAAAAAAATAAATAAAAAAAATTGCGGGTTTACTACCGCTTTAAATGTGTGGTCATTGGGAGTAATCCTCCCTTAGAGATAAATAAACTAAAACAATCATTGGAGTCAGTGGTTACCTACCTGAGAGGCAGGAATTGCCCATTGCTCCAGGAACCCCTCGCAACCTTTTGGAGGAATCTTAGGGCTTCTATTTGAGACAGGCTGCCTTAAAGAAATTCTGCTCGAGAAAGACTAGACTAGAGGCTGGCCTAGTGTGTTTAGAGATTCGTTTTTTAAGGCTGGGTTCACACTATTGCGAATTGGATGTGTGCTTCCCCTCATCCAAATCACATAGCAGGAGCTTGTGACCAGGTTTCTAAGGAGCTGAATTGCACATCTCCATAGCTGCTCCGGAGTGAATTGCACAAGAGTCCTGTGCGTCTTTTGGTCCGTTTTCAGGTCCGAATAAAGCCAAAAATTTGGGCTGAAATCTGACCTGAAACTGTGAATGGAGATGCATTGGACTTCTGCAAGCCGCTGCGTTCTTCAGTGTGAACTTGTCGGGGCTGGGCCCAGCCCTTCCTTCTCAGAGCTAGCCGCTCAGCTGTCGGCTAATTGCCAGCTCCTATCTCTCCACAGTTACTCAGCTGTTGATTATATCCTGCTCGTCAGTCCTGCCTACTTAAACCATTCAGCCCAGTGGATCTCTGCCTTTGTCAACATCACGTAAATTATTTCCTGCAATCCTGTTCAAGACTTGCTTTGCTGACATCCCTTCTGGCTCCGGATCCTGCTTGCTGTTCCACTACATTGATCGCTGACTTCTGGCTTAGCTGACTTTCCGTTCCGGTTACTGAACTTTGGCTATGTTTTGACTACGTTTTGTTCTTTTTACTTTTATGATTTAACTGTACTTCTGTCTCGGCCTGATTTCTTGGTTTCTGACAGAACCCAGCCTAAAAGTCCTGCAAAGGCTTTAATGCCTGGTACATACAATGAGATTATCAGACAAATGATTATCTTTTTTTTTTTTGTGTTTTAAATCGAAAATAAAGATGTTACTAAAGTTATGAAAGTTCTCGTACGGCAGAATACAAATTCAAAAGTGATGTCATGTATTGTATTGTATTTTTTTAATTGTATTTTCGGAAGACAACTGTAGGCTGGGTTCACACTATTGCCTGATGCAGCTCAGGACCAAATTTTTTTCCTGAATTTGTCCCTGAAACAGCATGTATGAACCAGCTCCTTAGGAGATTGTGACCAGCTCTTTGTTATACCAATTGGATGCTGGGAAACCCACATCCAATTTGCACTTGTTTGAACCTAGCCTAAGCGAAAATCGTACGATCTGATGTACGAGAAACGCCTTTCGTGCATGTCCCATTGGATAATTTTGCATGAATTGTCATGATTGGCTCTTGACAACTGTGAGCTAACAATCAGATTATCTTACAATCGCTTTCTAAGAGGTATTTTTCGTATGATTTTCTGATTGGGTATACTGGCCTTAACACTCTCCTTGGCCAGGTGGTGTTTTTTTTTGTCATGGATGTCATGGTTTCTGTGTCTGTGACATTTCAATAACTAATGAAAAGTAAACCATGCGATGTGTTGTAACAACAGGCCGCACCTCCAACCCACACCAGTGGTTTTCCCTTTCTATGTAGCACAGGAACACAGCCTACCTACTCAATGCTTATGTTTTTCATTCAGATACTGCTGTAGTACAGTACCAACCCATGGTCACATTTTTATGAATATTCACATTAAAATTAGTTTCTTTGGGGGACAAAATAATTAGGCGGATTAGAAGACCTTGTCAGATCTTTATTCACTTCCTCAGTGTGAGGACAGTCTACAATACATGCAGCTTTTCCACCCTTCCTTGCATTAAAATGATTGAAAACCTGTTTGTTATTTTTATTAAAAAGGAAAAAAAAAACTGTTATACTTACCTGCTCTATGTAATAGTTTTTGCACAGAACAGCCCCGATCCTCCTCTTCTGGGTTCCCCTGCCGGTGCTCCAGGACCCCTCCTTTTCATCGGGTGCCCCCACGAAAACGCACTTTCCCTAGGGTCACCTGTGCATGCTTGCTCCTGAGTCCCACTGCTGCGTCCATTGACACAGCGGACCCTGCCCCGCCCCTCGCTCCCATGCCACAGCTTTTTGACAGTAGTGGGATCCAAAGGCTCCTGCTGCCATCAATCTGTCCAGTGAGGAGAGAGACAGCGACTCTAGCAGCTGGGCTCGTGCACGTTGCTGGATCGGATCGGGCTTAGGTAAGGAAACACGGTGGCGGGGGGAAGCTGCAACACAGAAGATTTTTCATCTTCATGCATCGAATGCATTAAGGTGAAAAAACTTAAAGCGGAGTTCCAGGCTTTTTTTTCGTTTATTAAAAGTCATCGGCCACAAAAAGTGTAGATGCTGACTTTTAATAAACAGACACTCGCCTCCAGAGTGGTCTCGGTCCAGTGATGCGGCCGCACGGAGCCTTGCTCCTCTTCCCCCTCCTCTCCCTGGTGCCGCCATTGAAATTGTGGGCACCCGGCTGTGACAGCTTGTGGCTTCACAGCCGGGCACGCGCTGCACATGAGCGAATCGCGCTGCACTCTGAATGGACAATCTTCTGGGATCTGTGACGAGTCCCACAAGATTGCCGAGTGGGAGGGGCCGGCTAGGGGGAGAGAAGGGGGCAAGGAGTGCTAAAACAAAACTTTCACTTTTGGGTGGAGCTCCGCTTTAAGGCTTTAGTACCACTTTTTAAGCTCACCACACACTTTGCACTGCAGCTATGCAATGTCTGTACAGTCTCCTTTAGATTTACCAAAACTATGTTTTATAATGAGATATCTGAACTGTAATCAAGTTGTGCCCAACAAGCCAGGGCCTTGCATAGTTGGGAGATCTAAAGGAGATTGTACAGTCAAATTGTAATGTGTGGTGAGCATTAAACGGATTACTGGAGCAGGTCGGGCACTTTTGTTTAGTGTAAAATCTGTTCCAGGGGGCATTGGGGGTTATTTATTAAAAATGAAGAGTGCAAAATCTGGTGCAGCTCTGCATAGAAACCAATCGTCTTCCAGGTTTTATTGTCAAAGGTCAGTGAAGCAAGCTGAAGTTAGGAGTTGATTGGCTACCATGCACAGCTGCACTAGATTCTAAGTGCTCCAACGTTGGTAAGTCAACCCCATTGAGACTTTTGTATTGTGCAAACTTGTCTGACCATTTTCTAATGTCTATAGCCAGCTTGCTACTGACTATAGAAGGGCAAAAAAGTCCCCGAGGTTAACAAGTGAGGGGATATGTGCTTGTCCTCACATTGATGGGGTGCTGTGACCATCCACCATCCTTGTCCGACACTGACAGTAGTGCACACTACATAGCGGGAGACCTGCCAATGGGTGGAAACATCTTTTTTGTTATAGAGATCACCTTTCTTTAGGTGGACATGCTCTTTATTGCCACAAGGGTGACCAAAAACAGTATGGTTATTGCTAGCAGAGCTTGTTGACTGGAGCATAATTCTATTGCAAGTTTGTGTTCTTGTCTGACATTATCAGCACTCCATTCTAGGGAATACATTCCCCAGTAATTTTCACTTGTGGTCCTTCTCAGATTGGCCATAGATCCACTTGGTGTCACTAAACCCATATCATGAAGGACTATCAATACATGGTGTATTGCATGCTTTTCATACTCACTACGAGATCCGTTTTCTGTATTATGCAAAAATCCTGGTTGATCCTGCTGCTCTCTGTCTCCACCTTCTGTTCATGTCCCCAATTCAGCTAGGGATTTTGCAGCTGTACTGGCAACTCTGCACATGCTCAGTTTTCAGTTTCTATGCTGAGCATTTTCTTTCTACAACATCTGAGCAGCCCATGTGACTATAGAGTCACACAAGTGGGCGTATACACAGTGGCAAATGACGGGTTACTCCCTCCCTCCTCCTCCATGCCCACTAACCAGCTAAACACAATGGGAGTGGGATATTACATGTAGATTAATGGTGGCTTCACCTCCCTCTTATTGTTAGACACAAGCTGGAGGGGCGTGACACTGCCTGTGACGGGTAGAAATTCAACTACACCATGTTTTTGCCAAAAAATTAAAAAATATTTGTTTTTAAATATTTGTATGACAATTTAAAGAGGAAGTAAACCCTGATGAGTTTACTTCCTCTTTCATTCCCTGCAAAGGCAAAGCATAATGGACTACTATGCAGCGATGTCACCCCTGTCCCCTGTAGTCCGGCGCATCCATCTTCTCGGTGGGGTCTCGCAGCTCCGCCGCTGTCATTCGGCGAAGCCACGATGACGTCGCTCCCGCGCATGTGCACGGGAGCCGACACGCGCGGCAGCTCCGTTGTTGAAAATGCCGCGCTCAATGCGCCTGCGCGCCGCTGTCTACGGGCAAATATCTATTAAACCGTATAGGTTTAGGAGATATTTCTTGGACCTACAGGTAAGCCTTAATCTAGGCTTACCTGTAGGTCAAAGTGTGTTGTAAGGGTTTAATAAGGGTTTGATATTCATTTTTTATTCTTTTATTTTTAGCATGCGACCAGCAGCAGATGACTAGAAGCTTCTCCTGCTTATGTTTCCTTGCAGACAGGCTGGGTCATGGGACAGCTGTATATTAATTCGGGAAATGGTACTTAGATGTGTGTTTGTTTGTTTTGTTTGTTTTTTTGTTTTTTTAATTAAAATAATTACAGTGCCATCGTCCACATATAGAAACATTACGTGTTTAGTATCACTTTAAGCCAAATATGTTCCACAATTTCCATTATCAGTCCGAATGCAAGGAATTTGGAAGACTTGATTTTGTTCTGAACATCGTGTCATCATTTCGGTGAACAGAACCTTCTTGACGTCCTTCAGCTTGATGGGCTGGTGGAGGAGCCTAGACTGCGCGTTCTGCGAGCAGCTGCATCTATGTACAAACATTTCAAGCTACATTTAATGTGGAAATGAGATGCGTGCAGAAACTTCTAAAGAACATGTAATTTTGTCGGCAGCACCGCGATCAAACGAATGGATTCAGCTGACTGTCTGTATAACATCTTATTGTTCCAGGAGCACTTGTCATGTGGGGGGCGTTCCTGGCAGAGGAAGTTACAAAGCTATATTTGTCACTACCGTGCCTTCGCTTAATTATACTGCATTGCATGTTTGTTTCATGACTTGGGGTATCCATAGACTGTTTTAAAAAAAAAATTAACGTGTAATTTTTCCCAAATGAATTGCGTTTGAAAGACCGCTGCCCAAATACCGTGTGACATAAAATATTGCAACAACCGCCATTTTATTCTCTAGGTCTCTGCTAAAAAAATAAAAAAAAAATATATATATATATATATATATATATATATATATATATATATATATATATATATATATATATATATATATATATATATATATATATATATATATATATATATATATATATATATTATACACACACACATATACATACATACACATATACATACATACACATATACATACATACACATATACATACATACACATATATATATATACATATATTTGGGGGTTCTAAGTAATTTTCTAGCAGAAAATACTGGATGTAAGCAACACATGTCAGAAAAGAGTTAGTCTTTTAAGGGTTAAACAGATTTTCTAAACACCCTAGTTCATTCCTTTGATAAGTAGAAACATCTATCTCTTTGCTTCTATTATCAGCATGTTCTCAGACTTGGTAAGCTGCCCAGATAGGAGAGACTCAATTCACTCTGACAGGGAGGCTTCAGGCAACTTGCATTGAATTCTATTCGACCCCTTTCACACTGGAGGGGTTTTTCAGGCGCTTTAGCGCTAAAAATATTGCCTGAAAAAAACCTCAGCTGCAAACCCAGTGTGAAAGCCTGAGTGCTTTCACACTGAGGCACTGCACTGGCAGGGTGTCAACAAAAAGTCCTGCAAGCAGCTTCTTTGCAGCACTGCAGGAGCGGTGAATACACTGTGCCTATAGTGCCCCTGCCCATTGAAATCAGTGGGCAGCGCTGGCAAACCGCCGCTGCAACAACATTTTGCGGACGGTTTTAACCCTTTTTTGGCCACTAGCAGGGGTTAAAACTGCCCCACTAGTGGCCGAAATTGGGCCACTAAAACGACGGTAAAGCGGCGCTAAAAATAGCGCCTCTTTACCGCCGACACCTGGTGGTCCAACTGTGGGTGCTTGGCGATTGGTGGTGCGCTCTGTCCCTGGGAAACAACGTATCACCGATATCGGTAAAGAGCCGATGATGAGGTTCTTTTAAAGAGGAAGTAAACCCTGATGAGTTTACTTCCTCTTTCGTTCCCTGTTAAGGTAAAGCATAATGGACTACTATGCATCGCAAGAACGGTGCACAGTACTGACATCACCAAATATTCTGCGACTAGCAGTCAGGGGCAGCAGTGCCTTAGATCTCAGGCTACAGACACACAGCTATGAGGCACACTTGCATACCATGAAGTCCACAGATGTTTTTCAGGAGGAATTTTGGACAAAGGGTACATTTTTATAGGGTATTTCTAAAGGAGAAATTCACGTTTTTAGAAAAAAAATACTGTACATTTTTTTCGGGTAAAAAAGCTGCAGCATTGGGTACCTGTTCCACCCTAAAAACAGGTGGAACATGTAATATGTTTCCAAAGGTGAACTTATCCTTTAAAGTGGTTATAAAGCCAGAAGGTTTTTTTTTTTTTTTTTTTTTTTTTTTTTTTTTTAATCTTTATGCATTAAGATAAATCTTCAGTGTGTAGCAGTCCCCCTAATACTTATCTGATCCCCCATCTACATCCAGTGATGTGCAAAAGTACCTTGGCCCTCCAGTACTCTCTTAAATGGAAACGTCACTCAAAATACCATTCATTTTCTCCCATCCGCCCAGCCTGTATAAGAGGTGTAGGTGTTCTGGGGGAGGAGAGAAGCTAGTATTGTTTTTTGCCAGTAAGCGCTCGAACGTTGCTACAACGTTGATGTTTGCCACATACAGTCCTTCACTTATGTATGGTATGGTATGTTGGAAGCTTGTTAAAACTAGTGTGCTGTCTTAGAGCTATCCTTGGAGGGTACCCTTTAAAGCTCCGCTTTTTGGAACCCCCATTGCGGGCATAGAAGGGAGTCTATGCCTCTTCCCGCCCCACCTCGCTGTCTACTGGGACACACATGGGTCCCAGAGACAGCGCGGACCATTCTGATTGCGCTGAGCGACATGCGCAGTATGGAACCCGGGAAGTGAAGCTGCAAGGCTTAATTTCCTGATTCCCTAACCGAAGAGGGTGGTGGCAGCATCCGAGGGATGGTAAAATCTTGGGTGCCGACGTCACTGGACCCCGGGAAGTAAGTGTCCTTATTTTAAAAGTCAGCAGCTGCAGCATTTGTAGCTGCTGACTTATATAAAAAAAAAATTGCCGGACTCCTGCTTTAAGAACCCTTTCACGCTGCCAGCACCTGGGTGTCGGTGGTAAAGCGTCTCGTTTCAACTTGGTTTTTGCAACGCTTTTCGAGCGCTAGTGGGGAGCGTTTAACCCCCGCTAGTGGCCGAATAAAGGTTTGAAAGCGCCTCTGCCGAGGCGTTTTGCAGGGGCTTCAGCTATATACATGGCTCCTAAAGAGAGCCTCAAAGAAGCTGCTTGCAGGACTTTTTTTGACATCCTGCCAGCGAGGGCTTTCATGCCGGGATTGCAGATGAGGTATTTTTTCAGGTGCTATTTTTAGCGCTAAAGTGCCTGAAAAACGCCTCCAGTGTGAAAGGGGTCTAAAAGCTCACACTGTCAGTCTAATTTGAACCTGCAGCTGGTATGTGGTACTCGCTGTAATGACACAAGCTTGATTAGGGAAAGAATGCCTTTGATTTAAGGAGCATACAAGGGATCTAAAGGGTGTTTTTTTGTCTTTTTAATATTAGGGTTCCCTGGACTTTAAGTTGACTAGACAACTTGCTGCAATAGATGAGTAATCTCCAAGGAACTTGCTTCCCAGCCCATGCCGGGTGTCCTCTGTATGACAGTGACAGAGCCATTTCAAGTGTTAAATTCTGGCACTCTCTGGCCTTTACAGCCTCCACATTACTGCTGCCAAGGAGGCCTGCCAACTGCTTGGCACCATGCCTTGTATTGTGTACCAGCGTCCTGGAATTTGGTTGGTTATTCAAAAGTCCAACTCTATTGTTGCTGTGCAAGTTTTGAAAGCATAACTTCAGAGAAATAAAAAAAAGCATATTTATCTCATTAATGTGTTTTATTCATCAATTAAAAAATAATTACATACAAATGAAACAGTATATATATTAACTCCCCTTACTACCATGCATCAGGACTCTGAGTAATAATGCCCCAGTGCCAGCACCGTGAGCTTATCAGACTCGATTGTATTGCACAGTGCTGTTGACTCCTGACCTGAATTTACAGGTCCTTGGGGAGTGGACACAGGGGGACATCTTGGAGGGTAACTCCACTTTGGTGGAGAAAATAATCTGGTAAGCCACAGTGCATAAGTGTGAAAGCAGCCTTATAGGGGGCTCAGGGACAGCCTTATATTTGTGGTTTGGCTGCGGTAAAACCCTGTAAATTATTGTGGCCAGCGATTGGTTATCAAATCACTTTACCCTCACTCTTCAAAAGGTTGAACACCCCTGCATTCATTGAATGTTATTACAAATTACATTTCCTTTTCAATCAGTGCCACTGTAATTTTCTGTAATATTGGTGTAAGAAACCAATTGGTGTATTCACACCCCTGGAAATATCCTTTACTGCTTGTGTGATTGGCTCACTGATTTTCCCAGAAGTCTGCGTCCAGATTTTAGGAATCTTCTGCAACAATTTCATGGAAGGGGGGTTATGGTGTGGGGTTGTTTTTCAGGGGTTTGGCTTGGCTCCTTCGTTCTATTGAAGGGAACTTTTAAGGCGTCAGCATACCAAGACATTTTGGACAATTTTATGCTCCCATCTTTGTGAGAACAGTTTGGGGATGGCCCCTTCCTGTTCCAATATGACTGCGCATCAGGTCCATAAAGAGATGGCTGAGCAAGTTTGGGGTAGTAGAACTTGAGTGGCCTGCACCGAGTCCTGACTCCCACCTCGATGGAACACATTTTGGGATGAATTAGAGTGGAGACGGCATGCCAGGCCTTCTCGTCCATATCGGTGCCTGACCTCACAAATGCGATTCTGGTCAAACATTCCCATAGACACACTTCTAAACCTTGTAGACAGCCTTCCCAGAAGAGTTGAAGCTGTGTCCTAGCCAAAAGGCCTGACCCAAGAGGCAGGTGTGAAAAAAGTGTGTGTGGTGCAGTGACCAAGGTACCAACAAAACTAAAAGCGTTCTCTCCCTCAGAGTGAGAATTTTGGCATCCCTGGACTGCCACTCCAGGGGCACATACACAACGGGCCTTTCTCCAACCCTGGCCCACAACCAGACTGATGCAGCCCCCTCCTAACCAGGAAGGTATCAGAACCCTGAAGCCTATGGAGAGCCCCAGTCGTAGAGCTCCACCATTGCTCCCACCTAATTATATTTGGGAAGTACCGGCCAATTTCCCTCAATAACACCAAAAAGGGGCAGACTTTCCTTCCCGAAAGACCGAAAAGGACAGGAACCACACAAATCTAGGCCAGAAGGCCAAGGACCTGACCCTTTGGCCAGACCTGATGTTTCTCCATCCATATCAGGAGGCAACCCTTTCGGCTTTCTCTAAAGGCGGCTTAGTAACATCCCTCAGTTACGTCGAGCGGTACGCTTTCAGTCCACCCTGATACTAACCGTCCATGTTACCATTATGCCAAGTGGATTTGCATAGCCACCGCCACCCCTAATCCACCGCCATAAATCAAGGACGGTTAGCACAGTGCCACCACTTGACAACTGATAAGAACAGATACTACTCTTGATCTTAGCCAAAAGGCCTAGCTCCCAGGGCACTCTGTAACGTATGTGAACCCTTTGTGGACCAGGTTCACTTTGGGTCATTGAAGTTGGGCTTGGTCTTGGCCCCTCCCTAGTCCCCTATTCAGAGTGATTGCTCATCATTGTGCTGTATGGGATAGGGGCAGAGCCAAGAACAGTTACTAGAAGTGAGTGTGCTATCTGCATTAGCAACCTGGACTTCTGGCCTCCTGGGGTTTTCTGGGAGGTATGTGAACATAAAGGTTGGTACTTTTTAGGAGTCTGCTTCTTGTGTCTCCCTACAATGAAATGCTTTTCAGGTGAACATGAGCTCACTATAATAACATTTGGCTTTTAAAGAAATGAATATGTGATGTTACCTGTAACAAAAAGGAAGATGCTTTATCTCATTGCCTGTCCTGAGCTGGAAATGCTACGTACTGCACCTTTTATGTCCTTTGCTCAAGCCGCAATCATTGCTATAAGCAAGCTACTCTAGCCTCAGTAGGGGATATCCTTGTTTCATGCAGACTAGCAGAACAATTAGCCTTGGGTGTGTTCTGATGTATGTCTTTTTATATGCTTTTGTTGTTTCCTTTGGTGCCATTATGTCATCAAACGTAGCTCCCCACCCTCTGCAAGAATGTGCCTGACTGCCGGGGACAGAAGGCCTCTGGTGCATATAGCCTAGTACAGAGTGATAGGGCGTCCTATTTTGAGTTGTCACCAGCACAAGAGTTGAAGGTAAATATTCCAATGGGACCATCTGTTTTGGTGACACCTGCCTATTACTGGGTTCACACTATACGCATGCTTTCGCTGCTGTTAGCAAAGGCGTGGTGGTGCCGTTAATTCTTAATGGCACCCCCACAAACTGAAAACCACAGAGCGATTTCCTGTGCTGGGAACCACATAGCAACATGTGGTTTTCCTTCGGGTGCAATTTTGGAAAACGCTGGGACCTTTTTCCTGTGTTTTCTGTAGGTACTGCAGTCTATTCAAATGAAGTGCTACAGCACTCGTACAAATGCAGCCACCAGGAAACCAGCATAGTGTAAACCTAGCCTAAGGGGTAATTTCGCTTGCTTCCTGTTGCATTTTTTTGAACTGGGAATCAATGAAAATCTCTCTAATGAAATGCGGACAGAAAAAATTAAATTACTCCATCCGGGAGAAATAAAAATATAAAAAAGTTTTGACTGTAGACACGCCTAGATATTTGACGTGATCTTTACACATGTCCCAAATTCCTCATACATGTTTGCTGGGTTAGGAGCATGGTGTCACCCTGAAATCAGCTGTGATGGGACTCTGTGGCGGTAGGGGCAGCTTGATAGAGCAGCAGAATGGACCAGCACAAGGAACTCCATGAGCTAAATTACACTGCAAACCCAGGAGACCCTATAACAAGATTTTCTAAACAAAGGGCCTTCAGGTGGGTGAAGCCAGTGGGGCAGAAAATGCCCCGTTGTCACTGGGAATAAACCAAGTTCTAGATTTTGTGACAAGTGGGCGTAAAAAGTGCCCCATTATTTGCATCAATGGGAGGAAAAGTTCTCCATCATTGGGGTCAGTTTTGAAAAATTGTGACTCATTGTTGGTGTCGCTGGAAGAAATATTACTTCCCATTTAAAGGGGGAATAAAGTATTTGAAGAAACTTAGTCATGTGACTCCCAACTTGATTTTGTACAAGATGTTTCTTTTTTCATAAACCTACGTCTATATTTTTAGTAACTTAATGCTGTTGTGATACTGATTTCCTTTTACAATTCTATGCATTCCAAAACATTGTGCTGTCAGTGCTTGCTTAAAGTATCATGCCAGGCATATGTCAGAGAAGGTAAACGGAGCATGCTGTGTAAAATGAGAAAATGCATGCGTTTGTATCAGGTCACATCAGTCCTGCATACGTCTGCATTAATGCTTGTCTGTCTTCTGATGTATGGTGTATGAACAGACAGGTTATTGATAGCAATGCACATTATCCTTTTTTTCCATAACACATTGCTTTCCAGACTTGTAGTGGATTTCTCTGCCCAGCCATTTTGTTTTTTGATTGGTTCATTAAAGCATAACTATAGGCAAAACTTTTTTGGATAGAGTAAGGGAGGATTAAGTCTCTGTCTATTTATTTATTTTTGTATCCCATTTGGGAGATTTACTCTCCCCTTTTCCCATAGCCAAACAGGAAGTAAGGGGAAATCGCTGCAGATAAGGGAATCCCTTGGGCCCCCAAATCATCAGAACTAGTGTCCCCATTGGAAGTTTTCCCCTCATTTACTTTTTTCAGGACATCCCAAAAATTGGGCGTTCCAATCCCTCTGGACTCTATCCAAAACAGAAAAAATAAAACGTTTTTGCCTTTTAATTATACTAACTACAGTGGTTTTACTGTGACTGAGCAGCAGTTGCAGGCACAGAAATGTAAATACATGTTGCTGGCTTGCTTCCGGATTTGGGGCAAGAATGCATATGCCCCCTGCTGACCCATGCTGAAGGCAGCAGGTGTCAGCCAATAATTCATTGCTGGGACCTGCTGATCAGTGGTGTCCAATCACAGTGCAAACACACAGGACTCTGTACCAGAAGCAGCCAGTCCATGAGGGGCGCAGGGGTGAAAGGAGTGAAATTTAACCAAGTGACATTCGATTTATTATGTCAATATTCCAATTTTATGTAATTGAAGGGGTTTCTCGCTATATAAATTAAATATTGGGTCAGCTTGGCCCAAATGAACTAGTTAAAGTGACAGTAAACCTGGAGATCAGCATTCATTGGATAAAGCAGAACCATGTAACTATGCAAAAATTAAAAACCTAACTTTCAGCTTTAAACATATAATTGTGTTAGTATGGGAATGTAATTTGGTTTCAGCCATTTTGGGTAATCTCTTATACAGCAGCACCCAAAATGAGAGATAAGGGGCAACATTAGGAGGCAGTCAGATGTAATGCATGCTCAAGACTTACAAAACGTTGGCACTTGAAGTAGAGCCTACATGATGGTAGAAGAGCTCAGACTGTAACGCTTCCTGTTGTATAGTTTGGGTGTCAGCCGCTCCAAGTGTTGGAGTACAGTCGGCAACATGCTACACTTAAACTGTGTGTGAGACTGGAGGGAGCAATTCTAGCAGATTTCTACACGTGTCTTTTAATAAGTGTAACACCTGCATTTTTGTAATTGACTTCTGTGGTGTCTTTCGACATGCTTCATCTTGTCTCCTGACAGAGGATTGCTCCAACGGGATGCAAATTATCTGCTAATGAGATCATAGGTTTACCTACCTGTGTGTGTAACTAAGGTTTAGTTATTACTGAAAAACTTTGCCACTTCTAGAATGGAAAGGATTAGGGATATAACAATGTTAAAGAAATATCTTAGGGGGCAGTATATTATGGAGAATAATGTGAATGGAATGACAGCAGACCGCATGTGAAGAAATGTGAGGCTATAAGAGGGCGGTTTGTGCAGGAAAGGAGTGCAGAGGGTGTGACCGTAGTCCGTATGTGCTGCAGAGGGTATGACAATGGGCATTATGTGCAGGAGATGAATGCAGAGGTTATGACCATGGACAGTTATGCAGGAGAGGAATTCATAGGGTATGACAATGGGCAGTATGTACAGGAGAGGATTTCAAAGGGTATGATGGGCGGTACGCGCAGGAGAATAGTGCAGAGGGTATGACAATGGGTAGTATGTGCAGGGGAGGGTTTCAGTGGGTATGGCAGTGGGCAGTAAATGCAGGAGAGGATTTCAAAGGGTATGACAATGGGCAGTATGTGCAGGAGAAGTGTGCAGAGGGTATGAAAATGTGCCAAAATGCAAATAAACAGGAAAGCGCTTAGAGACAGAACAGTGGTGTATGGGGCTGAAAGGAAGAAGCTGTTGGGTCGGCACATCCAGAGCAGTTGGGATGGTGCTAAAATGAGTTAAAAGCAAGCACGTAAATATTTAAAAGTCCATATGATGTTGGGAGCCCTATGATGTACGCTCCCAGTTGTTAGAGTTGGAAGGGACTCTATGGGACTACACACAGAAAACAGCGTCTCCTTCTTGTGTTATGAAAATGGGCAGTATGTGCCGGAGGGTGCAGTGGGTATGACCATGGGCAATATGTGCAGGGGAGGCGTGCAGAGGGTATGACAGTAGGCAGTATGTGCAGGGAGGATTACACTGGGTATGACAGAAGGCAAGATGGAGGCTATGACAGTGGACAGTATTTTCAGGAGAAGCGCAGATGGTATAGTGGAGAGGCAGGTGCAGAAGAGGAGTGCAGATGGTATGACAATGGGTAGTATATGAAGGAGAAGTATGCAGAGGGTATGATGGGGAGGCATGTGCAGAAGAGTGTGGAGGGCATAACAACAAACAGTATGTGCAGTAGAGGAATATGGAAGGTATGACTAGAGGCAGTATGGGCAAGAAAAGGAGTGCAAAGGGTATGACTGAGGTCTGTGCATGTATGGGAGAAGCATGTCCATTATTCAATATGATTGTTTTGTTGAATTGGACTTTGATCGTTCTGATTTATTGCACTGTGGACGGTCACTATTGGTAGCATTGTGTGACTAAAGGGACTAGCATTGTCACCTGCCAAACACTGAGTTGTGCGCATGCAATTCTGGGGAGTTCTGACGTTTATGTTGGACGTTTAAGTTGTTTAGCCCAGCAGAATGTGGCTCCTTTAGTTGAGGAGATCAGAAACACACAGTTGCGCAGTGTTTAGAGCTTGTTTAGAAGCTTTTGCAGTAGATCTAAGCCTTTCCCACCCTATCCAAAGCTAGAATAAGGGTCCTTTCACACGGGGCGGATCAGTTCTGATCCGCCCCGTGGATGTCCGTTTGCTCAGCGGGGATCACTCCGCCGATCCCCGCTGAGCAGGGAGATGACAGGTCTGTCTCCGCACACTGTGCAGGGACGGACCTGTCACAGCGCCGCTCTCCCCTATGGGAGATCGGATGACGACGGACCGCAGTGCCCGTCGTCATCCGATCCGATCCGCAGACGGATGGAAAAATAGCTTTTTCCTCCGTCACACTTTTTCGGATCGGAGCGGGTCGGATGTCAGCGGACATGTCACCGCTGACATCCGACGCTCCATAGAGCTCTATGGAGCACCCGTTCAGGTCCGCCTGAAAAACTGACAGGCGGGCCTGAACGGGACGTTAGTGTGAAAGGGGCCTAAAAAAAGTTTTTTGGCTGGAGTTGTACTTTAACCACTTCTCGGCCCCCTATAGCAGAATGACGGTCCTGCGGTGGTTCTGTTATCCTGACTGGGCCTCATATGATGTCCAGCAGGATAACATGCCGACGTGCAGCGCGGCGATCATTGGTGCTGTGTGTCACTCTGGCACACCGCATCTCCAATCACGGTAAGGAGCCACTGACGGAGGCTTCTTACCATGACCAATCACAGCGTGAACCAGGAAGTGCCAGTAAATGGCTTTCCTTAGTTCGTGCTGACAGGCAGAGCCAATCGGCGGCTCTCCCTGTCAGAGGGGGGTCTGCACTGTTAATCGTTAGATTGATTATCAGCGCAGCCCCCATGAGAGGTGTCCATCAGCTGCCAATCTGTGTCCCATCAGTAATGCCTGTCTGTGCGTTCCATATGCCAATCAGTAATGCCCGTCGGTAGCTCCTTATCAGTGCTGCCTATCCAGTGCCATCTGTCAGTGGTGCTTATCAGTGCCATACATGGACATAAAATATCATTTGATGACAATGATTTCGAAAGTTTGAGATGGCTGACTGCGCATGTACAAAGCCTAGTTGCAGCTCAGTAATTCAATTATTGGATTATTTTTGAAATGTTGGACTGTTAGGCCCTGTTCACGTGGGCTGGATCCGGTTTTGCTCAGCAGGGGATCCATCCACTGATCCCCAGCTGAGCGGAGCTGAGCTGCCAGATGATATGTCTATATCTGCTTTGCTTATGAAGAGTGGGCGTGGACACAGCCCCCTTTGCTCTATGGACAGTCGACTGTCCATTCACACCCGACTGCCCTCCGATCTAATCTGCCCAGACGGAGGGGAACGGATTTCCTTCTGTTGTGTGTTTTTTTTAAATTTATTTATTTATTTTTTTGGTTATCAGATTGGTCCTGTACATAGCCAAGTCTGTTTACATTCAACTGCCCATAGAGGAAAATGGAGGGTCCAATCAGGTCCAGATGAAAAACAAACATCTGTACAGACCTCTGTAAAAGGATTGATGAGCTCTAGCTAATGTACGGAGGTATTTCCTAAATGTTGAATTTTTAATGAAAACATTTGAAGTACAGTATTTATCGGCGTATAACATGCACATAAAGTTTCAGGAAAAAAAATTAAATAAAAAAAAAAAAAGGAACTTTGAAGCAGAATAAGGGTCAGTGCCCATCTGCAGCCTCACCATTGCAATCAATGTAGCCTTCTCAATGCCCATCTGCAGCCTCACCATTGCCATCAGTGCAGCAGCCTCACCATTGCCATCAGTGCAGCAGCCTCACCATTGCCATTAGTGCAGCCCGATCAATGCCCATCTGCAGCCTAGAGGGGACAGGGAAGAGGGCGGGACGAGCGCCGACAGATTACATACAGAATTTCCTATGATAGACAGAACAGTGGTCCAATGGTGGCCCAGGAGAGAGGACTTCCTATTACAGAGGCCGCCAAGTAAACAGGAGATTCTCATTGTATGTAATCTGACGGTGCTCATCCCGCCACCCTCCCTGTCCGCTAAATTAGAAGTATCAGCGTATAACACGCTATTTGCCTCCGATTCTCAGGGTGAAAATGCGTATTATATGCCAATAAATACAGTAGTTGTTTACTGTCTTCTTCTTTATAAACATTTAAAGAAGTTGTTTGGTAGTTTTTTTTTTTTTGTTTTTTTTTTATATGTACATCTCACAGCAAGTGGCCAAGTGTCCTCCCATGTGTATGAGTATTTTCTGTTCTTTTGTATGAGTGCTTTTACTTAATCTAGATGAGTATTTCGGAGTTAAAATGTTCCCGTTCACGTCATGATTGTTGGGATCAATCATTTCCTAGCAGGGAATCAGTAAATCGGGGCAGACAAGTTCCAGGTCTCCTTTGGCGTCTGCCATGCAGTGTGGTGTGACCTCTCCCAGCCCCCTCCATAGACATAGTGAATGTGTAGAGAGGACACCGGCAGCCCTCTTATTGTCTTCCTCTAGGGAGAGAATCCGTCATTAGGAAGCAGCCTTTCTGTGCTCAGCAGGGCCCATGCTCTGGAATACAGGCAGCTGCATTATTAACAAGCCTATGTTTGTGTTTGCAGATGGCTCGGAGTTAACAAGACATGCTGCAGAACACCATGCCTCACTTTCCCACGGCCCTGAATGGTGAGTACAACTTTCCGCACTCTCACTTGCATACAACAGAGTCCGATGTGAGCTGTGATGGGATCAGTTCTGTATATGTGACCAGTCGGTGCTACAGATGCTGGGAGATCCTGCAAAGCCAGCTATAGGGGTTAGAGCAGAAGTTTATTGCTAATGAAAATTAAACGTTAATTGTTTCCAGTTATTGTGGAAGTGCATAAATTGTTTAGTAATTAAATGTGCATTGCATTTCCAAAAATAGAAATTTGACACATCGCCAGCCTGATAAGGGTCTCTTATTTTTATATAGACACTCGCCTTCTGCACATGGCTTGCCCGTAGGATAGAGCTGTATGGTTGCCGTTATTTCTAATTTCTGAATACCTATGAATGTGAGCTTGCCAAAATGAAATCCAGGGTATTTGCTGGTTCAAGCTCCGCCCTCTATCTTAACCACGCCCCAAAAATGAAAGTGACACTGAAATCCTCACAAATTGCAGAGAAAATACAGATTTTTTAAATGGTATAATAATTGGCTAGCAGATGTACCAGTACATGTGGTTGGTTCAGACACTCCACACAAATTGTATTCTGTATGTGTATTTGCCACCATACTTTGCAGCCAATTTTAGCAGGGCTTTTGCAGTGCACCTAGGTGGGACTACAGCCTCCTGCCAGTGACTGCATTCTTTGTAGTTTTCAATCTGTCCAATTTAAATGCCACTGTTGTTTTTGTGTCTTGTTGTAGGTGTGTGAAATTGTGAATACCTTTAGTTTTGTATGATTAGGGGTGTGCATTATTATATAGCAAAGCCTGATGTGGTTATAACCAGGGATCCCTGGCTTTGCAGGATCACAAACTCAGGGTTAGGTGTGATTGTTGCGTATGATTGAGCAACACATTTCTCACTCCGTGCGATTGTATATTGCCTAGAAGTGCACATGTACTGTGTGTGTATGTACAGTATCTCACAAAAGTGAATACACTCCTCACATTTTTGTAAATATTTTATTCGTGTGACAACACTGAAGAAATGACACTTCGCTACAATGTAAAGTAGTGAGTGTACAGCTTGTATAACAGTGTACATTTGCTGCCACTTCAAAATAACTCAACACACAGCTATTAATGTCTAAACCGCTGGCAACAAAAGTGAGTAAACCTCTAAGTGAAAATGTCCAAATTGGGCCCAATTAGCCATTTTCCCCCTTGGTGTCATGTGACTCGTTAGTGTTACAAGGCCTCAGGTGTGAATGAGGAGCAGGTGTGTTAAATTTGATATCGCTTTCACTCTCTCATACTGGTCACTGGAAGTTCAACATGGCACCTCATGGTAAAGAACTCTGAGGATCTGAAAAAAAAAATGTTGCTCTACGTAAAAATGGCCTAGGCCAGTGATGGTGAACCTTGGCACCCCAGATGTTTTGGAACTACATTTCCCATGATGCTCAAGCACTCAGAAGTGTAGATGAGCATCATGGGAAATTTAGTTTCAAAACATCTGGGGTGCCAAGGTTCACCATCACTGTCCTAGGCTATAAGAAGGTTGCCGAGACCCTGAAACTGAGCTGCAGCACAGTGGCCAAGACCATACAGCAGTTTTAACAGGACATGTTCCACTGAGAACAGGCCTTGCCATGGTCGACCAAAGAAGTTGAGAAAAGAAAAACCCACAAATAACTTCAGATACAATACAGGACTCTCTGAAAACATGTGGTGTGGCTGTTTCAAGATGCACAATAAGGAGGCACTTGAAGAAAGATGGGCAGCATGGTCTAGTTGGCAGAAGAAAGCCATTACTACGCAAATGCCACAAAGTATCCCACTTACAATACGCCAAACAGCACAGAGACAAGCCTCAAACCTTCTAGCACAAAGTCATTTGGAGTGATGAGACAAAAATGTCAGAGGTGTACTCACTGTTGTGAGATTATGTGTGTATACAGTTGTGCTCATAAGTTTACATACCCTGGCAGAATTTATGGTTTCTTGGCAATTTTTCAGAGAATATGAATCCTAACACAAAAACATTTCTTTCACTCATGGTTAGTGTTCGGCTGAAGCCATTTATTATAGATCAACTGTATTTACTCTTTTTAAATCCATAATGACAGCATAAACTACCCAAATTACCATGATCAAAAGTTTACATACCCCCGGTCATTTTGGCTTGATAACATGCACACAAGTTGACACAAAGGGGTTTGAATGGCTATTAAAGGTCACCATCCTCATCTGTGATCTGTGTGCTTGTAATTAGTGTGTGTATAAAAGGTCAATGAGTTTCTGGACTCCTGACAGACAATTACATCTTTCATCCAGTGCTGCACTGACGTTTCTGAATTCGGAGTCATGGGGAAAGCAAAAGAATTGTCAAAGGATCTGTGGGAAAAGGTAGTTGGACTGTATAAACTGGGAAAGGGATATAAAAAGATATCCAACGAATTGAGATTGCCAATCATCAGTGTTTAAACTCTAATCAAGAAGTGAAAAATGAGGGGTTCTGTTGATCAGGTAGAACTAAATTGTCAGCCACAACTTCCAGGAAAATTGTTCGGGATGCAAAGAAAAACCCAAAAATAACGTCAGATAAAATACAGGACTCTCTGAAAACATGTGATGTGGTTGTTTCAAGATGCATAATAAGGAGGCACTTGAAAAAAGATGGGCTGCATGGTCGAGTCGCCAGAAGAAAGTCATTACTTTGCAAATGCCATTACTACAGCAAAGTATCCCGCTTAAAATACACCAAACATCAGAGACAAGCCTCAAACCTGGCACAAAGTCATTTGAAGTGATGAGACCAAAATTTAGCTTTTTGGCCCTGACCATAAATGCTACATTTGGAGAGGAGTCAATGAGGCCTATGATGAATGGTACACCATTCCTACTGTGAAACACTGAGGTGGATCACTGATGTTTTGGGGATGTGTGAGCTACAAACGCACAGGAAATTTGGTCAAAATTGATGGCAAGATGAATGCAGTATGTTATCGAGAAATACTGGAGGAAAATTTGCATTCTTCAGCCAGGAAGCTGCGCATGGGACGTACTTGGACATTCCAACATGAAATGATCCAAAATAAAAGGCCAAGTCGACCTGTCATTGGCTACAGCAGAATAAAGTGAAGGTTCTGGAGTGGCCAATCTCAGTCTCCTAAACTCAATATCATTGAGCCACTCTGGGGAGATCAAACGTGCAGTTCATGCCAGACAGCCCAGGACTTTACAGGAACTGGAGGCTTTTTGCCAAGAGGAATGGGCAGCTTTACCATCTGAGAAGATAAAGAGCCTCATTAACAAATACCACAAAAGACTTCAAGCTGTCATTGATGGTAAAGGGTATTAAGAACTGGGGTATGTAAACTTTTGATCAGGGTCATTTTGGGTAGTTTCTGTTTTGATTATGATTTAGAAAGAGTAAACACAGTTGATTGATAATGGCCTCAGCCAAACACTAACCATGAGTGACAGAAAAGTGTTTGTGTTATCGTTCACATTCTCTGAAAAATTACCAAGAAATCTTAAATTCTGCCAGGGTATGTAAACTTATGAGCTCAACTGTGTGTGTGTGTGTGTGTGTGTGTGTGTGTGTGTGTGTGTGTGTGTGTGTATATATATATATATATATATATATATATATATATATATATATATATATATATATAATATATAATATAATATAGTTCATACAACATACAATGTTCATATACTAACTAAATATATTGAGAGAAATGGTCTACAATAAATGTGCAGAGAAAAGTTCACGGTGAATAAAAACTATAGTTCCCCTTTAAAGGAAAACCAAATACAGTGAACATATATTAATATAAAAGCGATTAGTCTGTGATGAAATAAGTAAAATCTTGCATTAGAATTGTTGCTCCGTGTCAAAGGAAAAACTGTACCCCCAATAATGTGTGTGGTGACCAAACAGACACTCCTAGATGAGAGCTCTTTGGGTGAATTGGTGAAGTGACTGGTGATGATACTTCTCTAAGGAGAAAAGTTGATTGCTAAGGTGTCTGCTGGCTCCTTATACTATGTCATTGACATAAATGTTAGGGCATCATGAGTATTTGTTAGTAAGTCAATCTGTGTAGCTAAAGATTTCTTTGGACTAAGGATCCCACCTCCACATTTGATCCTCCAGCCATGTATATTCCCACATTCTTAAATATTTTCCTCAAGAAGTACTTTAAAAAAATCATTGGTGCTGGACAGATTATCACCATACATACAGTATATCACATACAGTCAGCACATAATAAGAATAATTATAGCATAATCCTCCTGATACTGTTCCCTCTCCAGTTATCCTCCAGTTACTGTTCTAGGTGTTTACATTTTTCTTGCTTGCATATTCAGCTTCAGTTCTTTTAGTTCTTTTACTTCCTTTTGGTTGTGTTGGTTGATTCAAAGTGACACTATCACAAATTGAGAATACAACTTTTTGTACTGATGTTTTATCATACTTTCATATTAGTTTAAAATGTATGTCTAGAGATGGAAATTCCTCAACAGATGGCATAATGGGCAGAAACTGGCCTTCATGGTCAAATCCATAGAGTTCTTCTTTCCTCTTTGTCTAAAGATCCTCTTGTCTCCTTGTTGGAGGTAGGTCATTTTTGTAAGCACCGTTGTTACCCAACCTTTTTGTTGATACATAAGGTTTGAGAGGCTGTGCGTGTCACTATTGGCCAATACAGACTACACACAGTATATGCTCATCTGGAATAATTTTAATCTTCCAGAAGTTAATAAACTTAGATTTTGAGCCGTGGAAACAATCTGGTGTTGTATATCTTCATCAGTTGTATAATACCACTTGTCGAATACTTTCAACTTCACCATGCATTACAGTCTTAAGCCTTGTACACAAGATCGTATTTTCCACAGACAAAGCGCCAGACTTTTGTCCTAAGGGCGTGTGCCAGGAACTTGACTTGCATTCAAACGGTACACAATTATCGGCCAACAAACACTAACGTTGAGACGTACTACATGGAATTTCAGCTCTTGAGCCCCACCCTTTGGGCACCTTCTGCTAATGTCGTGCTTGGTGAGCGTTGATTCCGAGAATGCGTGTTTGTACTTTAGACTTTTGTGTGACGGGCTTGTATACACAAAATAGGAAAATCTGACAAGAGACCGTTGTCCTCTGAAAATTTACTAGGCTGCCATCCAATGTTTGTTGGTGGAAAGTTGGAAAATTAGGTCAAGGTTGATGACACCAAGAAAACTATTTTTGAGAGGTATAATAGACTCTATGGAGTAAAAAAAGCCCTGCCAGGGGAAAAGTGAAAAACTTTAGGAAGGCGCTCCAACACTGCTATCCACTGATCCTAGTCTAAATCGCCTATATCTTGACTCCATGTCGGTCTACATTTACCGTAATCAACATTTTAGAGCTTCATATGAATCACCAATTAGACTCTTTTTAGGAATCAGATGGTGTCACCACCATAGAAAATGTTTCCAAAGTTAAAATCTATGGGATCAAAATGAGTCTTAAGCCTCGTACACACAATCGGATCTTCGTCCAGGATTTGTGTGATGACAGACTGTTTGCCTAAAATCCGACCATTAACACGCTCTGTCAGACAATTGTTGCCCAACTTTCCACCAACAAATGTTGGATGGCAGCCTAGTACATTTTCAGGGGACAACGGTCTGTTGTCAGATTTTCCTATTGTGTGTATACAAGCCCGTCACACAAAAGTCTAAAGTACAAACACGCATTCTCGGAATCAACGCTCACCAAGCACAACATTCGCAGAAGGTGCCCAAAGGGTGGTTGTTCTTAATTATTTTATTTCATTTTAAATAAATTTTTCTTATTCTTTATATGAAAATCAGAATTGTGTGAGGTATAAATTGAGATCCGCTTAATAGTAGCCAACATCCCAACATGAAATACTATAGAAGTTTTCCCCTTAAAGAAGGCGGGACTTTTTAGGCATAGACTGTGACACCAATTAATTTGGTAAAAATATATAAAAAAATAATTTTATTTCAACATAGAAAGAAAAAACAAAGAATAATATATTAACATACATTTCCGAACAGGAGAAAGGGACACATTACTTCCTCCATATGCATATATTTATAGAACCAGAAAACATTTGCTTCCTACATCTTATTCCAAAGGAACAGACTTCTATGGCATTGTAGAATGCTTTGAATACACCTATATACAATGTCATAGAAGTCTGTTCCTTTGGAATAAGATGTAGGAAGCAAATGTTTTCTGGTTCTATAAATATATGCATATGGAGGAAGTAATGTGTCCCTTTCTCCTGTTCGGAAATGTATGTTAATATATTATTCTTTGTTTTTTCTTTCTATGTTGAAATAAAATTATTTTTTTATATATTTTTACCAAATTAATTGGTGTCACAGTCTATGCCTAAAAAGTCCCGCCTTCTTTAAGGGGAAAACTTCTATAGTTATTGTTTATATGGAATTTTGCAAGGGTTGACTGCGTGTTTGCCTAGGGAATGATGAATGAGGCTTTCTCCTTGCTCTAAGACCTGTCCCCTGAAGACAGTTCTATTTTGGTACCTAACTGGTCACATCTCCCTGACTTCATCCTGTACAATGCAGGATAGGCAGTCCTGTGTTCTACGTGAGGTCACCAAGGGACCACCAACACCTCAGGAAGCTAGAGAATGAAGGAGAGTGCCGACTGCTGGGGGAATGTGGAAAAAGGTAAGTATAGCACATTATTCATCTCCCCTTTGACAAACCCAAAAAGGTTACCCATGCTGTGTGGAGGGGGACCCACAAAGTTTTTTTTTTTTTTTAGCTTTAAAGTGAATGTAAAGGCTAAATTCTATGCATGAAGGTAAACAAAAACCTTCTGTGTGCGAATTCCCCCCCCCCCCCCACAGTCCTCCTTGTACTCGCCTGGGCTCCTTCTCGATCCAGCAATGCACACGGGTGCCTCTGCTGTCCCAGACTCCCTCTCCTTATTGGCTGAGACAGCAGTGGGAACCATTCAATCACAGCCAGTAAGCCAATGAGGAGAGAGCAGGAAGGAATAGAATGTGACACCGCAGACAGCGTGGAGGAGACTGGGGGACCAGCAAGGAGGCCTCCAATTGAGACCATTGAATGACCGAATCCCTCGGATCGTTTGCTGTGTGTTCCTGCCATACTAAGTACCTGAGAGCTGTCATAATCATCTTTTTGGAACAAGGCCCTGGCGGGTTTAATAGCCACAAGCTCATATTAGCTTGCCTCCAGTAAGCATGCAATGTATGTGGTGGAGGAACACGAGTTTGTGGTTTTGTATGAAGAGCCCATGTGGTTATGCCTATGGACTAGAGCTGCACAATTAATCATCAAGATTCATTATCACAATCTTGACTAAAGTGTTTCACAATTCTTTCTATGCAAAGAATTCTCTCTGCTCTTCTGAAGCCACAGCCCTCAAAATAAAGGAAGAGAAAAACTGGGCAGTCTGCCAAGAATCAAAACATTCTTTATCGGTTGAACTTAAGTATAAACATTGTAACAATTTGTCAATGGAATAGACTTTGTGTGTAAGTGCTCATGCACACGGACGTTTTAAAAAACTGGCTGCAAAGCTAGCTCCGACGCCTGGAAAAATCGGCGTTAAAAACTCGATTTTTACCGCGTTTTGCATTGGCGTTTTTGCGCGTTTTTTAGCGTTAGCGTTAAGTAGCGTTTTTAAAGAAACACATCTCTTGGCTATAGCACTCAGAAAACAAAGAAAATATGTTGCGCGTTTATGCGCGTTTTTGCGCGTTTTCCCGCGATTCGCGTTTTTACAGCTCTAGCTCCACGCCAGGGAACGCACTGGTCCTGGGTTTTTTTTACAGCTTAAAAACGCCTATGCCATTTGCAGCTCAAAAACGCCTAGGTGGGCATGAAGCCATAGACTAACATGGACAGGCCTTTTTAAGCTGCAAAAAACGCTCAAAAAAGCGGCTGTAAAAACGTCCGTGTGCATGAGGCCTAAAAGTAAAAAAAAGTTTAGCCACTTAAACACTAAACCTTTTTCTGACATTTGTTGTTTTTTTTTTGCTAGAAAATTACCTAGAACCCCCAAACATCATATATATATATATATATATATATATATATATATATATATATATATATATATATTTAGTAGCCACCCTAGAGAATAAAATGGTGGTTGTTGCAATATTTTATGTCACACTGTAGTTGCACAGCAATCTTTCAAAACTAACCAGTAAAGTTAGCCCATTTTTTTTGTATAAAATGAAAGATTTTATGTCGTGAGAATCGTGATCTTTTTATTCTAAGCCAAAAAATTGTGATTCTCATTTTGGCCAGAATCGTGAAGCTCTACTATGGACTAATCCTAAAACTTTTTTTGTGTTGGGAGCAATTTCAGTATACTTGTGCACTAGTTGCATTTTTTGTGTGATATTTGTAGCACGGCTCCATTTGCTAATTCTATTTGCTTATATGTGTATACCATATTGAGCTGCTGCTCTGTTTTTTGTTTTATTTGTCCTTTATGTTCACTTAGCGCAGTATTTTTCTACTTTTTAGGAGAGAGCAGGGCCAGGCTGAGCCTCAGCTCTATGTGTTTTATGGACACAGAGAGCAGGGCCGGGAGCAATCGTGCACCTGTGCCCCCTCCTAGCAAGTGGCTTGCTGTTGGGGGGGAGGGCACTGGTGAAGGGGGGGAAGCGAGGAGCGCCAACGGCGGACCAGAGAAGAGGAGGATCGTGGCTACTCTGTACAAAACCACTACACAGAGTAGGCAAGTATAACCTATTCGTTTTTTTTTAAAGCCGAACCTTCAATATCACTTTACTTTTTATATTTTTTTCTTTTTCTTTTCTTTTTTGTGACGAAGGAGTAATATAAAATAGAATAAGCTGCAAAGGCTCAGAAAAAAGGAGTAATTCAGTTATTACATTTGCAAATTTTCAGCAATCCTCCTTTGATTTACATCTCTTAAGCAGCAAGCAGACTGAATTCACTGAAGTGTTGCGTGAAATTATGAGACGCACAGACAACCACAAGCTAATTATTTCCCAACACCCCCCACTCTATTAGGATTCTGTACGTATGTTGTGTAATCAGAGATTTTCTGGCAATGTGGGAGTGTGGAATTTGGCATAGAAAATAACCTTTCATGCTGCGTTTATAATGTGCGCAATTATCCCCTTAGCCTCCGCTGGCAGCTTGTGCTATAGGGCCGGTTTCTAACTGTGCAAATTTACATTTTCGTTTTTATCTCTCATGGAAAAATATAAATTCCATCAGAAATACCTATTTAGGGCCCATTGACACTGGAGCAGGGGGCCATACACTAAAGAAAACAAGCATCTTTCCCTGCCCAGGCGTGTCAGCTGCCTGTATAGATCAATGACAGGCTGGTGTGCTGATGTTATGATGGTAAACGGAGCATGAAAGTATGGCTAAAGGCAAAACTTTTATTTTATTTTAGTTTTGGATAGAGTGGAGAGGGCACAAAATGAAAGAAAAAAAGTTTTGCCTATTTCTACTTTTAAGGCTTGGGTCACATGTGCAGCGTGGGGGGGAGGGGCAGTAAAATCAGGCAGTTCAACTGTCATTTTACCGCCTCCTGACTGCATGCCTGAACACGGACATGCAGACATTCACAGCGATACATGTGCCATGGCAAAAGATGGAAACGGCACATCTCTTTCACTGGGTTGTTTTTCTTTTTGTTGCCATACTCTATTAATGCTGGCCATATACTATACGAAAAATCGGCCAAACCCATTTTTGAAAAACGAAAATTCGGCCGCGAGCGCAAACGATAGTGTCATCTTGTAATGACCGATAAATCGTTCACTGGACATAAATGAATGCATTTTTTTTTTGTTTTTTACATATACCTAGTGCAGACAGTTCGGACGGAAAACACATTAACCTTTTAAATTTATTGTTCGGCAGAAAATTTCTAAACTTGTCTTTTCGTTTTTTTGGCTCAAAGTCCCATCGATTATCGATTTTGTGCCTATTAACTGGCAGAAAAACGAATGAACTGTCTAAATGACTGAATTTTGGACGATTTTTTATATAGCATATGGCTGGCCATACATGGTCGAAAAATTGTGCGTTTTTGTGATCCGATCCGATGCTGCCCCCATTGATTTAGAAATTCGGCCAACTAAGCCTTTAATTTTTATGTCATGTTGCTACAGAATTTTCTTTTCTTGCACATGCGTATTTCTTTTTTGATTACATTTCTCGCACAATTCTCCCGTCATTGATTTAGAAATCGTTCCTTTAAAAAAAAAAAAATTCCAACATGTCCGATTTACTCAAATTTGATTGCCGCACGAAAATCGGCCATTGCTGAAGCCCACTATTGGTGTGAAATACGAATGAAAATTCTTAGATAAGCTTTTCGAAAGAAACTTCTTTGGTAATTCAACGATGCATGTATGGCATGCCTAATGAAGGTTTATGGGGCTCTACCACAATTGTCCACGTAAAAATGTATGCAGTTGCAGTGCGGTACTGTGACATTTATAGGGTTAAATTAGGCAGTGGGAATGCAAGATGTCGTCTGTGAAAAGCAATCCACTGCTGTTCGCTCTTTAGAGGGCACCACTTGTGCGAACAAGCCCTTACCTTCGATACAGGGATAGATGAGTGACCCTGGATGCAAACCTGTCTGCGTCCAGGATGGTACATCAGTCCAGTAAACTCTCAGAGGTGTGGTAACCGGAGACGCATTGTGAAACAATGCAGTATGTCTACATTCTTATGCAGCACAACCCACCTCAACACAATGTTATGATGGGAACAACGCACATGGACACAGCTATGCGCCTCAAAACACAGATAAGTAGGAAGAGGTGGGGGGGGGGGGGGGCAGAGATCCTCATCTCAAGGAGGAAAGACCCCTCATGATATCAGGTTAATAGGGAAAGACAAATGGTGGTCGGGCTTGATTTTTATTTATTTTTTTGTCCCGTTACGGTCAACTTGTGTTTTGTGGGTGGTATAGAGTTCACCTTTCATCCCATGTTTCATGTTGCATCCATATTTAGGGTATAACATGTAACATGGGCACAATCTCTAAGCCCTCCACCCTCAAGTTGCCACCATTTACCCGAACCAGGGGGTGCTTCTCCCTGCAATCTTCTGTGTTTGGATTTAGACTCACTATGCATGGCTCAGTCGTGCCATTCATTTACAGGACTGCAAGTCCTAATTGGGACCTCCAGAAGAGGACCCGGATCTTGATGGACTACATAGACATAGAGGCATCACTGCACTTGTAGTCCATTGATTACTTCTTTCAGCCCTATAACAATAGATCTTTAACCTGTGTACAAGCCTGGAATGCACTGATCAGTTGCATGCTCTAAAGTCTTCAATGCAAAAAAGTTTATAAATGCAAATATTTTTTGTTTTGTTATTTCTATAAGAATATTTCTACTCCAATGTTTTAATGTGGTATTAAAGGTTCAGCTTTAAAAAAAAAAATAGAAATTTTTTTACTGCTCTGTGCAGTGGTTTTTGCACAGAGCAGCCCTGATCCTCCTCTTCTTGGGTCCCTTGCTGGGGCTCTTGTCTCCTCCCCCTTGTCCAGTGCCCCCAATAGCAAGCCATTTGCCATGGGGGCACTGGCGTGTGCTATATGCATCCATGAGACAAACAGAACTGCGACTCAGCCCCCCCCCCCCCCCCCCCCCATCGCTCTCTGCTCATTGGCTCAGTGGCTTTTGCTGCTGTCTGACAGTGAGGAGAGGGAGTCCCGGGGCAACCAAGGCTCTCGTGCACATCACTGAATCAAGAGGGGAGAGTATTAGGTTGGACTGTTGGGGTGGGGGAAGCAGCCCACAGAAAGTTTTTTACCCTTAGCCTTGACAACCACTTTAACACGTGTGAGGTCCCTCGCCAACATCTTCTCCCTGGCTTTTCCTGGGTACCGGTCTTGGTCAATCTAGATTAGCTGTCTTGGAATAATGATACTCCTCATTGATTTCGCACACTGGCACCATGCTAGAAATGTAAACGGGGATGCGCAGAAGATTAACAGCCAGAAAAGTTTCATTTAATTCCAGAAGCATGTCTTTTTTTGCAGTAACTTTAGTTTTGCTTTATTGTGGGTGCATTTCTTTTTGGAAGAGACGGGTTATGCCTAAGCAACTGGTGATCCCTGAGCACCAATTTACCAGCATGAAAATAAAACATCAAGTAGTGCAGTGGAGAGGTGCAGTACAGCTGCGTGGATTTGGATTGGTGGAGATCCCCTGGGTCAAGGCGTTGCTTCCTGTACACATTTCAGGACATGATTTTTAATTTTGACAGGAGTATCTTTCAGATTACATCCTGAATGCCTATAGTAGCCTTGGGCGATCTGTGACTCTCCAACCACTGTAGAACTACATGTCCCAGCATGCCTTAGCAGCTTGTGGTTGTTTTGTCTGTAGGGTGTGACGAGAGATCCCCAGCTGCAGGAAGTTACAGAACCACATCAAAAATGTGACTTGGCTGCAGACAGCTTCTGAAAATGTGTGTCACTTCCGCCCCATTGTGAGGGCTGCTAATGATTGTAGTGCCATGGAGCAGGTGACAGGCGATGGTAGGAAGCCAGGGCATAATTCACATGTGATTTAAGGCACAGGAACCCTGGTGGGAACTAATAGTGACTTTTGTGATCTTTGTTTACAGGGGGGCCAAATATGTGGGCAATCACTACGGAGGAGCGGGCCAAACACGACAAGCAGTTTGCCAGCCTGAAGCCAATAGGCGGACTGATTACCGGTGAGTCTTTGAAATCTTTACAATAAAGCACGAGTATTCCATTTGTAAGGATAACATGTATTTCTGTTCATTTGTTGTGTTGTTTTATTTATATATAAAGTGCTGCTATGCTGTACAAGAAGGTTCATACAAGTGTAATACAAATATGCAGTATATGAAATGTTTCCAAAGACAACTACATACAGCTCTATAGGATAATATTTACAGTAAGGATGACAATTGGAATCCTTTACATAGCACCATCACACATGGCAATTAAAGCAGTATTAAACCCAAAAGCAAACATTTATTTTATTACAGCTTGCCAATTTTTGGATGTGATGTCTGCATTCGTGTTTGTTATTATTATTTTTTTGTCTTTCTATTTTCATCTGGTGTCTCTCATGATGGTTTTTCAAAAGAACAAGCTCTCCAGCAGATGTAGCAAATACAGAGATGAGACAAACTATTTAATACAGGACAGGGGTGCTTACAATGGTCAGCTTTTATGTATGTACAGTGCCTTGAAAAAGTATTCATACCCCTTGAAATTTTCCACATTTTGTTATGTTACAGCCAAAAATGTAAATGTATTTTATTGAGTTTTTATGTGAAAGTCCAACTCAAAGTGGCACATAATTGTGAAGTGGAAGGAAAATGTAAAAATGTTTTTTGAAAATTCTTTAAAAATATCTGAAAAGTGTGGCATGCATTTGTATTCGACCCCTTTTTACTGTGATAGCCCTAACAAAAATCTAGTGGAACCAATTGCCTTCAGAAGCCACCTAATTAGTAAATAGAGTCCACCTGTGTGTAAATTAATCTCAGTATAAATACAGCTGTTCTGTGAAGCCCTCAGAGGTTTACTAGAGAACCTTGGTGAACAAACAGCAGCATTAAGGCCAAGGAACACACCAGACAGGTCAGGGATAAAGTTGTGGAGAAGTTTAAAGCAGGGTTAGGTTATAAAAAAAAAAATATCCCAAGCTTTGAACATCTCACAGAACACTGTTCAATCCTTTATCAGAAAATGGAAAGAGTATGGCACAACTGCAAACCTACCAAGACATGGCCGTCCACCTAAACTGACAGGCTGGGCATGGAGAGCATTAATCAGAGAAGGGGGGGGTGGGGGGGCTGAATACAAATGCACGCCACAATTCACTTTATTTATTTGTAAAACATTTTGAAAACCATTTATTATTTTTTTTCCACTTCACAATTATGTACCACTTTGTGTTGGTTTATCACATAAAATCCCAATAAATACATTTACATTTTTGGTTGTAACATGACAAAATGTGGAAAATTTCAAGGGTTTATACTTTTTCAAGGCACTGTAAAACCTTTATCCCAAAGCGGAAAAAAATGTTTTTGCTGCAACTGCTTATTTAAGTGTTAGCTGGAGCGTGTCTTAAATTTGGATCCAAATCTGCTAGTACATCTAATGCCGCGTACACACGATTGGATTTTTCGACAACAAACGTTGGATGTGAGCTTGTTGGCTGAAAGACCGACAGTGTGTATGCTCCATTGAACATTTGTTGTCGGACTTACTGCCAACAAATGTTGGCTAGCAGGTTCTCAAATGTTCCTCCAACAAATGTTTGTTGTCGGACTTTCCAATTGTGTGTACGCAAGTCCGTCGGGCAAAAGTACACGTATGCTTGGAATCCAGCACGAGCCGGAAGCTCTCGGTCTTGTAAAACTAGCGTTCCTAATGGAGATATCGGGTACATTGTTCGTAATTGTTGGCCAACATTTGTGTGACTGTGTGTATGCAAGCCAACATCCTTCGAACAAAAATCCACGGTTTTGTTGTCGGAAAGTCCGATTGTGTGTACGGGGCATTACACTTCATCCCTCCAGACTGGCAGTGCTGCTGTCCAAAGGTGCCCCTGTGCTCCTTCCTCCAAAGTGGGGGTGTGTTACTGGCCAGATAATCGTGTGGGGGGGGGGGGGGGGGGTGCAGCCACCACATCCAATGATTGGTAAGCTGCAATATATTACATTTTTGGTTTTGGTTCAATACAGCTTTTAACTACAGAGAACATTTACAAGGATTGACCCTTCCTACCACAGAACCAAACACGCATTATAGCCATTCTAAACGGAAACCTGTCAACCTACATGCAGGTTTTGGGTTGTCTGAGAAGTTTCCTGCTTGCTCTTTGCTCTCCTTGCTAGCAATCGAACCCCGATGCTGCAGGATATTGTCAATGGAGGTGCAGACAGCATTTTAAAACGAAAAATTCCAGGCCTTCCACACTCCTAATTGAATTTGACTTTTCAGGTCCTACAGTAGACCGATGCTGTGGAACTCGGTGTAGATATGTGAATGTCTCGAGTTTGCACCTTTTTGGTCTGTTTTAGATATACAGTTTAAAGTGCTTTGTTCCATCAGTTCAATAAATGTAAAAAAATACCCGTTGATCCTGCCAGTCACCTGATAACTTTGTATAATTTATCTTATTCCCAGCTACCTCTAAGGACATCAGAACACTTACCCCGATGTGGAAAAAGGGGGAGGTATTCTGTAGTTCTGTCCTAGGGTGACGATGCTTCTTCTCCATAGGACAGGAAGTCTTATGCCCTGTACACACGGTCAGACTTTCCGACAACGAAATCCATGTATTTTTTTTTTTCCCAACGGATGTTGGCTCAAACTTGTCTTGCATACACACGTCGCACAAAGTTTGTTGGAAATTCCGACCGTCAAGGACGCGGTGATGTAAAACACGTATGATGAGCTGAGAAAAATGAAGTTCAATAGCTAGTGCGGCTCTTCTGCTTGATTCCGAGCATGCGTGGCACTTTTTGCGTCGAAAATTGTGTACATGCGATCTGAATTTGCGCAAACGGATTTTGTTGTTGGAAAATTTGAGAACCAGATCTCAAATTTTTTGGAAATTCCGATGGAAACTGACCGATGGAGCCTACACAGGGTCGGAATTTCCGACAACAAGCTCCGATCGCACATTTTCCGTCGGAAAGTCCGACCGTGTGTATAGGACATTACTGGCTGGCTCACCAGATAAAATAATAATGCAGCCACACTGCCTAAGGAGTTGTGAGCTGCAACATATTGCTTTTTTTTTTTCTCTTGGCTTTTTAAGGTTATGTCCTGAGCGTGTCAATGAAGCTTGAGCCTCATGGTCTTATAGATTAACCACTTGAGATCCGCGCTATAGTCAATTGACGGCTACAGCGTGGATCTCCTTTTCCGGGACTACGTCTATTGACGTCGTCCCGTGTACGAGCGCCCTGCGTGCGCCCTGAGGGGCGCGCTCTGTGATCGGCGAGTCCATGAGACTCGCCTGATCACCGATCCGTGCAAGGGGTCGATCCCGACCCCTTATCACGTGATCAGCTGTCAGCCAATGACAGCAGATCAGGTGACATAACGGAGCCGGTAATCGGCTAGTATTCCTCCTCGCGCTGACAGCGCGAGGAGAAAAAAAAAAAGCCGATCACCGGCGGCCGTGATCGGGACAATAGTCCCGATCACGGCCAGCAATGCAAGCGCCCACCTGCCCCCTGCAGTGCCACCCTAATAAAAAGTAAGTGCCCCCCATCAGTGCCACCCAGCAGTGCCCACAGTGCCACCCACAGTGCCCACAATCTGCCTCAAAGGTGCTGCACCCCAGTGCCGCCCAGCAGTGCCGCCCATCAGTGCCGCCCATCAGTGCCCAGCAGTGCCACCTATCAGTGCCCATCAGTCCCATCTATCAGTGGTACCTATCAGTGCCCATCCGTGCCACCCATCCGTGCCATCTTATCTGTGCCCATCTTTGCCCATCAGTGCCGCCTTATCTGTGCCCATTGGTGCCACCTTATCTGTGCCTATTAGTGCTGCCTTAACTATGCCTATTAGTGCTGCCTTAACTATGCCTATCAGTGCCCACCAGTGCAGCCTATCAGTGCCCACCAATGCAGCCCATCAGTGCCCACCAATGCAGCCTATCAGTGCCGCCTAATCAGCGCACTTCAATGAAGGAGAAAAATGACCCATTTGCAAAATTTTATAACAAACTATTAAAACATGATTTTTTTTTTTTTGTTTTTTTTGTTTGTTTAGCAAAAAATAAAACTCCCAGCTGTAATTAAATACCACCAAAAGAAAGCTCTATTTGTGGGAAAAAAATGATAAAAATTTCATTTGGGTACAGTGTTGTATGCCCGCGCAATTGTCATTCAAAGTGCATCAGCGCTGAAAGCTGAAAATTGGTCTGGGACTGAGGGGGGTTTAAGTGCCCAGTAAGCAAGTGGTTAAAGGCTAAGCAAAGGTTTCAAATATAAAGCCTTTGTATGGGATCTGCACTACTATATTCATTTAGCAATGAACTCAGATTTTGTGTCATCCCAGTCTGGACTAGTTTCTGTTCAAATGCAGAGCTTTTGAAACTCCTTTTACCTCTTTCTTTGCAAAGGAGGAACAGCTGATAAGCAGCCCAGAAGCTGCCATGAGTAATTTATGTCTGTGTCCACCCACAACTTCCAGCAGACGCAGACAATGCCTTGCCTAGCTCCACTTTACTAAATGATGTTCAAATAGCCGCCATTGCTTTTGTCCACCTAAAACTTTTTAATGGAAACAATTTCTTTTTCCGATGTGCCATTACCTAGCTGGTCAAAGTTTAATCAAACTTACAAAAGTATGCCCATTGGTGAGCATGACAAATCGGGGTGGTATTTATTTACCCATTGAGAACCAGCTTACATACACTTCCTTCACTACCAGGCTGTTTTACTTTTCAGTGCTGGCTGTGATAGTTTGACAGTTATTCCATCAAGCAACACTGCACCCAATTAAATTTTTTATATCATTAGCTTTGTTTTGGTTGAATTTTTTATTTTTTTATTGGCGTATTAATTGAAAAAAACAAAACAAACGGGTAGAGTTATATATATATATATATATATATATATATATATATATATTTTTTTTTTACTATATAAAACAAAACCAATGGGGTTGCTTCCATTTTCCTTTCATTTTTTTTAACCATGATCCTATCCACATTGGTGGTCACTGGAACCCACTTAAAAACTTGGTGGTCAGTGGCGATGTAAAGAGTAACTCTTGGGTTAATTATGTATATTGCAGGGGCTTTGACCAGTGCAGATTCCTACCTTTTTGTTCTGAAGAAATAGCTGTCTGTGTCCATATGCATAGTGAATCTAATGGGAGTTTATTTTATAAATATTAATTAGCTGCTGCACCTGCAGGGCTATAATGAGGAAAGTGGTGGGGTGTGCATTCATTTAGATGTGATTTCCCTTTGGGATTTTTCACCAAAAATTCTATTTTTGTTGTAGAGGATGCCCAAAATCTGGCTTGTATTTTAGTGCAGACTTCTGGGAAAATCGGTAATAAGTCAATCGCACAACCAGGAAATGATATTTGGGGGGGGGGGGGGGGGGGGGGGGTTCTGTACACCATCTGTATACAGAACACTCCAGGTAGCCATATTGCATTTTACAGAAAATTACAGCGCTGCAAATTGAAAAGAAAAGGTCATTTTGAATAACATTCAATTACTTTGACTTGTGTCACAATTGTATATGTTATAATATTATTTATTATTATTATTATTATTTTTTTTTTTTTTTTTGCTCCACAAAAGTGGAGTTACCCTTTTAGGATATTCCCTCATCTTCACCTTAAATTTTCTGCACTCTTCCTTCTTGCTATGTTAAAAAAAAACATTCAGGCTATTTACAATGGAGGAAGGGGATCTTTCTCTATTGGGTATGGGCTGAGTGTTTGTGAATACTATAATGTTTATACTTGTGATGGCTGAAATTGGTTCACAGCAGGTACAGAGCTGCCCTGATTCGCTCTGTAGATGGTGCTTGCGATCTGAGCTGTCCAATGACACTCGGATTTCCACAGTACCTGTGATAGGATAGAATCACGGGCACTCTGCACATCTGAAAGTGTTTTCCGCAGTACCATTTCACATATAAATCCTTCATTACATTGCTTTTTAAACGTGTGGCAGTAGCGAAGGGGTTAGGAGGAGAGACACAAGTGAGGGACAGGCAGACAAAGAATATTCTTTCTGTGAAGCCGTGAGACGATCTCTGTAGAATGCACAGAAAGAGCTGCTCCTTGTGGTGTAAATTTTAGGGGCTTTGACAGCTCTCTCTCTCCCTTTTTTGTATGCTGACAGCGGCTTCTCATACATAGGACAGGACAGGACCAGCAGTCAGACTGGCAGGCAAGCCCTGCAGAGGAGCAGGGGCAAAAAATAAAACTTGGCTCAATGCCCTTTCATGGTAAAAAAAAAATTGTCAAGCAGAATCAGCTTTTCATATGTAGGATTGTATGGTAACTATTCTCATCATGTAACATGTTCCCAGTTTCATGTTGTCTTATGCAGCATTTTCCCAGTCAACAATGTAGCACGTCAACTCTCTGACCCTCATTCCCTCTATAAGGTCTGCAAGTAGTTGTAAACTCTTCCATATACTCAGCGAAGTGACTGGCCTCAGGTGATGCACAGAGATCATACAAGTTCTCCTACATAAGTTGTACCTGTTTATCTGCAGTCTTTTCTTCTCTACATCCATTCAAAGTCCTGAATTTAAACAGCTTGTCTGAGCTTTCAGAAAGCTGGAGTAGGATGCTGAAGGTATAATCTTCGGAGCTCAGTGAGAGCTGATTGGAGGCATTGCCCCCCCCCCCCCCCTTCTCCAGCCTCAGCCTAACAGAGCTGAGGCTGTCCATCACATGTTGCATGCTGGAGCTCCCTCCCATCACATGTATTTTTCTCTTGTTGTCAGGAAAACTTATCAGAAGTTACTTATGCTGTTTTCATAAGGTGGAAGCAGCAAGTTGACACTTAGTGCTCTTACTACATACTATAGAGCAGCCTTTTTCAAACTTTTCAACACAGAGGAACCCTTGAAATAGTTCTCCGGTCTCGGGGAACCCCTAATAAAAATTAGAAATCTACAACTCATGATACATTAGTGTGATGGTCAGTGAGAGGAATGGTCCTTACACTTGTGGTCATTGGGAAGAATTACCTCCTTACAGATAGCTAAAAAGATTAATGGTGTGAGTTGGAACTTATGAGAGGCAGAAATTGCCCAATGTTGAAGGACCCCCTAGCAACCTCTGGAGGAACCCTAGGCTTCCACGGAACCCTGGTTGAGAATCACTGCTATAAAGGGATATGCATTGTTCAGATTTCATGTCTAAGTTTACAACTACTTTAACCATTTAAGCCCTTTTGTAATGTCAGGGACCGCATTTGAGGCCCCCATTAGCTCATAGTTTGAAAACCACAGGGTTAGACCCAGCTTCAGGTATTTTAGTTTAAGAAATTTCCTCTCACCATCCTTCTTATTGGCAGTAGTTATTGAGGCAAGAAGTGACCTTTTTCATTTAAATAGAGATGTGTTAGAACCTCTTGCAGAAATATTTCTGTCTGTGTACCCATTGGCAAAATACCCCTGATCTCCTGACCACTGTCACCTGTCCAGAAAGTGAGGGGAAGTCTTCCTAGTGAGGATCCAAGCAGTGATTAAAACTGCCACTTATTTTTTGTTTTTTTGCTAGAGTTATACTTTAATAAAGTGTTCCTTTTTAGCTGGGATGTACTTTTAAGTCGAGTCTCCTCCATAGTGATTTATGTAAATTTTCCACATTTTAAAGCAGATTACAGTGCCATGGGTGGAAATACAAGTAAGTGCCAATATTACGACAGCACGGCATAACTTCTCAGCGTATACTGGCACCCCGCAGCCAGCAAGCAGACTGTCGTTTCATTAAATATTAAACGGGCTGCAGCATTGGGCTGCAAGCCTGTGTGGTGGAGTTTTACAAATGAGTGACTTCACAGGACAGCTATGTCATCCCTCATAATGCTGACTCAGGGGGAAAATGACGATGTCAGCACAATCGCAAATCAGCCCACCGCCTGGGCCAGTGTCCTTGTGGCACATTAAGGGAAACTGTGATGGTGATTTATTTTTATTTTTTCCTAAAATGTTTTTTTTTTTTTTTTTTTGCTCTTATTATTTTAGTAAATTCTTTACTTAACAAAGAAGCATAGAAAACAGGATTCCTCCAGTGTGTGTAGAGCAAAATACAGAGCTAGCTTGCAGTTTGTTGGTTCCAGATTTAACCCTTTCATGACAGAGGTTAATGAAACCAAGATAGCCAAACCAAATTCCATTAGACTCGCTGTCATGCAAGCTGGCCTTCCTGATGGCTATCAACCAGACTAGAAGGTTGTCGAAGTTGGCGGCCCTTTCATGCAGGGAACCGTACTTGATCCTTCACCATCGAGTCGTATTATGACCTGTTCCATCCTTTTTGCCAACGATGGTGTCGGCCTTTCTTTTAAATCAGGACGTTATTTTGCCTTCTTTTTTCTCTCAGCCTCGTTTGGCAGAAGAGAGACGATTGCATTCTTTGGACGTTGTCCGGGCAGTCAAGGTTTATCTGTCTGGATCTGCGGAGATCCGAGGATCAGACTCCTTTTTTATTTTACCAAAAGGACGCAAGAAGGGGCAGGCAGCTTCCAATCTTCCATTGCCAATTGGGTCCGTCAATTGGTCATTCAGGCCTACAGTCTGAAACATAAAGATGCTCCCTTTAGGGTGAGAGCTCATTCTACCAGGGGTGTAGGAACCTCCTGAGCTTTTTGCCATCGCGTATCTGTGGCTCAGATTTGTAAGGCTGCTACCTGGTCTTCAGTGCATACGGTCACAAAATGTTATTAAGTGGATGTTCAAACAGCTGAGGATTCGGCTTTTGACCGCAGTGTACTGCGGGCTGCCGTATAAGTTCTGATGGCTATTGTTTGGCAGGGCGTCTCCCTCACCGCAAGGCTATTGCTCTGGGACGTCCCACCAGGTAATGACTATTACATCATGGGACACAGAGATCCCTCCCCTCTTTTTTGAGGATTTAGTGCTTGCTACAAAACTGAAGTACTTCCTGTATGGGAGGGGTTATATAGGGGATCACTTCCTGTCTGAAGACCTTTGTCTACCAGTGTCTATTCACCTGATGATGGAATATAACCCAGCAGGTAATGAATATTAGCCTGATTCTGTGTCCCATGATGTACTCAAAGAAAAGGATTTTACAGGTAAGTATGACATAACAATCCTATTTTTTTTTTCTCTCTCCTTTCGCATATAACTCTCTAATCTCGCTCTTGGGATCTTCATTTTAAATCGGTGCGTATAGTCACCCTTTCTCAGGTTTCATTATTTCAGTGCAGTAGGCGTTTAAATGCCTTACTAATCCGAGTTTGTTTAGTAAAGGATAATCTCCTAATTAAAGTGTAGCTGTAGACAAATGTACTTTTTTAGGGCTCCTTCTGGTATGTGACGGCTAGAGCTGCACAATTCTGGCTAAAATGAGAATCACGATTTTTTTGCTTAGAATAAAGATCACGATTCTCGTGGGGTAACATCATCTTTTACATTATACAAAAAAATTGGGTTAAGACCACCGAGCAAATACAGTATGACATAAAATATTGCAGCAACCGCCATTTTGTTCTCTAGGGTCTCTGATTTTGTTTTTTGACAGCTGATTGAGTAGAAAACGACTCACTTGTTACATGAATGAATTGTGGAATAGCTGGATTAAGATCGTGAGGGGGTTGAATCGAGATCGCAATTTTTTTTTTTTTTTTAACAATTGTGCAGCCCTACCGGCAGCCCTTGCTGCCCCTCTGTGGGGGATGGATTTTCAGTGAGTGTTTGACTAGCGGTGAGAAGGTTGTATGTCACCTCACCACAGATTTTATTACTGAAAATGCTGACCCACTGCGCTTCAACCATGTGTAGTGTGGTCTTATTTACCAAAACGGTCCACATACAGTGGCGGTACTGCTCGCCAAATGCAACGGGGGGAGGGGGGTTATTCTTTAAGGTGGGCAGTCGGCTTATCACCCCCTGGCTGCCTGTCTAAAGGAGCTCTTAGTTTTGAATTGAGTTACCAATGGTTACAGCCCCCTTTTTTCATTTGGGAAGCTTCCATTTTAATTCCCATCCTGAAAGCACAACAGAAAGTGAAAGGAAATCTTTCCAAAAGTGAAAACTATTTAATATTTCCCATCACTTTTGCTCTGATGATGATGGTCACAGTAAAAAAACAGGATGATTTGCCACAATGGGTACACATTCCAACAAAAAACATCTGTACAATGAGTTTTTAACCAAGTTTTTGTTTCTAGGTATACTTTAACCCATACCCGCCGAGCGTACGCAGATGTGCGTACTCTGATTTCCGGGGTTATACTTGGATGATGCCCACAGCTGCAGGCATCATCCCAGTACTGCTGTTTAGAGCGGGCAATCGGCTTTTCGAGGCTAAAAGCCGCTCGGTTGTTATCTCAGAGGATAACTGCCACTCTTCCTGGGCCTCCCGATGATCCGGCTCTTCCAGCGGCTAGTTACTGACTGGAACGAAGCTGGAAAAGTGTTTGGGGGTTCTAAGTAATTTTCTAGCAAAAAATGGGGATTTTTACTTGTAAACACCAAATGTCAGAAATAGGCTTAGTCATGAAAGGGTTAACGTCAAAGAAACACTTCTTAGGCTAACACTAAATGTAGTTTGTCCAAGATAACATCTCTTGGACATTCCTAAGTTATTGGGTCTCCTTATCTGGAGTTGTCATGGATGTGTCCTCCCAAGATATTGCCCATGTATTAAACTAATTCACAGCCTTTTTCTGCAGAAAGCATTTAAGCAAAGTCCACACTAAAGATTACACAGAGAGATACTCACTGAGCAATGTATAAGGAACACTATAAAATGCAGGGTAGGGCCTCCCTTTGCATTCAAAAAAACAACCTCAACTCTTTGTGGCATGGATTCCAGAATCCACAAACTTTTCTTTGAGATTTTGGTCCATGTTGATAGGATTGCATGAGACAATTTCTATAGATCTGACGGTTATTGTTATGTTGTGGATCTCCCTTTAGACCACAACCCAAAGTTCTTCTTTTGGATTTAGATCCAGTGATTGATCTATAATCATTGTGCTTCAGCAAAAAAACATTCATCATACCAGGCTACATTTTCTAGAATTTAACGGTCCAGTTTTGAGGATGCTGGCCCAACGCAGTCTCGTCTTTTTCTCCTCTTGGCTGACAGGAGTTGAACCGAACGTGGTCTGCTACTATTGCAGCCCATCCACCTCAATGTGTTGTGATTTGTTAAATGTTTGTCTTCTCACCACAGTTGTATAAAGTGGGAAATCTGAGTTACTGTAACCTTTCATTGGCTTGAATCCGTCTGACCATTCTTTCTCTCATTATCAAGGTATTATCTGTAGAACCTCTGATTATTGGAGATTTTTCGTACCATTTTTTTCGAGAGAACTCTAGAGAGGTTTGTGAATGAAAATCCCACGAGATGAGCTGGAACATATTAACTGACGTTCCTGACCTATATCTGCTTGGTTTTATGCAATCAGTGTGTAATAAATTGTGTGTGTTCATTATAAGGGAACAGGCTCAGCTAGTAATGGTGGCAGTAAACAATGCACAAGACTTGGAAACCAAGAATGGTCCAAGCAGGTTTATCCTGCACTTTCATTAACCAAGGCAGCCAAAACATATGATACCCCCGTAGCATTTGGGGGGCAGTACCACCACTGAATGACACTGTAACCACCTTCTAACACCATTGTAGTGTTCTTCAACTTCTGACATTCTGGACAGCCCACTCTGCTCCCACGCTCCCTCTTCTCGGCCTACCTGTAAAGCCTCCAGTGATCTGTTAGTACCAGGATGGAGTG
This sequence comes from Lithobates pipiens, assembly GCF_037356315.1. NCBI lineage: Eukaryota > Metazoa > Chordata > Amphibia > Anura > Ranidae > Lithobates > Lithobates pipiens. The sequence goes on along the minus strand of NW_027507758.1, from coordinate 550,347,338 downwards.
AGGACTGACTTTCCTCTGCCTGTGCGGAGCATCAGAACTCGCTGCAGTCACTGATAATGTGCAAGCACTTTCTTGCACAGTTTAGATGTTAAAGCTTCACAGACAGCAAGTAGTTTGCTAAGCCTAGGTCCACACTAATGTGGTTCAGAAAATCCCACGTTTCCCACACCGCATTCAAATCGCACTTGTCCTTGCAACCTGCAGCAGGTGTCGGTGCAATCTTAATCCTCAAACACAGTGCGTTTTCAAAATTACCATGCAATTCAGTTGCATTGCACTTTTAAAATCGGTGCATGCACCACTTCGGTGTGATGTAGTGTGATTTGAGTCCATTCAAAATGAATGTGTTCAACTTGAACTGCACTGAATCACATGTAAATTGTGCAGAAATGTGGTGAGGTTCCTCTGCGATCCACATGCAGGTCAAAGAGTGAACTGAGGCCAAGTATCACAAACAGTAGGCAGGACTTACCAGAGAGAGCCTCTGATGCTCCTAAAAGTGTCAGAGGGTAAGGAACACTACAAGAGTATTATGTTAATTGTAACATTCACAGTAAGAAGAGTGGAGACCGGTACAGAGTAACTCGTGATCTGTACGTTCTATGGAGTTTCTTCATTCAAACATTTCTGAATACCAAGCTGTATGAGTCACTTGGCAAAGAATGTGATTTTCATTTAGTTAGCTGTTTCTTTTTGGGGCTTGGGTTTAAAAAAAAAAAAAAAAGCCCCATTTCCCAAAAGCAAGCAGTTTTTTTGTTCCATATTGCAATAACAAATGGAATCTGGTTACTGTAGGCACTAACTTTTCTTGTTGGGATGCTTTTCATACATAAGCCCCTTTGTGGTTAAAGCTAAATTCTGAGAAAGTTAAAGCAAATGTAAACCTGATTCATAAAATTTGAGATGGGCACATATATCTGCAGTGTTTTCTTCTCTGTCTGCAAAGCCCTAAGTCCGGTGTTTTTCTCCTGCTCCGTTCTTCTTTTATTTTTTTCATTTTTGACAGAGTAAGTTATAATCTCTCTGTCAGATTTTGTCATCTGTGTCCCATAGTGGAGATTTCCCCCCACTTCCTGTCCCATAGTCAAACAGGAAGTGAGAGCAAATCGCTGCAAATTAAGGGAATTCCTTGGGGACCCCCAGTTAACCAGAACTAGTGTCCCCATTGGAAGATCTCCCCTCTATTACTTTTCTGGGGACAGCCCAAAAAGTGGGATTTTCTTTTACTTTCACTTTCAATGATATTGGTAAACAGGACAAATAGAGAGGGGGGATCTCTTTTAACGGGGAAACGGGCAGCAAGAAAAACCGACAAGCCTTCTAATCCTTCTGCACTCTATCCAAAGCTTAAAAATTGTTTTGCCTTTTATGTAAACTTTAAATACACAGTTTACATGCATATATTAAAAATGTCTTACCAAGCAAAAGATTTCTAACTTCATTGAGCCTTGTGATCCATGCACCCCTTCTAGACAGCATTTGTTTGGATGGGGGGGAAATCTGTTCATTATTTATTTTCCGTCCAACATGCAGGCTGATCCAAAGGCAAAAATGAGTAACCTATGGCCAGCTTAATAATCTGTATGTTCTGTATGTGCACTCAATGCAGTAATTGCTGGCGCAAAGACCATGTATACGTGTAAAATGGTAATAAGGCACATTCAGAGCAGACAATATTGTAAGCAGTACTTCTAAAACTTGGACTTTAGAGTCCATGTCATAAATTAAATGAATGGTGGCAGCTATCCCCAGAGAAAGCCAGCTCTGTGGAATGAAGCAAAGGAGGGAAAGGCAGGGAGTGCCACCTGAGTGTAGTATTGGTGTAAACAATTTAATTGTCAAGATGCAAAACACTCACAAGATATTAGTTGAAAAAATGCTCGTCTGTAGTGGGGTGTCACTCAGGTCTCTCCTAAAGTCCTTGCACTGTATCCATGGGCTGTAGAGGTGAAGGGAGGTCTGTAGTCTGTCCTGTGGCCACCAGGAAGTCCAAGAAAACCAGCGTGGAACAAATTGAAAGGACGTCTCTGGAAGTAGGGACACGGCCGGGAACGCTACACAGGATTGGCTACGTGCTTGGAGCATCAGCTTCTGCTACTGGCTTTTCGTGATGTAATTTACGTGTGTGCCATGTTGGTTTCGTTTGATTTCCTGGTGGCCACAGGACGAACTTCAGACCTCCCTTCCCCTCTATGGCCTGTGGATACAGTGCGAGGACATTGGGAGTGACACCCCACTACAGATGAGCATTTTTTTGAAACTATATCTTGTTAGTGTTTTGTATCGTGACAATTAAATTGTTTACACTAATACTACACTCAGGCGGTGCTGTGTGTACATTTATTTTAAAGTGGATTTTTTGCTGGCCTTTCACACGAAGGGTCTGGTCAGGTCCACCTGTCATTTTTTCAAGTGGACCTCATCAGACCCTCTGTTCAGCCCTATGGACCAGCGGGTGTAAATAGACTTGTGTCTGTTTAACCCATCTACCTCCGTTCCAATCTGGTCCACTAAAAAAAAAAAAAAAAAAAAAAAAAACATAAGGGGATCGATCCATCCCACTTCATCTAGGCAGATCGGAACGGAGGGCAGTTGGGTGTAAACTGACTGCATAGTTGGTTTACTCCCGGCCACCAATATAGCAGAGCGGGCTCTGACCGTGTCCACTCCGCATAAATGGAGCAGACACAATCTTGGCATCCATCTGCTCTGATCAGCAGAGGATCAGTGAACAAACAATGCCTTTTTTTTTTTTTTTTAAGATCGTTATACATAGATTAGAGCTGCCGAAAGACAGTAATGAACTTGAATCTGAACACCAGTAAGGAAAATGATGTTTTTCAGCTAGTAAAGCCCTTTGGTAATACTCAAAGGACAGGAATAAAGAGAATGACAATCCTTTGTCTGCATATATAATATGAGCTAATGCATATTAAAAGTGCCCTTATTAGTGCTTTGGGGGTTACAGTAAGGGTGAAGTATTTGTAATAGGTTGCTGCCATATTTAAATGATTTTTACTACTGTAACTAGTCATTTCTACAAGTACACAAGCACAAGTTGGCAAGTACACTCATCACAAATATATTTTCAGGATGGATACTATAAAAGAAAAAGCAATATGTTCTGTTTTCAGTAGTTCTGATAATCCCCTGTCTGTCACATCCTCCTTGTGGTCACACTTGTGACGGGTCATCCTCTCCCCTTCCTTTTTCAGAGAAGTTATAGAACTCTTCTATAGATGCATACCCTTACGAGCTCATTGGTCAATTCACTGAGCGATCTGCATTTGTAAACATTATACAATGGATCAATGTTGGTGTTGGTTTTAGTTAGAATCTTACCTTTTATATGTTCACAGTGATGACCTAAGAGGTGGGTTTGTTCTCAAATTATGATCTATTCTGCCAAACCTGGACCATTAAATTATCGAGCAGGAAGCCTTCATTGGCTTGCAGATAAGGCTCAGTCTGGAGTCTAGTCACAATACGAAAAGCTACAACATTTAATTGCAAGGTTTCCATGAAAGGTAAAGTTGATGTTTAGGCGAAGGTGCTTACTAGTTGCTTCTACCTAGTCAGTCCCTTTCAGCCTCTTTGGAAGAGATCATGTGCTTGAGTTTGTGGCCTTTGGATGCATCAATATCATCATCTGGAGCAACAACTTCTGATGGAAAGTAGCTTTCTTTTATATTTCTGATGGATCTTATTAGAAGGTTGTTCAACCTGGCTAGAAAACAAACAATTGGAGTGTATGTTCACCCTAGAAAATATTACCTTTTGGTCTGTTAATTATACCATTGAAGAGGTAACCCTTCCCTACTAGCCCAGTGAAAATCATTGGTTAATAAGATTATCCTATATGAAAGTTATATTAATGAATAGACAATCCCCATAAAATTCCACAACAGTTGGGACTTGTGGTGTAATTTTACTCTCACATTAGTTTCGGGGTGACCTTCCAAGCCTTAGGCCCCATACTCACTGGGCATTTAGCCCTAGTCCTGAGGCTCTGGTGTTTAGATTCTAGTGGTGGGCACAGGTGCACTGTCCAGCCCCGCTGCCGGCATCATGTCAGATTCTGAGAGGCTGACAGCTGCCGTGGCTGGGTGGTGCTTCTTGCGGTACATACCGTTTAGGGCAGTATGTGTCCAGGGACGAAAGCCAGGAGGACGAGCAGTCTGCCTTTTGGGTATTTGTGCACGGGCGCATCCTTTTTAAACTTTGCTTTCATTCAGTGCATTGTCCAGCTGCAGCAGCTGTCAGCCTCTCATAGTTTGGCAGGCTGCCGACATTGGTGCTGGGTGGTCCACCAGTGAGCATGGGGCCTTACAGGTATAACTACATCAGTCAGTATATGTTATTGGGAATTTGTATATATGTAACAAAAGCACACAAATAACTGTCACTGTTCCAGTTAAAGGATACCTTCACCTTTCATAACATGTTACGTTACACCCATATTCAGGATGTAAGATGTTACTGTTGCACCAGCCCCAGCACCCCCTGATCTCCTGTTGTGACAGCAAGTGGGGATCTTCTCCCCACACTCACTGTCACAATTAAAAATGCATGTTAGTGCGAGGCTTCACCCACCAAGCCAAATCATTCATTCAGAGTTCTGTAAATGTGATAACTACAAGTACCATCAGCCTTTGTGGCTGTCGGCTTGTGGTTCTCAATGAACTACCAGGGTGCTATTGAGCACTTTAGCTAGTTCTTTGAATCTTCCAGTCAGTTTGTAACTGCCTGCCCTTACAAGATACGAGCAGACCCGCTTACACTGAGAGTCTGCAGGAGTCCTTTTGCGTCAGCTTTGCAGGCTTATAGTAACGATAAATAATAAATGCACACATTTTTACCTGCAATTTATGTGTTTATTTCAGGTACTTGTATAGTGCTCTCAATTTTACGCAGCACTTTACATATACATTGTACATTCAAATCGGTCCCTACTCTCAAGGAGTTTACAATCTTAGGTCCCTAACCCACATTCATACATATACACCACATACTAGGGCCCATTTAGACAGGAGCAAATTGACTTACCAGCATGTCTTTGGAGTGTGGGAGGAAAACGGTGTACCCAGGGGAAACCCACACAGTCACATAGAGAGCGTGCAACTCCAGGCAGGTAATGTCGTGGTTGGGATTGGGACCGATGACCCTTTTGCTGCTAGGTGAAAGTGCAATAAGATGTGCATTTTTTTTTTTTTTTTAAACAAAGGCGAACTTATCCTTTAAGTATTTTTTTAAAGAACAGTCAACTGTTATGGCGCAATATGGACATCAGTCACTTCCTTATTAGATATGAATAGTATACAAAGTCTGTGGATATCGATCCTGTTCATGGAGAATCTCCCAGTTGATACATTTTCCCCATATTGGCACTGTGGGGACCTCTACATTGTTTAAATCCAATAACCAGGTGATATGTCACAGCAAACTATTACACAAGGGGGTTTGAATGTAATCGATATTGGCTGACCTTGGTAAAGCATGTATGTAGTTAATCTAAGACTTTCCAACCTTTGCTTGTATATCCTAAAGGGTCGTAAACCCTTACAGCCAGTGAAGTGACTGGCCTCAGGGGATGCTCAGAGATGAAACAAATACTCCTACAAAAGTTGTACTTGTTTATCTGCAGTATTCCCTGCTCTACTCCAGTTCAAAGACAAGACTTTTTATAGTTTCTCTGAGTTGTCAGAAAACAGGGGGCAGTGAGCTAACGTTGCGCTCTTCAAGAGCTCAGTAAAAAGACAACTGAGAGCTGATTGATGGGAAGGGACACCACCCCCTTTTTCAAACCGCACTCATCAACAGAACTGAGGCTGTCAATCACAGGCTGTGTCCTGTAGATCCCTCCCCTGTCACCTTTTTTCTCTTTGTGTCAGGAAATTTGCCGGACGTAATTCATGCTGAATGAGGCCACAGACAGAAATTAGACTTAGTTCGTGGGAATGAGACAAGTACAAACTAAAGGGGCATGTGCTTGTTCATATTTCATGGCTGAGGTTTACAACCAGTTTATTATATGTTCTGTGGACCTTCATTAAGCTATGGATTGTCAGACATACTGTATATACAGTATGTCCACAGTATGCCATGTACTGTTATTTTTTTTATTTTTTATATGTACGTGTTATTGTTGATGAAAATAAAATAAAACTTGATTACACATAAAGTGAATGTAAACCCGTGTTTTATCCCTTTAAAAATACTAGCCTGGTAATTGCACAGAGTAATAAAAGCATTTCCTTGCTACAGGAACAAGGTAAGAGAAGAAAAAATAATGCTGGAGCAATTCATTGGGGGTCTGCAGTTGCCTAAAAAGGTTAAGAACTGTTTTATATCAATGGCTGTTACATTTCAACTTGAATGGTAAAATATTGTAAAGGTTTACATAGCGGGTAAGGGGTGGTGTGCACTGTTACTTCACTTGTCATCTTTTTTTCTCTTATAGGGGACCAGGCCAAAAACTTCTTTCTACAATCAGGCCTTCCTCCAGCGGTTCTCGCAGAAATATGGTAAGATTTATTTTTTTTGTTTTACTGGATTTTCCCGTAATAACACAGCCACCATGTTTGTGTCTACAATGCCAAGAAAACCCTAAACCCCTAAAAAAAAAAAAGCCCCCCCAAAAAAAAAGCCTAGACCTAACTTTAAAATGAGTGCACAGAGCATCCCAGATCCTCCTTTTCTCGGGTCCCTCGTCGGCACTCCTGGTCCCTCCCTCCTGTTGATTGCCTCCACAGCAAGCAGCTTGCTATGGGGGCACCTGAGGCGAGCTGCAGCTCTGTGTGTCCATTCAGACACAGAGCCGCGGTTCAACCCCACCACTTCTCTCTCCCGATTGGTTAACTGCGTTTGACAGCAGTGGGAGCCAATGGCGCTGCTGCTGTGTCTCCTCCAATAAGGAGGTAGAGTCCTGGAGTTTATGCTCTCTCCCTTGAGTTAAAGCATTACTTCTCTTGCACAAAGGGCGTTTGCTTTGCTCCTCCGAATACCAACCAGAACTCCTGCAGGAGAAAAGCTTCCCAAGTGTTTAGGCGTTTCAAGTGTGTGACTGTTATTGGATTCAATTGGCCAGAATATCAATTCATTCTGGCCAATGGAATGCATTGCCACTCATACTTGCCTAAAGGTGCTTTTACACGTGTTTCGTCGCTTTTATAGTTTTCCTTATGCTCTTCAGCTCCTCTCCCGAGAACCTTTTTTTTTTTTTTTTCAGCCTGTAAATTCTCTTCATCTAATATGCCTGTAAATTCCTGTGTGCGAATGGACACAGACTTAACTTAGAGGTGCTTCTACAGGCTGAAAATCCCCCCACAAAATTCCTCTAAAAGTGATGTTTGCTAAGCCAAATGTGCTTAAGACCTTAAACACATATATTCTACAACCAGAATTTTTTGTTTTATACAGAATATAGAGTCGGGAAACCCAAATCACTGGAACAGGTGTCCCCATTGGAATATTGTCACTCTTCTCTCGTACTGGGGACAGCTGTAACTGTTTGATTTTTCCATCGCTTTCCCCATTCACCTGTACCGAGAGGGCACCTATGCAAGGACAATTGTTGGACCTCCCCATACAGCTGACTGCCCAAGTACAAGCAATTCTTCAGTGTGCATTGATAGATAGATGCAAGTGAAACGCATAATCTTTGTGTTACCCTGAACATTCTCAGGGACATATAATGTTCAGCTGGGGTCAGACAGAGAACATGGCCCTCACTACCAATACAAATGGAGTCCAGAAGAAATGGGAAAAGCTTTGTGCATATTTTAATGTTGGTCAGACAGGAGTGGAGAAAGTGCTCATTGCCTAACACCACTACCTGGGTATTATAAACCGTAAGAGTTAGGACATCATGGACAATGCCTCCTGCTTCTCAACTGCAATAAATATGAGCATTGTCCAGGTCCAAGGGTGCCTAATATTGAAAAAGCTCACATCAGCATAAATGGGCCCTTGTGCAACAGTTGCACGGTCTGAGGCGCAAGCATTTATCAGCTGCTGAAGGAGTTCAAGATTTTTAGTACACAATTCCCCTGCTCCCAAGTCCTATTCAAGTCCTCCATTTCCTGTGAAAGTCCACCAACTCCAAGTCATCCTCCTTTTCTTAAAGTGTTACTAAACCCACAGCAGTAAAATCAGTCTGTATATGTAGTAAAGTATGTATGTTATACTCGCTGTGGAACCTAAGGGGTTAATCCTCTGCATTGTAAAAAAGGGTGTTTGATCCTGGATTCTCCCCTTCTTCCACTGACTTCAGAACAGGTCCAGATAAGACCAAGCTTCCGGAGTCAGGCTGCACATGCTCAGTTTAGTGTGTATTGCTAGAGAGTTTTTTTTTTGGCGAGTGTATGTGATCAGCACAGGGCCAGTCGGCACTGGCCAGACGGAGGGTCAAGGGTCCTTGATCCTGATAGGATAGCTCAATGCAATATGAGAACTCCTACAAGCTTTAAGCAGGAACTGATCTAAGTCACAAGACTGCTATATACTGCTGATGAGAGACGTTATTTAGCAGTTTATATTTATTAAAATAATTGCATTTCCATATGCTGTGTACTGTGGGAGACCAGATATAGTGAATGCAGGGTCCTGGGTTTAGAAACACTTTTTGAGTCTTGAAGAAGGGAGCGGGCCAATGTGCCTGAAATAAATGGGCTGTGGAGTTCATCACATGTTTTAGACTAAACCCTTCTCTTTCAGTTTTTAACTTTTCAATGTGGTGCCCCAATTCTTTAATTCAACCATTGTACTGGTTGCCTGAGGTTTCCTACCGAAGTCCCTCGGTATATGGAAGCAGCCTACACATCACTCAGATGCCTCATCTGGATAACAGTGGTAGAGTATTGTAACAATACCAATCATATGTATGGAGTAAAATCCACATAGGGTCCCAGGGGCATTCAGTCCGCCATCCCTGATATTTGTATAGGAGCTATTTTTTGTTGTTGTTAAGCTCTAATGAAAAAGGAAACGGATACTGGGATCTTACCCCTATATTCTTTGAAGTATAGCTAACTAGTGCTCAGATCAGCTTCTCACCATCCAACCAAAACAGAATTCTTGTTTTTAGGTTGACTGGCCTTTCAAAGGAACATAAAACCTAAATTGCCAAGTAATTTGTATAAAAAAGCAAGTAATAAAATTCTACATGCACAGTATATGCCAGAATTTCAGGGGCTTTTCATCATTCTGATACTCTGGGGGAAGAAACTTCAATTCTCTTGGGCTTGGCTGCGCTAAAACTTTAATCTTCGTATTAATATGCATTTTTCACTCAGCAGACACTGGCGATCGCATTGATATTTGATTTATTACATGTTTAGTTAATGAATGTTCTTACATGTATCATGTTCATTATTTATAGCCGTGTTTGTGGGATTAGTTCTATGCTGCTCATAGTACTGTGCTTTTCACATTATTATTGTAAATCTTTGCTGAACCCCCATATTTCATTTCACTTTGTAGTTGATTAATGTCTCTTAAAGTGAACCATACATGAAAAAAAAAAGCAAAAGCAGCTGATATGTATAAAATGCATTTTGGTTTCCAACGAACTTGGCTCCACCCAATATCTGTGGCAGACTTGGCTTGGCATTCAGATAATGCCCAATGTTAGGCACAGCACAATTCAGCAAAGTTCCTGGTTGGGTCCTTGATGTAACCTGTGCAATAATATACAATCTAATATATCCTATATAACTACTGCATACTTGCCTATCCATATAAATTAGATAGTCTATGAGAGTCTGATGAGCACAATGATGTACCAAACACATCTGCTTAGTAAACAATGTTACATTCATTTCCCAACAAAATAGTAATATATTAAACAGCAGAATTAAGAAACTAACATAAAAGCATTAAAAGGAATTACAATGTTACAAAGCTTACAATCAGAACACAATACAAAAATATACTTATCACATCCTAACATAGACTCCGATCGGCTGGTCTCAAGATGTTGAAAGAGCTCTGGGCCACATGGCTTAGGCCCCAAGCCAGCATTAGAGCAAGGTCTTAAGATGGCCGAGCCAGCAAGTTCATGCAAAGACCAGCCTCGGAAGAGAGAGCGAGAGAGAGAGGGCTCTTTGCCTGTGTGTGCTCCTTTTTTACTCAAAACATCCCCATTTGCCTTCCATCCAGGAAGCATGCTGTATTGTCCACTAGGGGCAGCGTTTGTGCATGAATCATCTCTATTAGCCCTGGGGCATCTTATCTAGCTCTTATTCTCGTTGAAGCCTGCAATCGCACATATCACAGCAGGTGGGCTTGAGCCAAGCCATTGTTGTTCTGATCTTAGGCCACCTGGTTGTATCAACCAGGAAATGAAATACCAGAAGTATGATATTAATCCATGTTGCTATCCAACAGTCCTTCACAGTCGAATATAGTCAGTGTCTTTAAGGAACGAAAGAGGTTGAAGTTATAGTCTTGCAACACCACTTTTTTTGTACCACTTTTTTATCTTTTTTTTTTTAATAGTGCTTATAACCCTATTTAAATTTCTTTGCTTAATACATACAATGTGGGTGAGTGGGAGTGTTTCCATTCATTCTTCCATTGTCATACTGAGTTTGTTATATTTATAAGAAATAAGCACAGTTCCTTTTTATTACCTCTTTTTTTTTTTTTTTGTTGTTTATTTCACTTTTCAGTTGCAGCTTTCTTTTGTTTCACCAGCGCAGTTTTTTTCTTTGAACATTTTGTTATATTTATATATAGCAGACCAAATATCATATGCGATAATGAAAATGTCAATTCACTATCCCTTATATGGTATTTATCTCAAAAAGAAAACGCTTTTGGTATAAAACTGCATTAAAGAGGATTTCCGCCCCCCCCCCCACCAAAAATTTTTAAGTCAGAAGCTACAAATTCTGTAGCTGCTGACTTTTATTATTATTAGGGCACTTACCTATCCAGGGATCCCACAATGTCGGCACCCCAGCTGATTTTCCGATCGGCTCTCGGGTGCTGCCACTGCCATTCGTGGTAAGGGAAACCGGCTTTTAAGTCTTTTGGCTTCACAGCCGATTTCCTACTGCGCATTGTATGAAGCGGGCTGTGCTTTCTAACTGGTCTGGCGGTGGAGGAAGGGGGCTGAACTTCTGAGGAATCTCACCGCTGTGAGGTCTCCAGGAAGTGGGGATGGGTACCTGTCAAAAACAGGTACCCGAAAGGTGCCAAATGTAGCACCGGAGGGGCTGAGGAGCCAAACAAGTGGAGCTTCACCTCTGCTTTAAAGTCAATTCACGAAAGAAAAATAAATGCATGCAATAAATAAGTATTGGCCGAGGCATGCAATAGTTAATGCTTTCATTTCAGCTGGTTGTCAAGGAGCCAGCATCCTTAATGACCAGGGATAAGCTGGTTGATATGGAGTCGGCACTCGTTGCATCCTTAACGACCGTGGCTCATCTGCTGTCAGTGGGGAATTGTGATTGACGCTGGCTTTACTTTGGGGGACATTTATTTATTTTATTTTTTCATTTAGGGCTTGTCAAAAACTGTGTCTTTGTTTATATTTACTTTGCCCTTGTTTTTTGTGAATGAGTAGGGGTACTTAATCACATGTGGGGAGGGGGGAAATCTGGGGGCCCCCTTGTTAAAGGGTGCTTCCAGATTCCCATGTTACCCCCCCCGCACCCCCACAACCAAGGCAAGGTTTGTGGGGAAGAGGCCCTTGCCCTCAGCATAAAAACGGCCCAACCTATGAAAGTTGTTTTCAAAAAGGCAAGTAGAGAACAAAGGATTAGTCACCTAGTCACCATTATTGCCTGTCGTCTCTCTGCAGATTATGACAAACACTATATGACCAAAAGTATTGGCCTTTACACGCACATGAACTTTAGTAGCATCCCAGTCTTAGTCCATAGGGTTCAATATTCAGTTGGCACACCCTTTGCAGCTATAACAGCTTCAACTCTTCTGGGAAGGCTTTCCACAATGTTTATGGAAATGTTTGACCATTCTTCCAGAAGCGCATTTGTTAGGGCAGGCACTGATGTGGATGAGAATACCTCACTCAGTCTCTGCTCTAACTCATCCCAAATGTGTTCTATCAGGTTTAGGTCAGGTCTCTGTACAGGCCAGTCACTTTCCTCCACCTAAAACTCTTATCTATGTCTTTATGCACCTTGCTTTGTACTCCGTCATGTTTGGCAACTGTTTACACAAATTGGGAGCATGAAATTGTCCAAAATGTCTTGGTATGCTGATGCCTTAAGAGTTCCTTTCACTGAAACTAAGGGGCCAAGCACGACCCCACACCAAAATCTCCCCTCCATCAAATGATCTGGACCAGTGCACAAAGAAAGGTCCATAAAGATATGAATGAGCCTATTTGAGGTGAAGGAACTTGACTGGCAGGCATAGAGTACTGACCTCAACCCGATAGAACACCGTTGGGATGAATTGGAGTGGAGACTGCGAGCCAGGGCTTCTTGTCCACATCAGTGCCTGACCTCACAAATGCACTTCTGGAAGAATGGTCAAACATTCCCATAGATGGGCTCTTCTAGACAGCCTCTCCAGAAGAGTTGAAGCTGTTCTAGCTGCAAAGGGTGGGCCAACTCATTATTGAACCCTACGGACTAAGACTGGGATGCCATTAAAGTTCATGTGCGTGTAAAGGCAGGTGTCCCAATACTTTTGGTAATATAGTGTACCATTCCTTGTCCTACACTGTTTCTGTTGTCCATCTTGGTAGAGGCAGGGCTTCATTTCCCCATGTCAGAGCTGCCCCTCTGATTACTAGAGGAGAAATACTAAAACCGCATCTGGAAAGAAAGGGGTAGCACAGATCCACAGAGGCGGGAAGATACGTGCATTGCAGTTTCCACTTCAGCAAAGAGAACATTGAGCAGCACAGTAGTAACCGCAAAACAACATCTTCTGAGATGAGCAGCCCTAAGAGTAGCAGTGATTTAGATGATCTCACGCTGCAGACTTACAGATGTCGGGCTACAGAACAGGAGTGCCTAACAATCCGACTGTCTGAAAGTGTGCTGCTATTTTTCATAGATCGAGACAATGGTTAAAATGTTTTTAGTGTACGGTTTGTCTGCCACATGTCAGGCTCAAACTGATGATTACTGTCATTGTATAGTTTCCATGCAGTTTTAGTAAGCACTTTTTTTTTTTTTCCTCCTCCCACAGGGGCCTGTCGGACCTCAACAAAGATGGCAAAATGGACCAGCTGGAGTTTTCCATCGCAATGAAATTCATCAAACTCAAGCTGCAGGGACAGAATTTGCCAATGAGCCTCCCACCTGTTATGAAGCAGCCACCTGTCTTTTCGCCACTCATGTCCTCCCGATATGGTATGTTATGTTATGTTATGTTTGGGATGTCCCACTCTGCATCTGATTCCAAGATTAAAATGGAACTAAACTGTATCTGTTCCGTTCTAAGGGAAAATCCACATTTACTAAATGAATGACTTAACATGCATATTTACACAGAAAAAGAGAAAAAAACAAGTATATGCACCAAAACCGACTTTTTTTTTGTATTATATATATTTGCTACACAGGAAATTTTGAAAATTTAATGTCACTAAAAGTTAACTTTACAATCTGTAGCCAACAATGATAGACAACTTTAGGCTTATTTGGGTTAGTTTGTTGATATCCCATTGGTAAAAGCTTTGTGATTTGTATGGCTTGATATATGGTCAGTGGTTTGTGTAAAGGAAGTTTTTATAGCTTGACAGCTGAAACTGAGTGACTCACCTAACTTCTTAGAGGAACGCCTGCATGAGTAAATGCTACCAGTGAAGTGTTATGAAATGATGTGGTCTGTGAGTCGGATGCAACCCTTTGTTTGCACCTATGACCTGGTGCACTATTCCTTCCACTGACCTAAAAAATTGGACACACTTTCTTCCAAGGACACTACTAATGGTGCACTCTTTCTTTCACTGATAAAACAATAATCAAGTGCTATTACAGTCCCCCCCCCCCCCCCCCATTGACACCATTGGTGGGGCACAGTTCCCCCCCGCATTGACACCATTGGTGGGGCACAGTTCCCCCCCGCATTGACACCATTGGTGGGGCACAGTTCCCCCCCGCATTGACACCATTGGTGGGGCACAGTTCCCCCCCCCATTGACACCATTGGTGGGGCACAGTTCCCCCCCATTGACACCATTGGTGGGGCACAGTTCCCCCCCCCATTGACACCATTGGTGGGGCACAGCCCCCCCCCCCCCATTGACACCATTGGTGGGGCACAGTTCCCCCCCCCCCATTGACACCATTGGTGGGGCACAGCCCCCCCCCCCATTGACACCATTGGTGGGGCACAGTCCCCCCCCCCTCCATTGGCACCATTGGTGGGGCACTGATACCATTGGTGGGGCACAGTTCCCCCCCTCATTGACACCATTGGTGGGGCACAGTTTCCCCCCCATTGACACCATTGGTGGGGCACAGTTTCCCCCCCATTGACACCATTGGTGGGGCACAGTTCCCCCCCCCCCCATTGACACCATTGGTGGGGCACAGTCCCCCCCCCCATTGACACCATTGGTGGGGCACAGTTCCCCCCCCCATTGACACCATTGGTGGGGCACAGTTCCCCCCCCCCCCATTGACACCATTGGTGGGGCACAGATCCCCCCCCCCCATTGACACCATTGGTGGGGCACAGTCCCCCCCCCCCCCATTGACACCATTGGTGGGGCACAGTTCCCCCCCCCATTGACACCATTGGTGGGGCACAGTTCCCCCCCCCCCACTGACACCATTGGTGGGGCACAGTTCCCCCCCCCCCCACTGAAACCATTGGTGGGGCACAGTCCCCCCCCCCCCCCCCCCCCCACTGACATGGAGATTGGCTGGATTAGGTATCGCACACCTTTACAGCCATAACGGCAAAATTAGATTGCAAAAGTTTTTTCTAGCTATGATATAGAGCAGGGGTCTCATGCCCTGGCATCAGTGGGAGGAATAGTGCCCCATTCTTTGGATCAGTGAGGGGAATAGTGCTCATCATTGGTTTCAGTGGGGGGGGAATAGTATCACATTGATGGTGTCAGTGGGAGGAATAGTGCCCCTTTCTTGGTAACAATGGCAAGAATAGTGCCCATCATTGGCGTCAGTGGGAAGAATAGTGCCCCATCATTGGTGTCAGTGGGAAGAAATAGTTCCCCATCGCATCAGTGGTGTCAGAAGAAAAGTGTGCTCACGCTCCATCTCTCACACACGCTATCTGGACCTTCATGCTATGTGATAAGTGTCCCATACCCTTTTTAATATTTGTAAATCTGAACAGTTGTACAACCTTTTCCTAAACACAATAGACCACTGAGCTTTTGCAATATTTAGTCATGCTTATATACTTATGATTAAAGGGTTAGTTCACCTTTTAAAAAAACAAAACAAAAAAACTGTCTATGCATAGTGACTGTAGATAAAAAAAAAAACTGCGGTTGGGTTGGGTATTGCCATTATTACAGGCGTGGGCCATTTACATACCCCTGTAGCCTGACAGAAATACTCCCAGAGATGGCATCCTCCTGCCTTGTTACTAAGACACTTCCAGCCATTGCTGCTCTCCCTTACCATATAATTAGTTTCCCAGCTTCTAGGTGTACAGTATAAAGCCAGGCATGCATGGATTGAAATTTGGCTGGTTCAGCTTGGCTCCTTTGAATTTCCATCCATGTATGGGCACTGCGATTGTACAGAATCTATTGCGGATCAGTGTATTCTGACGGTGGGGAAGTCTCCCTGTTGTCAGAATACAAAAGACTAAGTGAGAGGATCCCCCTAGCCACATCGAATGTGTAGATGGGGGAATCGGGTTCGTATTTATTTTTTTGTTCAACCCTCTGGCTGAACAAAAAAAATCTGACGCCTCTATGGACTGCTTAACCACTTGCTGATTTGTAGGACTTCATATGATGTCATCGCTTTGCAGTGGTTATACCGGGATGAGGCCTGTAGCTACAGGCAATCATCCCTGTATTAAAATTTGCAGCCGGAGGTTCCCTGTGACGCAGAAGTGATTTGAGTGGCTCAACAGCCACCCAATCATTTTCTGTGTGCTGTGGAAGGGGAGTCTTACAACACAAAATCTCTCCATAGAGGGCCTGTCACAGCCCATGCTGTCACAAGGTATGTGTTGTTCATCCCTTGTGATAGCAATAAAGTTGATACAAAAAAAGCGACGGTGTAAAAAAAAGAAGTTTTAGTTTAAAATAAATAATAAAAATAAAAAAATGTGCAAATGCCAACAAATACTCAAGTAAGGCCTTCACACATATGTAAATGGTGATTGCACCACATTCCATGGGCATACAGAATTTTAAAGCATAACATGTTGGGTATCTATTTACTTAATGTAACATTATCTTTTATGTTTTACCAAAAAATGGGTATTCAATTAATTTTATTGCACACAAAAACAATAGAAGTGTATTTTTTTCAAAAAAGTTGCGTTTGAAAAATTGCTGCGCAAATACTGTGTGACGTAAATTGCAAAAAACCTTAGTTTTATTCTATAGGGTCTCTGCTAATATATATATATATATATATATATATATATATTTAGCAGAGACCCTATAGAATAAAACTAATTATAATATATAGGGTTTTTATGTAATTTAATAGCAAAAAGATATTTCAGTTTTTACATGTAGGAGAATAGTGTTCGAACTGGCCCGGTAGGGAAGTGGTTAACGTCTCAATTTCTCCTGGGCCTAGTCCAAGAAATTTTTCTCATATGCTTTTATCACTGTCTGTGTCTTCATTAATATTTTCTCACCTCCTGTTTGGTCACTAGGGCACGTTGTCTTAAAAATCTATAGCCTATGCATTTGTACTTTCCTTTGTGTGCGTCTGTTACTATGCTATACATACATTTTGTGGCTGTAGACAGCAGAAGTGTATGTAGCATTTGCAATACCAGGTAATAATTCTTGGGAAGAATACAAGCCATTGTTTTGTGTTTTTTGTTTAGGAATGGGGAGTATGCCAAACTTGTCCATGCCACCATCTATGCCCCCGCTGTTACCCTTTGCACCCACTTCACTGACCTCAATGGGCTCTCTGCCCCCCTTGCCTATGTCTAGTCCCTTGGTGCCTTCTGTCGGCTCATCATCAACATTGCCAAATGGAACATCCAGTCTCTTGTCCTCCTACCCTGTGCCTTTGTCTTCAAGTAAGTGTTTCCTCTCCATGGTTTTCTGTTGTGAAGGGCGATGATCCAGTCTTCTGCTGCTCAATTACATGTTAATCTATGGAAACATTCATTTACACGCTTAATGTAATGGTCTAAATGCTGATCCCACAAGATACATTGTGAAAATGCAGGTAATGCCTATTATTGATGGTGACACATGTCCTTGCACTGTGTGGTTCCCTGTGTTTATATATGTCTGGGGGTATAATATGTAACCACATTGTGGGTGAGTATGCTTGTCATATCATTGGTGCTAGAGAAAATGTATTGATTTTGCTGGTAGGCTAAGCCCTTGTAAACACGGTCGGACATTCCGACGGAAAATGTCAGATCGGACCGTGTTGTCGGATAATTCGACTGTGTGTGGGCTCCATCAGACTGTTTTCGTCGGAAAATATCCGACGGACAAAGTTTTAGAGCTGGGCTATAAAACTTTCTGACAACCTGATCTGATCGGCCTTTGTCCGATTGTGTGTAGAGAATTCCGATCGGACAAAGTGCCACGCATGCTCAGATCAAATTCCTAGACCAAAGCTATTGGCTACTAGCCTGAACGTAGTCCCGTCGTAACGAAATAACGTCATCACATTACGTACAATCGGATTTTCCGACAACTTTGTCTGACCGTGTGTATGCAACACAAGTTTCGGACAAAAATCCGTCGGCCAAAATCCGACGGATTTTGTTGTCAGAATGTCTGACCGTGTGTACAAGGGCTTAGGGGTATATTTAGTAAATCGGTATATTTGACATTTATCAAATATTCACTGCATGTCTAATTTTAAAACACATGCAACAGGAGGATTCTCCTTTATTGAATATTTTGTCAATGTCTCATTTTCTGCTTTATAAATATACCCCTTAAACCCCATACACACTAGCAGATTTTCTGCTGAGTTTTTCCTTCAGATTTACCAAAACCATATAATATGAGGTCAAACCTTAGGAATTTCAATGTGTATGCTGTCAGGCAGGCCCTTCTACTACATGGTTTTGGTAAATCTGAAGACAAAAATCAGCAGAAAATCTGATGGTGTGTATGGGGCTTCACTGTCTACAGATTGAGCTCTGGCTATCTTGGGATAAGAATGATAACATACACAAAAAATAGAATAAAGAGAATCATTCTATTCTTAAAAAAACTATTACAGACCTTAATCAAAGCCAATTCAGTAGGATTTTTTTCACGCAAACACTGCAGCTATGCTAAAATCAGACAATTAAAGCTGAACACAAAAAATTCAGCCACCTTGTAAAATCTGCTGGCATACTATAAGGTGCATGCCACTTTGTGGACTTATCTTTTATTTACATCTGGCAGTATTATAGAGCCAGAGAACAGCTATCCCTATATTCCCAGAGCTCTGACAGGAGAGACACTGCTGTCTCTACAACAGCAGCACTGCCCGCCCGCCCTCCTCTGCTTTCCATTCACAGGAGCCTTTGTATTTTGTAAGTGATTGGCAGGAGGGGTGGATGCGACTCTGCAGCTGCAGTAGCAGAAGGTCCAGCGTTGAAGTGCTGGAACTATAGCAATAGCTATACTGCCTGTACTCAATAAAAAATGTAAATTAAAGAGGTGGCATGCACATTGTGTGATTTTACCCCTAGTAATCCAGAACATTGTACAAAGTGGCTGAATTCCTGGAGTTTAGCTTTAAAGTGGCATCCCATTAAATAATATGCTGCCAGCACATTGTTTTTTTTATTCCCTCTACAAAGTCCTACAAATAGCCATTGATACTGCCAGTGAAGTTCACCTAATGTGGCAACAATGCTACACTGCTCCTGAGCTCAGAGTGGAGTTTCACTTTAAAGTGGTAGTAAACTGGAAGAGTAAAAAAATAAAAACATGTTTCCCCTGCAAGGCAAGTTATAATGTGCTCATATGCATTGCATACTAACCCTACGTATTAAGCATACCTTAAAGCAAAGCCCTCCAGCCGCGCTCTGTCCCTGCTGACTGGGCTTCCATCTTCAGCCAATCTTCCTTCTGGGTTTGCGGGCTCCAGTCCTTTAAATGGCTGACTTGCATGCAAGCAGGAGTCACGGTTTATAGCGCAGAGCTATGAAGGAACGTCACGGGCATATCGTTCCTTCAGAGCGCATGCGCCGGTGAACCGTGCACGTTTTAGGAGATATTTACGGTACCTACAGGTAAGTGTTTAATCCACTTCAAGACCAGCAACGTTGCTTGACTTCAGGTGGGTAATACTGGGGTGATGACTGCAGCTGCAGGCATCACCCCGGTACCATTTTTTAAATTTATTTTTTAGAGCCAAGAGTCGGCTCTTTTGTAAAAGCAATCCTAGCAGCTAACTAGCCACTGGACTGCTTGTGCAAGCTGCTGGAGGGGACCGGAAGCCCCCCTCCTGCGTCTGCTGGCTGGCCAGACAGCCGAACAAAGCCTGGATCGGCTCTGATCAGCTCTCCACTATGTTAACATAGAAGTGATGACATTAAATCACTTCCGGTTTTCCCAGATGTCTATGGCGCCATTTTTTAAAAATCGAAAGCATTCAAAAACACCCATCTTGGTGTTTTTAACTGCATTTAAGGACAGAGGAGGGGTTTGGGGTCTTAGGCAGGCCATACACAGTTCGAATCTTGGCTGTTCAAAACCTTGTATGGGCAGGCTTAATCAATCGATCAACTTGGGTATAACCAGCATGCTGGTTTTTACCTGTTACTACTGCTAGCGGCTGCTATAACCGCTAGCAATGATCTCTGTCTCTCCATGGCCCGGCAGGAAGGATTGTCGTATCAACACTGTCACACTCTGTTGATGGAGGAATTGAGCAAATTTCTTTCCTGCAACCTGTGGTAAAAAATTGCAACAACCACCATGTTATTCTCTAGGGCCTCTGCTTTAAAAATATATAATGTTTGGGGGTTCTGAGTAATATTCTAGCAAAAAATACTGCTTGTTACATGTAAACAAGTGCCAGAAAAGGCCTGGTCTGGAAGTGGTTGCAGGCTTACCTTTAGATAAAACATAAACAAATGGACTTTACTACTATTTTAATGTAGTCTGTGCCTGATTGCACTACAGGTGGGGTGTGGGTATCGGAATTATCACTGCAGATTTACAAGTCTGTAGCTTGTTGGTCAGCACTTACATCCCAACCTTTTACTGACGGCTTTGTGGCAATACTACAAAATCATTTGCAGTGCCGGCACACAAATAATAACTTTGGGCTTGTCAGTGCCAGACCTGCTTTACTACTGAAATACAAATATCCTCAGCTTATGTTGCAGTCGCGTTGCTTGCTGTAATTTAAAAGGGGGCTTAACCTGGAAGCTGCTTGCTGTGAAATATTCTGTGATATCGGTTACATGCTGGGCCATGTATGTGAATATGTCTCATTGTTAATGTATGAATGTGTTTCAGCACTGCCCCATAACAGCTCACTCTCTCTAATGACCGGAGGATTCAGCAGCATGCAGAAGACTCAATCTCTCATAGACCTGGGCTCCAGCAGGTATGAATCTCTGTCTGTGTGCATTAAACAGTACTGTAAAGTGACTCTGCGGGGAATGTTTTAAAACTGGAGCAGCTTTGCATAGTAACAAGTCAGCTTCTAGCCTCCGCTTGTTCAGTTAGCCCTCGTTCACATTGGAGCGACTTGTCATGCGATTTGATAGGTCAAATCGCATGACAAGTCACATCTTATTGCCAGCAATCACACTGTTCAAATGGGTTTGATGCTGACTTTGCTGTGCCACACCGATTTGGAAAAAGTAGTTTCTGCGCTACTTTTGAGGATTTCAGGTGCACAGATTTCTTCCAAATCGCTCCTGAAGTCACACTGACACGTGGCTTTGAAATCATGCGATTTTAGATGAAGTCACGTGATTTCAAAGCCACAGTCGACATGAACAAGGGCTATAGCTTTGAAACTAAAAGCTAGACACTGCTTGATTGCCATGTACCGCTGCTCCAGTCTCAATGAATTCCCCTCTCTGGTCTTTTCCTAAAAACAATTTGAAAGCACTAGAAGACAATGAATATTTACCTCTTTACGAAGTTCTAAATCCTCTGGCAAAGCTTTCAGCATTCAACAATTTCTAGCGTGTTGATAACTTCTGTCTTCCACCACGTGCTGTGGTTCCGCCTGCCAGCCATTATGTCACTATAGGACACGAGGCCAGCTGAAGGGAACATTGAGCACTGCTTGAGACCAGGCATTTGCCACACGTGGAAGTATATTAGATCTCAAGGTTCTGCCCAAGGCTTAAGTACCACAAATTTCAGACTTGTCGCCCACTGGAGAGGTAAGTAGTCAGTGTTTCCTGTTGCAAGAACAGCACTTTAAGCTTTTGTGGAGAAGTTTGTCACTTTAAAGCTGGAAGCTACGAAGATTTAAATATACATAACGAATTCTAAATACATTTTAGCTAAATGTATTTCCTTTCTCATTCATTTGGGTTATACTTCTGGGTGCAAAAGGATTGGAGTCTGGCAACTAAAAAAAACAAACTGTAGGCCAGTCCAGGATAACAATTGTCACCATCTGCAAAAAAAATAGCGTTTTTATTATTTTTTGTCAAAAGTTGAACTTAATCTTTACTGTTTAGTCTACTGCTACAACTACCAAATTAATTGGGCATGTAGTATGCATGACTCTAAAACTAGAGAATCAACATGTTGCTTCCGCCAGTGCTGCCAGTGCTGTTGCCATGCTTGGATCATTTGTAACATTACAGACTTTCTCTTTGCAACAGTTCTTATTGATATTTCTCTTCTGAGATTGGAACCACCACAAAAGTGGTCAATTCCCACCTGAAAAAACAAAAACAAAAAAAAAAAAACGCCTGATCCACCTGACCTTCAATGAGCTGTGTTTTTATGGACGATGCTTGATAAAATTATCAAGGATGCTACTGGCAGAATAAGCACCATCTTCTTAAGTAGAAGATGCATGAGGAACAAACTGTAGAGAGCCTTACTCCTCTGACTGTTAAGAAACGTTCAGGTTCTGTGTAAGCCATTGTTGTGAGCCCATGGTCATTAGTATGCATTTATTAAACTTGCTTTATGGCATTTATAAATGTACAATGTCTTTTTGCTCATGTTTAGTTCCAATTCCTCATCTACCACTTCGCTGACTGGTAACTCTCCCAAGGCCAGTAGCCAGGACTGGGCTGTCCCCCAGGCCACCAGGCTGAAGTACAGACAGAAGTTTAACAGTCTTGATAAATCCATGATTGGTTTCCTGACCGGTGAGTCCAGCTTTAGTACAAAGAGTGTGCCATTGTTTTAATAACCATCTTCTGCCATCTACTATCCCATGATGAATGTAGCCTTGCTACCATATGGCAATTGTAGTGCATTATTTAAACAAGTCCAGTCATTGCAAAATCAGAGAGGCTGCCATTGCTGGCCTCTCCTAAAAAATTATGCTTTGTCTTCCGTGCTTTTACTGAGGACTTCTGACTTTCCCCACTGGAATTCCGACAAACTATTGGCCATTCTGGAGATCTTGGTTGCCATTGCGCAATTACAAACTGTTGGAAAGAAAATACCTCAGAAGCTTTTGTAGATTCACAATGGGAGACATTTCAAAGAGAATTCCAGGTTTACTTTTCAATTTCAATCCAAATGACCAAAATAAAATCAGTTGGTTTGTTACCACAACCTGAAATCTTTTGTACAATTACTTGCTGAAGAGTATGATGGGGCTCCAAAGAATGTATTGTGGTATCCCATAATCCCAGCATCGGCATAGCTTGTGCAAAGTCACATGGTAAGGCCTACTCAAGTTGTCCTGATCATTGGTCAATTTATAGATTTCCTTAAACTTGAAGTGGAACAATGGGTCAATAGCATTTAACAATGTTTGTTTTTCTGAGCCCTCTCCCTGCTGATCCTACCATGGATCTACTGGCAGCATCAACAGATAATAAAGCTGTGTTGCAGGGGACTCAAAAGTTGCTTTAATAACACAATTGACACGTTGCTTTTTGCAATTTTTCCTATAGTTACACCTAATGTACAGTGCCTTGAAAAAGTATTCATACTCCTTGATATTTTCCACATTTTGTCATGTTACAACTAAAAACGTACATGTATTTTATTGGAATTTTATGTGATCGACCAACACAAAGCGGCACATAATTGTCAAGTAGAAGGAAAATCATAAATGGTTTCCCACGTTTTTTACAAATATCTGAAAAGTGTGGCGTGCATTTTGTATTCCGCCCCCTTTACTCTGATACGCTTAACTAAAATCTAGTGGAACCAATTGCCTTCAGAAGTCACCTAATATGTAAATAGTGTCAATCTGTGTGTTGTTTAATCTCAGTATAAATACAGCTGTTTCATGAAGCCCTCAGAGGTTTGTTGGAGAACCTTAGTGAACAAACGGTATCATGATGGCCAAGGAGCACACCAGACAGGTCAGGGATAAAGTTATGAAGTTTAAAGTTTACGTTTAAAGCAGGGTTAAGTTATAAAAAAAATATCCCAAGCTTTGAACAAACCTTGAAGCGGAGTTCCACCCAAATATGGAACTTCCACTTCAAGTGAAGGTGACCCCCTGACATGCAACATTTGGTATGTCATTTCTTTTGGGGGGGGGAGATACCCTCCTTTTAGAGGGATCCAGCTTCCACTTTTTCCTGGGGCATCGCAGGCCTGAAGGAAGTTCACCTCTCCCCCTCCCTCTCAGCATTTATCTGAGACACGTCACAGGTCTCAGATGATTGTCCGATCAGTTACAGTGCGTAGCACGGCTCAAGCATGCGCAGTGTGTGCCTGGCTGTAAAGCCACAGCCGGGCACCCACAGTAACAATGCCAGTGCCGCAGAGAGGAGGGGGGGAGGAGCATCACTGGACCGTGGGACTGACTTTTATATGGGTGGAACTCTGTTTTGGTTGGGGTAGTGGGGGGGCGGGGGGGACAGGGAGCCTTCAAGGCTGGCAGATCATAATAATTACTGTTAGCAGTAGTCGCATGTAAAAAAAAAAAAATCAGACAAGCTGGTTGTGCCCAATCAGTCTGCTCACACATGGATCGAATCTTGGCCGGTCCCTGCTGAACCGGCAAAATTTGATCCATGTATGGCCAGCTTTAGGGAGAACAACTTAATCTCGCCCTAGACATCAACAGTGATTGCATTTGCACCACCTAATTGCGAGGTGCATATCCTAATATTATGTATAAACCACAATAAGATGACATTTTCTAAGATCCCTACCTGTAAAGATCCATTCCACAATCTACCATGTAGAGTATATGCCACAGTTTACAAAAAAAAGCTCTATTGCCACTCCAAGTTATAGGGAAACTCCTTTGGTTTAATAGAGCTTTTGAGCTGTTTTTAAAAAAAAGAAGCAATATTCCAGTGCAGATCTCAACACTCCAGGGTGCCTGGCCATTCTGCATCCCCACCAATTTACTGATTTACTAAACTGTCAGGGAAACCTTTAGAATCAGAATAATCTCCTGATAGTAGCATGTAAAGCCATCAATTCAACACATGAAAAGCTATTCATAAGTACTGTGGCCGCTTCCTTGTTATTTGTTATCATGCCCTCTTATTATATTCTACTTTCTAGCTGGTCAGTCATTTGGTTAATTATTAAAATTTTGATTATTTTATTTTTTATTTATTTTTTACTTGTGTTGGTAGTAGTGCTGACATTTGTCCTGCATTTGTTTTCAGGGTCCCAAGTGAAGAATGCATTGGTACAATCCAACCTTTCCCAGACCCAGCTGGCCACTATATGGTAATGTAGACCAACATGCTTGAACCATGTATTTTTCGTATTGTGGTTCTGTGCTAAAGGTTGTTGCTAACCTTTCCCGTGTACGGGATCATGTACCAACAAGAAACATCTTCATGTATTTTTCATTATGGAGAATGTAGCTGGGTTTTTAGTCTTTTTTGTTTTGAAGAATTAATTAGAACTCAATGATCTTACCACAGTCCCTATGTGACTGGTATATGATTCAGCATCCCATCACCAACTGTTATCACCCTCTCACCAAGCTGCTTGGCGATGTTCTTGTAGCCCATTCCAGCCTTGTGTAGGTCTACAATCTTGTCCCTGACATCCTTGGACAGCTCTTTGGTCTTGGCCATGGTGGAGAGTTTAACATCTGATTGCTTCTTTGGACAGGTGTCTCCCTTTGAGAGTGCTCATAATCTCAGCTTGTTACCTATATAAAAGACACCTGGGAGCCAGAAATATTGCTGATTTTGGGATCAAACACTTAATTCACTCCTTAAAATAAAAATCAATTTATACCTTTTTTTAAATGATTTTTGCTGGATATTTTTGTTCTGTCTCTTACAGTTAAAGTAAACCTACCATTAAAATTATGACTGATAATTTGTTTTATTTTTTTGTCAGTGGGCAAGCTTACAAAATCATCAGGGAATCAAATTCTTTTTCCCCTCTGTGTACTTGCCTATTCTGATGGCGCTCTGGTCCGTCTCCAAGGGCACCCTTTGTGTGCAGGAGAAAGCTGACAACGGCTGGGAAGTGACCTCAACCATTGACTTAATATTGGGCTTCCACTGTCAGCTGCCTCTCCTACACACTGAAGCCACTGCCGACAGCTCAGCCAGGGACCGGACCGGAGTGTCCACGGAATAGGCAATTATAGGTGCAAGCGACATAATGTGTGGATGAGGGAATCAAGTCCTTTTTTTTTCATTCAACCCACTGGTTAAACTAAAACAACGACTCCTCTCTGGCGAGCCTGAGTTTGCTCCCCTACTGTGCCATTAAGCTGTTGAGAGAGAGAAGGAAGAAAACCCTCTGTTAACTTTCAGAGCTTACACAGAGCTGAAGGCTCTTGGCCCTAGCTCATGTGACAGGGCTGGACCAATCGCCAGGCAACAGTGCTGCCACATGATAAATTTTGAACAAATCACATGCTGGGCGATACCCACAAGTATTGATTAGGGACTTTGCCCCTGAAGCTGAACAGAGCTGAGGGAGGTGAAGAAATGGTAAGTGCTGCTAGGAAGTAAGGTAGGTAGAGTTTAGTGTCCCTTTTTAGATGTATGTAATGCAAAATAGAGAGACCTGTTTTATTAAAGCTCTTTGATTTATTAAAAAAAACTGAATAGGTCACAGAGAATATCCGTGGCATACTGCTTTCCCCACCTGTGGCCTCCACTATACAAACGCCTCCCGACATCACACACAAGTATTTCTAATAACAGAGAACGTCTTCTGTTTGTTCAAGTAAGCAGCAATAAAAGTCAAGCCCCAGTCATGAGACCGGATGTGAGCAGGCAAATTCACATACCTTGGAAGATGTGATTAGAAACAAAGGAAGGAAGGCAAGCTGTGTTTAGGGAAATCCTTCACTGTTTTCTGCAGAGCTATGTACAAATAACAGAACTTTTATCTGGGCAGAGAGGAGGCGCTCAGTGACCAAACGCGGCCAGCTAATCGGGAGTGTTTTCCATCTACAAAATAAAAACTAAAAAAATAGAGAGAACTGGAAAGCTAAAGTTGTCCGCATATAGAGGGGCTTTCTGCTACCTGCAGAGTTATATGATCCTCTCTTTAACCTTGTGATATTTCAAATATAAAAGTTCCACATCCTACAGATTATGGCCTTTCTTAGATTCCTGCACACTGGTAGGCAGTTAGCTTGTCTCCTCTTTCTCAGCGGGGAGTCAGTATGGCTTCTCCGCAAATCACTTGATGGGCATTCTTTTCAGATGCTGCATCTCCCTATGAAATGCATGCATTTTAATAGCTGACGCAGCAATTGGCAAGAAAAGGCTGCACTTGACCGGCTTTGTCTGCTGTTCAAATGCACTTCGATAGGCCATGCTGTGTACAAAGAAATGTAGCGCGATGCGTGTAGGTCAAACGCAATCTCTGAATTGCCTTGTGTATTGTTCAGTTATAGTCTTAGGCTGCGTTTGACCTGCTTCACTTTGTGCTGTGTTTCTTTGGATGCATCGTGTCATATGCATACTAGAAAGCAACAGTGCTACAGGACTTCAGTAGACACTTTCAAGACTGCTGAGAAGAAAATAAATATGTGCTTAAATGACCCACACACTGGCCACTTTATTAGGTACACTTTTCTAGTACCGGGTTGGACCCCCCTTTGCCTTCCTGTCATAAAGGGATGGACATGGTCAGCAACAATACTTGGGTAGGCCGTAGTGTTTAAACAATGCTCAATTGGTACCCAAAGGGGCCCAAAGTGTGCCCAAAAAATATCCCCCACACCATTACACCACCAGCCTAAACCGTTGATACAAAGCAGAATGGATCCATGCTTTCATGTTGTTCATTCCAAATTCTGACCCTACCATCTGAATGTTGCAGCTGAACTTGAGACTCCTCAGACCAGGCAACCTTTTTCCAATCATCTGTTGTCCAATTTTGGTGAGCCTGTGCGAATTGTAGCCTCAGTTTCCTGTTCTTAGCTGACAAAAGTGGCACCCGGTGTGGCCTTGGGCTGCAGCCTGTCTGCTTCAAGCTTTGATGTGTTGTGCGTTCAGAGATGGTATTCTGCATAACTTGGTTGTAACGAGTGGTTATTTGAGTTACTGTTGCCTTTCTATCATCTCAAACCAGTCTGCGTATTCTCCTCTGACATCAACCAGGCATTTTCCTTCAGACACCGTCCACTCCCTGGATATTTTCTCTTTATTTGGACCATTCCCTGTAAAGCCTAGAGATGGTTGTGTATGAAAATCCCAGTAGATCAGCAGTTTTGAAAATACTCAGACCAGCCTGTTTGGCACCAACAACCATACCACATTCAAAGTCCCTTAAATCCTCTTTCTTCTCAATTCTGATGCTTCATTTCAACTTCAGCAATTCATCTTCTCCACATATAGATGCCTAAATGCTTTGAGTTGCTGCCATGTGATTGGCTGATTAGAAATTTGTGTAACAAGCAATTGAACCGATGTACCTAATAAGGTGGCCAGTGAGCGTATAGGTCTTTTCAGGAATAGGTGCATTCAAAATGAACAGAAATTTAGCTTTTCTTATGACTGGATAATTTAAGTGAATATTCTATATTTTTTATTGTGTAATGTGAGTCTAAAAAAATGTGGGATGCTGGAATAATTAAATGTTTGTTCACTGATGCACACTATGCTGTCCCTTTTTGGACTGAGAAATATAAGGTCTGCCATTGCTGGCTATATTAAAATGCCTCTAGTAGTTGACTACTCTTCGTATCTCCACACTCATCTCTGCCTTTCACCCTCCTGCACCCCTACCACTCTGTTTGTATACCAGGAATATGATGAAATGCCTGGTACAGAGTATATGGAGCATGCGACTCCCTCCCCTTCCACACGTGTGAAACAACCAGTGTTGGTTATCTTACTTTAAAAAGTAATTAGTTAAGTTACAAGTTACTTCTCCCAAAAATGTATTGCATTAGTAACTCTGTTACTACACTGGAAAAGTAATTAGTTACTCAGCAAAGTAACTGTGACCTTTTTTAAATATTCTATAGACGGGACTAGCGAAGGAAGTCAATTTCGCCGCCTCCATCGGCGAAATTGACACCTCGCGAGCCCGTCGCCTGGTATGGATTTAAAGGGGAACCCCTACGAAAAAAGGGCGTAGGGATCCCCCCAAAGTCCATAGCAGACCCTTATCTGAGCACACAGCCTGATCGGTCAGGAAAGGGGGTGGGGACGAGCGAGCGCCCCCACCCCCCCGAACCGTACCAGGCCGCGTGCCCTCAACATGGGGGGTGCTTTGGGGAAGGGGGGGCCCTGTGACCCTCCCACCCCCAAAGCACCTTGTCCCCATGTTGATGAGGACAAGGGCCTCTTCCCGACAGCCCTGGCTGTTGGTTGTCGGGGTCTGTGGGCGGGAGACTTATCAGAATCCGGGAGCCCCCTTTAACAAGGGGGCCCCCAGATTTTGGCCCCCTACCCTATGGGAATGAGACACCCGAAGTCAGAAAAAGACCCCCAGACAGCGGTGGCGACGACTAAGGAAAAAGCCGGGCTTCTCCGCTAGTAAAAGAGCTAGCAGTAAAAGAGCAGAAGATAGTGGAGGAGCTCGGTGAGAAGACCCCCGAAGTAGCAAGAAGACCCTCGGAGCTGTCTAATAAAGTACTTTAAAAACCTGTGTTGTGTTTTTTTTATTAACACTTTTTTCTCCAGGTGAATGGGTAAGGGGTACATCGTACCCCATACTCATTCATATAGGGTGAATCTGGGGGCCCCCTTATTAAAGGGGGCTCCCGGATTCTGATAAGCCCCCGCCCGCAGACTCCGACAACAAACGGCCAGGGTTGTCGGGAAGAGGCCCTCGCGAGGTGTCAATCTCGCTGATGGAGGCGGTGACATTGACTCCCTTCGCTAGTCCCGTCTGCCTGGTCCCGGGCGGTAGATGTAATTGCGGTAACGCCGCCCAAGTAATGGGAACGGCGTTACCATGAGGGGAAGAGTAATCGGTTAGATTACTCGTTACCCTCTAAAGTAACTGCTTTAAGTAACTCAGTTTATTTTAACTGTGTTACTTACATCACTGGAAACAACTAGTACTTGGTGATTGATAGCTGGTTCACCCAGTGTTGTCATATGGAGGTGGAGAGAGTACTTGGCCATGTGTGAGCACCAAGGGATACTGATTTTTGATTTCAGTGCCTGAGCAAAGTGGTGAAGCAATAGATACTTGCAGAGTGAAAGTACACATTTACTCTGATACTGTTGATAATGGGAATTTTTAATATTATAAAATAGAATATAATTGCCTTTTTTTTTTTTTTCCTTCTGCTAGGTCTCTTGCAGATGTTGATCGAGATGGAAAACTGAAAGCAGATGAGTTTGTGTTAGCCATGCATCTAACTGACATGGCAAAAGCTGGCCAGCCTCTCCCACTGACTCTGCCTCAAGATCTAGTGCCCCCTGCATTCCGGTATGTTCTCTGTTATCTTTTTTTTTTTTTTTTTCTTTGTATATTATTAAAATAGTGACAAGCTGTTTTTAGGGTTATTAACTCATTATTTGTCCTCCTCATGCAATCTCTTGTAGTTCAGTTGCTACCACCATTTTATGCATACCAGTGCCAGTTTTGGATACAGGTCAATAAAGCTACCAGTGTGGTGTGGATTGGTCTTTGTGTGGGTATAGTTATATCTCTGCTCTGTCACAAGACAGCAAGTGGTCTCTCCTGCAGTTTATCTGTAGTGTTCAGACTGTGGCAACGGAACTCCAGCACAGCATAAAGTCCTGATAAGATGAAACGAGGTCTCTTTCGCTTCCTTTTAAATTATGCCAACTGCTTCTATAAAGATACAACAGAGTCCAGCGAGAAGTATAAGGCAGGCAGTACACAGCTCTAACTAGATGGGCTGTACTTGGGTGTAAGAGGGGGTCAAAATAAGTATGCTGGCATCTAATACACAGCTGTAACTTCATGGGCTGTATTGGGAGTATGAGGAGTTCAAGGTAAGTAAACTAGAAGCCAGTACACAGCTGTAACTACATGGGCTGTGCCGGGGTATGAGAAGGGCAAGGTAAGTACACTAGCAGCTAATACAAAGTTGTAGCTACATGGCCTGTACTTGGGTGTATAAGTGGGTCAAAATAACTACATGGGCTGTACTGATTTTATGAGAAGTAAACTAGAAGCCAGTACACAGCTGTGGCAACATGGGCTGTGGGGTGAGTATGAGAAAGGCAAGGCAAGTACACTAGCAGCTAATACAAAGCTATAAATATATGGGCTGTATTGGGTGTATGAGAGCAAGGTAAGTACACTAGCGGCTAATCCATAGCTGTACTTATGTGAGAGTGTATAAGGAGGGGGAAAAGTACACTAGTAGTTGCTACTTGACTATACCTACATGAGCTATATCGGGGGTATGAGAAGGGCAAGGAAAGTACACTAGCAGCTAATACACAGTTGTAACTACATAGGCTGTACGGGAAGGGCAAGGTGAGTACACTAGCACCTAATAACAGCTGTAACTATGTGAGCTGTACTGGGTGTATGAGGAAAACCAGGTAATGCACAGTGATATCTAGCTACCTTATAGTAAAACGTACTTCTGTATACTCCAACTTTCTGATCACTTTCTCTTGATTGTTGCACTTGGAAGAAAAATAAGTAAATTCCCATTCAGTACTGTATGACTGCATGCATAAAATGTTCTTGGCAGCAAACGGCTCTAGTGTGCAGTATTGCAATCAGATAATATATAACCTCACAATCATTTTCATTGTAGCTTAACATTTTGTTTGGCCCTGAAGGCATATTTGCAAAATATTTGCATGCTTAGTAATGTGAATTATTGTATTATTTCACCAGAGAATAGACAAACAGGACTTGTAACCTGTACTTGGTAACCGGTAGAGGTGCCAGGTGATGTGCCTCTGCTCTGGGCCCCTTTACCTTAGCCGCCTTGAAGCACTCATGTTACTTTGGTCCCAGCACTTTCAAACCTGTAATCTGAATGTTAAACCTCAAACTCTGTATAGTCACCTTTACAATACACCACATCCCGTTAGAAGAGCATGATCCTGTTGTAAAAATTAGCTGCCTCCCCTCTATTTAATCATTAGGTTTGAGATTAAAGTGGAAGTAAACCCATCGATTTAAACAGTTAAAAAAAAGGCATGCCGGGAATGCTAACTGCACATTGGCTGTGCTCTCAGCCAAACTATCAAACCATCCAATGGCTGGTGTCATAACGAATCACATGTGCAGCACCATAGCAGTTGAAGATTAAACAGAGGCAAAGATGGCAGCTTCCTTGGCTGAAAACGATAGGGGAGATTACTTCCACTTTAATATTATACTGTATATTCTCCACTGTATATTTGTGACAGTTGGCCATGTGGGTTATGCCAATGTACAAATTTAAGCAATACCAGAGTTTCAACTTAAAGTGCAGTTTTAAGTAAAATTATCAATTAAATAGGCCTTTTTCATGTAGCCACATCTCCTGCAGAGGCCTGCATGCAATGGGCAGGCCTTCAAACTCTGTGGGAGCCACAGACAGAGGTGCAGTCTTGAAACGAACACTGGATATGCTTTGGGTTGCCAACAAAGAACTGACAGCACAGCTTGTAAGAAGCAGCCTGGCTCTGGGGTCTTGTTTTTATTTTTTATTTTTTTCTAATTAATTTTTATTGCATAGAAAAAGTATACAGCAATAAACATAGTTGCGGATGGAGCTGCTGTAGTAACAATGGACAGTGGAAGGTATCTTGTTTAAAGTAAATTATAGTATGACACACACAATGGCACTAGTGTCATACAGCTGGTAATCCTGTTACAAGGCATTGATCAAGCTGTGTATAGCAAGCAAACCAAAATAAAATAAAATACATAGAAAAATCTTGTTTGAAGGCCCATAGTGTAACATATCAAACCTTTTGTGATTGGGGCACTTTGGGCCTAAGGAAAGACACTCATGGCTTCTTTTGTAGGTTTGAATTGAACATGTAAGAGGGAAGATGTAAGGATAAAAATGTAAGGAGGAACTAGCAAAGAAATAGGGGTTGAGCTGGGGGTGTGGGTGCTGTAAGCGGCCTTTGAAGGTAACGGCAAGGGTGAGAATGGGGACACCAATTCCCATCCTCTCTTGCCCCAGGAGTGGATAGCTATGCTAGGTGCCCCTTGCATTTGTGATAAAATGCAACCAACAGGACCATGTGTCCAATAATTTAGAGGGGGTATCTTTTACTTGATGTACAAGTTCCTCCATTTTTGCAATTTTTTTTGGATGCATGACCTGGCTGCATTCACAAGATGCATGGCTAAAGAGCATAGCCATGTCTTTTTTGGCATTGTGGAGTGGTGCAGCAGGAATTGTGCCAGTGAGTACTCTAAAGCAAAAATGGTGATTTGATTTGTGAGACAGTGAACTTCTGTACAGAATGGTTGGTTGTATTTGAGGGCAGGACCACCAGATGTGCAAAAGCGATCCCAACTCTTCATTACAATGCCAGCACTGGGGTGAGATTGTTGGTCAATGTATCTTATGTAGCTTAAGGGGAGTCCCATCCATCTGGAAAAGATTTTAAATCTGTTTTCTTGCATGTAGACATTTTACCATCCCCTTGTGTGTATATATGTGTAGATGTTTTCCCACTCAAGTATTGAGAGATCTAAGGATAGTTCTTTTTCCCCATCTGCGGCCTTCTATATTAGATGTAGGGTCAAGGTTGGCAAAAAGCATTAAATATATGTCAGAGATTAGGTGTTTTTGGGGTTCTTGTCTTAAACAAATTGATTTGAATGGTGTAAGCTGTCGGGACCAGTTGGTACTGGGTTGGGATGTGTCAAAGTGTCGAATTTCGATGTAGGACCAGAAGGGGAATGACCGATTTTATCATCTGGGAAGAAAGTGATTGCAGAGTGAGGAGACGGCCTCTATGAAAAATTTGTTCTGCGTGAACAGAGGGATGCGGCCAGACATCTAGGAGAAAAGAGGAGGACATGCCCAGTGGAAAGTCTGGATTTTGGCATATCGGCTTCAGGGGACCTGGGATCGATGAGATTGTACATTTATGGCAGGCTTCTCTGAAAGTTACTAGTGTAGCGTTAATCAGAGGGTGAGTTTTACATGATGACGGGATATGGCTGCTAGTAATCCAGGGGAGTTGGTTTAAGGGAGAAGGCGTCATTGCATGTTCCAATTGTACCCATACTTTGACCTTGAAATGAACATTCCAATCAATAATGCTAGCTAGTTGACAAGCTTGGTGTTATTGTAAAACATCTGGGAGGCCTATGCTCTCTTTTTAGTTTGGGAATCGTTAGTCAATGATAACTCAATCTGGAACAAGGCTCTCTGGAATGATGAGAAAAATGTAGTTGGAAGTTTTATCGGTATGATTTGTAGTAGGTATAGTACTCTTGGTAGGATATTCATTTTCACCATTGCTGCTCTGCCAAACCAGGGGAACAGACCAGTGGACCATGACTTAAGGTTGTGATGTATGCTTTATAATAAGGAGAGAAAGTTTTTAGAGTATAAATCTGTGAGTTTAAATGGTAATTGGATACCTAGGTATGTGATCGTATCTTGAATCCATTTAAATGGGAAGTTTGACCCACATTAAGGACATCCTGTGGCAATGAGACATTCAAAGCTTCAGATTTTGAGAAGTTGATCTGTAGATTAGTTAGGAGTTTGAATGTGATAGAGTATTTAAGTAAGCTAGGAAAAGGCAGACAACTTTTGGGTTTGCTTTGCAATAAGGATGCCTCTGATATCTGGGTTTACTCTGAGACGTTGGAGTAGGGGCTCAAGAGTGGAGACAAAAATTAGAGGAGAAAGGCGGCATCCCTGATGTGTACCATTTGTGATTTGAGAAGGCATTCGATAGGTGGCCATTTACACGGACCTTCGCTGTGGGTGCGGAGTATAATGCAAGGATGAAGTGTAGGGCACTATGGTAATGTTTTTCATGTTTTATATCACCGTCTGTACCTTACTTGCAGCTTCTCTTCATGATTATTCCAAAAGCTGCAGGAAGGGTTTGTCTATTTACATTACAAACCTGAAATATTACGTAAGGAACTAATATTTTACAGTGACTTTCGTATTTGATCATCCGCTTTTCTTACCCAACTTAAAATTGAACTTATTTATGCATATCCTACAGCATATATTGATGTTTTCAGAGTCTTGTTTGTTTGGTTTTATCTCTTTAGTGGTTCTGATCCCATTAATGGAACACTGCCCACCTACTATAGGATGCAGGAAGAGGAACCCCCTCAGAAGAAGACACCAGGTGAATCTAGATAACCTTTTTTTAACTTCTTTTTATGGCTGATTATGTGTTCAGGCCTAATCACTTTAGAGATGAAACGATAGTTGACGTTTGTGCACAGGGGCTGTAGTATTTGGCTTACCCCCAGGCTCATCTTCTCTGTGTGTGAAAGACCTTGCAAGGTGCCTGCATGTCAAATGCAATTAGTGTAAGTACGTTTGTTATTTATTTTAAATGTATTCTAATTCTAGCAAGAATTGGTGCAACAAGTAGCTAGCTCACCTGCTAGTTGTAGATCAGCTGAAATAGGTGTGCACAGTCCATGTTCTCTATTCACATCATAATTCCCGCAGTGAAAGCAATAGGTGCATTCACCATACAGATTAAATCTTAGGTTGTCTTCCTGGATAAATGCAGCTTTAAATGAATTATTCCATGTGGGAAAAAAAACACAACCTGACTGCCCGGTGATTTGCACGTTTTTTCTTTTGTATGAAATGAACCATTCAAAGCTGTTTTTTTTTGGGGGGGGATAAACTGAGATTTTGTCTATATGGTAATTGTGCTGATTAATTTTTGTGATGAACAGTACTCTGGAATGCCAGAACTTACCTGTACCTGTCCTCTTCTTTCTGAATGCATTTATATAGTCTCTGGCAATGTCCTTGGTAGTAAACCATTTTTTATTGATATCTTTAACCACTTTAGTACCGTGCTATAGCCGAAAGATGGCTACAGTGCAGTCTAGTTCTGGGAGGGTGTCCATAGACATCCTCCCAGAACCATTTCCACTGGGGACAGCTCTGTGACTGCTTTGTCCTTCGCAGACAGCTGATCACAGATCGGGTAAAGGGCCAATCACAGCAGGCATTTACCATGTGATCAGCTGTTTCCAATCACAGCTGGTCACATGTAAATAGACTTGCCGGTTATCAACAGTCCGTTCCTTATGCTCTGTGTCTGTGTGAGGAAAGGAGAGCCGATAACTAGCAAGGATGTGAGCATATTGTTTACACTGATCATCAGTGCCCATCAGTGCAGCCTCATCAGCACATATCAGTGAAGAAAAATTACTTATTTGCAAAATTTTATAATAAACCTAAGTAGGGCTGCAACTAACGATTATTTTCATAATCCATTATTTGGCTGATTATTATTTTGATTAATCGGCTAATAACCTTATCAAAATTGTGGTGTATAATTTTAGTTAATATGTAAAGTTGAAAATAAATAATTATCGTATTTATTGGCGTATAACACACACTCCCCCCCCTTTAAAAAAGGGGAAAAATTGTGTGTTATACACCGATATAAGCTGCCACCGAGGGGAGGGAGGGGACGAGTGCTGCCGGAATAGAGCCGGATCTCCTGTGTACTTGGCCCGACTCGCAGTTGCGCTCAGTCCCACCCCCTGGAGATCTCCTAGCATGGACAGGTGTTATGTCCATCATAGGATCCGGGCCAAGGGGCGGGACTGGGCATGACACAGAGCCGAGTACACAGAAGATCCGGCTCTATTTCAGCAGCGCTCGTCCCCACCTATCCCTTGATGGCAGCATCTACAATACTACAGGGACTAGTGATTCCTGTAGTGCACAATGGTAATTTGTAATATAGTATATAATAGTAAGCAGACTCCGCATCCTCTGCTGCCACCAACTTCTGAGTCACAGAGGAACACACAGCTATAAGCCAGAGAGTGATAAAGCCCTGACAGTAGCGGCCAGTAGTCACATACACAGATCAGTCCCACTGGCCTCAATTACACTCAGCTAATGTGATGCCTGTACTTGCTATACATGCATCCACATGCTCATAACAGTGCAATATATGGGCTGAGTCCTCTACTATGGCATGGAGATTCATCATGATGAGATGTGCACAGCTCAAGCTGCATTGATGCTCACTGACCATTATTTTGCTTCAGAGTGGTTTATTTAAGGGGAAAAAAAAGTTTTTTTCCCCTGAAACTTCCTTCTTAACCACTTGCCGACCGCCGCACGCCGATGTACGTCGGCAGAATGGCACGGGCAGGCATAAGCACATACATGTACGTCCTTTGCCTCCCGCGGGTCGGGGGCCCGATCGGGCCCCCGCCCGGTGCCTGCGGCGGTCGGTTTTCGTTCGGGAGCGATCCCGGACGAGGGGACGGCCATTCATTCATGGCCACCCCCTCGCGATCGCTCCCGACGAATGGAAATCCCCGGTGACATCACTTCCTCTCCTGTAATGTAAACACAGGAGAGGAAGTGATGTATTCTCTCCTCCGTGTCGGTATTTTTCGTTCCGACACGGAGGAGAGCGGATCAGTGAGTTGCACCAACACATCCCACACACAGTAGAACATGCCAGGCACACTCACACCCCCCCTTTACCCCCCGATCACCCCCCCAATTACCCCTGCCCCCCAGTCACAGTGACACCAATGTCATTTTTTTTTTTTTTTTTTTTTTTTTTGCATTGGTGTCATTTGTGACTGTAATAACTGTTAGGGCAGTTAGGGTTAGCCCCCTTTAGTTCTAATGTACCCCCCTAACCCCCCCAATAAAGGTTTAACCCCGTGATCACCCCCCGTCGCCAGTGTCACTAAGGCTGGGTTCACATTGCAGCGGTTTATGAGAACGAATGTGATTCGCACCGCACTGCAGTGCAAATCACATCCGATCTCTGTGCGATTCGAGTTCAGCCATTCGCCGCACCCGCCACACCCGCCGCACCCGCCGCAAATTCGCACGGGACCCTTTTTTTGGCCCGCAGCAGAATCGGATCGCATGGGTGTTCACACCATGCGATCCGAGTTTGCAGATCGCACTGCGATATGCGAACTGATCTGGGGGTGTCAGTAACATTTCACTGACACTCCCAGCAGTTCGCATAGGGCAGTGTGAACTGCCGCCGGGAGGCATGCGATGCGGGAACCCGCCGCGGATTCGCGGCGTTTCCGCATCGCTCCAGTGTGAACCCAGCCTAATAAGCGATCATTTTTCTGATCGCCGTATTAGTGTCACAGGTGACGCTAGTTAGGCAGGTAGGTATTTAGGTTCGCCGCAGCTTTTTATAGCGCTAGGGACCCCCATATACTACCGCATAAAGCCCCCTGATTGCCCCCTAGTTAACCCTTTCACCAGTGATCACCATATAACTGTTACAGGTGACGCTGGTTGGTTAGTTATTTTTTTATAGTTTCAGGGCACCCGCCATTTATTACCTAATAAAGGTTTAACCCCCTGATCACCCGGCAGGTGTCATTTGTGACTAATAACTGTTAGGGCAGTTAGGGTTAGCCCCCTTTAGTTCTAAGGTACCCCCCTAACCCCCCCAATAAAGGTTTAACCCCGTGATCACCCCCCGTCGCCAGTGTCACTAAGGCTGGGTTCACATTGCAGCGGTTTATGAGAACGGATGTGATTCGCACCGCACTGCAGTGCAAATCACATCCGATCTCTGTGCGATTCGAGTTCAGCTATACAGATAGTATGGCTGAATTCGTGTCGCACCCGCCGCACCCGCCGCAAACTCGCACGGGACCTTTTTTTTGGTCCGCAGCAGAATCGGATCGCATGGGTGTTCACACCATGCGATCCAAGTTTGCAGATCGCACTGCGATATGCGAACTGATCTGGGGGTGTCATTAACATTTCACTGACACTCCCAGCAGTTCGCATAGGGCAGTGTGAACTGCCGCCGGGAGGCATGCGATGCGGGAACCCGCCGCGCATTCGTGGCGTTCCCGCATCGCTCCAGTGTGAACCCAGCCTAATAAGCGATCGTTTTTCTGATCGCTGTATTAGTGTCACAGGTGACGCTAGTTAGGCAGGTAGGTATTTAGGTTCGCCGCAGCTTTTTATAGCGCCAGGGACCCCCATATACTACCGCATAAAGCCCCCTGATTGCCCCCTAGTTAACCCTTTCACCAGTGATCACCATATAACTGTTACAGGTGACGCTGGTTGGTTAGTTATTTTTTTATAGTTTCAGGGCACCCGCCATTTATTACCTAGTCTCACTAGTGTACCCCTAAATTTAGGGGTGTCTACTTTCTAAAATGGGGTCATTTGGGGGGGGGGGGGGTTTGTGCCATCTTGGCATTTTATGGCCTTCAAAACTGTAACGCCCTTAGAAAGCCTGAAGGCGGTGCTTGGTTTTTGGGGCCCCGTACGCGGCTAGGCTCCCAAAAAGTCCCACATATGTGGTATCCCCGTACTCAGGAGAAGCAGCAGAATTTATTTTGGGGTGTCATTTCACATATGCCCATGGCATGCGTGAGCAATATATCATTTAGTGACAACTTTGTGAAAAAAAAAAAAAGTTTGTAATTTTCCCGCAACTTGTGGCAAAATATAAAATATTCCATGGACTCAACATGCCTCTCAGCAAATAGCTTGGGGTGTCTACTTTCTAAAATGGGGTCATTTGTGGGGGTTTTGTGCCATCTTGGCATTTTATGGCCTTCAAAACTGTAATAGGTAGTGAGAAGTGAACTCAAAAAATTACGCCCTTAGAAAGCCTGAAGGCGGTGCTTGGTTTTCGGGGCCCCGTACGCGGCTAGGCTCCCAAAAAGTCCCACATATGTGGTATCCCCGTACTCAGGAGAAGCAGCAGAATTTATTTTGGGGTGTCATTTCACATATGCCCATGGCATGCATGAGCAATATATCATTTAGTGACAACTTTGTGAAAAAAAAAAAAAAAAAAAAAAAGTTTGTAATTTTCCCGCAACTTGTGGCAAAATATAAAATATTCCATGGACTCAACATGCCTCTCAGCAAATAGCTTGGGGTGTCTACTTTCTAAAATGGGGTCATTTGTGGGGGTTTTGTGCCATCTTGGCATTTTATGGCCTTCAAAACTGTAATAGGTAGTGAGGCGTGAAATCAAAAATTTACGCCCTTAGAAAGCCTGAAGGCGGTGCTTGGTTTTCGGGGCCCTGTACGCGGCTAGGCTCCCAAAAAGTCCCACATATGTGGTATCCCCGTACTCAGGAGAAGCAGCAGAATTTATTTTGGGGTGTCATTTCACATACGCCCATAGCATGTGTGAGCAATATATCATTTAGTGACAACTTTGTGTAAAAAAAAAAAAAAAATTTTTTTTTTGTCATTATTCAATCGCTTGAGGCAAAAAAATAAAATATTCAATGGGCTCAACATGCCTCTTATCAATTTCCTTAGGGGGTCTACTTTCCAAAATGGGGTCATTTGGGGGGGTTTTGTACTGCCCTGTCATTTTAGCACCTCAAGAAATGAGATAGGCAGTCGTAAACTAAAAGCTGCGTAAATTCCAGAAAACGTACCTTAGTTTGTAGATGTGACAACTTTTGCGCAAACCAATAAATATACAATTATTGACTTTTTTTTTACCAAAGACATGTGGCTGAATACATTTTGGCCTAAATGTATGACTAAAATTGAGTTTATTGGATTTTTCTAATAACAAAAAGTAGAAAATATCATTTTTTTTCAAAATTTGCGGTCTTTTTACGTTTATATCGCAAAAAATAAAAATCGCAGAGGCAATCAAATACCATCAAAAGAAAGCTCTATTTGTGGGAAGAAAAGGACGCAAATTTTGTTTGGGTACAACATTGCATGACCGCGCAATTACCAGTTAAAGCAGCGCAGTGCCAAAGTGTAAAAAGACCTCTGGTCATTTACCAGCAAAATGGTCCGGTCTGAAAGTGGTTAAATTTGGGCGCATGTAATACGGCGGCTCATGTTATACGCCGATAAATACGGTAAATATCTATATGCAGTGGTAAATATAAATAAGCAACTATATGGTTAAGGAGAAAAATCTCTAATCCACTCTGAGAATAACAAACATAAGAGACATGCTGTATATACCAGTGATGGCAAACCTTGGTACCCCAGATGTTTTTGTACTACATTTCCCATGATGCTCTATAGTGTAGTTAAGTAATATGGGAAATGTGGTTCCAAAACATCTGGGGTGCCAACGTTCGCCATCACTGCTATATACTATTAGAGGTTGAATCTGGTAAATATCATCAGACTCTGAGATAAAAAAAATTATTTAAAGGAAAAAAAAATGTAAAGATCGTTTTGCAGATTTTCCGACAGAACTGTAATATATTATGTTGGACAGACTACCTTGTCATAGGCAGCTGGCTTGATAAAAGCTACCTGCGCCTGCTGTCACTTATGCTGGCCATACAAAAACCATGTCTTCCTTAAAAAATTAATTAATTAATTAATTTGAAGAACCTTTGTTCGATTTTCTAATCGTTAGTAGGGGTCAAATCGACGTTCGTTTTGTACCACAGTGACAGGAAAATTTGAAGGAGGAGAATATAAAACTTCTTGGTCAAAGGAATTTTCAGACTTTGTATGTGGTTTTTGTTCAGAAATTACATTCATTTTACAACTGATGTTAAAAGCAAGAGAAATGTTCAAATGACATTCTTTCATTCAGCGAATGTACAAAGATTTTTCATAATATTCTCATCCAAAAAGTGTGTGGCCAGCATAAGGCTCAGTTCTCACCTATGCAGTTTGCTTTTGATCCGTTTCTACAGTGCTTTTTGCTTTGCGTTTTTGCACATGTGATTTTACTGCGATTTTGCATATTTTTTATGCTTTCTTTTGGCCAATTTGTTGTTGGGCACATTAAAAACACACACATCGCGGCAACAACACACTACATACTTTTCTTCAGCTTCTTCATTGAAGTCTATTGATCCAAAAAAGGCAAACGAAGCACCGTTTTGCGTTGAAAAGAGTCCCCCTGACCCTTTCCAAATACGCAGTGGCTGAAAAAAGCATAGATGTGAATGTGTCTTATGGGAAAAGATGGTAAATGAACTGTAGTGCGTTTCTGCAAAAAAATCACCAAAAAAACGCATAGGTGGGAACCAGGCCTAAGACATCCAGAAGTAGGATATATGGGCAGAGTGCCCCAAAAGCAAGCTGCAAAGTAAAGTATAGAGCGCCCCTATAGCATGGTAAAAAAAACTTCCTTTAGGAACCACTCACTTCCTGCCCAGGACTGTGTCCCATGAGGCATTGCTCCTCACATTCACAAGTTCTCAGGCACTTACTGACATATATGGACGGTGTACTGAGCTGTATGTGTGCTGCACTGTATTTCCTGATATGTAAACCAATAATGCATTCTGCAAGCAGGCCAACTAATCACTTATGAAAATAGTTGACAACTATTTTCATAATCGATTAGTTGTCGATTAATCAATTATTAGTTTTCTGCCCTAAACCTAAGCAGAACGTATAATTTTTTTATTTTCAACATTTTCTGTCTTTTTGTTTTTTGTCTTTTAGCATTATTCTAGGTGATTAAATACCACCAAAAGAAAGTTCTATCTGTCTAAAAAAAAAAAAATACAAAAAATGTAATGGATACAGTGTTGCATGACTGCGCACTTGTCATTCAGGCTTGGTTCATATTAGTGCAGGCCGCGTGTTCCGCGTTTGGTCAGGCACGGCAGCACATTCATTTGAATGCGCTGCTGTGCCGCATGAACAAACACAAGCACAAAAAAAAGGTGAATGCATTTTTTTGACCGTGCAGTTCCTGCAATTTCGCTGAGGGCTGAGATTTGTGGAGGTGCCATTCAGAATGAATGTCAGCCCTGCGTGTCTCGCAAGAGCAGTGCGGTGCTGGAATCAATGCGATTCCCGCAAACCAGATCACACAAGCCCGTACTAGTGTGAGAAAATTAGCCTGAGCAGGAAGGGGGTGAAAGTGCCCAGTATTAAAGGGGTTAATAGTCTCTGATGAAATATCTAATGGACTAGACCTTACATGGCATGGATGTGTTTTTTGGCTGTGAATACTGAGAATGGAGTTTTTGTGTTTATCATTGTACATACACTTCTGCATGGTTCATATAATAAAATGTCCACGGTTTCAATTTAAAGTGTCCTTTGAAGATAAAAGGAAGCAGAACATGGAACGGGGTAACCAGGAGCTGGAAAAGAGGCGTCAAGTCCTGCTTGAGCAGCAACAGAGGGAGGCTGAA
The DNA here is from genome assembly GCF_037356315.1 of Lithobates pipiens. Lineage (NCBI taxonomy): Eukaryota > Metazoa > Chordata > Amphibia > Anura > Ranidae > Lithobates > Lithobates pipiens. The sequence continues at coordinate 550,304,449 of NW_027507758.1, read as the reverse complement.
CGAAAGGCTCAGAAAGAAAGAGAAGAACAGGAACGCAGAGAGAGAGAGCGGCAAGAGCAGGAGCGCAAGAAGCAGCTGGAGATGGAGAGGCGCCTGGAGAGACAGCGTGAGCTGGAGAGGCAAAGGGAGGAGGAGAAGAGGAAAGAGATTGAGAGGAGAGAGGTCAGTCCTCGATCTGTTTGGACTCCTTATATCATATGCCTCTGATGCCTTTCATCATAAGAATAGGATTGAACTGGTGCTCTGGGTGGTTCTTCTTTTTAGATTCAGTTCCTTAAAGCAGAGTTCCGCTGTTTTTTTATTTTTATTTTTTTCTTTAAGTCAGCAGCTACAAATACTGCAGCTGCTGACTTTTAAAATATGGACACTTGCCTTTCCTGGAGTCCTGCAATGTCGGCAGCCGAGGCCGATCAATCGCTCAGATCTCGGCGGCTGCCATCGCCATTCTCAGTGAGGGAATCAGGAAGTGAAGCGTTGCGGCTTCACTTCCCGGTTCCCTACTGCACATTCGTGAGTCGTGCAGTACAATGAGAATGCTCCGCGCTGTCTCTGGGACCCGTGTGTGTCCCAGCAGACAGCGCGGAGGGACAGGAAGAGGCATTCTGTTGGACTCTGCCCCCGCCATCCTCGATAAAGGAATCAGGAAGTGAAGCCTTGCGGCTTCACTTCCTGGTTCCCTACTGCGCATGCATGACTTGCGCTGCACTAACCCACTTGTCCCTGCTGTCTCCCAGAATACAGCAGGGGTGGACGGGAAGTGGCATAGATATCCGTGGGTTGCTTGGGTATCTATGCCTGGAAGTGGGAGCAAAATACTTGTATTAGACAGGTATCTGCCCCCCCCCCCCCCGAAATGTGCCAAATGTGACACCGGAGGGGGGGGGGGGAGGAACCGGAAAAGCGGATGTTCCATTTTTGGGTTTAAAGTGGTTGTAAACAATATTTTAAATTTGTAGCTACAGGTAAGCTTATAATAAAGCTTGCCTGTTGGTACTAGGACTATCTCCTAAACATATACCATTTAGGAGATATTCTTTGACTCTGCAGCCAGTGACTTCACCGGCGCATTCGCACTGCGCTCTGAAAGGACGGTGTACTGAGTATGCTTTCCCATTAGATCGCTGTGCTGAGATCATGGCTCCCGTGCACATCAGCGGGAGTGACGTCATCATGGCTCCGCCATTGAAAGGGCTGCAAACCTGGAAGGAAGACCGGATGAAGATGGGAAGCCCTGTCGGTGGTGACAGCGCACTGCTGGAGGGCTTCATTTTGTGGCAAGCAATTCATGTGACTGTCTTGCAGGGTTCTTTTTAAGTATTTACTATCGCTTTAACTTTTTAAGAGTACAGACCCTCAGCAGATTGTCCAATATTTACCCATAACCCCCCACCCTCCTTCACTAGCATCATCCACCAGTCCTGCTAGGTATCACTATGATTTCAAAAGTGGTTAGTAGCTTGGTGTTACTTTACTTTTGGATAAATAGGGAGAGAAGCAATGAAAGAAAATCATATGCATTTGATCATACGTATAAAGCAAATAAAAATACACAAGCTAGTTACAACTTGTGAGATTTTTTTTCTGTTACTTTTGTGCAATCAAAACATAGAATGAAGGTACAGTTATTAACAATGTTCAGTGTCATCTGGCATATTATGGATCACAAGAACTGACAGATGACTTGTACATACCATCATTGCTAAACTTGATGGATGCAGATGGGAGTATAGAAAGATGTCATATAATAATTTGAGCTGAGAGTGTTACAAATCTTCCTACAGGCGGCAAAGCAAGAGCTGGAACGGCAAAGGCAGCAAGAACTGGAGAGGATTCGCCGCCAAGAGCTGTTTAACCAGAGGAACCGGGAACAAGAGGAAATCATCAGGCTGAAGTCGAAGAAGAAGAGTTTACAGTTAGAACTGGAAGCACTGGTGAGGAATTTGGAATATTACAGTGGCTTATATTTTTGTATTCCTGTAATTTGTGCAAAAAGAAAAAATGCCATCCATTTACACAGTGCTTTACATATATATTGTACATTCACATCAGTCTCTGCCCTCAAGCTTACAATCTAAGGCCCTAAACTCACATTCATGCTTACACATACTAGGGCCAATTCAAACCGTAACCACTTATCTTACCAGCATGTCTTTGGAGTGGGAAAAATTCGGAGTACCCGGAGGAACCCCACGCAGGAGAGAACATGCAAACTACTGTCATGTACATGTAATAAATAAAATAATTTGCTTGAGACTGAAGACACTTAGTGTAATGTTCTTCTTTCTCTTTATTGGAATGCGGTTGCACAAGGGAGTGGGGGTATACACTTCACAGGATGAACTGGAAGGACTGGTGTCTTTATTCAATTTTGCTATGTAACTGTGGTATTCTTAGAAGTGTCATTCCACACTACATCGTTAAGCCTGGCCTTTTCAGAGTTGTGAGAACTTTAGAGACGGAAGAGTTTTTGAAAGAGGACAGGGATACAGATGGCACATGATTATATGGGTTGCCACAGTGTTTGCAGAAAATTATATTAGAACATTATTCCTCAGCACTGCTAGAAGGTATTACTCAAAACCCATGACTCTTGCAATTCTTTAGCTGGAAGTCGCACATAAATGGCAATATCTCTAGGCAAGCAAAGAAACGACTCGCCTGCTTTTATGGTGTCACTTTCTCTGTGACTGGATCAACAATGTATCGTTCGGCCCTGCTTCCTTGTGCTGCAGAGGGATTCTGCAGTGTTTTGTCTAGCCAGGGAGCAATGCAGTAGAATGTAAATCCCACACTTTCCTGCACCCGCAAGCAAAATTTGCTGCCCTTTAGCAGATAAGGGGGTGCCTTTGATTTCTAATGGCACCTCCACGCATCTAAAAAAAAAACGCAGTGCGTTTTCATGCACATGAAACCAGTGCGGCTGCTTTTTTAAAAAAGGTTCAGGGACCTTCTTCCTGCATCTCCCGCATGTACAGCAGCCCAATAGGTTGTTGTAAGCACACAAACGTGGCACCCAGGAAACCGCTAGATGTGAACCTATCGTTAAGGCTAGACTCTTATGCCGCGTACACACGACCAGACTTATGTCCGACAGACTTTCGAAGGAGTTCTGCCGGAGTTCTGACAGAGTTCTGACAGACTTTCCGAATGAGCGGACTTGGCCACACACAATCACACCAAACTCCGATGGATTCGAACGTGATGACGTACGACTGGATTCGAATAAGGAAGTTCATAGCCAGTAGCCAATAGCTGCCCTAGCGTCGGTTTTTGTCCGTCGGACTAGCATACACACGAGCGGATTTCTCGGTAGGAACTGGGTCCGGCAGAGTTCTTGCGGAAAAATTTGAAGCATGTTCCATTTCTAAAGTCTGTCAGACTTTTGCGAATGAAAAGTCCGTTGCAGCCCACACACGATCGAATAGTCTGCCGGAATCATTCCGTCAGACTTTTGATGTTGAAAAGTCCGGTCGTGTGTACGGGGCATAACAGTGCATCTGGAAAGTATTAACAGCGCTTCACTTTTTCCACATTTTTGTTATGTTAAAGCCTAAAATCGACTAAATTCATTATTTTCTTCACAACTCTACACACAATACCCCAAAATGACAACATGAAAGACGTTTGTTTTGAAATCTTTGCAAATTTATTAAAAATAAAAGGCAAAAAAAATCCCATGATCATAAATATTCACAGCCTTTGCTCAATACTTTGTTGAAGCACCTTTAGCACCAATTACAGCCTCAAGTCTTATTGAGTATGGTGCTACAAGTTTGGCACAACTATTTTCTGGCAGTTTCTCCCATTCTTCTTTGCAGGACCTCTCACACTCCATCAGGTTGGATGGGGAGTGTTGGTGCACAGCTATTTTAAGATCTCTCCAAAGATGTTTAATTGTGTTCAAGCCTGGGCTCTGGCTGGGCAACTCAAGGGCATTCACAGAGTTGTCCCATGGCCACTCCTGGCTGTGATCTTAGGGTTATTGTGTTGTTGGAAGATGAACCTTCACCCCAGTCTGAGCTCCAAAGTGCTCTGGAGCAGGTTTTCATCAAGGATGTCTCTGTACATTGCTGAATTTATCTTTCCCTCAATCCTGACTAGTCTCCCAGTTTCTGCCGCTGAAAAACATTCCCACAGCATGAAGCTACCACTACCATGCTTTACTGTAGGGATGGTATTGGCCAGGTGATGAGCGGTGCCTGGTTTCCTCCAATCATGACGTTTGCCATTCAGGCCAAAGCATTCAATCTTTGTTTTAACAGACCAGAGAATTTATTTTTTTATGGTCGGAGTCCTTCAGTTGCCTTTTGACAAATTCCAGGCGGGCTGTCATGTACCTTTTACTGAGGAGTGGCTTCCGTATGGCCACTCTACCATACAAGCCTGATTGGTGGTGTGCTGCAGAGATGGTTGTTCTTGTGGAAGGTTCTTCTCTTTCCACAGAGAAACGCTGGAGCTCTTGTCAGAGTGACCATCGGGTTCTTGGTCACCTCAATGACTAAGGCCCTTCTACCCTGATCGCTCAGTTGGGCTTGGCGGCCTGCTCTAGGAAGAGTCCTGGTGTTACCAAACTTCTTCAATTTGCAGATGATGGAGGCCACTTCTCATTGGAACCTTCTATGCTGCAGACATTTTTCTGTACCCTTACCCAGATCTGTGTCTCGATACAAGTCTGTCTCGGAGGTCTACAGACAATTCCTTGGACTTCATGGCTTGGTTTGTGCTCTGACATGCACTGTTAACTGTGGGACCTTTTATAGACAGGTGTGTGCCTTTCCAAATCATGTCCAATCAACTGAGTTTACCATAGGTGGACTCCAATCAAGTTGTAGAAACATCTTAAAGATGATCCGTGGGAACGGGATGCACCTGAGCTCAATTTTGTGTGTCATGGCAAAGGCTGTGATACTTATGATATATAAACAAAAAAACGTTCCCTGTGACACTGCGCTATCCAAAAAAACAGAAAAAAGCTGCTAACACAATCACAAGGATAAAACAGTGAATAATTAACAAATATCAAATCATAGTGTAGCGCTTAAGAAAATTATAAATGACCTAGTTAGTGCATCATCATACAATAATTAACCCAAAACACCTTAAGTGTGAAAATTCATAAATATATATAAAAATAAAATTATAATACAAAAAAAATATAAATAAATTAAAAGTCTCTATGTAAAATGTTGATCCAATCCAAACGTGAAATAAGGGTCACCATCCACCTTCTTGCAATGAGGCTAGCATGCAGACACCCTGTGATATTCCCGTCACCTTTCGAAATAAAGGCTTACCGGATAACATGGATCCAAACGAATATATATTCGAAGGATCATGCAAGCTTGTACACTCAGAAGGTGAGATTACAGATGTAAATTTTCCAGGGAAGTAACAAGTCAGACTCCTCATACAGATGCCCCAACTAGTTGTTAAATCCTCATCGGTAAACTCCAACTCAAAATGTTGAACTCATACAAAGGAAAATAAGGAGCCACAATAGTGTAAATCCGTTTAGAAGAAAAAATTTAATAAAAAAGTAATGAACTCACATGTAACCAAAGAAATCAAGCGCTTATTCCATAAAAACAGTGCTACAGCAGTAGTCCCGACGCGTTTCGTCCTCTACAGACGTCATCTGGGGTACAGATGACGTCTGTAGAGGACGAAACGCGTCGGGACTACTGCTGTAGCACTGTTTTTATGGAATAAGCGCTTGATTTCTTTGGTTACATGTGAGTTCATTACTTTTTTATTAAATTTTTTCTTCTAAACGGATTTACACTATTGTGGCTCCTTATTTTCCTTTGTATGAGTTCAACATTTTGAGTTGGAGTTTACCGATGAGGATTTAACAACTAGTTGGGGCATCTGTATGAGGAGTCTGACTTGTTACTTCCCTGGAAAATTTACATCTGTAATCTCACCTTCTGAGTGTACAAGCTTGCATGATCCTTCGAATATATATTCGTTTGGATCCATGTTATCCGGTAAGCCTTTATTTCGAAAGGTGACGGGAATATCACAGGGTGTCTGCATGCTAGCCTCATTGCAAGAAGGTGGATGGTGACCCTTATTTCACGTTTGGATTGGATCAACATTTTACATAGAGACTTTTAATTTATTTATATTTTTTTTGTATTATAATTTTATTTTTATATATATTTATGAATTTTCACACTTAAGGTGTTTTGGGTTAATTATTGTATGATGATGCACTAACTAGGTCATTTATAATTTTCTTAAGCGCTACACTATGATTTGATATGTGATACTTATGTACATGGGATTTTTTCGTTTTTTTATTTTTAACAAACGTGCAAAGATTTCAAACAAGCTTCGTAAAGTAGTCATTATGGGGTATTGCTTGTAGAATTTAGAGGAAAATAATGTATTTAATCCATTATGGAATAAGGCTGAAGCATAACAAAATGTGGAAAAAGTGAAGAGCTGTGAATACTTTCTGGAGGTACTGCATATTATGGCAAGAATGATTCTACCAAGACTACTAGGGCATTTTTTTTTAAACAAAATATTCTTTTGTTCGTAGTTTTTTTATTTTTTATTTTTTTATCTAATTTAGGATGAAAAACACCAGCAGATCACACTCAGAGTCCAAGATGTTCGCGGTAGAAAACAAATGAGGAAAAATGAGCTGGACAATATAGATAAGAAATGTGATCTGGGAGTCGTGGAGATCAAGCAGCTCCAGCAGCAACTTCAGGTAATATCTCTGCACAAAAATGTGTGCCAATTGAGGATATTGTTTTGTTCCACAAGTGTTTTTTTTTTCTTTTGTTTTGTTTTATTATACACTTGACCTGCAGAAGATTTACCCCTTCATGACCAGGCCATTTTTTGCAATACGGCACTGCGTTACTTAAACTGACAATTGTGCAGTCATGTAACGCTGTACCCAAATCATTTTTTCCTAACAAATAGACCCTTCTTTTGGTAGTATTTAACTGCTTTCCGACCGCCTCATGCAGATATACTGCGGCAGAAGGGCACGTACAAGCAGATTAACATACCTGTACATTGCCTTTTAACCACTTCCATACCGGGCCATAGTAAAATGAGGGCCACCGGAACCCTTCCTCCCTCCGAGTGGACGTCATATGATGTCCACAGCTTCCCGGCATTGTGGAGAGCACACGCCACATCACTGCGGACCCGATGCGCATGGCCGTCGGCCGCGATGTCCGCCTGGCACCTGTGATTGCTCATCACAGAGCTAGGGCGTGGTTCTGTGTGTTTAAACGCACAGATCCACGTCTTGTCAGAGGAGAGGTGAACTGATCGTATGTTCCTTGTATATAGCAACACCGATTGGTCTCCTCCCCTCATCAGTCCCCTCCCCCCACAGTTAGAATCACTTCCTAAGACACACATGTAACCCCTTCAGCGCCCCCTAGTGTTAACTCCTTCCCTGCCAGTGATATTTATACAGTAAATCAGTGCATTTTATAGCACTGATCGCTTTATAAATGTCAGTGGTCCCAAAATAGTGTCAAAAGTGTCCGATCTGTACGCTGCAATGTCAGTCACGATAAAAATCGCAGATCGCTGCCATTAGGAGAAATAATAAAAATGACATAAATCTATCCCCAGTTTTGTAGACGCTATAACTTTTGTGCAAACCAATCAATATAAGCTTCTTGCGATTTTTACCAAAAATATGAAGAAGAATACATATCGGTATAAACTGAAGTTTTTTTGTTTTTTTTAAATGGGATATTTATTATAGCATAAATTAATAAATATTGTGTTTATACAAAATTGTCTGTCTTTATTTTTTGTTTATAGCGCAAAAAATAAAAAACGCAGAGGTGATCAAATACCACCAAAGGAAAGCTCTATTTGTCGGGGAAAAAATTAGCAAAATTTGGGTACAGCATTGCATGACCGTGCAATTGTGATTCAAAGTGTGACAGCGCTGAACGCGGAAAATTGGCCTGGGCAGGAAGGGGGTGAAAATGTCCTGTATTGAAGTGGCTAAGAGGCAGCTTGCGGGTGCACGCGCGCCCGCCTGCCGGGAGCTCCATGAGCGAGATGGCGGGTCCCACGGACTTGATGTCTGTGGAGATACTTGCGATCGTCTCACTGGGATGAAGAATGGGGAAATGCTAATGTAAACAAGCATTTTCCCGTTCTGCCTAATGACACTGACACTGATCACAGCTCCCTGTGATCGGTGATCAGTGTCGTGTCACACACAGCCCACCCCCCCCCACCCCCCCCTCCACAGTTATAATCACTCCCTAGGACGCACTTAACCCCTACAGCGCCTCCTAGTGGTTAATCACTTCACTGCCAGTCACATTTACACCGTAATCAATGCATTTTAATTGCACTGATCGCTGTATAAATGTCGATGGTCCCAAAATCGCGCCAAAAGTGTCCGCCATAGTGTCGCAGTCCCGTTTAAAACCGCTGATCACCACCATTACTAGTAAAAAAAAAAAGAATAATAAAAATGACTTAAAACGATCCCCTATTTTGTAGACGCTATAACTTTTGCAAAAACCAATCAATAAACACTTAATGCGATTTTTTTTTTTTTTTTTATTTTTTTTTTTGATTATAATTTTTTTTTTTTTTTTTACCAAAAAAAAACATATGTAGAAGAGCCATTGTAAAAAAATAAAAATAAAATAAAAAAATTGTAAAAAAAAAAATTGTAAAAGGAATAAAATAAAAAAACTGCTGAGATAGTCCACACATCATCGGTGCTGCATATTAGTGCCACTGTCATGTGACATTAAAAAAATGTATCGGTATTGGGCGAGTACGTGAAAAAAAAGTATCGGTACTTGTACACAGTCTTAAAAAAGTGGTATCAGTGATATATATATATATATATATATATATATATATATATATATATATATATAATATAAAATATGGCAAAAGTCATGCACGACTTTTATACCCCCATCTACTTCAAACTGAACACTGATTCTACTATACTACTCACATGCTTATTTGGTAAATCTGTTTTTCACTGCTGTTTCAATCTCAATCCGTAGCCATGCTCACATTATTTCAATGTTTATTTAGCTAGTAAGTCTTACCTAAATTATGGCTTGGCTTATCTTTACAATCTTGGCCTTTGGTGCTGTTTCAATTTGAATGTGATGTGAAAAGATTTGCTCTGCTAAATGTGTGCCCAATATTACCTCCTGATTGATTAATTGCCAGATTCAACCCACACCCACCACAGTATAAGAACAAGGCCTTCTTTACGGGGGAACACATACAGGGGTTCTTCCAAAGAAGTGGGGTTCTTTAAATAAGTGGCACTTCTGCTCTTGCACTTCAGCGATTTGCACAAAGCAACCAACAGCAGACTGCAGGTGACTTCATTTCCTAATTATCTCTCCTTCCTCTCTGAAACATGCACTCTTTACTTCTCCTCCTTTTCACAATTGCAGCCTCTCTCCTCAAACTCCCTTTTCTTCACCCCCGCTCCACCCCACAATCTGTACATATCGCCATCACTTCTCCCCTCTCCTTACTACTGCACTCATCATCTCTTCCTAACTCTAAACCCACTTGCTAACAAACCCCCCAGGGTACTGAAGCATGCCCCCTCATACAAATCCTACTGTCATATTACCTCCCTTACTTTTCTACTTCTGCTGACTGCTGGAGATATTTCCCCTAACCCTGGCCCACCCTTATTTAACTGTACCCAACACACCCATCACCCTACACCCTCTGGCAGTCGCAATCTATGCAATTTAGTCTCGATTCCTCTTCTTCCCAAAACCAGCCTCCCCCTCTCCTGCGCCCTCTGGAACGCTCGCTCTGTCTGCAACAAACTCACGGCTGTTCATGACCTCTTTGTCACTAATTCATTTAATCTACTTGCTCTCACAGAAACCTGGCTCCACGAATCTGACACCCCCTCTCCTGCTTCCCTCTCCCAGGGTGGCCTTCACTGGACTCACTCCCCTAGGCCTAATGGACGCAAGGGAGGTGGAGTGGGACTCCTCCTATCCCCCCAATGCACCTTCCAGGTTATTCACTCCCCTCCCTCTCTTTCCCTCTCATCATTTGAAGCTCACTGTATTCGTCTATTCTCTCCTACTTCCCTAAGAATTGCTGTGATCTACCGCCCCCCTGGACCAGTATCAAATTTCCTTGATGAGTTCTCTGCCTGGCTACCCTTCTTTCTGTCTTCAGAAATTCCCACAATCCTTCTTGGTGATTTCAACATCCCTGCTAATACAAACACTCCTGCGACTTCTAAACTTCTTAGTCTAACCTCTTCATTTGACCTGAAGCAATGGGTACAGGCTTCTACTCATTCTGATGGCAACACCCTTGACCTTGTATTCTCCTACCTTTGCACTCCATGCAACTTCTCAAATCCTTTTCCTCTTTCCGACCAATCACCTAATTAGTTTCTCTCTCTCCCTGTCTTCCAACACCCTTTTCTCCAGTCGTCTAACCATCACCTGTAGAAACTTTCGCAACTTCAACTCTTCTCTCCTTTATTCTGCTGCTGACCACCTCTATGACAAAATCTCTCCCCTGTCCTGCCCCAACCAAGCCACTTCCACCTACAATAAAACCCTGTCCTCCACCGTGGACAAGCTCGCTCCAATCACTACACGCAGAATCAGACCTCGACCCCTACAACCCTGGCAAACAGATGACGCTAGAATTCTCAAAAAACGTAGTTGCGCACTTGAGCGTCTGTGGCACAAGACCAAGTCTCTCAAAGACTTCAACCAATACAAATCTGCCCTCCAAAAATACTATTCTTTCCTCCACACTGCCAAGCAGACCTACTTTACAACTCTTATTAACACCTTCTCGTCCAGTCCCCGAAAACTTTTCTCTACGTTCAACTCTCTACTCCGTCCTCCACCGCCTCCACCCACTGACTCACTCACTGCCCAGGAGATTGCTAATCACTTCAAAAACAAGATTGATACAATCCGTGATGAAATCTCAACTCTACAGTTATCTCCCTCAGTTAAGATCCCACTACAACAAGTACTCTCAACACTCCCCTTATTCAAAACTGCTACTACAGACGAAGTTGCTAAACTCCTTTCTAACGCCCACCTAACCACCTGCCCCCTGGACCCTATTCCCTCTCAAACACTACGGTCGCCATCTGACTTTATACTACACTCTCTAACCCACATCTTCAATCTCTCCCTCACCTCTAGCATTTTCCCCAATGCTCTAAAACATGCACTGGTAACCGCTATACTTAAAGCGCCATCCTTGACCCTACCAATCCTAACAATCTACGCCCTATCTCCTTGCTCCCTTTTTCCTCTAAACTCCTTGAGCGCCTGGTTTACAACCAACTGAGTGACTACCTCATCAAAAACAACCTTCTTGATCCCCTTCAATCTGGATTTCGCCCTCAACACTCAACAGAAACTGCTCTTTTAAAACTCAAATGACCTACTAACTGCAAAAACCAACGGACACTCTTCTGTACTCCTACTTCTGGACCTTTCAGCTGCCTTTGACACGGTTGACCACCCTCTCCTCCTCAAAAAACTTTACTCCCTTGTTCTCCATGACTGTGCTCTTCAGTGGCTCTCATCCTATCTATCCCAACGCACCTTAAGTGTCACTTACAATTCTACTTCCTCCACTCCTCTTCCCTTCTCTGTCGGAGTCCCCCAAGGTTCTGTTCTTGGACCTCTTTTATTTTCAATCTACACCTCTTCCCTGGGTCAGCTGATAGCCTCTCATGGCTTTCAATATAATTTCTACGCTGACGACACTCAAATCTATCTCTCCACCCCTCAACTTACTCAATCAGTCTCCTCACGCATCACCAACTTACTAACAGACATATCTGTATGGATGTCACAACACTTCCTTAAACTCAACTTGTCCAAAACCGAACTTATAATATTTCCTCCCCAACGTGCCTCTTCCCCTGACTTCTCTGTCAAGAGTAATGGCACAACCATCCACCCATCCCCACATGTCAAGGTGCTAGGTTTTATCCTGGACTCTGAACTCTCCTTTCAGCCCCACATCCAATCACTTTCCAAAGCTTGCTGCCTCAACCTCCAAAACATCTCTAAACTACACCCCTTTCTAACCAATGAAACCACAAAGCTCCTGATTCATTCCCTGGTTATCTCTCGCCTTGACTACTGCAACTCCCTCCTCATTGGTTCACCTTTAAATAGACTATCCCCCCTTCAGTCCATCATGAGTGCTGCTGCCAGACTCGTACACCTTACAAACCACACAGTGTCTGCTACCCCTCTCTGCCAATCCCTCCATTGGCTGCCACTTGCCCAACGAATTAAATTCAAAATACTAACACTTACTTACAAAGCCATCCACAACTCTGCCCCCAGCTACATCTCTAGCCTAGTCTCAAAATACCAACCTAATCGCCCACTTCGTTCCTTCCAGGACCTCCTGCTCTCTAGCTCCCTCATCACCTCCTTCCATATCCGCCTACAGGACTTCTCCCGAGCCTCGCCCATCCTCTGGAACTCACTACCCCAATCTGTCAGACTGTCTCCAAATTTATCCACTTTTAGGCGATCCATGAAAACTTTCCTCTTCAGAGAAGCCTATCCTGCCTCCATCTAACAACTTCACTATTCTCTCCATTAGCTCATCCCCCACAGCTATTACCCTTTTGTATAACTTGACCCTCCCTCCTAGATTGTAAGCTCTAACGAGCAGGGCCCTCTGATTCCCCTTGTCTTGAATTGTATTGCATTGTACTGACTACCCCAATGTTGTAATGCGCTGCGTAAACTGTCGGCGCTATATAAATCCTGTATAATAATAATAATGCACAATGGAATGTGAGAATGTTCCTTGGAATACAAAACGTCCTCCCAACAGGATACAGACATTAAAGCAATAAACTATTACAGGTATTAACTCTTCCTTACGCTATCCAAAAAAAAAAAAAAGGTTTTGGCTAGACATGCACATTAACTAACTATTAAGATCCTTAAAAAAAAAAAAAAAAAACATAAAGCAGCAGTATGGTTTCCAAATTTTTATTTTTATTTTGCTCCAGTCAGAGCTTTGCCAAAATAAACGGGGTTCTACACCATGCTCTGCATTTTATGAAGGGGCTTTAAAATGTGGGCTGCAGTGTGGATTTGCCTTATACCGATATCTAGTCTCCGTTATAAATTGGCCCTAAAACTGTTATCTCACGTCTAAGAGAGAGCTGTTTTTCTCTCCAATAGTAGTGTCTGGTCAGAAGACCCCACAGAAGCTGTTTTCCACTTCAGTGGACTCCTGAACTCAGTCAATTTGAGGCTTGTCCATAGACTTTGGCAGATATTGGTAGGTGTGATGCTCTGGTGTTCACAAATATTTGGCTTTGTACTAAAGTAAGACCCCTTTCACACCAGGGCGTTTTGCAGGCGCTATAGCGTTAGAAATAGCGCCTGCAATCCACCCGAAAGAAGCTGCACCATTGTGTGTAGTGTGAAAGCCCAAGGGCTTTCACACTACAGCGGGGTGCTGGCAGGACGTCAGGGAAAAGTCCTGCCAGCAGCTTCTTTGGAGCGGTGAAGGAGCGGTGTGTTTACCGCTCCTCTACCGCTGCTCCCCATTGAAATCAATGGGGCAGCACTGTAATACCGCCGGCAAAGCGCCGCTATTGCGGCGTATTGCCGGCAGTTTTAACCCTTTCTCGGCCGCTAGCAGGGGGGTAAAAGCGCCCCGCTAGTGGCCGAAATGCACCGCAAATCCGGTGGTAAAACGCTGCTAAAAATAGCGGCGTTTTACCGCCCACGCTATGGGCGGTGTGGTGTGAAAGGGGTCTAATTGCTTCAAAACTATCCTATTGCGTTTTCCTAGAGTCTCAGCCTGAGTTCACACATATGCGATGCGGGACCCAACATGGTTCCAGTGCCGGTTGCTGCATCGCATCTCTCCTGCAGGCAGTTCACACTGCCCTCTGCAAACTCCTGTGGGTGTCTATACAAAGTTAACCACTTCAGCCCTGAGCCTTGTTTTGAGATTTGTTGTTTACAAGTTAAAATCTTTTTTTTTTTTTTTTTTTTTTTTAATAGAAAATTACTTAGAACCCCCAAACATTTATATATGTTTTTTGTTTGACACCCTAGAGCAGGGATATGCAATTAGCGAACCTCCAGCTGTTGCAAAACTACAAGTCCCATCATGCCTCTGCCTTTGGGTGTCATTCTTGTGGCTGTCAGAGTCTTGCTATACCTCATGGGAATTGTAGTTCTGCAACAGCTGGAGGTCTGCTAATTGCATATCCCTGCCCTAGAGAATAAAATGGCATTGCAATACTTTGTCACACAGTATTTGTGCAGCGGTCTTACAAGCGCATTTTTTTTGGAAAAAAAAATACTTTTTTGAGTTAAATAAGATAACAGTATAGTTAGCCTAGTAAATTGATACCCAACATGTCATGCTTCATATTTGCACCAACTCGTGGAATGACGGCAAACTTTAGCACTTAAAAAAATCTACATTGGCGATGTTTAAACATTTCTACAGGTTACCAGTTTTGAGTTACAGAGGAGGTTTTTTGCTAGAATTATTGCTCTCGCTCTAATGATCACGGTGATACCTCGCATCTGGTTTGAACACTGTTTTCATATGACCCAAAAAAAAATTGGGTCACTTTTATTCCTATTACAAGGAATGTAAACATCCCTTGTAATAGATCTAGCATGACACGACCTCTTAAATGTGAGATCTGGGGTTAAAAAAGACCTCAGATCTCATATTTACACTAAAATGCAATTAAAAAAAATCCCCTTTAAGACCATTGGGCGGAAGTGATGTTTGACATCGCTTCTGCCCTCCAATGCTATGGAATCAGCGGAGGCCATCTTTCCCTCACTCAGCATTCAGGCAGTGAGGGGAGCGGATGCGATTATCTCCGCCACTGCCTACTTCTCCGGTAAGCGGCGGAGACGACTGGAGCGCAGCGGGAGGGGGGCCCTCTCCCGCCTCCAATTCCAGTGCGGGGGGGAGGTTCCTGCAGCTTTTTTGTGCGAATCCAATGTAAATTCAGCCGTAAAACTGGGGCCAATCACAATGTGTGAACCCAGCCTCACTGATTTTGAGAAGGTACCTTGCAGAGAGTTATCAACTGTTTGTTCAGGATCCTCAGAGCTGTTGCTGTCATCCATATAATATCATTTTTTTTTCCTGATAGCATCACTTTTTATTATTTCAGGACTATCAGAATAAGTTGAGCATTCTTGCCCCAGAAAAGCAGGCCCTGAATGAGAAGATTAAACCGTTTCATATGGGTACTTCACCAGGTGAGTCATTTTCGGCATCTTATTTTTGCTTGTGTCAAGTAACGATAATCCTCTCCTTGTTAAAGGGATTGTAAACCCTCATGGTTTTTTACCTGAATGCATTCTATGTACGTGCATAGCCGTCTGCAGTGTGGATTTGAGAGTTGTGTGGTAGCTGTGAGAGGGTGTGGGGGGTGAAGTACACAGAATGCCTCTTACACTAGTACATGAGATAAGGAAATCATCTGTCACTCACAGCAAGGGGAAAGAAACAGATGCCTATTTCTCTGATTGTCTGTTTTTATCTTACTGAAAAAATATGTATGGGTATGAGTATTGCTCATAGCTGGATTAACTCTTTTTGTGGCAAGACTGGGCACAAATGGCATGACATGCTATACTCTGCAAGGTACAAGTCTTAATTAAAAAAATATATTGTCAGGTTAGTTCCTACATGAACTAACGCAGCGCTCAACAGTGCCATGGTGGTTCATTGAGAACTACAAGACGACAGCTGCAAAGGCACTTGTAGTTTTCTGATTCACAGAACACTGTGAGTGTAGGACATGGCCGGGCATCCTACAGATATTGACAGCTAGCAGAAGGGGGAATTACCCCCCTCCAATTGTCGGGGGAGCGGGCCTGGTGCATCTGTTACATGTTACAAAAGGTGAACTTTTTCTTTTAAATCATGACTGTAGATTAAAATGGGAAAAGCCATATTTCAATTTAAAAAAAATTATAGTACTTGGGGAGAATAAAAACACTTTAGCTTGCCTAATCCTCCACTCCTCCAGCAAATCGTGCTCCCCCACTGCCTCATCACATCCAATGCTATGTATCCTGTATTGGTCTTGATGTCATCAGGGCCTTAGACTGCTGGAGCATGGGGGAAAAGATGCTGCGGGGATCTGTGTAGCAGCACAGAGGAGCTGAGGATCAGGTAAGTAGATCTTCTTTTCCATGCCCCCTAAACTTAAATGGGTTATTAAATCTTGCAGTGTGGGCTCAATGCAGGGGATATTTTTTTATATTTTCTAGAGTGAAATTTTTTGTTAACACAAAAAAATAAAATAAAGATCCTGTTTCTTTAAAGCAATATATATAGCGCAGTGCTTTAGCTGTGTAATTTGGCCCTCCGTATCACCTGAAATACATGGCTGATCCTGCCAGTTTCAGCCCTCCTCTATGTACATTGAACATGATATATTAGACACCGTTGAGTGCATGTGCCTCCGTCAGCCATAGCCCTGCATGGGACTTGCAGGGCTATGGCCCTCATTAGACTGTGGAAGTTTGAACACACAGAAATCATAAAACAAAACAGAGCCAACCCTGGGATTCAGACAAGTCTTCAAAACGCATTAGTCTGTTGAATCTTTTACGTTCATGTCATATTTATAGGATTATGCACTAGGCCGGTGTGCCCTCTGTTTTGTTTTATAGAAATATGTCCTTCAAACTATAGGGGAACTATTGCACTCTTGCACACTATACTCCTGTTTGAGCATCTATTTTTTCAAACGTTTATTTTTTTTTTCTATGTATTTGCACGTATTTTCGCACATATGCGATTGCGCAATTTTGTGCACATTTTTGCGCAAACTTATTCTCGCGTTCTTGTTCTGGTCATTTGGGCAGAATTGTGCAGAAATACTGACCAAAAATGCAGATTTTTCTAATTTTATTATTTATTTATTTTAGTGAAGAATGCATGGTGCTTGTTTATATACCTGTGTGCATAGGCACATTACAAATTAATGGGCTGTATTTTAGCTCCGCAAAAAAAATAAAAAAGCTATACTGAGCTTTTTCAAGATGCAGTGTGCAAGAGGCACACTGCATCAGTATGCATCTGCCAGCAGGGTCGACCAACTGAAAATACTTCAAGTTGCCAAAAAATTTTCCACTAATAACTTTCTTTGATTTGTGACAGATAATTCAAATACTGATTTATTTGGCTTTCGTAAGAAGACGGCAGAGAAGGACGGCATATGCCTAAGACTGCGGGAGCAGCTGGACGCTCTGGAGAAGGAAACATCCTGTAAACTTAAAGAGATGGACTCCTTTAACAACCAGCTAAAGGTAGGCCCACCACTGACTGTACAGAACCATGAAGGACTAACAATGGAACCATTATCGAGAGGTCCCTAAGTAACAATTTCCTCATTCCCTTACAGCCACCAATCAGATTCAGTCTTTATTTTCAACTGCTTCCTGACCTGCCACAGTACATATACTGTGACAGAGTGGCCCATACAGGCACAGCAACGTACGTTTCTGGGTTTTGGGCATGTGCCCTTACCCACCTACTCCCCTGTGATTTTACACATTGGGATTTTGTGAGCAGATCCTGGCCAATGATTCATGTTGGGACCCGCCGATCGGCTGTGTTGAATTACAGTCCAGAGCTTTGTGTTAACAATCAACACAGGGCTCTGAACCAGTGGGAACGATTACTTTGTTTCTTTTTCCCTGCAAAGAAGCAAATTGATCTGTAGTAAAAAGCAGCACATATTACACACAATATACATAGTTAGGCACACCGTTAACCCCTTAATCGCCCTAGATGTTAACCCCTCCCAGCCATTGTCATTTGTACAATGACGGTGTATATTAGCACTGATCGCTGTATTAGTGTCACTGGAGATGTCAGTAGCAGTTAATCAGTTCTCACGGTCCTGCTATAAGTCGCTGATTGCCACCATTACTAGTACAAAAAAATAAAAATAAATAGAAATTCCAGTATATATACCATAGTTTGTAGATGCTATAACTTTCACCCAAACCAATTAATATACGCTTGTTAGGATTTTTTTTTTTTTTAACAAAGACATGTAGCCGAATACATTTTGGCCTAAATTTTACGAAGAACTTTGAGTCTTTTTTTATTTTTTTTATTGAATGTTTTATAGCAGAAAGTAAAAAAATATTGGGTTTTATATTGGATAGGTTTTATAGCAGAAAGTAAAAAATATATTATTATTATTTTATTTATTTTTATTTTTTTTTCAAAATTGTCGGTCCTTTTTTGTTTATAAAAAGCACAGGAGGTGGCCAAATACTACCAAAGAAAGCGCTATTTGTGGGAAAGAAAGGACACAAATTTTATTTAGTTACAGTCACGACCGTATAGTTGTCCATTAAAAGAACATAGTGTTGGTGGAATGGGATTACCCAACTTCAGGGGACTATTACTTGGCCTCACATCTCACAAAGATCATAGATTGGCATTGCCACAAAAACACAAAAAACTGGTTAACCTTTGAGATGGCTCTAAAACCCATCCCCTTACAATTTGCACCATGGATTTTGTGGCACTCTTACACTGATAAATTAAAACAACATCAACTGACAGGGAACACTCTAAAGAACTGTTCACAGGTTAGCAAAAACAGATGTCACTACTTCACTCAGCCCGCTAACTCCCTTAAAAGACAACCCAGATTTTATACCTGGCGTAGGCAACACACTATTCCTACCAACAAATCAAAACAAACCACTCCTAGCAGGGGACCTCTGCCAGCAGAACAAGATCAAAGATTTGACCGACTTAAAAGGAGACAATGGCCTTCCCGATCTACCTTTTATGGTCACATTTACAATTGCGAAGCTATCTTTACAGTAAAGCTAAGGCGTGTGATTTCTTTAGACCCTTGATGGAGTGTGAATCACACAGGCGATCAATTTCTTTGGGCAACCTCAGTCGCGTACGCATGGCTGCAGGAGGCAAAAAAAGCCAGTGGATGACAGACTCAGGAGGAGGTAGTCCGAAACTCTACAGCTGGTCATAACAACCAAACAATGGAAGAATACATGCATTCTAACACATAAGTGCTCTATCAGTACTAAAGCATAAGAGACGGCATTCAAGTTGCTGACGCACTGGTACCGAACACCAGCAAAACTACATAGATGGAGTCCACAAGTAACTGATAAATGCTGGAGATGTATGGGAGAAACAGGTTCTCTGATACAGATATGGTGGCATTGCCCATTTAGAACAAAATTAGAGAAACAATCATCCTGATCACTGAGGCTAAACTCATACTCAATGCAGCATATTGTTTACGGCATGTATCAAACTAATCTCTGAAGAAAAACAAACACTCCCTCTCGAAACACTTACTAAATGCTGCTAAATCCCTAATTCCAATTCACTGGAACTCCCCTTGGTTTCCCTCTATAGCAAAATGGCTTCATAAAATATCTGAAATTTATGAAATGGAAGATACGTTGGTACAATCCAGCGACCAGGTTATATAAGACATGACAACCCTGGACCATCTTTAAATACTCTCAGGCATTTTCGGACATCGTTACTGAACAATATCCTCAATCCAACATTAGTTGAATAATCTTTCAACACATATGGGTCATTATACTATATCATTGTATCATTTGATCATTATAATATTGGTCTTTGTTTCCTCACCGTTGAAACTGAATAATGTGGTCGATCACTTTCCTCCTTCCTCTTAGCTTTTCTTTACTACTACTGAAAGCAAGTCAGGAGAACATATACTCTCTCACTTGTATTATTGTTCTGATTAGAAATGATGAGGCACGACATAACAGGCCTAAACATCATTGATGTTTTCCAGTTTATCTGTGGAAAAAGTTCTCAGAAGATTCCTATAATCTCCCCCATTATGTTGAATCATATCAACAGCTATGCTAAGTTAGTTACAATTACATTACCTTCTTGTATCTCGTTTTCATTCATATGTATGCATGCTCGATTTGTACCAATCTTTTGCCATCAATAAAATCCTTAATGTTTAAGGAAAAAAAAAAAGTAGCTTTGCATCTCAGAAAATGGCCTGGTTATGAAGAGGGGTACATTTTCCAGAGGTCAAGTGGTTAATACAGACTTTCACGAATTTCTTCCTGGAGTTTGTCTTTATCTACTGGGTTTTAAATGTAGCAGAGTTTGCCTGCATCAGAAGATCTGCCGCACAACTAACCCATTTGCTCTATCAGTTAGCATTTGCAGATTCCAACATTTCCCAGGTGGTGAATACTAACATTGACTGTCCATTGCCTGGCCACAGGGTGAATATAGGCAGGAGATGTTTTTTTTTTTCTGTATGAGCTGAAATGTAAAAATCAGTCCCTAAAAATGCCTTTTGTGTTCGATAACTAAAGACCAGTATTCTCGTTTGGCTGAAAAGGAGCAACGTACAAAATCCTTCCATCTTCACATACATTGATGCAAAATAAATATTTCCTTTAAAAGCCAAGCTACTTACAACGTTATTTTTGGTGTTTACATTGGACATTTTGGACATAGCGATGGTTAGACGTTTTGTTATATCTTCATTGCTGTCTGACTCCCCTCCCTTCCTCTCCCTGTCACTTGAGGGGAAGTAAAAGGGAAATCTCCCAGAGACAAAAACATCACAAATTTAATTTTAGAAAACAGGGAACAGTTTGAATCTCTTGGTGGTTGTAAAAGCAGTTTTTTTTTCTTCACCTTTTATACATTCTCTGCAATAAGGTAAAAAAAAAAAACCACCCATGATCAGATCTTCCCCCAGCCCCTCCTAAATACTTAACTGAGTCCTATTTCAATCCAGTGCAGAGCCGGGGCTCACTGTGTGTGTCAATAGAGGCACACGGCCCAGCTAGGGATCAAGCCCACACAAAGTGACCCTATAGGAAGAGGTTTGCTATGGGGGGGACTAGGAAGGGAGGAGGAGCTGTTGGCGCCAGCAGGGGACACCTAGAGAGGAGGTTCAGGGCTACTCTGTGCAAAACCATTGCACAGAGCAGGTAAGTATTGCAACCGCTTTCAGGGTTTTATTACTTGCTGTGTTTTTCTTAAGGTGATTCCCCTCCCTTCCTGTAGTAAACTGGCTTTTTAAATGGTCTTGAGGCATTGTTGGATGTAATTTTGAAAATAAAAGCACCTGCCATTGGTTTTACTTAGTTGTGGTGTTCCTTCAGTGTTCTGTCCAGTTGT
Organism: Lithobates pipiens; assembly: GCF_037356315.1. NCBI lineage: Eukaryota > Metazoa > Chordata > Amphibia > Anura > Ranidae > Lithobates > Lithobates pipiens. The sequence goes on along the minus strand of NW_027507758.1, from coordinate 550,283,236 downwards.
TTTTCCAGCCACACTGTTGGGTCTTGACTGTGCTCAGCATTACCCAAACCATAGGGTCACTTCTCCACCCGTTATACTAGAATTGGTGGGTAGAGATGAACTTCCATATTATGCATAAGGCAGAATGGATTATAATGCAAGCTGGGGTCATGGTACAGTGTGTCCATCAGCAGCATTAGATAACCTTTCCAAAATGACGAGATAAGCAAAAGCATTACTCACAATTAGGGTTATGTTAGAGACCTAGTAAGTCAGAGAGTGTTACAATTTGTTTCTACATTAAAGTTAACTTATAAGGGTAAAGTTTTACTCATTTAGGGTAGAGTGACAGTGCCCTCCTGATAGTCCATTTCCCCAAGTATTATCCACACTCTCTAACAATCTAACCCATGCAGGAGTCCACCCTGAGTGAGCTCTGGGTGGACTCCAGATGATATCTGCATTTAACCGGTCATAATTGCCCCCTTTTTGACAGTGGTTAGACTTCTTGATTATTAAAGAAAAAAAACAAGCGTCACTAACCCTTTCTGCAACGAATCTGGCTAAATTCATATAAAGTGATAAATGCACATCAACATGTGCAAAAATAAAACATACATAGCATATTACACATAATGAATGACATAGTGTTACAATCTCATAAGCAATAATGCTTCAATATGTAAACAAAACCGTTAACGTGCAAATTGCTGTAAAAAAAATGTGCATAGTGCAAAAATTATAAATGAACGTCCAAATCAAGAAGGTAAAGTTCATATGTGATCCAAAAGGAAGGAATCCCAGAAAGACACAAATCACCGTAGATGACACCCAGAACAATCCTTCACCGTTCATACCAAATTAACTCAACAGAAATGGCTGGTCGCATTATAAACCAGCTAATATGCTCCACAACAGACCAAGAAGGGTTCATCTCTGCATTACTGGTCCCAGTATGATCTCTCACATAAATACCCGCTCAGGCAAACCACGGCCACACATAGTTAAGACAGAGGAAGGAAGGCCTCCATAGCGTAAAAACGTTTAAAATCAAAACTGTTTTTAAAACCTCAATCCATTCACATTTAATAGATGTCTTCCCCACACTTTTTTAACAACGCTAATTCTTTTATGCCTATCGCCTCCAGCCGTAATCCAGAAGCTGCGAGTGCGATACAGGCGTGCGTGGTGATGTCAGTGCCCTTGCACCATCCTACGCGTTTCGTCATTCGACATCCTCACGGAGCAGATTTTGCTCACTTTGGGTAGAGTGACAGTGCCTCCTGATAGACCACCTCCCAAGTAAGATATACTCAGGAAAAATAACCACTGCTCCAGGTGTATAAAGATGAGGCTTTTTGGAGTATCTTGCAGAGTGCTAGCCCTGGCACGCCTCCGTGGGCTAGCACTCTAATGATTAAGCACAAGATGTATGTGTGAAACGCATCTATGTGACCACAGTTTGGTGTCTTTGCCTTTTTATTTTATTTTACAAAGATAACACCAATCAAAAGTTCTGGATGTGCAGCCATTTCTTTCTTCTTTCCAAGATATACTCAGCCATCCTCAATCTATACCAGTGATGGTGAACCTTGGCACCCCAGATGTTTTGGAACTACATTTCCCATGATGCTCATGCACTCTGCAGTGTAGTTGAGCATCATGAGAAATGTAGTTCCAAAACATCTGTAGTGCCAAGGTTCGCCAACACTGCTCTATACCATCTCCCTATGCAAGACTCCATCCTGAGTGAGCTTTGGAGTCCGATGATATATGAGCTTAACTGGTCATAATTGCCTCCCTTTTTGATAGTGGTTAGACTTAGCGATTGCCTGTTTAGGCCCAAGCATTCACACACAGGGAGGTCCAATGTTCTACCATAACCAAAAGCTCCACTCCTTTAGAGCAATAGAATGAGTGCTTTGGTAGAGCAGGGAGGTGGGAAGTAAATGAGCATTGATCGGATGAGCATGGCTTTCTGCCGAGAAGGTGGTCTTTCAGCAGGCACTGTTACTTTGAATAAGGATGGGGCCCTTAGTGGTTTTGAAACGTCGCTGCTTTCTGTTAGTTTCTCATTATAGGTGTAGAGACTTTGGCTGTTATGCTGACCCTGTCTTCACTAATTAGTAAGTCACTGACTTGCTAAGAAGTGAAGCCAGAATAACGGTGATTAGCCTGGAGTAAGTTTAAAAACCATGTCGGCAAATGCCACAGCCATTTTTCTTTTTTCTTACAAGATAATGCTCAGATTTCGCTACACAAAGCCCAGTGAGTGGTTCACATGGTCCCTGACTGTCCACATTGATACCCAGAAGTATTACACTTAATGGCTTCTCTGTCTGACTTATCTTGCAGTGTGAGAATATGGATGACTCTGTTCTGCAGTGCCTTTTGTCTCTCTTCAGCTGTCTCAACAATCTCTTCCTCTTACTTAAGGTTAATTCATTTTCTATGTCCTCTTCGCCTGTCTGATCTTTCACTCTCCTGTATATCATTTCTTGCTCTCCATATCCTGTGTGAATGTGAGTTGTTACCATTTGGTTTCTGAGATGTGAGCACCTCAAGTGTCCATAATTGTTCGTTACTTAATAATTACTTGCAAATTCTTGCTCATCTCCTTTGGAGAGGGATAAAAGGTAAGTAGATGACCAATAATATACATTTAGATGGTGTGTGGTGTTTTTTTTGCAAAACTGGGCAGTTTGTACTTGGCATAGGAATAAAAATACATAACCAGGAGTTACCGTCTGAGAAAAGTGCATGTCAGAATGATCTCTTTATGCAGAGGTATGCAATGCTGGATTAAAATCAAATCCTCTTTTTTCTGGAAAGATCAAGCTTGAGCCCACCTCACAAGCCTTATTATTGTTTTTTTGTCATCCTATAAGCCTTTATGCACCCAAATGGACCCTCAGAAGGTGGCACTTGGTTGGGTGATGCCAGACTTATCTAGAAATGTTAAAGGACAGCTGTGCTTTTAACATAAACTTCTGTAATTCACCCTTCCCCTCCTGAACTAACGCCCTCACCCCAATCTCTCATCTTTGTAGCAGTGCCACATCCTTTGCAATGTTAACTTCCCCTGAGGCAGAAATCCCCTTTGAAGCTTGGGTGTTCCTCTTCACTGAGCCCTCCTAGTCATGTATGAGTTTGTCCTAAGTGCTGGAGCTGCACTGAGCCCTAATAGACATATATGGGGTCATCTTGGATGTTGGAGCCCCAATAAGTCCTCTTAGTTTTGTTTGGGGTCATCTTGGAGCCACAATGAGCCCCCTTAGATTTGTTTGGGATCGTCTTGGATGTTGGAGTTCCAATAAGCCCTCTTAGTTTTGTTTGGGGGTCGTCCTGCATGTTGGAGCCACATTGAGCCCTCTTAGTTCCCTTGTTTGTCGTGGTGGCAAGCTTTGCCAGCACCTGTGGGGTTACCTGCTGTGGGATCGCCTTGGCTCACCTGGAGCGGTAATTTCTCCTCTGCCTTCCTGCCTGGAGGCTTTCCCTGTCATGCATCTGCACATAGTCAAGGGACAAGTATTCTTGTGGCTGCAGGGCAGAGCATGCCTCCACTGCCTATGATTAGCTGTCAACTTCAACAACTTCCAGTGGGGTAGCTTATCATCCTGACTTGTTTCCAAAAACACCTAAACTCGTCCCTGCTGAAGATTAGTTCTGTTTTATGCATTTATTGACATCAGTATTTGCCAAGGTTTACTCTGAAGTGAAACCCCGGCAAACGACTGAATACAAACTTTAAAAAAAAATGCATGTGCTCTTTACAGGATTTAAAATTCTCTTTGCTCAATCCTATGCCTTACACAACTCTACATCACTGCATAGCCTGGCAGGTGACACCGCGCTTACTGATTCATTGTTCACTGAACAGGTAGGTGACACCGCAGCACAGCTAAAACAGGAAGTAGAGGGGTAGATTTCTGTAAATCCCAAAGCCAGCCGAAAAGAATTGCAAATCATTTGTCAGATAAAACCATTCACTTTTATGTACTTCAACTCTGTATCATCTGTGGCCTGTGGATCTGCTGTAAACAAATTCATTACTCTTGAACATAAACTGAATTTCATTTTTGTATGAAAAATGTGTTGAATGAGAGTTGACCCATGTGGTGTTTTTTCTTTTTTTTTGGAACATAATTAAACTTGTGTGATCATTGCATAGACATGGATTACTGTCTAGTTCTTCTGCCCAGCCCTTATTCAGCTGAGTCCATAGTTTTATTTTGTCATACAGTGTATGTTGGGTCACCTGCCCATGTACAGCCATGTCATTGCATGTTGCCAGACACAGCTTCCATTTTGGTAAGAGTGTTTCTGTTGCTTCTTGTTGCCTAAGCCTGATCACTTGTTTTCCCTTAATTAGGAGTTGAGAGAACGTTACAACAAGCAGCAAGCTGCATTCCACCAATTACAGAAAATCAAGCAAGAAAAACTGCAGGATCTTGAGCGCAAGAAAACGGAAATGGCGCAAATGAAGAAAGACGAGGAGGAGGCGGCAAGGTAACAAAAGTCACAGCATTGTGCACTACCAATCAGGCTTCAGTTTTAAAAAACAATCACGTTTGGTTTCTATGATTAACGCATAATCAAGTTTTAGGGTGCCTATCCGTAACAAGGGATTATATGGGTTATGTTGCCCAAATTTCAGTCAATAAAATTCTGATTTTGAGATTACGAACCCCTCTCCCCATCTGCAACATCTACATTTAATTTACTTTCCCCCATTTGATAGCTTGTAGCTGACATTGTTTGTGGATGCTAGCTGTCAAACCGGACTATCGCGGTTCAGGGTCCCTACTAACAATTGGGAATGTATCAAAGGGACTCCAAGTCATGTGATAACAAAGTTAAGTAAAAAATAATGATCACATTTGTAGGCTAGAGATTAAAGGATACGTTCACCTTTTATAGAAAAATAAGCACATCTTTGTACAGGTATGTATGCATGTATTTTTTTATTTTGTTTATTTCTTTACACTGGAGCCTGTAAAGCATTGCAATGCCAAGATCCTGCAGACTCTCAGTACACTGTCTGCCTGTACCTCCGTTAAGGACAGGCAGTTACTGAATTGCAGGAAGAATCAATGAACTACGACTGAGTTTCTCAACTTTTTTTCCATCAAGGCACCTTTTAAAAATGATGGACAGTTTTGAGACACCCCATTATAAAGTTTTAAAACAATTCTAATAGTTTTACGTATTGCAACATCGACACAAGCAGGACACCCAACATTGGAGGTGCTTTATTCTTCCAAAGCAAATGCACTTTTGCAAAGTGCTACTGACTAGTATTTCAATGGTTCTCTTCTCCCCATGTTTTTCTCCATTACTCAGCTAATGTGACCCCAACACTGATAAAGAGGGGCAGGGAAGAGTCAAATAAGGATGCTATGCAGGCGACTATCATCCTCATCAACTGATGATACCATTGGTCGTTAAAATGCCAGGAGCTAGAAGGTTGTAATGGTTGGTGTACAATGAAAGCCCGTGACTTTGCGTAACTAAAAGGCAGCCTTCATCCACACACCAGCTTGTATACAAATTTTGGCAGATTTTTTGGGCATTTTGTCAAGGCGCCTCTGAAGAAACCTCAAGGCAACCTCGTGTGCCCTCGGCATGCCAGCACCCTTGAAGTTCATTCAGAGTTACAAGCAGCCAACGGTCTTTGTAGTCCATTCTGTCAGAAACCATGAAATAAGACAGAGACAAAAGTACAGTTAAATCACACTTGTTTAACCACTTAACAACCGGCCCATAGCCGAATGACGGCTACAGGGCGGTTGTTTAACTCTGGGAGGCCGTCATATGACGTCCTCCCAGAATTCCGCTCTCGCGCGCCCCCTGGGGCGCGCACTCGAAAGCATCCGTGACCGCCGGGTCCTGTGCATCACGGATCACGGTAAACGGCCGCTCATTGCGGTTGTTTACCACGTGATCGCTCCGTCAAATGACGGAGTGATCACTTGTAAACAAACCGGCGTCATGTTATGACGCCGGTTTCTTCCTCCCCCTCTCTGTACCGATCGGTACAGCGGAGGGGGAAGAGATCGGTGTCAGCAGCGCTGTGGGCTGCATCTGCAGTGCCCACATCGCTGCTCACCTAAATGTAACCCCTCAATTCCCTGCCATTACTCTGCAATACCCTGCAACACTCTGCAATACCCTGCAATACCCTGCAACACCCGTCAATGCCCTGCAACACCCGTCAATGCCCTGCAACACCCGTCAATGCCCTGCAACACCCGTCAATGCCCTGCAACACCCGTCAATGCCCTGCAACACCCGTCAATGCCCTGCAACACCCGTCAATGCCCTGCAACACCCGTCAATGCCCTGCAACACCCGTCAATGCCCTGCAACACCCGTCAATGCCCTGCAACACCCGTCAATGCCCTGCAACACCCGTCAATGCCCTGCAACACTCTGCAATGCCCTGCAACACCCGCCAATACCCTGCAACACCCGCCAATACCCTGCAACACTCTGCAATGCTCTGCAACACCCGCCAATACCCTGCAACACTCTGCAATGCTCTGCACCACCCGCTAATACCCTGCAACACTCTGCAATGCTCTGCAACACTCTGCAATGCTCTGCAATACCCGCCAATACCCTGCAACAATCTGCAATGCTCTGCAACACCCGCCAATATCCTGCAATGCAATACTCTGCATACGCCATACTCTGAGATACCCAGCCATAGTCGGTGATACCCTGCAATACCCAGCCATAGACATCCCCCCCCCCCTCCCGCCAATACGATCAAAGCCAGAATCTTTATTTTTTTTTATTTTTTTTTCAGGCTTCCCAGCTTAGAGGTGAGTTGTGGGGTCTTATTGACCCCATATCTCACTGTAAAGAGGACCTGTCATGCCATATTCCTATTACAAGGGATGTTTATATTCCTTGTAATAGGAATAAAAGTGATCAAAAAATTTTTTGGGGTGGAAAAAAATGTCAAACTAAAATAAAGTAAAATGAACAATAAAATTTTTTTTTTTTTTTTTAAGGCGCCCCTGTCCCCATGTGCTCGCAGAAGCAAAAGCATACGTAAGTCCCGCCCACATATGAAAACGGTGTTCAAACCACACATGTGAGGTATCGTTGCGAACGTTAGAGCGAGAGCAATAATTCTAGCCCTAGACCTCCTCTGTAACTCAAAACATATAACCAGTAAAAAAAAATTAAATCGTTGCCTATGGGGATTTTTAAGTAGCGACGTTTGGCGCCATTCCACGAGCCTGTGCAATTTTGAAGAGTGACATGTTAGGTATCTATTTACTCAGCGTAACTTCATCTTTCACATTATGCAACAATTGGGCTAACTTTACTGTGTTTTTTTTTTTTTTTAAGCACAAAACAGTTTTTTTTTTCCAAAAAAAAGCATTCGAAAAATTGCTGCGCAAATACCGTGCGAGATAAAAAGTTGCAAAGACCACCATTGTATTCTCCAGGGTGTTTGCTAAAAAAACTTATATAATGTTTTGGGATTCTATGTAATTTTCTATCAAATAAATGATGATTTTTACATGTAGGAGAGAAATGTCAGAATTGTCCTGGGTGCTCCAGAACGCCTGATGGCGCTCCATGCATGTTGGGCCTCTGTATGTGGCCACACTGTGTAAAAGTCTCACACATGTGGTATCGCCGTACTCGGGAGTAATAGCAGAATGTGTTTTGGGGTGTAATTTGTGGTATGCATATGCTGTGTGTGAGAAATAAACTGATAATATGACAATTTTGTAAAAAAAAAAAAAAAAAAGTAAAAAAAAATCTTGATTTTGCAAAGAATTGTGGGAAAAAATGACAACTTACTAAATACTTTGGAATGTCTTCTTTCCAAAAAGGGGTCATTTGGGGGGTATTTGTACTTTTCTGGCATGTTAGGGTCTCAAGAATTGAAATAGGCCGTCAGTACTTCAGGTGTGATCAATTTTCAGATATTGGCACCATAGCTTGTGGACTCTATAACTTTCACAAAGACCAAATAATATCCACCAATTTGTACTTATTTTTACCAAAGATATGTAGTAGTATAAATTTTGGCCAAAATTTATGAAGAAAAAATTACTAATCTGCTAAATTTTATAACAGAAACAAAGAAAAATTCATTTTTTTACAGAATTTTCTGTATTTTTTCTTTTATAGCACAAAAAAAAAAAAACCGAGCGTTGATTAAATACCACCAAAAGAAAGCTCCATTTGTGTGAAAAAAAGGACAAAAATTTCATATAGGTCCAGTGTTGCATGACTGAGTAATTGTCATTCAAAATGTGAGAGCACCGAAAGCTGAAAATTGGTCTGGTTATTAAGGGTGTTTAAGTGCCCAGTGGTCAAGTGGTTAATAATAAAAGTAAAAAGAACAAACATAGTCAAAACATAGCCAAAGTTCAGTAACCAGAACGGATAGTTAGCCAAGCCAGAAGTCAGGGATCAAAGAAGTGAAACAGCAAGTAGGTTCTGGAGCTAGAAGGGATGTCAGCAAAACCAGTCTTTAAACAGGAATGCAGGAGATAGTTTCTTGTGATGAGACCAAGGCGAAGGTAGAGCTTCTCTGGATTGGACAGCTTAAGTAGGCAGGAGTGACAAGCAGGATCATCAACAGCTGAGTAACTTGTGGACAGTGGTTGGGAGTGGCCAGCTCAGAGAAGGAAGGGCTGAGCCCAGCCCTGACATATTCATTCACAGAACTCTTGGAATGAACGACACTGTCATGTGGGCAGAGCCCTGCACAGCCGTGCTGTTTTTAAATTGTGACAGCAGGTGGGGTAAAAGCATGGGGCGGGTAGAGTAGGCAGGAGCTAGAACATAAATACTGGTAGAAAAAGTAACATTTTCCAAAAGTGTATTATAAAAATGCAATCAGCACAATAAAACAAAATGTAATGCAACCTGAACACTAATAGATCTTCACATAAATCCGTAACTGTATATATTAAAAAGGGGAGTGCAGCACAGTAAATCAATAAAGCATAACAAATTCTAAGTGACAACAGATGAACCACAAATCCCAGAAGATGAACAGGAATTTTTCCACGTGTTCGGAAAAGAATCCGGGAACGCAAATCTGAAGTGACAATCCCTCCACCTCCAAATTTTTCGGCCAGTCATAAGCGCAGATCCCTCACAAGGGAAAAATATAGCAGATAACTGGTGATTCGGATCCTCCAGTACGATACCCAGGTAACAACACCAGGACCATATAATTAAAAATAAGATCGAAGTGCTCTCCGTATGAACAAAAATTCCTACTCGCATGATGGCATGACAGGCGTAAAAAAAACAGGACAGCATGCTGTGTGTGGAATTAGGATGGCAGCGGGTGATGTCATCTGAAAGTAGCTCCTCCCCCATACGCGTTACTTTCATCAGAACTTCCTTGGCGGAACGGCGCTACAGCATCACCCGACATCATTTAAATACACTCAGTTGCCTTGACAACAGACGCTAGGTGCGAGCAAGCAGCAAATACCGCAGCTCCAGGCTAACTATAGCTAAATGCCTCTCAGCGCTACAAGCATTGGACAGACAAAAAAAAAAGCCTCTTACTAAAGAGCATAAGAGATCTTGACAAGCCGTCCAATTGTTACAGCCCAGCAAAGAAAAAAACCTATATATAAACCGAGACTGGCACCTTTCAGCACCTTCCAAAAGTGAAACTTTAATTTTAACTGAAAAAAACCTTCAGCCTGCAGATACCAACTGTGTTCCCCTTTTTCATGCTGCAATTCCCTCATACTTTAATATACAGTAATAGCTTGGATTGCAAGCCTAATTTGTTCCAGAAACATGCTTGCAATCTAAAGCACTCTTATATTAAAGTAAATTTGCCCATAAACTCAGATGATTCATTCCACAATAATTTATTCATAAGTCCTTCAGTTTATAGTCCATATAACAAGGTTATTTGCAACGTCATAGGTTGTGTAACCATAAAATGTCCATCCACAAGTGAAAGCCTCCACAAGGGGATTAGAAGCAAAATCCAGTAGGAGCTACAGAGTATAAAAGAGAAGAGAGGCGCCTCTAAGTGTAGCAATATGATTACATTTAATGAAGGTACAACATTTAGCAACTCAAATGGTTGATGATTAAAAGAGGCATCTCTTAGTATGCAGGCATCCGGGGTAAAGGTGTCCACATAGACCGCCGTCCTCATTGCCGGCTCTCACCGCTGTCAGTCTTTAAATCGTGACCGGGAAGACTACCCTGCAGTAGAGCGATCTGAAAGCGACACTTGAACCGCTCATGGAGCACAACATGGAAGAGATGACGTCTATGGCTATGCGGAGGACAGTCTATGTGGACAGCTTTACCCCGGATGCCTGCATACTTAGATGTGCCTGTTTTAATCATCAACCATGTGAGTTGCTAAATGTTGTACCTTCATTAAATGTAACCATATTGCTACACTTAGAGGCGCCTCTCTTCTCTTTTATACTGAGCTGTAATATGATTCTATATCAAGACATCGCTTGTGCATCAAGTCAAGATTTATAAAAAAAATTGCTTGTCTTGCAAAACACTCTCAAACCAAGTTACTCTCAATCCAAGCTTTCCTCTTGGGTTTAAAGTGGTTGCAAAGGTTGAAGGTTCTTTACCTTCATACATTCTATGCATGAAGATATAAAAAAAAACCTTCATTGTGCAGCTTCCCCCATAGTTCTGCCCGAGCCTGATCCTAATCCAGCAATATGTACAAGAGTGGCTGCTCTTCCAGGTCTCTGCCTCCTCATTGACTGAGACACAGTTGTCAATCACAGCCAGTGAGCCAATGAGGAGAGAGTGGGGACGGGGCCCCGTTCTGTGTGTCCTATGGACACTCAGCGAGGCTTGGGAGCGAGCACGCACGAGTTTCCCCATAGCAAGAAGCTTGCTGTGGGGGTACCCAGAGAAAAGGAGGAGCCAGGAGCACTGGTGTGGGACCCGAGAAGAGGAAGATCGGGACTGCTCTTTGCAAAAACCACTTGACAGAGCAGATAATTATAAGATTTTTTTTTTTTTTAATAGTAATTTAAGCTTTAATATTTTAAACCGGTAAACTCAGACCGTGAAACTTTAGATGCAAATCTAAGGTACACTATATGGCCAACAGTTTGTGAACATCTGACCTTGACACAGATACTCATTGGCCACTTTATTAGGTACACCTTGGTAGTACCGAGTTGGACCCCCTTTTGCCTTCAGAACTGACTTAATTCTTCGTGACAGATTCAACAAGGTATTGGAAACATTCCTCAGAGATTTTGGTCCATATTGACATGATAGCATCATGCAGTTGCTGCAGATTTGTTGGCTGCACATCCATGGGGTGAATCTCCCGTTCTACCACATCCCAAAGGTGCTCTATTGGATTGGGATCTAGTGACTGTGGAGAAAATTGGAGTACAGTGAACTCATTATCATGTTCAAAAAATCAGTTTGAGATGATTTGAGCTTTGTGACATGGTGCATTATCCTGCTGGAAGGAGCCATCAGAAGATGGGTACACTGTAGTCCTAAAGCAGGGGTGTCCAAACTTTTTTCAAAGTGGGCCAGATTTGATGAAGTGAACATGCGGGAGGGCCGACCATTTTTCCTGACATTCTTTGAACCATTGAAAATTCGGTCTAAGTGTATCCATCCGAGCACTAATACACGGCCCAACAAGAATTCTCTTGCCTTTGTTGCACTCGTTCCCAACACACAGACGAATGCTCTGCACTTTAGGGGGCACCGTTAATTCTTAATGGTACCCCACACATTGGAAAATGTAGGGTGCTTTTGGTGCAGTGCAATAAAAAAAAAAAAAAAAAAAGCTCGGGAACTTCTTTCCCTGCATTTTTGTGAGTAGGGAAGTCCATTGAAATTAATGGGCTGCCCTACACACAGTACGCAGCCACACAGATGTTGCATTTACGGGCTTAAAACAGGTGGTGAGGAGGCAACATAATGCCTCTTTACCACCATTCAAATGCCTCTGCAAAGAGATCTGTGCATGGATTGCTTTTCAGAGGAGCAGGAGTCCTGGCTAATATCACACACAAGCCCTACAAAAGCAGTTTTGATGGTATAAGAATGGGGGTCCGGATTAAAAGTAACATACACACAGACACAAGCACACAAATGCAGGCACACATACAGACAAATGCACGCCGCACACACATGCAGACACATGCATACACACACATACAGACATATATGCACACACATACAGACATACATACAGACACATGTGCACACACACATACACATACACACACACATACAGACATACATACAGACACATGCATACACATACTTACAGACACATACAGAAATACATACAGACACACATGCACACACATACAGACATACAGACACATGTGCACACACACGTACATACAGACATATATACAGACACACACATACACATACACGCACACACAGACATACATACTGACACATGGGCACACACACATACATACAGACATAAATGCACACACATACAGACATACATACAGACACATGTGCACACACATACAGACATACATACAGACACATGTGCACACACACATACAGACATACATACAGACACATGTGCACACACACATACATACAGACACATGTGCACACACACATACATACAGACACATGTGCACACACACATACATACAGACACGTGCACACACACACACAGCCACATGTGCACACACACAGACACATGTGCACACACACACACACATACATACAGACACATGTGCACACACATACAGACACATGTGCGCACACACACACACATACATACAGACACATGTGCACACACATACAGACACATGTGCACACACACATACAGACACATGTGCACACACACATACAGACACATGTGCACACACACATACAGACACATGTGCACACACACACATACAGACACATGTGCACACACACACATACAGACACATGTGCACACACACACATACAGACACATGTGCACACACACACACACACACACATACAGACACATGTGCACACACACACACATACAGACACATGTGTGCACACACACATACAGACACATGTGCACACACACATACAGACACATGTGCACACACACATACAGACACATGTGCACACACACATACAGACACATGTGCACACACATACAGACACATGTGCACACACACATACAGACACATGTGCACACACACATACAGACACATGTGCACACACACATACAGACACATGTGCACACACACACATACAGACACATGTGCACACACACACATACAGACACATGTGCACACACACACATACAGACACATGTGCACACACACACATACAGACACATGTGCACACACACACATACAGACACATGTGCACACACACACACACACACACACACACACACACACACACATACACACATACAGACACATGTGCACACACACACACATACAGACACATGTGCACACACACACACATACAGACACATGTGCACACACACATACAGACACATGTGCACACACACATACAGACACATGTGCACACACACATACAGACACATGTGCACACACACATACAGACACATGTGCACACACACACATACAGACATATGTGCACACACACACATACAGACACATGTGCACACACACACATACAGACACATGTGCACACACACACATACAGACACATGTGCACACACACACATACAGACACATGTGCACACACACACACACACACACACACACACACACATACATACACATGTGCACACACACACACATACAGACACATGTGCACACACACATACAGACACATGTGCACACACACATACAGACACATGTGCACACACACACATACAGACACATGTGCACACACACATACAGACACATGTGCACACACACACATACAGACACATGTGCACACACACATACAGACACATGTGCACACACACATATACAGACACATGTGCACACACACATATACAGACACATGTGCACACACACACATATACAGACACATGTGCACACACACACACATACAGACACATGTGCACACACACACACACACATACATACACATGTGCACACACACACACATACAGACACATGTGCACACACACATACAGACACATGTGCACACACACATACAGACACATGTGCACACACACATACAGACACATGTGCACACACACACATACAGACACATGTGCACACACACACATACAGACACATGTGCACACACACATACAGACACATGTGCACACACACACATACAGACACATGTGCACACACACACATACAGACACATGTGCACACACACACATACAGACACATGTGCACACACACACATACAGACACATATGCACACACACATACAGACACGTGTGCACACACACATACATACAAACATACACATGTGCACACACACACACACACATACAGACACATGTGCACACACACATATACAGACACATGTGCACACACACATATACAGACACATGTGCACACACACATATACAGACACATGTGCACACACACATATACAGACACATGTGCACACACACATATACAGACACATGTGCACACACACATATACAGACACATGTGCACACACACATATACAGACACATGTGCACACACACATATACAGACACATGTGCACACACACATATACAGACACATGTGCACACACACATATACAGACACATGTGCACACACACATATACAGACACATGTGCACACACACATATACAGACACATGTGCACACACACATATACAGACACATGTGCACACACACATATACAGACACATGTGCACACACACACATATACAGACACATGTGCACACACACACACATACAGACACATGTGCACACACACACACATACAGACCTAAAGGGATGGACATGATCAGCAATAATACTCAGGTAGGCTGTGGCATTTAAACAGTGCTCAATTGGTAGTAAGGGGCCCAAAGTGTGTCAATAAAATATCCCCCACCCCATTACAGCACGAGCCTGAACCGTTGGTACAAGGCAGGATGGATCCATGCTTTCATGTTGTTTGCGGCACTTTCTGACTCTACCATCTGAATGTCGCAGCTAAAGTCAAGACTCATCAGACCAGGCAACATTTTTCCTATCTTCTGTTGTCCAATTTTGGTGAGCCTCAGTTTCCTGTTCTTAGCTGACAGGAGTGTCATCCGGTGTTGTTTTCTGATCCTGTAGCCCATCTGCTTCAAGGTTTCCATGTGTTGTGCATTCAGAGATGGTATTATGCATACTGTGATTGTAGCGAGTGTTATTTGAGTTACTGTTGCCTTTCTATAATCTCAAACCAGTCTGCCCATTCTTCTCTGACCTCAACAAGGCATTTCGTTCACACAAATTCTGCTCACTTGATATTTTCTCTTTTTGGACTATTCTCTGTAAACCCTAGAAATAGTTTTGTGTGAAAATCCCAGTAGATCAGAATTTTTTTTTAAATATTCTGCCCAGCCGTCTGGCACCAACAACCATGCCATGTTCAAAGTCACTTAAATCCCCTTTCCTCCCCATTCTGATACTTCACATCTAGATGCCTAAATGCATTGAGTTGCTGCCATGTGATTGGCTGATTAGCAATTTGTGTTACCAAGCAATTGAACAAGTGTACCTAATAAAGTGGCCAGTGAGTGTATATGAGCTTGTTGGCCATCCCATTCCAAAACCATGGGCAATATTATAGGGACTCCCTCTCCCTTGTGGCATTACCATCCTCTGCTCCTCTAGTAAGGCTTTTCACAAGATTTTGGAATTTGTGCTCCTTCAGCCAAAAATTGTGGAGTCCTATACTGATGTTGGATAGGAAGATCTGGCTCTCAATCTGCTTTTCAGTGTACCCTAAGGTGTTTTGTAGTGTTGAGGTCAGGGCTCTATGTAGGCCAATCACTAACTCTTTAACCAGTTCAGCTGTTTTTTGCACACATGTAATCATCTTCATTTTTGGCCAAAAATTACTTAAATCCCCAGAGCATTAAATATATCTGAAAGCAGAGACCCTGTAGAATAAAAAGATGGTTGCAAATTTTTGTGTCACACAATATTTGCGCAACGGTCTATTAAACACAAATTTTCAGGAATAAATATAATAAAATTAATTTTAGTGCAAAAACATAGAATACACATTTTTTTTTAAATTAAAAGATGGGGTTATGTGGAGTAAATAGATTGCAAGTCTTAAAATTGCGTGTGCCCGTGATATCGCAAAAAACAATGGTACCCAACAATCTCCATTGGTGATGCTTTAAAAGCCTTTACATGTCATCAGTTTAGAGTTAGCCAGCAGCTCTTATGCTAGAATTATTACTCCTACTCTGACAATATGTCACACATGTGGTGCGACCTTGATTTACATACGCGTGCATGTGTGCAGGGCAACGGGAGTTGCAGCTATTTTTTTTTAATACATTTTTTATTTTAAAACTTTTTTTCATTCACATATTTATTTTTACTTGATTGCTATGCCAAGGAGTTCAAAAACCCCAATGTGATAGCATTTGGCAGGTGACAGGTACTCTCTTTTTTTGGAGACATTTGGGGGTCTAATAGTTCCCTATGTCTCCCCTGCTCTTTTTACCATCTGAGCACAGATTTGCTTGGTTAGATGTGTCCCCTGGCTACACCCAACAGGAAATAGTGGATCTAAAATGTGGCAAAATTGTCTCTTCTGGTTTCTTTACATGTGAAATTGAGGCATAGATATACCATGCTCTCACACAGCTCTCCATCCTGAAGACGGCGGTTGATGACCTGGGGTCCTGGTAAGAATAGGAGAACCCGGTAACCACAGCTTGTGAATAACTGTTCACTCTTTTGAACATATGTAGTACGTCCAAAGAGCTAAACTAGTTAAACTATATCTTTTTATGCAGCATTACCAGTTCATCCCTGTGAACACCTGAACTCAATCATTTGGAGGATGTCTGCATTCTTTTGGCCATATATACAGGCCATACATGAGTCGAATTCCAAACAAATTTTCTTTCGAAAATCAGAAATTTCGTGTGTTTTGTGATCCGATGGTGCCACCATTGATTTCGAAACTCAACCAACCATGCCTTCAAATCCATCTCATGTTGCTGCAGAAAATAATTTTCGTGGTTGGTAATCATCTTTTCTTTCCAGGTCACAGCTCATGCTCATTACTTTTTCGATTATTTTTCTTGCACAATTCTATCATTGATGGGACAATTGAAAATTCTTTCAGAATTTGGCCCATGTATGGCCAGTTATAGTACAGCTGCGATGATCAAGGGTCTACAAATGTATAAGCTTTAATTGGTTAACACCACCCCTTCAGACATGATTTATTTACAGTAATGTTTTTATTTTTTAACATCCCTTAGGAGAGCCAAGCAGGAGAAAGAGAACCTGTGGAAGGAGCGGGTGAAAAGGGAGGAAGAGGAGAAGCAGAAGCGTCTAGAGGAAGAACGGAGAAAAGAGCAGATGCTCTTGGAGAAGCAGCGGGCCGAGGAGGAGGCAGCCAGAATTAAGGAGCGGGAAGCCCAACAACAGAAGCTGGCAGAGGAGAGGCAGCAAGAAGAGGAAGAGAAGAGGAAGCGGGCAGAAATTCAAAGGGAAGCTGAGGAGAGGAGGAAACAGGAAGAGGAGCAACGTAAACAGGCTGAGCGTAAAAGAGAAGCCGAGGAGAAGAGTAGAGCAGAAGAGGAAGAGAGGAGACGAAAGGAGAGCAGTACCAATAAAGAGCCTGAGAAGAGATTCTCCAAACTCAACATAGATGAGAAGTTTGCCGACAAACTAAAATCTATTGGTGGGAGACAAGGAAGCATTGATAAAGGTAGCTTGTTATTGCTCGAAATATTATTTTTCTTTGCTTTTAGGTCTTTGAAAGTCCAGGTCATGCCTTAGCTAGTAGTGGTTAAATTCAAATGGACTGTTGAATGTTGAAGACCCTTTGTAGCGTTTACAAGCCACATCTTCGGTGCTAGTGAGTGTCAGGAACATTCCCCTTGCATTCTTTAAGGTTTACATAATTGGGGAGTGGTACAAAATTATCTAAATTTGTAGCTTAGTTTAGTAAATGGAATAGGAAAAACTCCTAAGGGTCGGACTTTTAAGGCACTACAGAAAATGTAAGTACAGTAATACAGAATAATTTATTGAAAAATAAAACCAGACACAGAAAATGAACATGGTCCTGAAAACTGGAAAAACAAGATATACAACATATATAGATACAATATCCTACAACATATATAGATACAATATCCTATACCCAACGCGTTTCAGAGCTGCCTGTCATCTTTCATCAGTGGTTAGCAGTATGTATGTGGTAAAATTTTAATACAGGTAATCAAACAATAAATTAATACCTCTACCTGATACTACAATGATATAAGGAGTATATATACACTTTGCCACTTATATCTATTCCAGTCATATATATATATGAAGATTCCTTGTTCACATTAAAAACACTCACATGAGGTCTCCAGCAAATCTGTCCATGCTGCGGTTACTTCCAAGTATATGTTTATAATGGAAATACCCCAATACGTCCCAATGTCCCAAATTACCTAGTCAGCTATAGAAGCATCTATCTATGTGCTAGCCAAAACATACCTAGTGTATATGTAAGATTATTTCCAGACCATTAGATCAGGGCCTGGGGTGGCTAGGATTCAGGGTATACTGTAAGAAAGCCAACATGCATAGTGAGTACCAATACTGTTTGAAAACAACCCAAATAAAAACCATATGTTAAGTAAATACCAAGCTTAAAGTTCCCATAGTCCTTATTACGGGAAACCAGGTTGCTGCATGTAGTTTGTAAGAAAACACATGCACATGATACCCTTAAACAATAGCATGATAATATATTACTGTATATACCCTAGTATGGGAAGGTAGACAGGGCAGAACTGTTGTGAATGTAAAAACAGGGTCAAAAGGCTAGGGAGATGACATGCTGTATGTCAGCTGGGGGATGATACCCTCCCTCGAGGTCAAG
This sequence comes from Lithobates pipiens, assembly GCF_037356315.1. Taxonomy (NCBI): domain Eukaryota; kingdom Metazoa; phylum Chordata; class Amphibia; order Anura; family Ranidae; genus Lithobates; species Lithobates pipiens. Next base: position 550,264,277 of record NW_027507758.1, on the reverse strand, counting down.
CATCCCAAAAGCTTTAAACATGGTAATGTGGGCTGGTGAAATAGAGTACTTGTGTTGAGCTTGAATCCTAAATGAGCATATCCTGCGCATCTCCTCAATGGCCCCCGGTGCCACTGAAGTAAAGCAGAGGTAAAAATACACCTCCTTAGTAAAGTGTAATATGTTAAAATCTTAAAACAGAACTTCACCCAAAAGGGGAAGTTCCGCTTTTTTGGCACTTTTTGCTGGGAGCGGGTACCTGGTTTTGACAGTTACCTGCTCCCACTACTGGTCTGATCGCCATGGCAGTCTGTCCCAACAACCCCCCCCACAAGCCTTCTGGTACATGTCACAGCTCGTGCATGCAAAGTAGGAAAGATGTCAGTGCCTGAACCTGAAGCCGATTTGAATAATCAGCTTGGGTGAGGATATCGCTGTATCCCTGGACAGGTAAGTGTCCTTTGTACTAAAAGTTGGCAGCTACAGTATTTATAGCTGCTGACTTAAAAATTTTTGCGGGGGGACTTGAGCTCCTCTTTAAAGAAGAATTCCAGGTATGGATATTTTATACATAGTTACTTTGATACATATTGGACCATACATATACCATATCTGGGTGATGCCCCTGGAAGCTGGAAATCACTGAAGACACCACTACTACATTGATTTCCACTTGCTTCCGGGTCCTTTGCCAAGCCCACCACAGGTGACATTCAGAAAATTCAGAATTCTTTGAAAAAGGTGGAGGGTGTGACACCACCACCCTGCCTATCCACTTCATCCAATCAGGGAACGCTTTGCATTCATTCAGACAAGGCAAAGCTTGTCTGAATGGTGCCGTTGGCAAGCAACCAAAATCCTGTGTTCAGAATGCAGTAGAGTGGCCGCTCGACACTGGGGCTAAGTGGGAGATCATTGGAGTATGTCTACTTCACTGATTTCCAGTTTCCCTTCAATCCCCTGCTGCTAGAGGTAGTGATGGAGTGAAGGGAATGCAAATATAACAACACTGGATGTCAACATTAAAGTGGACTTGTTGCTTTGCACTACAAAGGTCAAGTACAGCCAGGGCCGTCTTTAAGGCAGGGCAAAGGGGGAAGCTGCCCTGGGCCCTGTCATTGTTGAGGAGCCCAAAGCAGCTGCCTCATACTTGCCAACTATTCCCTTGAAGATTTAGTCCTGTGCTGTGTCCCGATATCTCAGTGTGAAGATCTGGTACTGATGCTGCCCAGCTCTGCCCTATTGTTGTGTACAGATGACTCACCTGTAGACCCTGTGTTTACATGTAAATAACTGGCATTCATATGTAAATAGCGGCAGCATTACTAAGTAAATAGCTGCGGCCGGTGTCATTGCTATGTAAATAAAGGCACCATTCGTATGTATATCATGCTCCCCTGCACTGAGGAGATGATGTGCCGTAACCTTTCGCAACTAACCAGTGAGCCGTAGTGTGTGCTGTAACCTCTAGCAACCAGTCAGTATGCAGTAATGATATGCTGTAACTGCTGGTGACCAATTGCAATTTCTGCCTGATCTGATACAGTAAACTGATTTTAAGTTTAGCTGCTATTTATTGTATGTCTCAGAGCAAGTGGAGAGTGAAATTGCATGGGGGGAGGGCCCAAGAAAATTTTTACCCAGGGTCCAATCAATATTAAAGACGGCCCTGAGTACAGCTGCATTTTACCTTTATACAGAATCTTCAGACCCTTTCGCAAAATAATTTTAAGTTTAGTATTTGTTTGCCATAATTAGGAATAAACCTAAAAGAAGCTGTCTTATATTTTATCATGTGGGTCTGGAATGAAAGGGTGGCAGATCTGTAATAGCTTATTTTGTTTTTCTAGGCCCTGTAGGAACTTCAGAAAGAAGAAAATCTTCTGTGTTTGTTAATTATAAAGCACTGTACCCATTTGAGGCCAGAAATGCAGATGAACTGAGTTTCGATGCAGGCAATATACTTCAGGTAAAGATAAATATCACTAATATCACTTTAAAAAGATTTTTAAAAATGCATCAGCTGTGCATGGAGCATAAGGGAAAGGGATTGGGCAATTTGTTTGAATCCTGGAATTGAGCTTAAAGCAACAGAATTTCTCTCTTTTCTCCAGGTGGATGAGAAGAACGTTGGGGAGCCAGGCTGGTTATACGGCTGCTTGAGTGGAAATGTCGGCTGGTTTCCATCCAATTATGCAGAAAGATTGCCAGAGACTGAGAAATCATTATCTCCTAAGAAGGCCTTATTGCCTCCATCCATCTCTGTGTCATCTACCTCACTACCAGCCAAGTAAGTTATGTTGGCACAAATTCATTCTGAATAGAAGAACCACCACACACAAAAAAAAATGGAGGGTACGCAAAACTGAAAATGTATGCTATAGATCTGGAGGTCAGCATCATGCTTATAGATCTGTAGTGCTGTATGTGCAGCGTTGGGTGGGTGTGTGCGTGCGTGTGTGTGTGGTGATCAAACACATTTTATTGAAATGCAGCATGTTAATACCAGCAACACACCACCACACGTACAGTTCAATGCATGCCATTTTAAAAAAGAATCCCTGAGATGTGTTGTTAAATCTTGTGTTTTACATTGGTTTCTCCAGAAAGTGTAAAGAAGCCTCTACAAAGTGAAGGAGAAATCTTGGTTGTAACCAGAACAGGTGTCCCTGTTGGAAGCTTTCCCTTCACATTCTGTTGTGTTACATAGGTTACTTTCATATAGAGAATCTTCTATATTGAGTTATCCAGAGGAAGGCAAAAAAGAAAAACCCTATGTAGCATGGTGCAATTTCCTCAAGTGAGGAAAACAAATCCATTCTGATCCCCCCAAGAAGCAGTCAGATATTTCCTGGCTCAACAACCCCTAGTGTTAATACCTATGGATGTTAATATCCGTTATATTTTGTGCATTTACAAATGTATTTAGGTCTTTTTAACAATCTACTGAGCTGTTCAGAACTTGTTCCTGAGGGAGTCTATTCCACATTTTTACAGCTCTTGCTACAAAGAAGCCTTTCCGTATTGTGGAGGATAAATCTAATTTACTCCAGACGTAAAGAGTGCTCCCTTGTATTTTGTGATGACCTTAACCACATTATTGCCAGGTCCGTGCATTGTAGAAACCGGACACCGGGGCAGTTGTACATGAAATCCTGGTGTGTATATCTAACAAGCCAATTGCTGACTGTTATATGGAAGCAATCCAGGGGCCATTCACTTCCAAACAACCCCCTTGGAATGTATTCTGGGCTCTGCACGCCCAGGACCAGCATAGTGGATGGCACCGGGGTAGAGGGGAGGTAGCTGAGCAAACATCGGTCAGCTCTCCTCCTCCTTGCTGACTTGCAAAACGTCACTTTTGGCTCCCACTGCACTGCATTAGATGCATTGGAGGACAGGTGGAAGAGGAGAGGTGCGTCTAAAAGATCCTGGATGTATCATTAAAGAGAATCTGTCACCAAAAACATCGCTACATCTGGGACTTTGTGTGATGAAATAAAATAAAAAATGTAAAAAGTGTAAAAGTAAGATTTTAAGCACTTAAAATCATCCCAACAATTTTTTTGTGCATGTAGGGGCTTTTAAAGCATTCCAGGGTTCTTCTTAAAAGTGTTACTTCCCATTTAGGAGGAAGGTCCACTTTAGTGTCTAGCAATATTATGTTTTAAATCTATGATTTCTTTTTATACTTGTAAGCTTTTCTGAATGCTCTCTTTAAATCTTTAGGTCGCTTTCACCAACTAAGCCCTCTGAGGGGGATAAGGAGTATAAGAATTTACCTTTCTCTAGCCTTAATGTTAACTCAACATGGCAGAAGATGTCTGCATTTACGCGCACTATCTCTCCAGGCTCTGTCTCACCTATTCACGGACAAGTAAGCATTAGGAAGGTTTTCATTATACATGAGATGATTTTTAGCAATCCTCCATTTAGACATTATGTTGCTGCTTAGTTTCTACAGATTATGAGCCATCTTTACCCTGTAATAGTATCTTTGTATGTATAATTTTACCAGATTTTATGTACCTTTTTGTGTTGTGAAATTTGTAGGGTCAGCCGGTGGAGGAAGTAAAAGCTCAAGCACTGTGCTCATGGACTGCAAAAAAGGACAACCACTTGAATTTTACCAAAAATGATACCATCACCGTGTTGGAGCAGCAGGAAAACTGGTGGTTTGGAGAGGTTCGGGGACAGAAGGGTTGGTTTCCTAAATCCTATGTGAAGATTCTACCGGGGAGCGAAAATAAGAGCCCTGAGTGAGTAAAATCCTGTACCTTTTACACTCAAAAGGTGAGCCAGAATTGAAAGCCTGCCAGGTCAGGGGGGAGAGGAATGGAGGATGTACAGTGCTCAGCATAAATGAGTACACCCTTTTTAATAAGTAAGATTTTAATCAATATCTCAATGAACACGAGAACAATTTCCCAAATTTTGACAAATCTAACTTTTATAGAACATTTGTTTAGCTCATTACATGAGAGTAAGGTTAATATAACTTGGATTACAAAATCTTTAGTTTTACTCAAATTAGTTAATGCAAAAATGAATACACTCCACAACAAAAACAACTCCTTCTAGCATTTTGTATGACCTTCATGATTTGTAAGGACATCACCAAGTGTTCTAGGCATGGAATGAACAAGTTGGCAACATATTGCAACATCTATCTTTTTCCATTCTTCAAGAACGACCTCTTTTAGAGCCTGGGCGCTGGATGGGGAGTGATGCTCAACTTGTCTTTTTATAATGCCCCATAGGTGTTGGATTGGGTTTAGAGCTAGAGGCATACTTGGTCATTGATTCACATTCACCCTGTTGTTCTTCAGAAATGTAGACGTGGTCTTAGATATGCGTTTTAGATCATTGTCCTGTTGGAAAAGAGCACGACGACCAAGGGCACGGAGTGATGGTAGCATCTTTTTCAATATAGAGCAGAACAGATGTTTTGTTTATGTTGCCTGAAGGTCCTAGGAAAGGACAGGTAGCATCGAAATCCACTATTGCCAAATGGATTTGGAAGATAATTATTCAAGCTTATGGCTTGAAGAAGGTTCCACCTTTTCAAGTCAAAGTGCACACCACCAGGGCTGTTAGTGCTTCGTGGGCAGTGCATCACCAAGCCTCCATGGCTCAAATCTGCAAGGCCGAACCCTGGTCTTCAGTCCATACATTCACCAGATTCTATCAGGTGGATGTAAGAAAGCATGAGTATATTGCCTTTGGGCACAGTGAGCTGCAGTATAGGTCCTCAGGTCTGATTGCACCCTACTTTTGTTTGTGTCCCCTCCCCTCAGGTGGCATTGCTCTGGGGCATCCCATACAGTTATTACTATGGCTTTATCTCCGGTGATGTACGATAAATAAAATAGGATTTTTATAACGGCTTACCTGTAAAAAATCATTTTCTTGGAGTACATCAAGGGATGCAGAGGTCCCTCCCCTCTCTTCTGGTTACACATGTATTGCTTTGCTACAAAACTGAGGTACTCCCGGTAAGGGGAGGGGTTATATGGGGAATTGAACTTCCTGTTTAGAGTGTGGCAGTGTCCACCACCTAAAGGTACAATATAACCCATACAGTTATTACTGTGGCTGTGTGTCCCGTGATGTACTCCAAGGAAAGGATTTTACAGGTAAGCTGTTATAAAAATCCTATTTTATTTTCTTACATCAGGGGACACAGAGCCATAGTAATAACTATGTGGTTATATATCGGCATATCAGGTGCTGGACACTGGCATGCCCCTTAAGGCGTGAACTTCCCCATATAACCCCTCCCATTACTGGGGGTCCTCAGTTTTTTCGCCAGTGTCTAAGGTGTTGGGCACGTGTAAGGTTGTGTGTACTGAGCTCCACGGGCAGTAATCCTTTGATGAGAGCCAGCCATCCTGACCGTATCCATTCTGATGTCTCCGTAATGGACTAAATGAATGGTACCCGGGCCTCGTCATCCGAAGACACGAGGTTTTGCTTGCGAATGCTTTTAAAGCTGGGCCCTGGGATCCAGTACTTTTTGGTAGTGAGGCCAATAAAAGTTTACTGGCAGGGTCTTCTCGCAGGTCCAGGATTGCATGATTACCTGAGTGTACCCCTGTTCCTGAAGGTTTCCTTTCAAGGTCTCGGAGCCTACCATGAAGGGCGAAGATTGTTTTTTTTTTTATCTCTGATAAAACCCTGTGGCGAGGAAAGGTAGGGGAGATTTTCTGCAAGGAATCTCTCCTTCCATGTATTGTGTTGCCATGTCATGTCTATGTGTCACCACTGGAGGCTGTATTGAGCACTAACCATTCTGATGCTGGAAACATCAGAAGCTTTCACTCTCCTCTCCGTTCAAGCCAGCTCAGGCCCACAGGTATGAAAGGGGGGTCTGATCGCTTCCTGGGCCCCCAGATTGGTGGTTTTTGACTCCTTGAATGCCAGCCAGCTGTCTTTTTTTCTTAAAAAAATCACGGCCATTTTATCTTCTAAAGCCCCGTACACACGAGAGGACTTATGTCCGACAGACTTCCGAAGGAGTTCCGTCGGAGTTCTGCTGGAATTCCGACGGAGTTCTGACAGACTTTTCGGCTGAGCGGACTTGGCCACACACGATCACACTAAACTCCGACGGATTCGAACGTGATGACGTACGACTGGATTCGAATAAGGAAGTTCATAGCCAGTAGCCAATAGCTGGCCTAGCGTCGGTTTTAGTCCGTCGGAGTAGCATACACACGAGCAAATTTTTCGAAGGGACCGGGTCCGGCGGAGTTCCTTCGGAAAAATTTGAAGCATGTTCCATATTCTAAAGTCCTTCGGACTTTGGCGAGTCAAAAGTCCGTTGCAGCCCACACACGATTGAATAGTCTGACGGACTCAGTCCGTCGGACTTTGGATGTTGAAAAGTCCGCTCGTGTGTACGCGGCATTAGGGTTCTAAGGGGTTAATGGTATACAACAAACTAAAAACCCTTCCAAAAGAATGTCTGTCTTCCTCCCCTGAGAGGTAAAAAGAAAAATACGGCTAGCCAGATGAACCGTCAAGGGTAGAACACTTCTGTTCTTGTGTATTTCATACAAACAGGTTTTTTCTTCTACCATTTAAAAGATTATTGCTATGGTGGCTCTCCATAGTAGGACTAAACATAGCGGATTCTCATCTAGTCCTCTGGGCCCTTTGTTGAGGTGCAGGAGGCTGGGGATCAGGTAGATCTTCCCAATTCCCAAATATTTAGAAGATACTTATTTTTCCTCTTCAGAGGATCCTAACAGGGACGAGTAGCCGCATAAGTCAGGTGTTTGTCTACTCCCTTACTTAACCCTTTTGGTGCCTGCAGCACAGACTCTTGAGGTATCTACCTCTAATAGGGTTCATTTGAACCTCCCCCACCTGGGGATGTTTTTCCTATTCATGCATAACTATGTATTTTGAATGGAAACATTTCTATGAAAGAAATGGGGGGGTTCCAGCTATTATTGCTGCAATCACCTCAGTGAGCAGTCTCTCACATATCCAGTGGATAATGCACTGATGTTAAAGGATCCAGCAAGTTGAGGTTGGATTTTCCTTTTAAAGACAAGATGGCTTTGCAGTTCTGGCTGCAATTGGAGTATCTCAGTCCATTAACCCTTTAACGTCTGCCCCACTATTTTGGTGGAGCACATTTTGAGTCATGCTAATGCATTGGAACATGGACTCCAAGGGGTTAGGGAACAGGTGTGAGATACCTGAAAGTTCTGCCTGATCAGCAGACCTGGCAAAGGGGCTGGTGTATTTGACGCACGGTGTCTCACAGATGCTATGAAGGACTCGATCGTTTAAGCCCTATGGCTTATACTTGGACTAGTGCATTTTTGCAGAGGTCCATGGCGGAAATATTAATCAGCCGAAGCACCAGGTGAAAACCCTTAGCCAGTCTGTGCCCCTTTCTGGGTTACGACTATTTAGAATGGACAAGTACATCCAAAAGGGGTAAAGCTCTCTTTACCAATAAAAGGAGGTTCAGACAGTTCTCCTTTTAATCATGCAGCCTCTCCTATGCCTTAGTTCCCAGGGGCAGCACCAGGATCTTGGGGGCAGAAAGCCCATAAAGCAGAATAAGCTAAGGCCTTCTCATGAAGGAGCACCCCCACTCGTTCGGGTGAGGGAAAGGGTCCTGCGATTCTCAAAGTCTGGCAGGATCAATGTTAAGAGCAGAGGGATTTCTGCAATTTCCTTCTCTAGGTTACATCTAGAGTCGGCTTTCGATCTGAGGGTCTGGGGTTCGGGTCCTGTTTGGGTGCTGCCTGTGGGGTGCTTGGGGCTGCTGATGCGGCAGTCTTTATGCAAGAGTGTCTGTCTCCTCAAAGAATTCGCCTAAGGTTCCAGAGAAAAAAAAAAGAGAAAGGAAAGAAGAGAAGTCTCTCTTTCTGGCCTCTGGATCAGCTGTTATCCCAGTCTGTGATATCAGAGATTCCCTTAGTGGGACGGGGTTTTTTTGGGGGGGGCAAGCCTTTTAAGGTCCCAGAGCCAAACAGAGAGGTAAGACCCATTCTAGATCTCAGAGATCTGAATCGGCACTTGAACATCCGATCCTTTCATAATTTGATCGGCTGTGTCCATCCTGCAAGGAGGGGAGTTGCATATCTCCATGTGCCAAAGTTTCCCGCTTACCAGCAATTTCTGCGGTTTGAAATATAAAATTATTTTTTCAATGATGGCACTGCCATCGGGCTTAGCCACAGCACTATGAGTGTTCTGAAAGATTCTGGCACCTCCTTTAGCCATGTTAAGGGTTCAAGTCATAATGGTCCTAGCCTATTAAAAGGATCTACTTTTAATAGATCATTCAGTCTCAGGTCTAAAACCAGATTCTGATCTCAGCTGTAGATATCTGAAATCTCTAGGTTGGATTCTCAGCCTAGGAAGATTCTCCTTAAAACCATCAAGGAGGTTACTTGGGGGCTGGTTATAGATACCATACAGAAGAGGGTATTCTTACCCCAGACATGAATCCGTTCCATTGTAGGACTAATACGACTTATCAGGATAAAGGAAAATTCCTTAATTTGGCTGCAGGAGATTTTTAGGGGAAATGGTGGCCTCCTTCAGGGGGCCGTCCCTTACATGCAGTTTTATTCAAAGACTGCTTCAAGACACCATCCTGTCGGTCTGGAATAAAGAGGTTTCGGGCCTTGTTTGTTTCCAGTATGCTTGGCTCCCAACATAGGTCAGAGCCTAAATTGGTGGTTGTTATCCAGCAGGAGGGAAAATCTTTATCCTACAAGGTGTTAACAACAGATGCTAGCCTTCCTTGGCTTTGGAGCAGCCCTGGAAGAAGATTTTGGGAAGATAGGCAAGGTCCTCTAACCTGGACCATCAACTTTGTTAGAAGTTTCAGGCAGTATATCTGGCCATAGAATCTTGGCGGTCAGATTACGGGACTGTCCTGACAGGATTCAGTTTGACAGAGCCACGGCAGTGGCTTACATCAGGGAGGCACGAGAAGTCGTTCAGCCCCCCCCCCCCCCCTAAAAAAAGAGGTGAATAATGTTCTAGCTTTGGCAGAACCACTCCTTGCCTATCGGCAATTTTAATATTTCAGGCGTACTACTTGAGACGCCAACAATTATTTCCGGGACAATGATCTCTTCATCCCGACATATTCCTGGCAATATGTCAGATTCAGTTAATTATTAATAAGGTCGACAACTTTATGTCAAACAAGGGGTCCGCTAGCAGGTGGAACAGACGCATTAGTCTGCCCAGGGGAGGATCCGTGATCACTGATCTATGCATTCCCTCCAGCTCTGCTACTTCCACTCCTCCTCCGCAGGATTAAGCAGGAACAGAAGGAGGTGATTCTGGTGGCCCCAGCCAGGTCCCAGAAGATCTTAATTTATCGAGATCATAAAGAGGGCAGTAGAAGTCCTTTTGGACTCTGCCATTATAGCCAGACCTTCTTGCACGAGGTCCGGTATTTCATCCTACTTTACGGACAAGGAGTTTAACAGGTTTGACTGTTGAATCCCACTCTATAAAAGTTTGTGGGTGATCTCCTTCAGTAGCGTCTACTTTGACTAATGCCAGGAAGCCGGCTTCCAGAATCGCTTACTATAGAATCTGGAAGGCATAGGTTTCTTGGTATGGATCCAGGGGTTGGCACCCCAGGAAGTATGTCAATAGGCAGGATTCTTGCATATGGGAACTGAAATGAAGCTGGCCTTGACTTTTGTCAAGAGCCAGATCCAGGCCGTGTCAATGTCTTTTCCTATGGCCTCTTGCTTCCCACTCTTGGTGCGTAGCTTATTCAGGGGGAAACGCGGTTTATCCCCCTATCAAGGCACCTTTAAATCCTTAGGATTTAAAATTGTTCTTTTCGGCTTTGCTGAATCAGCCGTTTGAACCTTACGAGCAATTCTCTTGGTTCTTTGATGAGAAAGATAATCTTTTTTGCTTGCCATTTCTTCTGCTAGAACAGTATTGGAACTAACGGCTCTGTCTTGTAAGAGCCATATTTCATCCTGAATTCTTACCCAAAGTTGTAACAGGTTTTCATTTAAACCAAGATATTATTCTTCCTTCTTTCTCCCCAGAAGCCTTAATCTGGGGAAGAGAAAGCACTACAGTCTCTTGATGTAGTAAGAGTGATCAGAATCTATTTAAAGGCAACCGCTCAGGTTCGCAAAACACAGGTTTTTTTTGTACTGCCAGAGGGTCCAAGATATGAACAAGCCGCGTCAAGAGACACTATTTTTCAAATGGGTTTGTCAAGTGATTGCTCGAGCTTCAGCTTAAAGAAGAAAATTCTTCCTTCTCATATTAAGAGCACACCCATCCAGGGCAATAAGTGCCTTTTGGATGGTGCATCATCAGGCCTCTATGGCTCAGATCTGTAAGACCACAACTTGGTCTTCGGTGCAGACTTATCCGATTTTATCAAATCGATATTAAGTCATGAGGATATTGCCTTTGGGCACAGCATACACTGCATGCTGCAGTATAAGTCCTCTGGCCTCATGTTTCCTTTATTCTGTCTCCCCCCTTCAGTTGCCATTGCTATGGGACATCCTACATAGTTATTATGTGCTCTGTGTCCCCTGATGTAAGAAAAGAAAATAGGATTTTTAAAACAGCTTACCTGTAAAATCCTTTCTTTGATGTACATCAGAGGACACAGTAGTGCCTCCCTTCTTCTTCTTATACACTTTTATTGCTTGGCTACAAAACTGAGGACTCCCAGTAATGGTAGGGGTTATATGGGGGAAGTTCACACCTTAAGGGGCGTGCCAGTGTCCAGCACCTGATATGCCGATATAACCGTAACCATAATATTACTATGGCCCCGTGTCCCCTGATGTACATCAAAGAAAAGGATTTTACAGGTAAGCTGTTTTAAAAATCCTATTTTTTAGGACTGATCACTTTATTAGTGTCATTGGTCCCCAAAAAAGTGTCAGTGTCCAATTTGTCCACCGCAGTATCGCAGTCCCTCTATGAATTGCTGATCGCCTCCATTACTAGTAGAAAAAAATAAAATAAAAATTCCACAAATATATCCAATAGTTTGTAGACTCTATAACTTTTGCTCAAACCAATCGATATACACTTATTGGGATTTTTTTTTTTTTTTTTTTTTTTACCAAAAATATGTAGCAGAATACATTTTGGTCTAAATTGATGAAGAAATTAGATTTAATTTTTTTTTTGTATATTTTTTTTATTGGGTATGTTGTACAGCAGAAAGTAAAAAATATTGTGTTTTTTTTTTTTTTTAATTGTCATTCTTTTTGTTTATACTGCAAAAAATAAAAATCTCAGTGGTGATCAAATGCCACCAAAAGAAAGCGCTATTTGTTGGTAAAAAGGATATACATTTTATTTGGGTACAGCATCACACGACTGTGCAATTGTCAGTTAAAATAACACGGTGCTGTATCGCACAAAATGGCCTGGTCGGAGGGGGGCGGTGTGGGTGTGAATCTTCTAGAGCTGAAGTTTAAAATAAAGTTAAAAGTTCACTTGAGAGAAGGGACGTTTTGCTAATATTTATGTCGCTGGCATATCAATTCCTGCTTTTTCTATTACAGACCCGAACCTTTGTATGCTGCTGTTAAGAAGAAACCAGCAATACCTACATATACCCCCACAGATGGTAAGGCACCCTAGTGGATGTATAATATAGTGCACATCCAAATCAAATCATTCAAAAACATACAAATAAAGTGCTACTGCAATATATGCTTTCATAAGTCCACCAAAAAGTGCATTTGCCAGATCTGAAGGTTTTTCTTTTCTGGTGCTTGTGTTGCTTATTCAGCATAACAATGCACTCACCGGATACCATTGAACCCCTTTGTTTACACCTAGGGTAGTCACAACATGCTAGTGATCACTGGTCCTCTTTCCATTCGCCACGGTTCACCAGTACTCCAGGCCCATAATATCATTAAAAATAAAGCAAGGAACCAAAGACCATAATATAGTGTAGTACCCTTTCTTTAATGCTTTCAATCTACATAAAATAATTGCACTTTACAAGTTTTGGTGCCCCCCTGGCACCCGGATGACTTGCCAATTTATGTTGATTAGGAGTGCCGCTGCTCCAGTCCGACCCGGAACCAGCGTGTGTTCCAATCTGCGGAGGTTGTGTCACTGGATGTCCCCGCTCCTATGTGTTTCGTCACTTCCTGGAGATCATCTGGAAGCACCATCAGGAAGTGCTTCCTAACCGTATACCCATGGCTAACATGTTTGACACAGTGGCAAAAACACACAGATGTAGCTATCTGAGCCTCAGATATGTGTTCAATCTGTTAAAAGTTTGGTTCACCCAAAACTCTAAATTTTAGTTTTTTTCTATATGTTGAAAAATTAAATCGTCTAACCGCTCCTTACACCTTTTGATGATTCTAGTGGTGGGATATCTTTGCTTGTATTCCCAAAGCCTGCACACTTTCCCTTCTTGGAGTTTAATTTAATTTAAACTGAGGAGAATGCAGCTGGAGTAGTGAGAACACTCAAAGTTGGTTGAGAGCATGCAGCCCTTTACTCTGGGTGAAAACAAAGCTATGAACTGGGGCAGAGAACTATGACAAGAAATAAAGGAAACCGGTTCTTCAGATTCCACCTGTAACTAAAACATCACTTCTAGTTTGAATTGTCTTTTACCTGGCCTTGAGTGGCCTTTGCTACAGTCAAACAGTCAAAAATTAAAGTGGAACTTTACTCATAAAAACTTGATGAAAAATTATATTCTTTAACAAGGAACAGACATGCCGCATGATTAAACTACCAAAATTAGTGTGTGCTGTAAATTACCGTATTTGTAGACGTATAACACGCACCTTCATTTTAGGAGGGAAGTTTCAAGAAAAAAAAAATCAAAATTTAAATAAAGAACTTTGAAGCAAAAAAAGGGTCATTGCCCATCTGCAGCCTCACCATTGCCCATCTGCAGCCTCACCATTGCCCATCTGCAGCCTCACCATTGCCCATCTGCAGCCTCACAATTGCCCATCAATGCAGCTTGATCAGTTCCCATCTGCAGCCTCACAATTGCCTATCAATGCCCATCTGCAGCCTCACAATTGCCCACCAATGCAGCTTGATCAATGCCCATTTGCAGCCTCACAATTGCCCATCAATGCCAATCTGCAGCCTTACAATTGCCTATTAATGCAGCTTGATCAGTGCACAACTGCAGCCTGATCAATGCCCATATGCAGCCTCACCATTGCCATGAATGCAGCTTGATCAATGTCCATCTGCAGCCTCACAGTCGCCCATTAAACCAGCTTGATCAATGCCCATCTGCAGCCTGATCAATGCCCATATGCAGCCTCACCAGTGCCATGAATGCAGCCTGATCAATGCCATCTGCAGCCTCACCTCAGATTACTGCTGTCTCGGAGGGGGGCGGAACGAGCTCCATCAGATTACATACAGCGAGACTCTCCTGTTTACTTAGCGGCCTCTTTAATAATGCCCTGCCTCCTGGACCAGCTTTTGTGATAGACAGAACACTGGTCCAATGCCGGCCCAGGAGACAGGACTTCCTATTAAAGAGGTCACTGAGTAAACAGGAGATTCTCACTGTATGTTATCTGACAACGCTTGTCCCGCCCCCCTTCCAGTTCCCTCCTAGGTAGCCCAAATTGTAGTATCGGCATATAACACGCACACAGTATTTGCACTCATTTTCAGGGTAAAAAGGTGCGTGTTATATGCCAATAAATACAGTACCCCCAGCATTTCTCCAGTTCCTTCTTGCTGGAGACTGCCATTTTGCTAAAGCCCAGAGCTTTTGAACAACAGTAAATCATAAAGTGGATCTAAACTCATTGATTTAACGGTTTTAAAAAAACCTGTTAAATTCTTGGAATGGTGGAATTGCTAACTGTCACATTTGCTGATGTCCTCAACCGAACTGTCAAACCATCAAATGGCTGGTGTTCTAACTGATCACACATGCAGCTTCATGGCAGTTGCAGAATAAAAAGGATCCTCTTCCTTGGCTTTAAAGGATAGGAGAGTTTATTTCTATCTTAAGGATGTCAGCAGATCGGCTTCTACAAACTTAGCAGTGCCTAAAAATGGAGGGCAACTGAGCTTGTGCAAAGCAGGGTGAGACGGTGTATTACTGCATTTTAAACAGTATAGACTCTTATTTTTTATGTAACTACACCAGTCTGAATGGATCTAGCAGGACTTAATTTTCTGACTAAAGTTCCACTTTAATGAGAAGCGTATGGAGGAATGTCTTAGACCAGCTTTCATTGAGGTCTCTAATCACTAGCCATTAACAGTATTAAAACACTTAGAAATAAAATTAAATTCCATAGCAAGGCCTGTTAGTCACTGATACATCTGCGTAAATCTCCTCTTTTGTACGCAGAGTATGTGGCGCTGTACCCATATTCCAGCACAGAATCCACCGACTTGACATTTAACGAGGGGGATATGATCCTGGTGACACAGAAGGATGGCGAGTGGTGGACAGGAACCATTGGTGACCGAAGTGGAATATTTCCATCAAACTATGTGCGCCCACGAGATCAGGAGGTAAATGCGTAGGAAAATGTAAACTAATTTCCTTCATACCCAATTTATTCTTGTGTATTAGGCGTTGTTACCCCCATAGTTTGCCTTTACCCTAAAATAACAGTTCATTGAAATTGCAGCCATCTGTTTTCTCTTTTGCTTTTGACCTCAACCACTTCACTTAAATTTATGCCTCTTTGCAGCAGAGAGACATTTTATTTCAAAGTTGTTGGAGAGGTGACTGGATCCCCCAGATTTTACAAGTATTATTTGAGGGAACATTTAGACTCAGGACGTCAGGAAACGTGAAATACTAAAAAAAACGTTTAAGGAAAGCTAATAGAATCATTGATTTTGTTATGAACAAATCTGAGGTTGTGTAAAGGCACATTTACCTTTTCCAATATTGTTGTAGTTCCTTTAAGTACTTTTTGTATGTATGTAACAGGTCTAGCTGCCCAGAGATGGTGGATCCCCGCCAGCTAAAGAAGCTGAAATCTAGACTAAATAAGCATCATCTGAATTTGCCTTTCTCAGCTGTTTTACCTCGGAGGAAACCTTCAAATATTTTTCAGGTCTTAAATATACATACAGTCCATGGTACATTAGCATGTGCAATAAGTTTTATAAACTTTTAAATATAAGAATATGGCATACTTAAAGTGTTTGACACCCAGGGCACCCAGAGATCACAAACTATTGTGCACTTCAAGGAACTCCTAGCATCCTTGGAAGGATCCCTAGGATTTCATGGAAGCCTGAATGAGAAAGGTTGGTCTAAATAAAGAGGCGTGTGTATTCTTTGTCTCCTTTATCTATTTCTCCCAGATCTGGACACTACTCAATCACTAAACAACTCTTGTATTTTTACTCTGTGCAGGAGTTTGCTATAATGCAGACCAGTCTCTGCTGCTCTCCCTCCTTGTGCAGGTTGGCGGGTCTTGTGTTAACCCACTTCTGTATGTTTCAGGTCTCTAGTTGAAATAAGTAAGTCGGGTACCCATTTGGTGGCCCATGGGCACCTTGTATATTGCCCATGTCATGTCCTAATATATGTACATAATTGAAAAACGAAAAAATCATGGACTTTTTAGGCATATATGTATAAAATTAACAAATTTATTGATTGACATTAAAATAATTTGTATACAATATAACAATTGAATAAAGAGATTCTTTCTGTTAAAAATATAGTTGGTCGCTGACTAAATGCAAATCCCTTAGAGAATAATATAGCCTATATGAAACCTTGTGCATAGTAAATATACACCAAAATTCACATATCCTCCAGATATTGGGGTTTTGCTTGTCCTCGATTGACCTCATGAGTTTGGCTCTACATGTTTCGCGAGCTGGTGGCTTCTTCAGGAGCTTTAACGATTTGCAATTAGAATTTTGGGGTCACAGCGCTCACCCCCAAAGCCTGGTGGGGGGCCTCCCAGCACGGCTGCAATAGGCTCACTTGTCAAAATGTGAGGACACACAAATATACTTGGGTTTTGAATGCTGCATGCTTCCACTTGTATTCGGGTATTGATGTTTCCTGAGGGCCAGAAAGCCTTGATCTTAGGTTTATACCTGTGTATGAATAATACAACTGTTAAGATAAATGTAAAGCCCCAAGGCAGGAATTTCATCCACAAGTTTTCAAGTGGAACCACAGTCCATATTGCAGATGCCTGTCCTAAATGTGCCTCTTCACACTGGCCGCCAGCCTCCAATGCACTGGGGGGAGAGAGAAGAGAGGGGACAGCCGTCTCTGTCAGAGTGCCTGTATACAAATAATTTTACTGTAGATGAATACATTTTGTTAATTTTATACATTTATTTTTATTTTTTGTTTTTTAATTATGTTCTTCAGGCCTCTAGTCTGTGGAGCTGCTGGGTTCCTCCCACAGGCTATGTACAGCACAGCGATGGTGTCACTATTACAATTACACAAGCAGATTAGGATACTTGTGTTTATCGATGAATGCATTTAAATGAAGGTTTTTGTGCCTGGAGCTTAGCTCAAAACTGGAATGTCAATTCAAAATGTCTACAGATATGCCTCCTATACCTGTTCTTGGTAGATAAAAATACCCTGCATTGACAGCTTGTAGCAATCGTGCTGTTTTCCCTCCCTTTGTAATCATATGTCTTCTTTATTCACCCGTAGGGTTCAAGCAGTGTTGGAAAAACTGGGACATTAACCAAAAAGCCCGGTAAGTATATGTATGAAGCATTTATTACGGTTTGTTTAATAAAGCTGCTTTGATGCGCACAGAATGCACACTGATACTCCTTTCATTTTAACATATGGGTGTGTTTTTTCATGTTGTACCTCAATAGTCAGTCCGTAGACATTGTCCCTCTCTATTGCAGAGATTGCTCAGGTCACCACCGCTTATGCTGCAACAGGAACAGAACAGCTTAGTCTGGCTCCAGGGCAGCTGATACTTATATTAAAGAAGAATGCATCTGGATGGTGGCAAGGGGAATTGCAGGTATGTAATTTATAGGGTGTATTCGGGATACTTCTTTATTTACAAGGAACCTTTCCCGTTTTAAACTAATGTGAAGTTGCAGCCTAAATGCAAGGCATGTTCTATCAGCTTCTTACACACAAGTTCTGTACCCAGGGAAACCATAAACCGTGGTGTTCTACTATGCAAACTTCAAGCTCTTCCACAGTAGTCATGGGCTGACCTGCCACCTCCTGCTCCTTTTTATTAGATTGTCAGGTGATAGACACTGTTATTGTCCAGTATGGAGATGCAGGAGTAGGGATGGGGCTGACCTATACATTTTTGGCAAAAGTTAAGGTTTGCATGCAAATGCCCAAGGTTATTAGTTTTTGAGGACACAAATATAAACTTTTCGCCTACTTTAGCGTGTTTCTTGATATAGCCCAGCTACGGTTAAAGCTAATTTTCTTTTCTACTTGTTATTTCTTTTTCTCACGTGGTTTATGGTGCCATTGGCTCTATATAGGTATGTGTGAGCCCTTATGTCAAAGGATTTTATAACTGGAATTGTAAACAGATTTTACTACTGATTGATTCTGTTGTACCACTCTTATATTTTCAATAAAACCTTTTCTTAAAAAAAAAAAAAAAAAAAGAAATAAACTTGGTACAGAAACCCTTAGATGTCTTATTTTGCGTATAGACTGCTACTTTGTTATTTTGGAAAAGCAGAGAACTTTTTGTCTGATTGCCACCTGTGATTCTGTTATAGAAAGCATGGTCTTCTCAGCAGACATGCACCACATCTCCATAAACAACTACATTTATATCTTTCATCTGTACAGCCATCTTTTTCTCTAATTTCAGATGCAGATTCTCTTCATCTGAAGGCTCTCACTGAGGCCTAAAGATTGGATTTATCAGGATTTTATTGTTCATGTCCCTGTTGAGGCAGGGCTGTCTTAATATCCTCATGGTCCCCTGTGCAAAATAATGCATTGGGGCCCCTACCAGCCTGCCCCAATTCACACACCTGCTTTCAAGAATTAAAGTATAAATAGCTGATAGAATTAAATATATATTATTATTAGTAGTACTTTCAGTAAAAGGGGGGGGGAGTTGATGAGGGCACAAGACTGGGATCAGGACAGCACAGTACAGGTTCCGGGTTGCTGCATGGGACATGCATTCTGGGACAACTTAGTAAAACAAATTGACTGTCCCGTAAAATCCGGGACAGTTGGAAATCTGGTATAATGCAATTACGGTGGGGCCCCCATATATTTGGGGCCCCTGGGCAGTGCCCATGCATTAAGATGGCCCTGTTTTGAGGAGATTCCCCTCAGTTGCTGTCTTGCTGCCACCCAGTTAATTTATATGATTTCAGTAGACCTCTTTTTAAACTACAACTTGCTTTTTCTATTAATTGTTCTTTACCATCTGTATCTACAGTCTTCAGCAATCAGCTTTATTGCAAATTGCCTACCTAATGTGTTTTTGTAATGGATGCAATCTGTACAGGCACGAGGGAAGAAACGGCAGAAGGGCTGGTTCCCGGCTACCCATGTCAAGCTACTAGGACCAAGCAATGACAAGGCAGCTCCCGCTTTCAACCCAGGTAGGAATTTGCTTGCTGATAGCAAAATATATACATAGCTCACTGTACCCAATAGTTTGGTGTGTTAGACGGCTGCACCAAAAACACTGAAAATATTTATTGAGATTGTTGCATACTGTTGATGGGAAAATTATATATTTTATATTTACTTATTATTGTTGGTTCATATTGTGGCTCACTAATGAATTCTAAGCCTCCTAATCTTGGTCAAGGAGCCATATAAGATCATATGTATTGTTTTACCTTACTGATGTAAAGCTTGAGGAATGCAGGATGACCAAGTCCACTATCCCCCTTAAAAGGTGATATCACTGCCCAAACAACTTTGGTAATTTACTTACAAACTAGTCTGTATCTACCACAGCACAAACTAGAATGAGTTTGTCTCATATCAGAGCTTGGAACCATGCAAGCGTCTGATCGGATCCCCTGGCCATATTGCTTAACAGCAAACGGGACCCATGGCGGAAACTACATCTTTAGTTAAGTATTCTTGTTATATTTTCTAATATCTGTATCTGTCATTACTTTTAATAAACGTTATACTTTAAGTAATACTATAAGTATTTGATGTCTCTTTGCATATATTGAACAAAACCCTAAAAGAAATTAAACTATCACGTGACCATGATACAACTGTTTGATAAAATGCCAATATACACGGTTTATCTGCAGAGGAAAGTCATCTTTGAATGCCCTTGCCAGTAATTGGCCTAATGTTTTCTTTTAAAGAGTAATACACCATTTCTTAAAAAAACTGAACACCTTCTCCTCCAGTCCCTGCTACACTTATCTGCTGTGTTGATAATCTTCTGCCATCCACATCTGCTGATGTAGTAATCCATAAACCTTTAAACTCTGTACACAGCTCTGGAGGCTCTGTAGCAGTATTACGCATGCATTTGGTAGTCGTTATTGGTTAGCGCATCACATGACGGCATTGACCAACAAGAACCTATTCTGCATCCAAAGTAAGATGAGACTTTCATTGGTTAGCATTGTATTGTGACTGTGCTAAATGATGACTGCTAGCTGTTGCCAGCACTATTCTGCTACACAGCCTCTGGAGCTGTGTCGAGAGTTTAAAAGTGTATTGGTACACTAGTAAAGGTGGACAGCAGAAGTTTATTGGCATAGCAAATAAGTGTAGTGGGGACCAGGGGAGCAGTTGGTTGTTAATTTCTAAATTGTTGTTGTAAAGGTGAAATTACACTTTAAAGCGGAGTTCCACCCAAAAGTGGAACTTCCGCTCATTTGTCTCCTCCCCACAATTTGCACCTTTTGGGGGGGAGGGGGGACAGGATACCTGTCTTTGACAGGCATCCTGTTCCCACTTCCGGGAGTCCACGCGCGGCTCATGACTTCACCGCGAGGTGCAGTAGGGTTCCCTTACCCGCAATTGCGGTGGCTGCACCCGACAGCTGATGGAAACATCCGCTGCGGTGCTGACATCGCTAGACTCCAGGACAAGTAAGTGTCCTATTATTAAAAGCCAGCAGCTGCAGTATGTGGAGCTGCTGGCTTTTAATTTTTATTTTTTGGGCGGACCTCCACTTTAAAGCTGAAGTTTAGTGTCATTTTATTTTTTAAATCGGTACCATGGACAGTACTTAGAGTAAATAAAATGTGTTTGGTGCTCAAAAGTCACACAGTACAGCTACAGTGAATAGAGACATTAAGCTTGTTGCATTGGTAAATGGGCTATTGATGGTGTCCTATGATATTGTAAATATTGATATTTTATATTGCCAGTGTAGATGTTGGTTCGATTAGCGGAGTTCTTTAAAGATGACCTACATATTGCAAACATCCTCGGTTTTGTTAACGGGCATGAGAAGTGAGTTAACTTTTCTTTCCTCTCTAGTGTGCCAGGTCATAGCAATGTATGAATATGTCGCCAATAATGAGGATGAACTGAACTTCGGCAAAGGGCAGCTCATCAATGTCATTAACAAAGACGATGCAGACTGGTGGCAAGGAGAAATCAATGGGGTCACCGGGCTATTTCCATCCAACTACGTCAAGATGACAACTGAATGTGACCCCAGCCAGCAGTGTGAGTACCTCTTCTTCTATTGTCTTATTATCTTCCTGTACTTACGCTGTTATCATTTTAAGCAGAAAGAGTTCATAGAAAAACTTTCCTGGTTTTCTCCAGCAGAGAAGCTTTTAGCTGCTTTTAGCACAGTACCGCAGCACAAAGGTGTAAACCCAGCCTTTGATATAGCAGCGCACGCACAGTTGTTATGCGGGAATGGTCACGTTGCAGTGCTAGATTCCAACTTCCCACAATGATGTAATGTATTGTAATTAATTTATTTTTTTCATTTTGGAGCATGTGCAGTCTTAGTCACTCTATTTTCCGGACGAATACTGTACTGATTTCAACTAAAATCGTGTGTTTTGTTCTCGTATGAGAAGATTTTTTTGTGCTTGTCCCTTCGGATAATTTTGCATAAACTGTCATGATCGGCTCTTAAAAACTGTGTACTAATGATCAAGTTGTCAGATGATTGCTCTGAAAGCTGTATTTTTCACCTGATTTGCTCAACCTGTGTACTAGGCATAAGGCCATTGATGCATTCCTAGTAAGTTTTGCTGGTAGGTTTCTGAGACACAGATGAAGTCCTGTTATAATGCCGGTGTTTATATGGCTGATAAATGGTACTTACCTGGAAGTTTTTGAGGTTAATTGGGAATATGCTATTATTTGCCTTTGTCAGTTATTCATGTGCCTCAGTGGGTTTTCATTTTTCAAATATATTGATGGTGTTAGGAATCTGCCTTTCCCAGTGAACACACACGGAGGTCTATGATAAACTAGTGATAGGGAAAGCAATTTCTGCTCATGATGAACAGTTTTAAAAGTTTATTAAGAAGAGAAAAGTTACAAATTAAAGAGGAAGTAAACCCTGATGTGATAACTTCCTCTTTGATTCCCTGCAAAGGTAAAGCATAATGGACTACTATGCTTCGCATAGTAGTCCATTATGTGTCACTTACCTGACACAGGAGCCAGCAAAGTCACCGCTGTCCCCTGTAGTCCGGAGCATCCATCTTCTCGTGGGTCTCGCTGCTCCGCCGCTGTCATTCGACGAAGCCGCGGTGACGTCACTCCCGCGCATGCGCATGGGAGCTGCCACATGCGGCATATCTCCTTTGACAGCGGCGCGCCGATGTCTATGGCGCATGCGCCGTAAACAGCGGTGCCTGTGTTTTGACAAATATCTCCTAAACCATGTAGGTTTAGGAGATATTTCTTGGACCTACAGGTAAGCCTTAATCTAGGCTTACCTGTAGGTCAAAGTGGTTTATAAGGGTTTACAACCACTTTCAAAGTAATGATTATAAAGTAGAGAGATGGACCTGACCGCTGAGGTCTGACATACCTAATGCGACAGGACCTAGCGCCTTCACCACGAAGCCAATTTTGACAATCCAGTCTTGGGCAGCCACCACGTAGGACCTCTAAAAACATCTTACAGGTTTAAGAATTTGCTGCAGATCAACAAATACAAGAAACCTTAATTTCTGTTATCAGCTTGACCAAAAGCGCTATAGAATGTTAGGAGATTGGATTGTCTCTGTACAAAATTGCATAACAAGATCTTCCAAGTACAATCTAACATATTGCAAGGACTCTCCTAATAACATCTTGCTGCAAACTAATACCTCTAAAGCAGTGGTCATCAACCCTGTCCTCAGGGCCCACTAACAGGCCAGGTTTGCAAGATAACTGAAATACATCACAGGTGATATCATTTGCTGCTCAGTGACTGCAGTATTCTAGTCTGCATCTCTCCAAGGTAATGCATATAACCTGGCCTGTTAGTGGGCCCTGAGGACAGGGTTGATGGCCACTGGTTGAAAGAACCTAACATTAGCATATTAACATTTGGGCGGATCTTCACTGCATCTGAGCACCAGTAACATGTCTCCATGCTTTATTTTGTTGAGAAATCACATCTTAGGTAAGGGCAAGCAATTCATGTAGCTTTCACTTTCTGGAATCATCCGCCCTTAGCTCAAGCATGCATACAGGGAGGGCGTGCTTAGCTGAGAAAAACTTCCTCCTCCTCACCTCCCCTACTGAAGACTCTTGGGCTGTATGACATAATTTGCCTAGGCAAGAAACCAGGAAGTAACTGAGGAAATGTAAAAAAAAAAAAAAATTTAAACTAGTTAATCTGATATACTAATGCTAGCAGCATGATGATTAAAAATAACCAATGTTGATTTGGGGAGTTAAGTTCCACTTTAAATGACATTTCATTAACATTTATTATAAAACATGTTATAATTCTTTCTCATTAGTACCAATGGAAATCCTACATGCTCAGTGGATTTTCTACTTTTTTGTTCTGCTCATGTGAGAAGTTCAATAGCTGTTCACCTCTTGTTTATTGTTAAATATGAACAGCTACTGAACCTAGGTGAGTAAGGAAAGGTATAACAAAAAAAAATGTCAGTGATCCTAATGAGAGAGGCACCCATAATCATATCTGTTTAGGAAAGATAGTTGTCTGGTTTAACCGCTTCAGCCCCGGAAGGTTTGGCTGCTGAATGACCATGCCGTTTTTTGCTATTCCACACTGCATTGTTTAACTGACAATTGTGCGGTCGTGCGACGTAGCACCTTAACAAAAATGTCCTTTTTTTCTCACAAATAGAGCTTTCTTTTGGTGGCATTTGATCATCTCTGCAATTTTTTTTTTTTTTTTTGTGCTATAAAACAAAAAAAGCGTCAATTTTGAAAACCACGCAATATTTTGTGCTTTTTTCTATAATAAATATCCCCCCTCCCCACTTTTTTTTTTTTTAAGCTATTTTTTCCTCAGTTTAGGCCGATATATATTTTTCTACATAGTTTTGGAAATAAAAATCGCAATAAGCATTAATTGATTGTTTTTTGCGAAAGTTATAGCGTCTACAAAATAGGGGATAGATTTATAGCATTTTTATTATTATTATTTTTTTTCTTTTACTAGTAATGGTGGCTATCTGTGATTTTTATGGTGACTGTGACATTATGGCAGACACATCGGACAATTTTGACACATTTATACCACGATCAGTGCTATAAAAATGCAATGATTACTGTAAAAAAATGTCACTCGCAGTGAAGGGGTTGTCACTAGGGGGTGATCAATGGGTTAATTGTGTTCCCTGCTACGTGTTCTAACTGAAGGGGGGGTGGGACTTGCTAGGAGAAGAGATTGTATAAACACACAATCTGTCTCTTCTCCCCTCAGAGAACCGAGATCTGTGTGTTTACCCACACAGATCCCAGTTCTCGATGTGTCACGAGCAGTCGCGGGAGCCCGGCGGTCATTGCGACCGCTGGGCACTCGCATCGACTCCAGGGGCAAGCAGAGGGCACACGCGCGTCCCTAGTGGCCACAATAAGAAGAGACGTAACATAACGACGTTTCGCGTAGCCGAGCCATTCTGCCGCAGCTGGTCGACAAGTGGTTAATGAACATCAGAATTCTTTCTGTGTCCCCATGTAATTGCTTAGAGCGCCGCTCCAAGTGCCCATCAATTTTCTCTGTTTATCCACTGCACTCAGGTGCCGACATCTATGAAACTCATCTAAACCTGCTGTGTTTAGATTTGATCTGAAGGCATTGCACTCCTAACAGCTCAATTAGGCTCCGTTCACACCTGAGCCCTTTTCAGTTCGAAAAACGCTCATCTATGAAATTCCAAAACGTCCAACAAGCAAAACCACATTTGTTTCAATGTCCCCTGTTCACATATGAGTGTTTTTTCATCTGAAACACCTGAAGCTCATAGAAGTACATGAGCTTCTTTTGTGGCAAATTACATGCTTTTCTGGCCCCATAGACTTCCTGACTTGAGCAGAAAAATGCTTGTAAAATGCTCAAATAGCAGCTCTCCACCCCTAATTTCTCCCCCCCCCCCCCCCCCCCCCAGTGCTTTCTATTGGCTCAACAAAAATGCCTAAAGCTGTGAACTGCTTGTATTACACCTCTAAAAAGCTGCAAAAATAGCTTAAACCCCAGTAAATTGATACGCTCAGGTGTGAGCCTAAGAGTGTAAAGTGGCTTCAGCCTAGGCTCCCCCCAGACCATGCCACTAACGCATTTCACCTTACCCACAGGGCTTAGTCATTGACTGATTTATCCTCTATTACTAATCTCTTTAGGCAGAGTGAAATGCATCCAAGGGCATGGCGTGGGAGGAGCCTAGACTGAGGCCACTTTACACTCTAGCTGGTCTGTTAGGAGTGTGCCACCTTCGGATCATATCTTATCAAAATGCTTTATTTTACCAAGCATTGGCACCTCTTCAGTTCAGGGTAATACACTGATGTTTTCCAATCCTCAGTTGTGCTGCCTCACTCAGGTATGTGAGACCCATCCTCGTTTCTTTTTCCAGTGGACACTCCAAATTACCCCAGGGGCTCTTAACTAAGGATCCACGTGCAGAGCCCGCCAGGAAGTTGGTGCAGCACTGCGCTAATCACAGGGAGTGAGACATTGCCCGATCTCTGCAGCCGCGCATCGGGGCAATGTCTCACTGCCTGTGATTAGCGCAGCGCTTCGCCAACTTCCTGGCGGGCTCTGCATGTGGAGTATGGGGACACGTCCTGAGCTCATCCTTACTCTTAGCTAGTCTAAATCAGATTTTTAATGAATTTCAACTTTCTGAATGCCAGCTGAACATTACCGGGCTTGCAGTTCATGCGGATGAGGGGAATATTTAGGCGAGGCTCAGTAGGAACAATACTAATCTGTTCATAAATGGGAAGTGGGCCGGGGCAACAATGCCGAATTGATATTTCTGGAAAGGTTTTTGCAGGAGTGAGCAGATCACAAGGCAGGTGCAGTACTTGGTAAATCTTTTTGCCAGGTAAAAGTTTCTATATTTGTGTTTTAGTTGTCTGTTACCTAGAATTGTCCTTTTTATTAAATCAGCCATCTAAGTGTTAAAATTGTGTATGCTTGTGTTTGACTTTTAGGCCTCCTGCACGCTGGATGTTTTTGCAGCTTGTTCTAGGGGTGTCTGGTGTGTTTTTTTTTTTTTTCCTGCCTCTAGACTCCCCTGCCATGTTATCCTAGGTGTCCATGCACACATAGACTTTTAGTGGCATTTAGAGGCAGCAAAAAAAAAATAAACCCCACTGCCAGTGCGTCCAGGAGCAGCAGAGTTTGGGCAGGATGAAAACACTTGACGCTGCTAAACACTCAGCGTATTTAACATTTGAGCATTAATTCATTCTTTATGCTGGCCAATCAAATGAATTAACACCCTTGTTAATTCAAGGGTGAAGCCTGTAAAAGCTTTAGACACCTTCAACACACAAGCATCAGACATTTTTTCAGCAAAAATGCTGCTGGCTTCCAGGAGAGTTAAATATATGTCCTCTGTGCATGATGCCTAAAGCATACTATAACGTGATCCCTACTCAGTGGAAGCAGCCATCTTGGGGAGAGAAACAATAATTCAGTCTTCCTATTTGCTAGCAGGGATGAGCTTAGGCATGTTCGGATCTTAGCCCGAACCCATCTGAGCTATCCTTCCAGGAAGCGGTCACTGCGCACCACCAATAAAAACCAACCGAGGCCTTCCCCACCCCAAATACACACCCCCTTATATACATGTGGCTGTGGGGCAAGGAATGTCTCTGCCACTTATGGTTGGTGGTATGCGCAATGGCAGCTTCCAGGCAGGATTGGCCAGTTAAGACTGGGATCCAAACATGCCTGAGCTCATCCCGATTTGCTAGGAACTAATGACCTTGTTACATACAAATGTTAAATTCATTCACATGGGAGTTATTTACGAAAGGCAAATCCACTTTTCACTACAAGTGCAAAGTGCACTGAAAGTGCACTTGGAAGTGCTGTCACTGTAAATTGGAGGGGTAGATCTGAAATGTGGGGAAGCTCTGCTGATTTTATCATCCAATCATGTGCAAGCTAAAATGCTGTTTTTTATTTTCCTTGCATGCCCCCCTCGGATCTACAGCGACTGCACTTGCAAGTGCACTTTCAGTGCAATTTCAAGTGCATTTTGCACTTGTAGTGCAAAGTGGATTTGCTTTTCGGAGATCACCCACATGGCTTCCAGCACTGTGTATATGGGCAGCTGATCTGTACACATTGTGGGCAGCGATCTTGTTTCAGTTCACTAGGTGTTCATATCATTAGGGTGATTTGACTTCCGACATGGCTGACTCCACTTTAGATGTATATAATATTGCAGATATGAGGGGACGGCACTGTGGTTTCATTCTCGGTGTGTTCTCTTTTTGTTTTTAGGACACAGTCTTGTCTGCCTGTATGAAAGCTCCACAGAGACCCACTATCCCAGTAGAACTATGGCAAGGAGGGGGCCGGCGCCATTGGCTTCGTTTTGAACTCTCATGATCCAATTCCTCCGACAAGATCGCCTCTCGCGTCAAAACGACCGTGTTGCCTTTACGTTTCATTTTGTGTTATGAAAGGATAGTGGGTTTTTGTGGGTCTTCCATAGCTTTCAGCTTGGCTGAGTGCGGTTTGTTGTCGTTGCATGCTAGCCAATGTCTCTGCAAGCAAGACGTGTGCGTCAGAAGCTTCTGCTGCTGAATGAGTCTGTGACGCATTGCTTAGCACTGCTTCTCACGCCTCACTCGCTGCCTTGTTCCAGCTTACACTATGGGGTCTGGGCACACAAAGACCCACTACAACACAGCCAATGATCTGTTAGAATCATGTATCAGTTTGTCAGAAAAGACCGGTAAACCTAACAAGCTAAAAAATTCAATAAGCAGGCTGCTAGTTCCATTGAACCTTTTTCTGTAGCCATCAATGGAATCAAATGTTTCCTTTATGTCTGTATTTCTTTTGTGCAGCCTTTGATATCAGCCATATTGGGCTTAGAGGTTCATCCCTGGCTGCTTTGTAGTGGGGTCACTAGAGATAAGTCAGCCTTGCATAGCAAATGATCTTCATGTCCACTCCTTAATATTTGATCTCTTCAGTGCATGATTTAGGCTTACCGGTCTTTTGAAATACCTATCTCTGGCTGTCTTATTCCAGTAAATGCCGTGTTCACTGATAGATAGGCAGTCCCAGCATGCCTCATTGCTGATGACTTGGTTCCCCAGCAATGGGAAAGCTACACTGGCCTAATTTTGTGCAGAATAACTTCTTATCTTTAATAATTAGGGTAGTCTTGTATCACTACCAAGACTATCATGTTACTACAAAGACTTTTTCCACTGCTTTAAAAGTGCAATATATTTTTATGTATTAAGCTATTAAGTAGATTTATTTGGGCCTGTGTCATATAGGCAGAATGTATAAGAACATTTAAGTATTAATTGATTTGGTGGGTTAAAGTTCTAAACATGCTTTTTTTATATATATATTTTCTTTATCAGGACCAAAGGGTATAGCTTCATAACTGAGTTTTTCCTTTGGATGCTAAGAGTGAACAGGGTTTCTTCTTTTTTTTTTTGCCAGCCCAGAAGTAGCTTGGCTTTCTTAGTACATCTGATATTGTAGGGCGAGACATCAAAATAAGTAAATCAATTTATTGATGGATTATTTCAATTGTAATGTTATCTCCACCTCTCTCCCTTCAGTCGTGGGTGCCTGCAACCTCTTGTCACTTTCCTACACTGTTGACATGTGAAAATTGTGACGCAGACACAACCCACCCATGTCCTCCCTCTAACTTGTTCATAGATTTCAAACCTAATCTGAACTTTCTTTTCAATCAGCTAAATATGTCCCTACTGCGTCATGACAAAAGGTGTGTAATAACTTAGTTTGTTCACTTTTCAAAACAGTTGCAGCCTAAGTAAAAACTACTGTCCCTTGCCAGCATGCTGCAGCGCAGGACCCTTGTTCTCTATGGGGAAATGGGGTATTTTCTCAGAGGTCTGACACACCCCCCACTGAGTCAAAATAAGCCCTTGTACACACGATCGGAGATTACGACTGAATGTGTCCGATCGGAGCGTTTTGTCGGATATTCCGACTGTGTGTGGTCTGCATCGGACTGTTTCCGTCGGACCAAATTTTCCAACTTGCCGGAAATATTTTCCAACAAAATGCTCCGATCGGACATACTCCGATCATGTGTAGAGAATTCCGATCCGACAAAGTGCCACTCATGCTCAGATCAAATTTCTACATCAAAGCTATTGGCTACTAGCCTGAACGTAGTCCCATCGTAACTAAATTATGTCATCACGTTCTGAAAGATCGGATTTTCCGACAACTTTGTCCGACCGTGTGTATGTAACAGTTTCGGACAAGATCCGTCGGACAAAATCAGAGGGATTTGGTTGTCGGAATCTCCGACCGTGTGTACAAGGGCTTATAGTAATGCATGTAGATAGGCTCATTCTGCCTGGTGAATATCTTGGAGGAACCCCTGCTAAATTATTACATCTCTAGCTCATGGCACATTTTGTGTAGTCAGTAAGTTGTAAATAAAATCCAAAGAATAAAGCTTGTACTGTATCTATCATATTCAACATCCAGAGTGTTTGCAACACTCCTCTGCTTGAAAAGAAAAAAAGTGTCTGTAACAATCATGAAATTGAACAAATAATAATGGCCAGAAAAGAGAGACCAATGGTAATCACCCATTGGTGGTCAGTGGGAAAAGTGACTTCTTATATTGGTAGTTGGTGTAGTGCTTCCATGCATTGGTGGCCAGTGGGAGAAGCACTCCTTATGTTAGTGGTTACCGTAGTAGGATGACACTTACATTGCTGACCAGTGGGATAACTGACTACCTACAAACAGCCAGCAAGATGATTGATATTGGTGGTTACTGGGACATAGAGACGTGTCATTGCTTGAGGAACCCATGGAAACCTCTCCAATGTTCCACTGGACCCTGGTTGAGAAACCCGGACCCAGAATGTATTTAGCTGCTTCAACCTGAAAGTTCAGTGGGGTTTTCAAATAGTTTTTTGCCGTTCCGAGATAATCTACAGTTTTAGATAATTATATTGATGTCTATATTGCATTAGTAGCAACAATCACAATATAAAACCAGGAACACTTGAAGACCTTGTACAAGCATAGGTACAAAAGAAGCAGAACGAATATAATTTCCAGCTGATTAATTTTGCTGTCCTGCCTTACACGGATTGACTAAAGATTTTTCATTTTAATATTTTGTACTGAGGGTACACCTTTTGTGTTCTCTTTTGTGGAAAACTGCTATTTGTACTTCTAGAATTTTTGCTATATTTATGGGATCAGTGTGCTGCAGGGTCGGCATTGTTGGATGTCTTTTTTTTTTTTTTTTTTTTCCCCGATCTATAAGATTGCAGTGAGCTGTTCCTTTATTTGTGTTTAGCTCACTAAAATAGAAATGCATGTTTCGTATGTGATCTCCTTTTTGGACAGATACATTTTTCATTCTGTATAATAGTCATGCTAAAGAGAGCATGGTCTTCATTAATGTGAGCTCCACCAGAAACTGTCCAATAGGAGGTGTTCTGCTGTCAGTCAGTATGAAGTAGTGGAGGGGGCGGGCACAGACAATAAATTAAGGGTGTCAGACACCATAATGCAAATTGCCATCTCTCCCACTACAAGGGAAGAAATAAAAGCGGTAATTGGTTATATTTAATATTTTTAAAGGGTCCATCTTTTCCATCAAACTGCTTCTTTACAGTTCTCTCAACACAAAATGACATTTTTCCTGGTTTGCTTTAGGTTTGCATGTGCTCTCTTCTGGGTTTGCACATGTTTTGCCTTTTTCATTGAAAGTTCATACAAGCTGCCCCTACAGGCTACATGACTGTGCCCAAACGCTGTCTGTTACACGCCGTTTAAAAAGTCCTATTTCTTTTTACAAATGAGTATTATATCATTGTACAGTGTAAAAAAAACTTGCCAAGCATCAAACTTTTCTGTCTGTTTTTGGTATCATAGTGTTGTCCAGTATGTAAAGTAGCATCCCAATGTGTGCTGTAGTTGGGATTTCGGATGTTCGTAATATTGAAACCCATACGTTCCTCATCCGCTATTTGGCCTTCAGCCATTTAAGTACAATTTCTAATTCTCAGTGTTTGCTTTGATTTCTACGTGAAAGCTTTAAACACTCTGCTGATTGTCAGAGTGATTTCTATCCCTGGCTCTATCCTTTCCAAATGCTGAAGGCTGCCCCAGCTCTGTACACTTGCCAGACCAGTTGTTTCAAGGTGGGCTGTTTTTTAAGAGAGTAGATGTCAGTACTTTTTAAATAATGAGGTGTACTTTAACACCTAAAATTCCACCCTATGCTATATCAGTTTTTTTAATGAAAACCTTCCTGTTACAATTTAAAAATCAGTGTTTTTTTTTTTTTGTATTGAATAATCTGAATGTAGCTATGTATACATGTAAAGGGTACCTAATCTCAACTCCTATTGAATGTATTGAAACAGCACCTCCATCCCAAGATCTCTGTACGGAATTGAGTTTAATTACATCCTTTACACTTAGGCCGGCCATACATGGTGGACAGGCTGAATGTACCATGTTGATCAGTCAATCAGCTTGGGTATTACCAGACTACCGGATTTGCTAGCGATAATCACTGTCTTCTCCCAGCAAATAAATTCTCACCGTCTATGGCTGGCCCCTCATATGTGCACCTCAGCACATATAATTACAAGGTAATTAGTGGGCACACCGTTATTCCCACCTCGTCCCATTCTAGTCATTGTGGAGTTTTTTTTTAATTTGAGCCCTTCTCTGTAAATTAGAAAGTGACTCTGTTCCAAGAAAAAAAATAGTAAAAAAGAAAAGTATTTTCCTACATGTCCTGCCACTCATACTTTGCATATTTCCGTTACTCTTTAAGAGAGGGAAGATCCAAGGTATAGGTGGCAGGATAGGTAAGTATTAACTCTCTTCTTATTCAGTATGTTTTGCTTGGAAAAGGTACTGCAACCCTCAATATATGAGCAGCATTATTGATGATTAGGAATTGAAAAAAATATGAGCACTTAAATATGAATGTACATTGTAATTTATTGATGATTAAGGGATCAAATCCATAAAAGTGAACCTGTACTTTACTCATTCGGACCAAAGTAGAAGGTTCATTGAATATCCCACCCAGTGGGCAAAGCACTGGTTCACTCTAAGTAGGTATTATCTTTATGTGCTAGATGTGTAATCAATTTGGGAAAATGTAAAATGCTGTATTTTCTTTCTGGTGATTGTTTAATATTAATAGGTCTGATTTAAAATGATACAAGGATAGTCGTTTCCCAGCAGCAGTCAGTTCTCCCTAGAGCATGGAAGCTGGTTGCTTTGGACAACAAAATTCACTTTACTTTCTGCTAATGTGCTATATGTATTGGCTCATATAAAAAACAAAGACATAACTATCATATCATATAATATAATAAAATTGTGTTTATAATCTGAGCTTTAAGTCTGAAGGGTTTAGGTGTAGTGTTTTATTTTTGCGTCAGAGAAGTCCTCTTTGCTTACCTTGCCGTATAGGATTTGGATTCAAATTTTCATCCACTTTCCTGTACTTTAGTATTAGGTACTGCGTTGCACTTTTAAATTAATAACAAAACTGAAATTAATGATTTGGCTAAAAAAAAAATTCTGGGGAAAAACGTTTGCACATGCCAGCTGTGTGTTTTGATGCCACTGTACTTCTTGTACAATAAATAAAATTTCTGGTTACACCAAAGTAGGTCTTAAAATGATCCTAATGTTTTTAGTAAGCCTTGCTCCAAAAAAGTGAGTCAACTGGTATTTACTGTATGGACCACATGACACAGTCAGGTTATGAGCCACTTTAGTTTCCACCACACAAATGAATGAATGGTGCAAGATTATATTAAAATGGTTCATTTTATTCACATGCTAGATAAAACGTTAGACTTAGCATGGATCTGTCCAAAAAATGGCCGTCCAGTTTAGACGACCGTTAATTTAAGTCCCTGTTAGTTATTGTTATTATAGATGACAATGTTTTTGACCTCCCTTTACCATAAAATCAGTCTTGTTTGATTAGTTTTACACATTGTATCTGTGCCCTTACACATAATGCTCTTTTCCACTTTTCAAAAGCATATTGAATGTATATAGAAATTGCACTTCTATAGATAAAAATTGGTAATAGTATTGGGCATTTTGGAAAGCTTTAGGAAAATAATTTTGGCTAGACACAGCAGAATGTCACATTATCAATGACAAAATTAGCCAGTTGTCTCTTTGCATTTCTCTTTGGAGGCTCAGAGTTATGCCGTGTACACGTGACCGGTTTTCCCGTCAGAATAAACTCCGAAGGTGTTTCTGACTGAGTTCCACAGAAACTGTTGTGCGTACACCTGATCACACCAAAGTTCGATCGTTAAGAACGTGGTGATGTACAGCACATATAAAAGGACTAGATAAAAGAAGTTCAATAGCCAATAGCCTCCGTCTCGTACTTGCTTCAGAGCATGCGTTGTTTTGGTCCGTCGGAACAGCATACAGACTAACGGTTTTCCCGAATTGATTCCATCGGAAAGATTTGTCAGAATTTTCAAAAGAAAAAGTCAGATGAAGCCCACACACGATCGGGATATCCGATGAAATGATTCCTTCGGACCTTTTCTAACAGTGCGACCGTGTGTACACTGCATTAGATCTCCTACCTAGCCACACTTTGAATGTGCTTCTGGAGTCTACTTTGCCAGGGGGAGATTCTGCTAGTTCTCACTACCCAGTGCTACCAGTGGTGGAAGGTTTTTTGAACTCACACAAGGTCTAATCTCAAAAGTATATTGGATAAGCAGCTTAGTTATAGTTGAACTCTTTCATGGTGAGGGGAGTAGAAAGTGCCAAATTTTGTGATCAACAGCCTGCAGTGTGAAGCTTCTGGGATCTCAGAGAACTTTCAGACCTTATAGGTGACTCTGTTCTAAAGAAAATTGTTCTTGGCTCCCGGTCATGCATTGTACAGTTTTTCATTTAGATTTGCCAAAACCATATAATATGAGGTCAAACTTAAACACTTTCAATTTGTATGCAGTCAGGCAGGCCTTGTACTACATAGATGACTGTAACGTTAAAGGAAATTGAAAAAGAATATTGTATAATGTATGGACAGCTTTAGTAATCTACACATTGTCCTTTTTTTCAGCTCGATTTTGAAAAATCAGGGGATTTTATTTGCTAGGGGTCTGTAGTGTTTGACTGGGAGGCTGTAGCCATTTGATACACTATATTGTCAGAAGTATTGGAACGCGTGCCTTTACACGCACATGAACTTTAATGGCACCACAGTCATAGTCCGTAGGGTTTAATATTGAGTTGCCCCACCCTTTGCAGCTATAACAGCTTCAACTCTTCTGGGAAGGCTGTCCACAAGGTTTAGGAGTGCATCTATGGGAATGTTTGACCATTCTTCCAGAAGCGCATTTGTGAGGTCAGGCACTGATGTTTAACAAGAAGGCCTGGCTCACAGTCTCCGGTCTAATTCATCCCAAAGGTGTTCTGTCGGTTGAGGTCAGGATTGTGTGCAAGTCAGTCAAGTTCCTCCACCCCAACCTCGCTCATCTATGTCTTTATGGACCTTGCTTCGTGTACTGGTCCAAATCATTTGGTGGAAAGGGGATTATGTTGTGGGGCTGTTTTTCATGTGTTGGACTTGGCCTTTCTGTGAAGGGAACTCTTAAGGCGTCGGCATACCAAGACATTTTGGACAATTTCATGCTCCCAACTTTGTGGGAACAGTTTGGGATTGGCCCCTTCCTGTTCCAACATGACTGCTCACCAGTGCATAAAGCAAGGTCCATAAAGACATGGATGAGCGTGTATGGGGTGGAGGAACTTGACTGGCCTGCACAGAGTGTTGCCCTCAACCCGATAGAACATCTTTGGGATGAATTAGAGCGGAGACTACAAGTCGGGAGATTCATACGAGGACAGCCAGATCTCAGGGCTGTTTATTATGGTCTACTGTATTTACGAGCAGTCTATAGCTGGCTATACACTCTGCCATCAACTATCTACAACAAATCCATTGCAAAGATAAAGTAAATAAGAAAATAGCTGTGGCCCGTTAAGGAAGCATAATAGTACATACCAGTCCTTAATTTAGTGACTGTGATCTCCAGTTTCTTGCAGTTATACCAGTGGAAAGATTCTTCAGCATCCAACATTTCTAAGTGTGGAATATGCCCCAACTCTCACTGCACCCTGTGGTTCAACCCACTTTGGCTTTTTCATTAGGCCCCGTGCACACTGGACATTAAAATAACATTCTAAAAACACCAGTAACTTTGCAGTGAGTTTTTCAACATTTTTACAATAGCGTTTTTCTGCGTTAGCGTTTTTTTCTTGCGTTTTTTTTTTTCTCCCAATGGATCCAAAACATCAAAAACCGCTGGTTAGCCGTGAGTTTGAGCGTTTATCAGCGGTTTTTGACATTAGAGAGTTTTTACAGGTGAAAACAGCTGCAAATGCTCCTCTCAGAACCCACTAGTTTTGAGGATTTTTTAAAGCCAAGAAACACCCCAGCCAAAAACTGCTAACAGCCTATGTGTGCATGGACACTTTTGAAGCCAAAAACAGCTTCTGTAAAAACGTCATGTGTGCATGAGACCTTAATGTGGCCCTGCTGAGCTGTAGTGGCCTAGAGCAGTGGTCATCAACTCTGTCTTCAGGGCCCACTAACAGGCCAGGTTTTATGTATTACCTTGGGGAGATGCAGACTAGAATACTGCAATCACTGAGCAGCAAATTCTATCACCTGTGATGTATTTGTTACCCGCTTGCAAACCTGGCTTGTTAGTGGGCCCTGAGGACAGGGTTGATGACCACTGGCCTAGAGGTCAGCGGGTGTAGCCACAGTGTGCAGTTGGGTAGAGCGATTAGGGAACCAGACATCCAATATACCAGGAATTGTAAGATTCTGAGGATCCTTTACCTGGTATAGCTTTGCAAGATAGCAAAGATTGGAATTGCCAGTGACTGACAGTATTATTACTCTTCTTATACAGACTGGCTGTTTTATGTTTAGCAAAAAAAAAAAAAAACGCTTTAAGAACAAGAGGTTTTAAGACTTGTGCCCAGCTTTTCAACCTGCTAAAATCTAGTAAAACTTTTCCAGCTTATCCAATCACAGTTTGCAACTCATCAACGTTACATGAAAACAATATATTGGAAATTATGTGAGCCCATGCATATAAGTTTTGGGTATAGTTGGGAACAGTTAAAACCTCTGTTAAGTATTTATTGCTGTCTTTGTACCTGTTGGGGCCACTTCTATCAGGTTCTTGAGACAATTTAACAAGTTCTGACTTGAGTTTCACTATAAAGTATTGGAATGTAAACAGTTGTTTGGACCACATCCATAGGGACATATTTCAATGTAAAAAATGGGGCATTATGCCTGCTGACTTGCCCTGTCTTCTGTCATTTGGCATTATGGCATAATATGTAAATATACAGAGTCCTGCATATTGTCAATACTGGCAGGTTAAATGTGTCCAGCTCCTAGTCTTTTGTGGCCTTAAATGTGATTTCATTTTGTTGGTGAAGATTGTCTGCTGTGAAGAAATTCACACTTGTAATTTGTTGTTGGCATGGGTTAATGTGCTTTCTGCCATTTGGGGGAATCTATGTAACTATGCAAAAATGTGACTATTAAAAGATTGCTTGATTGTGTATGTGTTTGGGTCATTTTTCTCAAAAATAAGTGAAATTCATTTTAAATGTGACACTTCTTCCATTTTGCACATGCACGCTAAGCAGGAAACTTTTGAAAACATTAAAACGTAAATAAACCCATCGATTCAACAGTTTCAAAAACAGTCACGTTCCCTGCACATGCCGCAAATGTAACGGTCACAGTGGTTGTGCTCTCAGCCAGACTGCTAAACCATCCAATGGCTGGTGTCATAACTGATCACATGCGCAGCATCATGGCAATTGAATGTAACCAGAGGCCAAAATGGCAGCTTCCTTGGTAGATAATAGGAGGGTTTATTTCCACTTTTAGGCTACTATCATACTGGGGTGTTGGGGGCGTTGGCGGTAAAGCGGAGCTTTATCGTCCTTTTTGCAGAGGTTTTCAGCTGCTAGCGGGCGCTTTTAACCCCTGCTAGTGGCCGAAAAAGTGTTAAAACCACCAGCGAAATGCCGCTACAGCGATGCTTTGCTGGCGGTTCGGCGCCGCTGCCCTTTGATTTCAATGGGCAGGAGTACTTTAGGAGCTGTGTATACACCGTTCCTACAGCGCTGCAAAGATGCAGCTTGCAGGACTTCCAGGACCGTTCCAGTGTGACAGTCCTCGGGCTTTCACAATGGAGTGAGAGGAGAGGCTCTTTCAAGGTGCTATTTTTAGGGTTCTAGTGCCTGTAAAGCGCCGCAGTGTGAAAGTAGCCTAATAAAAAAGATTTTTAAAACCCTTAGGGCTCATTTACACTTCGGCTTCAACACACATTAACGGCTAGATTAAACTTCAAAACAAGGCTTTGGACAGGCTTTGTTAAAGCTCTCTGAATTCTAGTCAAAGCTCCTGTCGCTAAATAAAATGGTTAACTTACAGTCCTGTTTACACCTTGCTTTTGCTTTGCTTCAGCTTTGCTTCAAAAATGATACCCCATGTAGCTTTAGTGGTGCTTCGAAGCCTCCATAGAAGTCTATGACAAAGCTCGCTTGAAGCCCCACCTGTAACCACACTGAAGACCCACCGAAGCCCCATCGGAGCTCCACCAAAGCCTCATTGGAGCCCCACTGAAGCCTCATCGAAGCACCGAGCAAAAGCAAGGTTTAAACAGGACTGTAAGCTAACCATTTTATTTAATCACAGGAGCTTTGACTGGCATTCAGAGAGCTTTAACAATGTGTGTCCAAAGCCTTGTTTTGAAGAAAATGTAAACTAGCCCTAATAGCTAGCTTACACCATAGCATGGGTTATAGTGCTTGTTATTGAAACACGGGGTGACCTACTGTTCATGTGCATTGCCATTCAAAGTTAATTGCACTCCAGTGCACATCTACAATGCACTGCAATGCATAGTTACATAGATGGGCTGAAAAAATACATTAGTTCATCTAGTCCAGATGTAAACGGCGCAGGTGCAAGTGTCTTTCAGCCGCGACACATTGATAGTGGTTTCAAAACTCTGCAGGCTTCAATGCAAAAATTCAATAAATACATGATTTTTATTTTTTTAATGTGGATGCACTTATTGCTGTTTTGGATGAACTATGACTTTAAATCTTTTAGTATACATCTAATACAGAGATCACATCTTTACATCCATCTGTCCTTTAGAGCTGTAAAATTGTTATACCTACTCACTTTGTGAGCAAACAGTAAAATGACATTTACAAAGTGGATGTAAACCCCCATTATTATTTTTTTAATTAAGGCTTGCACCTTGTACAGTATAGGATTTCATGTCATCTGTGCCCAGTCTTGCCATGAAGAGTTAATCCAGCTCTGAGCAGTCCTCTTATCTTTTTTTCAGTAAATTAAAAATTGACACACATAGAAATGAGTAAGTTCTTCCCCCTTGCTGTGAGTGACAGGTGATTTACATATCGCATTCCCTAGCCCAGTGATGGCGAACCTTGGCATCCCAGATGTTTTGGAACTACATTTCCCATGATGCTCATGCACTCTGCAGTGTAGTGGAGCATCATGGGAAATGTAGCTTCAAAGCATCTGGGGTGCCAAGGTTCACCATCACTGACCTAGCCTGAGAGAGGCATTCTGTGTATTTCAAATCCCCTCCTCCTTTCTTCTCCAGCTCTCCCAGGATTGGCTGCTCCACACCTCAGCATGATTGGACATGCTGAAGTCATGTGGTGACTTTTCTGGGTTTTGACTGGATGTTAGTGATCATAGCAGAAGTTCTGTATAAGACATACACAGGAGAAAATGCATGTTGACAAGGGGAGTATACTGACATCACAACTCCACCCACTGAGCTCCAGACAACAGACCCACCCACAGAATCTGCAGTTTTTTGGGTCTCGCAACAAACAGAGGGGAGACATTTAACAGGTAAGGATACGTGCAATAGGCATGTATATCCTTATAGATAACCACTATGGCAGTAGTTTAGAAAGGATGAGAGTGTGTTTACATCCACTTTAAAGAATTAGAAAAGCTATCCTAATCTTCTTGTTTGAATGATAGGCATGCGTATGACAGTTGTATGCTTGACATGCATTGTTTACCTTTTATGTTGAATCTCTCAGACGGATCTAACAAAGTGACATTTATATTAATACTTTATTAGAATTAGGATCTCCCATAACAAAAACTTAGCATTTAATTATAAGTGCATTTGCACTTAGTTTTCTAGTTCCTTTTAGAGTATCACACAGTGCAGAACATTTTGTTGTGTAATCGCCGACTGGTCAGGGTACCCATGGTCACTCGTGTCCACAGCAAAAAGTGCCTATAATGGACACGTGAGCAGCGGAACTGGACCGCAGAACATGTAAAGGAAGAAGTTTTGGACAGTTTTGACACAAAGCACGTATTAACGTGTGAAACGCGTTAACTTTTTCCCCTGCCAATATGCTTATTGTGCCTGTTTTTATTGATGATTTTCTCAATAAATAAGCTTTGATTTACATGGTATGGGTTTGCAGCCATCCAAATCTTCTTTTACACATATATACTGGCAGCAGTGACATGGCGTGCCCCCCACGCACAAGCATGATTTCAGACACCACTATTGCCTGTTCACCTGGAGCAACAGGATTGCTTTTATCTTTAATTGGACCACGGAACAGTGGAAGAAGGTGGCCTGGTCTGATGAACTCAAGAATAGTTTGAGGAGCACAATAAGTTTGAGGTATTGACCTGACCTCTAAAGTCCCAAGATTTCAATGCAATCAAGCATCTGTGGGATGTGCTGTAAAAACAAGTCGGATCCATGAAGGCTCCACCTCTTAACTTACCTCTTAGGCCAGGGGTTGACAAATTTGCTTGGAATCTAGGAGCCAGCTTAAAAAGTTAGGAGCCAGGTCCGTGACGGCGATCCGGACCTGTCCCTGGCCTGACATGGAGACGAGTGAGGGGAAGATAGCAGCGCCGTCGCCGCCCCCCCCCCCCCCCCCCCCCCGTCTCCAAGTCATTGCCCATAGCTCTTAGAGGGACATTTTATTTATTTTTTTCAAATGACAATTTTTTTTTCAATTGCATTTTAGTGTAAATATGAGATCCGAGGTCTCTCTGACCCCAGATCTCATATTTAAGAGGACCTGTCATGCTTTTTCTATTACAAGGGATTTTTACATTCCTTGTAATAAGAATAAAAGTGACACAACATTTTTTTTAAAAGAACAGTGGAAAAAAAAAAAAAAAGTTAAAATAAGAAGAAAAAATAATAATTTTTAAACGCGCCCTGTCCTGCCCGCATATAAAATCGGTGTTCGAACCACACATAGGAGGTAGCGCCGTGATCGGTAGAGCGAGAGCAATAATTCTAGCCCCAGACCTCCTCTGTAACTCAAAACGTGCAACCTGTAGAATTTTTTTAAACGTCGCCTATGGAGATTTTAAAGGGTAAAAGTTTGTCGCCATTCCATGAGCGGGTGCAATTTTGAAGCGTGACATGTTGGGTATCAATTTACTCGGCGTAACATTATCTTTCTTTTTAAAAAATAATTGGGCTAACTTTACTGTTGTCTTAGTTTTTTATTAACTAAATTATTTTTCCCAACAAAAGTGCGCTTGTAAGTCCGCTGCACAAATACGGTGTGACAGACAGTATTGCAACAACCACCATTTTATTCTCTAGGGTGTTAGAATAAAAAATATATATAATGTTTAGGGGGTTCTAAATAAAGGGAAGAAGAGGCAGGTAATATAAAACAGGCAGAGGAAGCTTCATTATCATTGCTGGTTTGTCATACCAACGGCGACCACAAGAGGGCGCCAGATTCCATAAGGAATCATAGGACCGCAGAAGGCCTCAAAGCCGCGGCCTAAATTTTCGGCCGCCGGCGGAACGGCCCGACGCGATCACGCTGGGGGGGTCCACAGAGACAGGATACCCCCAGCTGTGCTGCCCCAGGCGCGAGGTCGCTATTTCTAGTCGCCAATGCGACCTGGCGCCCGGGTTTTGTCGAGCCCTGTCTTAGGCCAATGTTGTGCCAATTGTTTTATGACAGATGCTGCCATATATGTTACCGGTAACATCTGTGGGTATCTCTGTACTGTAATTATTTAACCATCCATCTTAGCAAAGTGATTTTGTGGTGACCTTTGTCATTGATGCAAGCGATCCAAAAATTTTGAGCTGTCACCAGTGCAAGAAGTGAGAGTAAATATTACAATGGGGCCACCAGCTCCCAAGATGGGAATCCCTTTCACTGTAGAGTAGAGCTGCACAATTAATCATTAAAAAAAAAAATCACGATCTTGATTCAACCCCCATCACGTTTTTAATCCAGCATTATCACGATTCATGAAACAAGTGCAGAGCCGTTCTCTGCTCAGAGCTGTCATGAAAAACAAGAGCAGCCGGTGTTGCTGATTTGTACCCTCTGTCGAAAAGTGCCCGCGCATGTGCAGAATGGAAGGGCACTGCAGCTGA
This sequence comes from Lithobates pipiens, assembly GCF_037356315.1. Taxonomy (NCBI): domain Eukaryota; kingdom Metazoa; phylum Chordata; class Amphibia; order Anura; family Ranidae; genus Lithobates; species Lithobates pipiens. The sequence goes on along the minus strand of NW_027507758.1, from coordinate 550,222,690 downwards.
TTTCCTGATCAGCTGACGCATTGTTCATAGCGCATGTGCACACCATAGGAGGCTTTTTTCGACAGGAAATATTTGATGGCCACACTTGAATGCTATGCAGAGGAACACCGTATTTGTCAGATTGTGCCTCGCTATTGCGGCATGGGTTTAGATTGTGCTCAAGGTCTGGTTTTGTCTGAGTGGCAGGGCGGGTTTGGTGTGTTGAACGGTGGGTTTTGTGTGTGTCTAAGCGTGGGTTGAAACACAGACAAAACCCACATTTCAACACACCCACAACCCGCCTTGCAACAGCGAGGCTCAATCTGACAACTACAGTGTCCCTCCTCTATTTGCATTGCTTTCTGTTGTGCCCATGAAATGGTATCTCCCGTGGGGAAAAAAAGCCTCCTACGATGTGCGCATGCACTATGGTGACGTCACGCCAGTTGATCGGGAAATCGGCTGGAGTGCCCTTCCATTTTGCGCATGCACAGGTGCTTATTGACGGAGGGCAATATTCGATAGAACACCGGCAAAGTTTATGAAAACATTGCTCAATGCTGAGAGATGAAAAGAAACTTTGTATCATATGGTTCTTTTAGAGATCAAAGGAAACTGCCTTTTTTGACACTTGTTGCTTACAAGTTAGAATCGGTATTTTTTGCTATGAAATTACTTAGAACCCCCCAAACTATATATATATATATATATATATATATATATTACACAATTTTTTTTAGCAGAGATCCTAGAGGATAAAATAGTGGTCATTGCAATATTTTATGGCACACTGTATTTGCGCCGCGATCTTTCAAATGGATTTTTCTGGGAAAAAATACACTTCAATTAATTAAAACTAAACTAAACAATAAAGTTAGCCCAATTGTTTTTGTATAATGTGAAAGATGATGTTACGACGAGAATCATTAGGAAATTGTGATCCTCATTTTATCCAGAATCGTGCAGCTCTACTGTAGTGAGAGTTCTCCTATTTCCTGTTTTGTCTCGAGGACAAGAAGTTACCTTTAGGTGATCTATATACATCACAAGGATTTCCACAAAAATTGCTGCAGATTCTTTTTAGGTTGTGGGGAAAAAAAAGCTGTTGGTTACAGTGGAGTCAATTCACGAAATAAAGCTAAATAACGTAAAACTAAAATACGGTAAAATAACGCATGCGGTAAATCGGTTGTGAAAGTTCAGTTCACTAAGAATTTTGCATTAAATAACGAATGCAGCATTTTTTTTGATTGTTTGGCAACTACCGAGTTTTCTCGTTCGGTAATTTATCACACGTGTTGGTGGTTAAGGGTTGTTTAAGGTAATATCCTTTTATAATATTTTTACGTTTTAACATTTTTTATTTTTTTAATCTAACATTTTTTTTATGTATTTGAAGGCATTGAAATTTGAACTACCTCCTCAAACGTCTCCTAATGCTTGGTAATCCAAGCTGCTGTCTTTTCCAGGTGGAACTGTTGCCTGTGTTGCGCTCCTTTTACTAAATCCATCATGTCATACATTCATAAAAATGTGGGGTTTTTTTTGTAAATGTATGAGCTACTAGAGCTGTTGAAATTGCCCTTTACTAGATTGTTGTTTTTGGTCCAATTCTGTGCTGCTGCCTATTTTTATGTTGTGGAAACTAAAGAAAACTTGACTATATTTTTTCATAACTTTTTTTAAACATTTTTTATTTTTCGTGTTTCTATGAAAGTTTAACTTGTAATGATGTATATAACAAAAAGTATTACAGTGGCCACTTCAATAGGTCCCTTCTAGCTGCAGTAATTGTCATGGTTGACATACTACATTGTTGCACTTTTGTAAACGTTGACAGGGGAAAAAAAATAAAAAAAATTATATATATATTTCTCTTTTAAATTTCTTGATGTTAAATTTCAGCTGCGATGTATAATGCCACATTCTTGTGTGTCTACTGCTGGTGAAATAGTGTCAACTTTCTGTAGGTCCTCTGTGGGTGAAATTGGATTCCTCTATGGGGGTTTAATTGCACCCCTTTCTGTGGGTGCAATTAGGGCTTTTTCTGTGGGTAGGCTCTCGGTGGGTGGAATTCCCCTTTTTGAGGGTTTGAATAGGCCCCTCTTTCTGGTACCGCCACTAGTTCGCCCTGCCAAAAGAGTGGTGTTAAATATCGCGCCCTTATTTAGTTCCTGTTTCGTCTATGAATTGGATTTAATAGATTACCACACATTTTTTTGCAATGTTTACAGACATTTTATTTTTCCATTGTTTATCGCGATATCTTTTTTTTTTTTTTTAATTGATTGGATTTTATTTACCACATGCGATAATTTATGCAATGAGTAACATGATGATACCCTTACCACATGCGGTAAAGCTTAGTGAATTGTCCCCAATATGGTATTTGCAGACTGATCCTATCACAAAAGCAGGTGATGACAATTCTGGGGTATTTGAATGTCTCGAGGTTGCCCTATTGCATTGAGTTTTTGGAAATTTTAGCAGCTGTAAAATTGAAATGGACAGGTCATTTTTAATAATAATAAATTACAAAATTTTCCCAGTCGGATACAGGAGGAAAAATTTACCCGACATGACGTTTAACCCTTTCCTAATTGAAATTAAAAATAAAACAGTTTTTGCTTTACATACAAGGATATAAATCGTTTAACAGTTCCGCCCACGAGTGGAATGTGTTTTAACTTCTTCTCATAGAATTTTTAAGTTCTACTTTCACTTGTAGATTTGGAATGGTTGGTATTGTTGAGTCACAGCTTTGTAAGCTGGCATACTGTACATCAATGCAGAAAGGCACTTAAGAGTTTGAGGAATGACAGTGAGCCGTCACGTTGTAGATGGCACGAGGACACTACCTTCTCCCATCCCGCCAGACAGGTGTATGTGATTCATAGCACAGAGAACAAGAAAATCTCACTAAGAGCAATGCTCAGTCTGGGGACATTTACCATGTGCTGATGATGTAGCATGAAGAGGAGGAGGACCGACAACGCCATGAAGCAGATGTTCTGCATGATAGTCGAAGAGGACAGTGATGAAATGTATCGTAGATCTCTGAGGTCTTTTCCCAATCCCCTCGTCCTGAAGGAGAGGGAGGCTCTGCGCTTGTTGTGTCTGGGATCTGGCCGCAATGTTAGCAGCTTGGAAACAAGTCTCAACAGCTGTGAGTACCTGTCTGCTTCATGCTCTCATTAATAGGCTCATTCGTTTTTTCCTGAGTGTAGCATACACTTGAATGCTGGTTATGTTTCCTCTATTTATGTCTCCAAATATTATATAAAAATTCAAACAATACGGCAAGGCACTGGAAGATATACTTTAAAATTAAATTTAACTGTGGTATTTTCTTTGGCACCTATCTATTGTGTGCAGTGAGAAATGTTTCGATTAAACACTATTCTGTGCAGCCACCATTATCTCCCCATACATTAAATATAACAAGAACGTATAGTCTTTATCAATGTTTTGCATTTAGATTTAAGTCTAAGAGAGATCAATTCCCATTGGTACGAGTTGTCCTGTAAGACATGCCCCCATCTCGGGTGCAGCCCACCTGGCCCAGTACTCATTTCTGTCCCCTATTCCAGTGCTGCCCAGAGCAACACAGCTGTTCTCAAAATATCTGCCCTGCCTGGTCCTCTTCATTTTGTTCATCTTCACCATGGCCCCACATATTCCTATGGGGAGAGGCATTCTCTTCAGCATAGTTTGAGACCACCACGAGTAAAGCTCCACCTAAAATGGAATGGGGCAGCAGCATGTATGCACAAGATGATAGGGACATTTTTGGAAGAGTTTCTGTGGCTGCAACAGGGCCACCCAGTAGATATTACTGGAGCAGGGGTAAGTATCAGGCAGAGTGGGGGCATGCCTTAAAGGACAAATTGTTCCATATGTCCTATAATACAGTGGTCATCAACCCTGTCCTCAGGGCCCACTAACAGGCCAGGTTTGCAAGATAACTGAAATACATCACAGGCGATATCATTTTCTGCTCAGTGATTGCAGTATTCTAGTCTGCATCTCCCCAAGGTAATTCATAAAACCTGGTCTGTTAGTGGGCCCTGAGGACAGGGTTGATGACCACTGCTATAATACACAGATAATCAGCAATGCTCAAACATCACTTTCAACGTTGGAGTTTGTGCGGCGTGTAAAGTAGGGTACAGTAAAGTAGGGTACACGCTATAAGAAAATTGGAAGAAAAATTCCGCACGAGGCATGACCAGTCAATTTCCGTATAGTGTGTACCCAACTTTTCAACTCCAATTTAGGCTTTCCAAATGAAAATTTGGCACAAACCCCAACGTTTGTTAACAGAACTAATGATTATAATTTATTGTGTAGTGTTTTTGTACGGTTTTCAGATACGAAAGACTGTGCATGATCAGAAACAATAAATCACAAAAGAAGAAGCATTTGTCATACGAGAACTTTCATACGTTATTTCCTTCCTCCGTTTCAACTTGTTGTGAAACATCGAGGAAAATTACGGTTGTTCATCTGATTTTCTTATAGTGTCTACCCACCTTTAACCACTTCTGGACCGCCCTTTGCCATTATATGTCGGTACTTTGACGTTAAATACTGTTACAGATAGCTGAAAATAACCCCGGTGTTTTTAAAAATGGCAGGCGGTCCGCTTTCAGCTAAAAGTGGTCTCTGCAGCGGATTTGCCGCAAGGTCACTTCTATCGACTGCGGGAGAGGTGTTCCCCCTCCCGCTGCGTTTCGGTCATCTCTTCCATTCATTCCTTATATTCCTTGTAATAGGAATAAAAGTTATCCAAATTATTTTTTTTAAAAGGACAGTGTAAAAATAAAAAGTTCTGCCGTGATAGCACGCATACAAGTTGCGCCCGCATATCTAAAAGGTGTTCAAACCACACATGTGAGGTATCGCCATCATCATTAGAGCGAGAGCAATAATTCTAGCACTAGATTTCCTCTGTAACTCAAAACTGGTAACCTGTAGAAATTTTTAAACTTTGCTTATGGAGATTTTTAAGTGTCAAAGTTTGTCGCCATTCCATGAGCTGGGGCAGTTTTGAAGCATGACATGTTGGGTATCAATTTTACTTGGCGTAACATTATCTTTCACAATACAAAAAAAATTGGGCTACCTTTTACTATTTTCTTATTTTTTAATTCAAAAAAGTGTATTTCCCAAAAAGAATTTGCGTTTGGAAGACCGCTGCGCAAATACCCTGTGACATAAAGTATTGCAACGACCGCCATTTTATTCTCTAGGGTGTCTGTATATATGTGTGTATAATATATATATGTATATATATATATATATATATATATATATACATACATACTATTAGGGAGTAATTTTCTAGCAAAAAAAAAAATTATTTTAACTTGTAAACACCAAGTATAAAAAATAGGCCTGGTCCTTAAGTTATTAATGGCATCCCAAACGCATCTTCCGAACCATGCAGTTTGATGCAATGCATTCTGAACACGTAGTGCTTGTTCATAAGTCACGAGGTACGAGGTTCAGTTGAAGTCACGAGGTACGTGGCGTAACGCGTAGGACACCGGACACCGGACGTAGCACGCACGAGCGGACCGCTCCGCGTTTGTTGACATGTGCAATTACTCTGCTTAACTTGTGAGTAGCCTGTGTTTGTTTTAATAAACTATTTGGTTTTAAAATACTACACCATGGCCGTCTCCCTGTCTGTCTCCTGAGTACCCCGTTTTAGCCACCGTGGATATTGTGTGCCAGGATTGGAGGAACTAGACGCTGGTTTATGTGTTCCCCTCTCTTCATCCATTCAAGGAGTTATCCGTTACGGTGTTTTAACCTTACAGCTGTAAGGTAATTGTTGAATTCACACACGAGTTGGTGAACTCTTTGGATGTGTTTGGCACTAGTCACCTGGTTTGGCACAGATGAATAATTTCTAGCAATTAGAGGACTTTTTTCATTGATATATTAATAATAATTTCTTTGCACTATATGTGACACTGTTTTTTGCACTTTTTTGGGATATATATCACAATATATATTCACAATTTTATTAACTGTGACAGTTCCTTTTAGTCTATTTATTCACTATTGCACTTTATATATATATAATTTTTTCTAATATTGATTCCTGTTATTTTTAGTTGTATTTATTTATTTATTACTGTGTGTGTTGGAGTTTGAATAGAGATACTGTGTATTTCTTTTTGACACCTAGGTATATGCTTTATTTAATTGTATCTATGCCAGAGATGATCTTTGGATTTCTCTGAGCTTTCACTCTCACAGCAGAAGCGCAGCACCATTTGTCTCACAATTTATACACTTGATATTTCATTGTTCTCATGGATTCAAGGGAACCCATGCCAGATGCTGCATAGCAGTCCCGAAAAATCACCAAACTTCCTCCATATTTCAAAGTAGGTACAGTATTCTTTATTTTTTTTTTTTTTCCCACAAGCTTCATTTTTCATCTGTGAATGTAGAGCAGATGTGACTTGCAAAAAGGTTTCAGTTTTTTTCTCATCTGTCCAAAGGACATTCTCCCAGATCCATTGTGTTTTGTCAATTTGCATTTTGGTAAATTCCAGTTTGGCTTTTTATATTTTTCCTTCAACAGTAGAGTCCTCCTGGGGCTTTTTCCTTTGAGCCCACTGTTTCTCAAAAAGCGAGGGATTTTCCTATCGGACATTGATGTTCTTGACCTTGGAGTTCACCTTTATGTCTCCTTTAGATGTTTTCCTTGGCTCTTTGTCTACAATTTGCACTACCCGCCTGTTAAATCTGGGGTCCATTTTTCTCTTGCAGCCATGGCCAAGGCGGTTGGATACACTCAAGTAGACCCTAACCTCTTGCTTACCGGGCACTTAAACCTCCTTCCTGCCCAGACCAATTTTCAGCTTTCAGCGCTGTCACACTTTAAATGACAATTGTGCAGTCATACAACACTGTACTCAAATGAATGATTTTTATAATTTTTTTCCCCCACAAATAGAGCTTTCTTTTGGTGGTATTTAATCACCACTGGGTTTTATTTTTTGTAAAAAAATAAAAATGAAAAAAGACCGAAAAGTTTGAAAACAAACAAAACCTTTTTTTGCACTGATGAGGTGGCACTTGTGGACACTGATGAGGCGGCAGTGGTGGACACTGATGAGGCGGTGGAAGATGGCACTGCCAGGCAACACTGATGTGCACTGTCAGGCGACACTGATATGCACTGGTGGGCACTGGCAGGCGACACTGATATGCACTGGTGGGCACTGGCAGCCGACACTGATATGCACTGGTGGGCACTGGCAGGCGACACTGATATGCACTGGTGGGCACTGGCAGGCGACACTGATATGCACTGGTGGGCACTGGCAGGCGACACTGATACGCACTGGTGGGCACTGGCAGATGGCACAGGCAGGCGACACTAAAGGGCACAGATGATGTGGCTGTGCCTCTTCCTCTTCGGGACCAATATCCCTTTCACAGAAGCCGGTGATTGGCTTTTGTTTTCTCCTCACAGTGTCAGTGCGAGGAAAAAATAAAACGATTACCGATCTTTTGTTTACATCACGTGATCAGCCATCATTGACTGACAGCTGATCACATGGTAAGGGGCCAGGATCGATCCCTTGCGCCAATCTGTGATCAGCAGAGTCTCATTGACTCAGTGATCAGAGCGTGCCACGCGCAACCCGCAGGTGGCTTGCGGGGAGTGTGTAAAGGGGCGCACATCATATGACGGCGTCCCAGCAAAGTAGGTCCACACTGTATCCATCATTCGACTATAGCGTGGACACGAAGGAGTTAAACTTCTTAATATTTGCAACTGCAGTCACAGGAACATTACGCTGCTTGGAGATGGTCCTTTACATATTACATGCTAGTCTATAATTTTCTTTCTGATCACAAATTTCTCTTCTTTTCTTTCTCTGGTCCATGTTGAGTGTGGTGCACAGGAAGATACCAAACTGAAGAGTGACTACTTTTCTCTATTTAATTGGGCTGTATTATAAATTACAAGATAACGAATTACAGAAAACAGTCTGAAGTATCACTATGATCTAATTACTGTATAGATAATCTCTTCTCATGAGTAGCAACAAATCAATTAAAGTCATTTTAACAAACATATTTTTAATGTAACCTATTCTATATCTCTTTTCACACTTTCTTTGCTTTAGGCCTCATGCACACTGGACGTTTTTTCAGTTGTGGTTTTGGCTTTAGGCGTTTTCTTTCTTTTTTTAATTGCAGCCAGTAAACTACCCAGCATGTTATCTTATGTGTCCATGCCCACACAGGCTTTTATCAGAATGTTTGGGCTGGAAGACGACCCCAGAACTAGTGGGTTTGAAGAGGGTTTTTTTTCAACTGTAAAAACACTAATGCTGAAAAACGCGGCTGTTCAGTGTTTATGAGCATTTTTGAGCCATAAAGCTTTTGCTTTAAAAAAAACGCTGAAAAACACTACTGCAAAAAAACGACTGCAAAAATCCCATTCTCTTTTGTATTGCTTCCTTTGTGTGAACTCCCTGGTGTTCCTGCCAGTCTCTCTGCTTTCCTATTAAAACTGACCACACTAAGCAGGAGAGCACAGCATGGTCCTTTCTCTAGCCATACTGTAATCTCAGCCTGCTCTTCTCCAATGGTCAAACTTCTGCTTACCTGCCCCCTCTCCCCCACAGCCATTCACTGGGAAGATCAGTGCGCTGCTACTTTTCCCCTCCCCCAGCTATCTAAACTTCTTATGCAGCTGAGAACAGAGGGCATGGGGAAAAATTAGTATTTATAATATTTTTTTTTTATATGTATACTCAAATGTTTTACCTTTTTGTTTTCTATTTTAACCAGTTAAGGACCAGCCACCACAGATACTGCAGCAGGTTGGCTCCCCTGGGCGGATTGCCGTAGCTGTACGTTGGCCGATTTAAGAACTCTAGGGGGGCATTCCTGCTGTGATGACTGAGCCGATGCATGTGCCTGGCGGCCACGATGTCCGCCGGGCGCCCACGAATGCTCCTGAGAGAGACAGAACAGAGATCTGTCAATGTAAACAGACAGATCTCCCTTCTGTCAGGAGAGAGGAGACCAATCTGCTGTTCATACTGCTTATGAACAGCGATTGGTCTCCTCCTCCAGGCAGTCCCATCCCCCCACAGTTAGAAACACTCCCTAGGACACACATTTAACCCCTTGATCGCCCCTAGTGTTAACCCCTTCCCTGCCAATGACATTTATACTGTAATCAGTGGCTGTTTTTAGCTCTGATCGCTGTATAACTGTCAATGGTCCCAAAAAAGTGTCCGATCCGTCCGCTGCAATGTTGCAGTCCTGCTAAAAATCGCTGCTCACCGCCATTACTAGTAAAAAATGCCATAAATCTATCCCCTATTTTGTAGACGCCATAACTTAATATGCGTTTATTGTGATTTTTATTTTATTTTTCAAATTTTGGGATATTATAGCAAAAAGTAAAAATATCCATCAAAATAAAGCTTTATTTGTGGGGGAAAAAGGACATCAATTTTGTTTGGATACAGTGTCGCACGAGCGTGCATAAGTCATTTAAAACCATGCAGTGCCGTATCGCAAAAAATGGGGGCAAATCCTTCCGGTCCTTAAGCGGTTAAACAGATTGGGTTGTTTTACAAAGTGAGGATTTACATATACTTGCTACGAGAAGGGAAACCAAAAAAATGTACCTGTAATTGTAGTAGTAAGTCACCCAAAGATTACCTTGTATTTCCTCAAGCTGACCAAACTAACTATAGGAGAACATTAACCTCTTAGCGCCGGTGTTCTATCGAAAAGTGCATCTCCTTCAGATAATGCCTCCAACGATCTGCGCAGGATGCAACGTCACTCCAGCTGATATATTGATCAGGTGGCATGATGTCAACACCGCGCATGCACAGATCTTCGGACGCATTATCCGAAGAACTGTAAAGGGACAATGTAATCATAAGATTCTGCCTGGCTCTCTGCTCATGCAGGAGATTTGACCAAACAAGTGGGCAGAGACAGATTTAGGTCTATTGCATGATTACATTCTCCCTTTGTAGTTTGTCAGATAATGCCTCCGGCGATCTGCGCATGCACAGTGTTGACATCATGCCAGCTGATCAACATATCACGAGTCACGCTGCGTTGTTCTGAGTGGTCCCTGCTGTCTTCTGGGACCCGTGTGTCTCCCAGAAGACAGCGGGGGGGGGGGGCAGACATGGTGTAGATCCCCACAGATTCTGCAGCGATCTTACACCGAAAGTGGGAGTAAATACCTGTATTTGCTCCCACTTGAGTTTTTCAGGCGCTATTTTTAGCCCTCTAGGAAAAATGCCCCATTTTGAAAGGGGTCTAAATGTCTCTAAATCTCGACACCACCGCCCTAAACTGCCCTCTTGTGGCTTAATTCCAACTGTTTGTAGAGAAGAGTATATACTCCCTACAAATCCATGTTTGGAGTGTTTTACAGTTAATACCAAGGCTAAAATTGGTGAAGGATTATATTTTAATAGGAAAAACCTTGCTTGACTCTGCAAAGCATGCCGTAGCTGTAAATGTTGAAAAAAATCATTTATTAGGAAAATAACTCTCTGCCAACTTATCAAATGGATACAAAACCTCATAATTGAAAAACTGACAAATGATCTGAATGGCAGCCCTCTTCCATAATTCAAAATCTTCAAGCTTTGCCACTTCAGGTAATTGCAGATTGTTCCGTATAGGCATATATCGGGTGTATTCCTCATGTCGAGTGTCTTTTTGAGTAGTTGTCGAAATTTTATGTAATAAATTAAATGTAGGATAGCTACACTTACTATGAAAATGATAAGCTGCACCCGTGGATCTGTAGGCAGTTTAGAGGATATAATTTTCTGTATGGGATCCTCGCAATCTATAGAATTCCATCCAAATAATTGCTGAAGTTGGGATGCCAGATAATACAATCTGGCATTAGAAACAGCCAAGCCTCCTTCATCTTTAGGGAACTGCAAAATTTCCAGTCTAATCCGAGAATGTTTATCTCTAAAAGTGTCTATTTGTTTAAAACATTTCCAAGAAAGCCATACAGGGCAACCATGCAGTAGATATATTAATTGTGGCATCTATATCGTCTTTCTCAGATTAGCTCTACCTATTATCGTTAAAGGCATTTTTTTTCCCAACTGATTTTGAAACCTGAGAAAGAGCCAGAAGCCCCTTAGGTTAGCATTCAGCATTGGTCAGTGACATAACACATTACTGAAAAAATTGTTAAATAACTTTGAGGATCCTTAAGGTCCGGTTCACACTGAGGCAGCACAACTTGCAGCGGGACTGCCTCAGGCGACCTGGACACAACCGCTGTGGCGACTTGCAAAACGACTTCCGTATAGGAGTCAATGCAAGTCACCCCCAGAGTCGTACAGGAACCTTTTTCTAAGTCTGAGCGACTTGTGTCGCTCCGGTTAGAACGGTTCCATTGTACAGAACAGGACACTACTTGTCAGGCGGCTAAGTCGCCTGACAAGTCGTCCCAGTGTGAACCGTGGGTCAGACTTACTGGTATGGGCAGCCTACATCACAAACGTGATTCTTTTGACCATAGCTCAAATTTAAAAGAGAGGTATGGGGATTTCATGTTTTTTTTTAAATCATACTCACCTATATGGATGCAGCATCACTCCCCCACCAGCTCTAACCCTGAGAACTGAGCCATCAAACACTGCCGGGTGCCAGTTCAGACGTGTGGGTGGATCCTTGACCATATAGTCGCTATCTTTTCCGAGCCTGGACTGGCTCGGTGCCGTCAGCCAACAGCAGGCTTCAGCTCCCAGCCGCCTGGCACATGTGGTCTGAAAAGATCCACCATGGTTTTCTCTTCACAGGGCAATGCAAGTGAAAGGATGGCATACTGGACTGCCAACCACCCTTTCCATGGCAATCCACAGCGACCCCGTCAGAATTCTGGAGACCCCAATGGCACACACACACAGCAGGCAGTGGCAAAGCAAGTCTGATCTCTTTTTTGAGAATATTTTTTATATGTGAGTTACAACACAAGAGGGGAGGGGTAAACTCGCTCCTACGTTTCTAAGGGTTAACCAGGCTTCTACAGAGAGATTTTTTCATCATTAGTTTAGGCAGCTGAAAGGAATTTACAAAGGTAGCTTATCTGCAAGGACATAGACTACTGAGAATCGTCCTAAACACTGGGTCATACAGAGGGGGTTTTAACCACTTGGCGACCAGTGCACGACGATATACGTTGACACAATGACAAGGCTGTGCAAATGGGCGTACAGGCATGTCCCCTTTAAGACACGGCATTGTGGGCACACGTGCGCCCTCTACGTGCTCCGTGACTGTGCCCGCAGGACCCGCAGACTTGATGTCCGCAAGTGTCCCGCGATCGTGTCACGGAGAGGCAGAACGGAGCGATGCCTATGTAAACAAGGCATTTTCCTGTTCTGCCTAGTGACATGACAGAGATCTACTGCTCCCTGTCATTGGGAGCAGTGATCACTGTTATGTCCTAGGTAGCCCAGCCCCCCCAGTTAGAATTGATCCCTAGGACAAACTTAACCCCTTGATCATCCCGTAGTGTTTAACCCCTTCCCTGCCAGTGTCATTTATACAGTAATCGGTGCATTTTTATAGCACTGATCGCTGTATAAATGACAATGGTCCCAAAATAGTGTCAAAAGTGTCCGATGTGTCCGCCATAATGTCGCAGTCACGATAAAAATCGCAGATATTACTGATGAAAAAAAAATAATAATAATGCCATAAATCTATCCCCTATGTTGTAGATGCTATAACTTTTGCACAAACCAATCAATATACGCTTATTGTGATTTTTTTTTTTTGATTTTTTTTTTTTACCAAAAATATGTAGAAAAGTACATATCTGCTTAAACTGAGGAAAAAAATTGTGTTTTTTTTTTTTTTTTGTTTTTTTTTTTCAAAATTATCGCTCTTTTCTTGTTTATAGCTCAAAAAATAAATACTGCAGAGGTGATCAAATACCACCAAAAGAGAGTTCTATTTGTGGGAAAAAAAGGACGTCAATTTTGTTTGGGTATAACATCGCACGACCGCGTAAATTGTCAGTTAAACCGACATAGTGCCGAATCCCAAAAAGTGCTCTGGTCAGAAAGGGGGTAAATTGGTTAATTTAAAAGTTGGCTCAAGCAAAAAAGTCTAAAACTCTAACGAGAAAGAAGTGTAAGATAAGGTATGTACGTTCATTAAAAACAAGCTTATAAAATGGAGGGGACATTACAAAATTGCAGTTGATCATATAGCTTCATTACAGCAAGTGTTAAAAAAAAAAAAAAAGCAACTAGTCTTAAAATCTGCAGGTACAAGTAGGCAGAACTGTACACATCAGTGTGTGTGCACCATATCTGTGCCTGGCAGATGCTACATATGCTATGTACTATTTAGTATTAGGATCCTGAAGTTGTATAGTGTGAAACGATCGTGCCAGTCGCAATCTAGGGCATAGAGAATCTAGTAGATTGGAGCAGCACTTCTCCTTTCATTCTGTAAACACACTCCATGTGTCTGCCAGTCTGCACAGTACATCTTGGCACGTGTACTCAGCGGCATGATGTCGTCATTCAGGAAATACTATCAGGAATTCTAGGCATGGCCTTGGTCTGGATGATAATCTGAATAATTTACTAAGCACTATATGTGAAATGATAATACAGACACATCTCTCAGCAACCCTGATTGTAAATTCTTCACAACTATATTTAGCATGTTTCTATGATAGAAACCTAAAGCCTCATTCACACTGCCGCAGAGGGCTGTACAATGCCAAGGAGTGTGTCTCTGCACCCAGGGGTCACACACGCAGCCTGTACAAATCAATGATAGGCTGACCAATGCCATGGCTTTATGCATGTAAGTTATATTCGTACAGGTATGGGTGTGCGCCACTGGATGGAGTTACAGTCAGTACACATGCGCAGATGTGCGGTTACATGTGTACAACCTATCATTGATCTGTACAAATGGCCTCCTGTGGTTATGTTTCATATACTGTTCTAGGTGCTTCCTCTGGTGGGCATTTGTTTGAAGTTGGCACCCTTCTTGAGTAATGTGTATTTCAAGGCAAAATACAATTGCAACTGTGGAATAAATACACATTTCCCTGCATTTTATCCCTTTAACCACTTAAGCCCCGTAAGAATTTACCCCCTTCCTGACCAGAGCACTTTTTACATTGCAGCATGCGTCGGTTTAACTGACAATTGCACGGTCGTGCGATGTTGTACCCAAACAAAATTGACGTCTTTTTTATCCCACAAATAGAGCTTTCTTTTGGTGCCATTTGATCACCTCTGCGGTGTTTATTTTTTGCGCTATAAACAAAAAAAGAGTGACAATTTTGAAAAAAAAGCAATATTTTTTTTTTACTTTTTGCTATAATAAATATCCCCCAAAAATATATTTTAAAAAAAACTAATTTCTTTCTCCGTTTAGGCTGATATGTATTCTTCTACATATTTTTGTTAAAAAAAAAAAACGCAATAAACGTATATTAATTGGTTTGCACAAAAGTTATATCGCCTACAAAATAGGGCATTTTTTTTTTTTTTATTAGTAATGGTGGCGATCTGCGTTTTTTTTTTTTAAATTTTTTTTATCATGACTGCGACACATCAGACACTTTTGACACTATTTTGGGACCATTGTCATTTATACAGCAATCAGTGCTATAAAAAGGCATTGATTACTGTATAAATGACACTGGCAGGGAAGGGGTTAAGCACTAGGGGGCGATCAAGGGTTTAAGTGTGTCCTAGGGAGTGATTCTAACTGAGGAGGGGGGGTGGGCTACCACTGACATGACAGCGGTCACTGCTCCTGATGACATGGAGCAGTAGATCCCTGTCATGTCACTAGGCAGAACAGGAAATGCCTTTTTTACATCTCCCCGTTCTTCTGCTCTGTGACATGGTTGCGGACATAGAGTCCGCGGGACCTGCGGACACGGAGTACGCGGCGGGCGCACGCGTGCCCACAATGCAGCGTCTTAAAGGGGGTCGTACAGGTACGCCTGTTTGCGCAGCCATGCCATTGTGCCAACGTATGTTGGCACGCACTGGTTGGCAAGCAGTTAAAGATGCTGCAATTATAAAAGAGATAACTGTTGATGTAACAGAAATTACGTTTGCTTCTACATGCCTCTTTGAAATGACAACAACACAGCTATGAATCCTAATCTTGTAGTGTCAGCCCTGCCTACTTCCTTTCTGGTGGGTTACAAAAAGACAGCGCTCTCCATATCTCCTCCCCCACTTCTTCTCCGCAACCCCTGCTTATCTCCTTCCTCACCTCTCCATAAGGCCCCCCTGTGTACAGGCAGAGATCACAGCAAATTATTCGTTTACAAGATTTTTGGCAAGATCACCAAGTGCATTTTGTATGAATCAAACATTGCAGTTAAAGTGAGTAAAACAAGTATTTGATCCCCAAGATAAACATGACTTAATACTTGGTGGAGAAACCCTTGTTGGCGAGCACAGAGATGAGACATTTCTTGTAGTTAGTGGCCAGGTTTGCACACATCCCAGCAGGGATTTTGGTCCACTCTTCTTTACAGATCTTCACTAAATCCTTAAGGTTTCTTGGCTGTCACTTGGCAACTCAGTTTCAACTGCCTCTATACATTTTCTGTAGGATTAAGGTCTGGAGACTGGCTAGGCCACTCCATGGCCTTAATGTGCTTTTTCTTGAACCACTCCTTTGTTGCCTTGGTGGTATGTTTTGGGTCATTGTCATGCTGGAAGACCCATCCACAATCCATCTTTAGTGTTCTGGCTGAGGAAAGAAGGTTCTCATCCAAGGTTTACATGGCCCCATCCATTGGCCCCTCAATGTGTCTAAGTTGGCCTGTACCTTTAATAGAGAAACAATCCCAAAGCATAATGTCTCCACCTCCATGCTTGACTGTAGGGATGGCGTTCTTGGTGTCATGAGCATTTTTTTTTTCCTCCAAGCACAGCAAGTCCCCCTCCTCAAGAAGTCACATGCCAATGAACTTCTAAATGATTCAGAGAAGGATTGTGCAAAAGTGTTGTGGTCAGATGAGACCAAATTTTAGCTTTTTGGCATTATCTTGACTACTGGACTCGGATGTGGACCAATATGGCTAAAAGTTCTGTTGGCTGTGGAGGTGAACGATAAGGTCCTCCTTCATTGGTACCTAATACCATTGAGAATTTCTCATGCAAGTCTAACCTATTGTTCCTGGTTTAATATTTTATTTTTTTGCAGGTATATCATTAAATGTACAATAATGCCAAAAGCACCTGTGGAAAGTATTCACAGCGCTTCACTTTTTCCGTATTTTGTTATGTTACAGCGTTATTCCAAAATGGATTATTTTAATTATTTTCCTCAAAATTCTACACACAATACCCCATAATGACAACTTGAAAGAAATTTGTTTGAAATCTTCGCTAAATTATTAAAGATAATCTGAAATAATCACCTACACGTACATAAATATTCACAGCCTTTGTGCGATACTTTTTTGAAGCACCTTTGGCACCAATTACAGCCTCAATTCTTGAGTATGATGCTACAAGCTTGGCGCACCTATTTTTGGGCAGTTTCTCCCATTCTTCTTTGCCGGACCTCTCAGGCTCCATCCAGAGATGTTCAATTGGGTTTAAGTCTGGGCCACTTGACATTCACAAAGTTGTCCCATAGCCACTCCCTTGTTATCTTGGCTGTGTGCTTAGGGTCGTTGTCCTGTTGGAAGGTGAACCTTCACCCCAGTCTGAGGTCCAGAGCGCTCTGGAGCAGGTTTTTATCAAGGATGTCTCTGTACATTGCTGAATGCTTCTTTCCCTTGATCCCAACTAATCTCCCATTTCTTGCTGCTAAACATCCCCAAAGCTTGATTCTGACACTGCATGCTTCAATGTAGGGATGGTATTGGCCAGGTGATGAGCGGTGTGGGGTTTCCTCCAGCCATGGCGCTTGCAGTTCAATCCAAAGAACTCAATCTTTGTTTCATCAGACCAGAGAATTTTGTTTCTCATGGTCTGAGAGTCCTTCAGGTGATTTTTGGCGAACTCAAGACAGGTTGTTATGGGCATTTTACTGAGGAGTGGCTTACGTTAGGTCACTGTACCATACAGGCCTAATTGGTGGAGTGCTGCAGAGATTTTTGTTCTGGAAGGTTCTCCTCTCCACGGAGAAATGCTGGAGCTCTGTCAGGGTAACAGTTGAGTTCTTGGTCACCTCCCTGGCTAAGGCCCCCGATCACTTAGTTTGGCCAGGTGACCTACTCTAGGAAAAGTCCTGGTGGTTCCAAACTTCTTCCATTTACAGATGGAGGCCACTGTGTTCATTGAGACCTTCAATGCTGCAATTCCTTGGACTTCATGGCTTGGTTTGTGCTCTGACATGCACTGTTAACTGTGGGACCTTTTATAGACAGGTGTGTGCCTTTCCAAATCATATCCAATCAACTGAATTTACCACAGGTGGACTCCAATCAAGTTTTATTAACACCTTAAGGATGATCAGTGGTAACAGGATGCACCTGAGCTCAATTTTGAGTATCATGGCAAAGGTTATAAATACTTATGTACATGTGTTTTGTTTTTTTTAAATATAAATTTGAGAAAGATCTTTCATGTTGTCATTATGGGGTATTGTTTGTAGAATTTTGAGGAAAATAATGAATTGAATCCATTTTGGGATAAGGCTGTAACATAACAAAATGTGAAAAAAGTGAAGCTCTGTGAATACTTTCAGGATGCATTTTAAAGAGGGAGTCCACCCGAAAAAAAATTATTAAAAGTCATCAGCTATAAATACTACAGCTGCTGACTTTTAATAAATGGACACTCACCTGTCCCTGGGTCCAGCGATGTCGGCAGCCGAGGCCAGACGATCGCTCGGCCTCGCTTGATTGACAGCAGCGGAAGCCAATGGCTGCGCTACTTTCAATCTATCCAATCAGGAGCTGAGAACCCCCGGGCAGAGGAAGAGCATGTCCCTGCTGCATGAAGTTTCAGGGCTCAGGTATAGGGTGCATTAAGGTGAAAAAACACAAGAGTTTACAACCCTTTTAACCGGTTCCTGATCAGCCACCGCAGTTTTACTGTGGCAGGCTGGCTCTCCTGCACGAATTGCCGTTGTACGTCGGATGCGTACACGGCGATCTGTGGGCACCCGCATGCCCATTCGTTAGCGGGGGAGCCAATCAGCGTGTCACCCACGATCGCTCCACAGAGAGGCAGAAAGGGGATTTGCCAGTGTAAACAAAGCAGATCCCCATTCTGTCAGGGGAGTAGAGTGAGATTGTCTGTTCTTAGTGATTAGAAACAGTGATCTCTCTCTACTCCCTTACTCCCACAGTTAGAAAGCACCTCCCTAGGTAACATTTAAACCTTTGATCGCCTCTGGTGTTAACCCCTTCCCTGCCAGTGTCATTTTTACAGTAATCAGTGCTTTTTTATAGCACTGATTGCTGTATAAATGTCACCGGTCCCAAAAAATCTGTCTGCCGCAATATCGCAGTTACACTAAAAATTGCAGATCGATACCAAAAATACGTAGAAGAATACATATTGGGCTAAACTTAGGAAGACATTTTTTTTACTCTTTGCTTCTTTTTTTTTTTTTTTTTTTTATATATTTATTATAGCATAAAGTAAAAAATATAGTTTTTTTTCTTTTTCAAAATTGTTGCTCTTTTTTGTGGCGCAAAAAAATAAAAACGCAGAGGTGATCAAATACCACCAAAAGAAAGCTCTATTTGTGGGGAAAAAAAAGGACATCAACTTTGGCTACAATGTCGCAGGACCGCACAATTGTCATTTAAAGCGACTCAGTGCCGTATCACAAAAAATGGCACGGTCATTAAGGGGGTAAATCCTTCCGGGGCTGAAGTGGTTAAGCATCATGGCCATCAAACAGTCTCTCGCTCCCTGGAAGAGGACTGTAGATTTTTTCCAGGCCTGGGCAATCATCCTTTTAGCTGCTATAAACAAGTAGGATGGCAATTTTTGTTGACAAGCAAATAAGCCCAGGATAGGGCAATGCAACAAAGTGAATTTCGCCTCTTTTCGGATATTCACATGGAACAGGGAATACAGCAAACCAAACACTTGTGACCAAAAGCCCACCAGTCGCGGCCAGGTCCACCAGGTATGCAAAACTTCCCCATGATGACCACCCCCCATGGGAAACAGCGATCACTAGAAGATGGGCAACACGGCCCGCAAACCAATTCCGCCGCAACAACACTTTGCGCACCACCTTCAAGGTGTTGAATGAACATTTAGCAGCTGAGAAACCAGGCACTGCTCAAAGCCGCCAGATCGATCTCAGTACCAAAATCTTGTTCCCAATGAGCCACCTAATCTATTCTTTCAAGGCCTTTCGGGGATGTCAAACAGATGGTTATTTTTGGCACATTTGGTGGTACTGCTCAAAAGTGAAAATATTTTAAACTAGGGTCTATCAAATGCTCTATACGATCAGATAAATGGTTTTGTAAAGACTCCTGTGAAGCCCTCCTGAACAGACAACCTGCAGTCAATTTAAATTAGTTAAAACGGAGCTTCGGTAATTTTTTTTCAACTTTCCATCTATTAAATCTTCTGCCCTTGTTGTTTTTACTTTGGATAGCAAAACATTTTTCTGCCAGTAAATACCTTATGCAGCCCATTTCCTGTTTCTTGTCTGGTAAAAAGCCCAGGCTTATGACATCATTCACAGCTCTCTCTCACTCTATTGAGAGTTTGCCAGGAGGGGAGGGGGGGGGGGAGTCATAAGAGGGTCAATGAGAGCTGCAGAGATGGGGGGTGCCTCTGTATCAGTCCAGGAAGTGAACGGGCAGCAGCTTCAGCTGCCCACAGTTTAAATGATTGCAGCCAGACTCAGTGGAGGGAGATTTCTGAAGCATATTTGGCAAGTAGAAAATCACAGTATATTTAAAATAATATGCAAAGTGGTTGGAGGGAAGCTTCAGAATGGCAAAGATGGCTTTTATTACAAATTATGTGAGCAAACTGCGGTTCCTTACAGTTGCAAAACAAGTAATAGCCAGGGTATGGAGAACCTAATATATCCCCTTTTCAGAGTTAAGTACCAAGTTTTACAAGTTGTAAGATTGGAAACATTTCTAGACAAAATGACAGGATAGCCATAAATTATGCATACCATGGATTGTATCTTATGCCATCCACCTTTAAGTTCCAACTCTTTACTTTTATGAAGTGCCAAGGTGGTGAGGGATGTGAGAAAACCAACAATGAACATAGTAAAGCATCCATCTCTCATGAACTCGTTTCTTCCCTTTCTTGTGCTTCTTCAGTCCCCTCCACCCTTCTCTTTGTTATACAATCTAGCTATATGAAGCAAATGTGAATATCTACACACACGTTTCTTTTCTTATGTAAATTCTCTATTTGTGTTGAAAAACCAGATACAAACGTATTGACCAGAAAATGGGCAGTGTAGCATAGCCGTAAATGAGCTCAGTAGCTCAAGCACGAATGGCACAATAAGTTAAGGAGATGCATGAGAGTAACAGACTGAAAGCAAGCAGCAATTGCCGCTATGATACTTTTCCAGTCCTGTGTTATAGGGATAGCCCATGTTTATTTGTACAAAAAATTTTTTTATAAATAGAAAAACAATTTATAACCATATTTAAAACAAAATTCTATTAATATAAATAAAATAATAAAAATGAATACTAATATATTTGAGCTTACCAATCTTCCATAGTGAAGGCTGCATTGGTTTTCTTTTTTTATGCTTTTTTTTTTTTTTTTTTTTTTACTGCTACTTTGGTCAGCTTGGTCCATTAGAGGAAGCTGAAAAATATGGTTTACTGGCTGTATCACCAGGTAAATAATAAAGGGAAAAAAGAAAACTAGTGTCATCACCACATCTAAGAATTTGTTATCTGCGGTATAATATGATTTTGAATTTGTGTTTAATGCTGCCTTAATCATTTATAAACTTTGAAAAAAAATTATAAAATTGACCCAAACCTTAATTATTTTTAAAAACAGACGTGTAAGCTATATTTGTACTGTACGTGTTCCCCGCAGACCAGTAATTAATGTGCAGGCTGCAAGTCTTTATTACTATAGTTTCCAGGGCGGAGGGAGGATTAGGCTTGGCTCCTCAGTCCGGACTGGGGTCAGTGCCAACACTAGGAATCGCAATAACCAATGGGCCTTGGCTTTGTCAATATATTAGTTCTTGAAATCAAAAATAGCTTAATTTTTTCGTTTTGGATAGAGTGTGAATTTAGAACCCCTGTCTGGTGTTTATTGCTGTCTATACCTCCACGAGAGAGATTCCCTTTGTTTCCTGGTGATATCGGTCACTGGAAGTGAAAGTGATGAGAAATACAATGTTTTCAAGTGTCGCCAGAATAGGATTGGAGGTTAAATCCACCATGGAGACACTTTTGGAGACACTTTTTCTGATGGTTGATTAAAGGCATTTTTACTTTATTAGGGTCCCCTGAAAAGCAGTTTTTGGTGGAATTCTTTTTAGAGTGGGGTTGACAGTTTTACCGCCTTTTTTAATCCCTAAAAGTACATACCACTGTTGAATGGGTCATGTTCGGTGGGCGGTACTGCCTGCCAAACACATTTTTGCTGACACCCCAGTTTGGTGGCTTCACAGCTTGTGGCGGAGCGATTGAGTGGGGTTAAAAACGTGGTTCAAGGCTGCATGGGACGCATGGTTAAAAAAAAAAAAAAATTGTCAGGGGTTTTACTCTACTTTACTCTAGTCAACATTAATAATG
The DNA here is from genome assembly GCF_037356315.1 of Lithobates pipiens. Taxonomy (NCBI): domain Eukaryota; kingdom Metazoa; phylum Chordata; class Amphibia; order Anura; family Ranidae; genus Lithobates; species Lithobates pipiens. The sequence goes on along the minus strand of NW_027507758.1, from coordinate 550,200,942 downwards.
GCTTTATAAATATTTTAAGCCTTCATTTAACAATTAATTTAGCCCAATATAATTTATAATATCGTGGCTTTCAACCTCTAGTTTTTCCACCTTAAATATTTTTAGCTTGATTTAATTTTTTACCACTTGTTTGCTGGTTTGTGATCTAAGTTTGGAGGCAGTGACAGATTAATTGACCCTTTTCAATCTAAAAATAAGTAATTAATAAGCAGGCTGCTACTAATGAGCATTCCTGCCTGTCAGTTGTGGCTTTGCTCCCAGCCTGTCAGGGAACATTCATGGCAGTAAAATCCCTACTAATTGCCCTGTTGTGTGCTGTGCATTGAGGAGCACCCGACATCCTGACATTATGTAAACCTGATGATTAATATATATGTTATATCTCTGAGCAGGTATTTGCTGATAATGTTCTGTATAAAAATATTCCTTACTATGACATAGTCATCATCTTGATCCCACAGAGATCGTTTTTATCTGTATTTTTCTGTGCATTACAAATAGCATGGTGCTTAATTAAAGTTAATTGTAGTCCATTTAAATTTTTTGACAATAACCGCGCTATCTAAGGTTGGCTATAGCAGGCTGGTTGGAATTAAAAACAAGCACATTCCTTCATTCACACAATCGAGGTGCATAGAGGAATCCTCCCAGCTGAGACCTTGTATTCCGACAGCAGGGACTCTCCACTGACAGAATACAATGATCAGGGGCTGCAGCCCATTGGCTGATCGAGAACATTTTTCTAACAAACCTGTTCAACCCTGTTGAACCAGCCAAATTTCAATTCATCTATGGCCAGCTTGATGCCACAAGATGCCTGTTACGACCTTCACTGACCAGAAAAGCCTCTTCTGTGTGCCCCTCTGAACCTGGTTCCACTGTGCTAAGCACTTAACTTCCTTGCCTTCAGGGCTAATCTTTGCCCACTCTTCAACCCTCACCCTCCTTTGAGAGAGCTTTAGTGGCAAACAAGAGTTCCTTCACTTACCAAAGGGATGGGTGGTAGAGGTTTGTCTAGAGAGGAGCAAGCCATACAGTCTGCCACTGTACAACAGTAAGCAAAGACACCTACTAGATCCCATTGATGGCTGCTGTTTCACTGATATCGGTCATCAGGTGTCTTCAGTAAGGGTCCGTTCACACAGGGGCGACACGACTTCCAGGACGACTTTGTGAGGCAACTTGGAGACGACTTGAACACGACCTGGGGCGACTTACAACACGACTTTAAGTCGCCCCAGGCCAGGCGACTTTTGCCGTGGCCAATCAGAGAATGAGCTCTGAAGGGGGAACTCCACGCCAAATTTATGAAAACAAATTTGGCGTGGGTTCCCCCTCCGAGAGCATACCAGGCCCTTAGGTCCGATATGAATTCTAAGGGGGAGCCCATATGCCGAAAAAACGCCGTGGGGGTCCCCCCCAGATCCATACCAGACCCTTATGCGAGCACGCTACCCGGCCGGCCAGGAAAGGGGGTGGGGAGGAGTGAGCGTCCCCCCCCTGAGCCGTACCAGGCCGCGTGCCCTCAACATGGGGGGTGCCTTAGGGAAGGGGGGCCGCTCGGCCCCCCCACCCCAAAGCACCTTGTCCCCATGTTGATGAGGACAAGGGCCTCTTCCCGACAACCCTGGCCGTTGGTTGTCGGGGTCTGCGGGCGGGGGGCTTATCGGAATCCGGAAACCCCCTTTAATAAGGGGGCCCCCGGATACTGGCCCCCCACCCTATGTGAATGAGTATGGGGTACAATGTACCCCTACCCACTCGGATTCCATTAGTACAGGAACCTTTTCTGAAGTCGGAGCGACTTCAGTAGCGTGCATTAAGACGGCTCTCATTCACTTACATTGATTTTTAAATGTTGTCCGACCTGAGGCGACTAGGGGCGACCTGAAGTCGGATCTGAGTTGCCCCTGTGTGAACGGACCCTTAAGGTAGGATGTGTAGCCAGGATAGTATTCTCATTTTTGTACACAGGCTACAAAGTGATTTATTCCCCTAAGTTTATGTATTCTACTGAGGGTTGTATCTTTTCTTGTAGGGTGCGCTGACCTCCAGTTGTTGGACACCATGCAACCCATGGAGAGGAAGAGACAAGGTTACATCCATGAGCTGATCCAAACTGAAGAGAGGTACATGGATGACCTCCAACTTGTGATTGAGGTGAGTTCTGAGCTTCAACAGACAACCCTAACTGGGAAATGAACCCCCAAGGAAGCACTGAATTGCCACCCATGAAACTCCTGCCATTATGTTCCAACTCCTTTTATAATCTTGCCCATCCCTGCCACTGTGATTTTTGTGGATATACCCTGTATTGCTTTCCATTGTTCTTAGCAGAAAAAAAAGCACTTGAACAACTATGAGATAACTTTATCGTTAGTGGGTGCCACATCAGAATGTTGAACCAAGCAACACTATGAATAAGGCCTCATAGACACAGCAGCATCTGTATAATGAGGCTTAAAATCCCTGGTGCTTTCTGGTGCATGTTGCTGCCATGTACAGCCACACATACAAGTGAATGGCTGTACACGGCCATGCTTGGGTAGGAAGGAGCTTCTAAGCATCTGTGTGCGTGAGGCTTAAAGAAGCAATCTTAAAATCGTTGCTATACCTGGACGTAACCTATAGCCATCTGTATTGCATTGCATTTTCAGAGGGAACTTGGGGTTGGAGAGGGGGGATCCCATGGCAGTCATTTTAAAAGTAGCATGGTACAATGGGAGGGACAAGTCACTAATTACAAAATTCAGTAAACAGACAGAGAAGGCAAAAATGTATCAAAAAGTGGCTAGCAAAAATATATAAAAAATATTTCTTAAGCATAATTGAAGTTACCTAGTATGCACCTAGTAAGGCTTTTTTTTATTATTATATGTTAGCCACTAAAAGAAATATAAAATATAAATATATAATAAAGGTTACTTTTTTATTTTTTTCAACCTTTCTTGGCTTTTGAATTTTGTCGTTTGTGAGTGAACTGTACCTTTGCGTACCTACTATGCACTCAGCCAGCAGAGAAGATCTAACAATCAAGGCCACTTCTATGTTTTGTGTCGTTTTGATCTATAGGAATGCTGAAACTGTGGGACATTTAGTATGGAATAAACTCAGGGCATACATTTATGTTTGTGTGGGGGGGTGTGCCTTTTGTGGCTATGAATTGAATGTGCCCAGACCTAAAGCTCATTCACTGTTGCTTTTTGAATTTCAGGTGTTCCAGAAACCAATGACCGAGTCGGGACATCTAGGGGAATCTGAAATGGCTTTAATATTTGTTAACTGGAGGGAGTTAATTATGTCCAACACAAAACTACTGAAGTGAGTGTGATGTTATTAACGCTAACAGAAGCTATATTGTGTCTTGCATACTCCATATCGAGATTACACTGCATTTTGGAATTGACAGTGACAGAGTATAGTGTTGTATTGTTTTACCACTGCCAAGGCATTTATTTTCACTAGCCAATATTAATAGGAACATGCAAAATGAAAAGGGCAACCACCCAGGTCAGTTCAAACCTAGCACAAGTAAGGTGTACCTGGGCAGAGTAGTTCACAAAATGATACAGTACATTTAGTTTACATTTGCGAATATGTGGTCTACTGTACATCAGGGGTGTCAGACGCAATTTCATCTTGGGCCGCATCATAAGAATGGTTGCCCTTAACGGGTTGTATCGAGGGTGCATTACATACAGAGTGCAGGGTTCAGAGGTGCACAACATCCGAGTTCAGGGGTGCGCTATGTACAGAGTGCAGGGTTCAGGGGTGTGCTTTGTACAGCGTGCAAGGTTCAGGGTTGCGCTGTATACAGAGTGCAGGGTTCAGGGGTGCGCTGTGTACAGAGTGCAGGGTACAGGGCTGTGCTATGCACCATGTGCAACCCAAACCCCCACCCCCTAAGCTTCATTGCATCTCTTTCTCCAACCTGTTTTGGCTTTTATACCTCCCGCTGTAGAGTGCTCTACCTCGCCTTGCACGGAGATAGATTTTTCTATCAGATTCTGGAGATCTTTCCCCGCCGTGCCCCATCATGAATGCGCACAGGCTTCTGTGTCAAAAGTGACAGTGGGGATCAGGAGCAGAGGGTAAGAGCCAGAGGTGGCGGAATGAATTTCCTCCACGTTCCAGCTGCAAAACTGGGTGCGAGGGCCACAAGACATTGACATATGTGGTCTACACAGTGGTAACATAAACCAATCCTGCACACATATACTCCAGTGCAGTGGGATTCGTTTTCTTAAAGTGAAAGATTAGTCAGAAAATGTCCTGCTAGATCACTTCAGGTCACTTTTACAGGTATGGCTGCAATGTAAAACATTAAAAATAAGTGCCTGTACTGTTTAAAATCCAGTAATACAGTGTCTCACCCTGCTCTGCACATGTTCAGTTACTCTCTATTTTTGGCATAGTGCCGAAAATCAGAGCCACTAGAGGCTGATCTGCTGACAGAACTTTTTACTGCTGCTCAGGGGCTTTGGGCTTCAGTAAAATGGCAACCTCTGTCAAGAAGAAATATGAACAATGCTGGAGGCAATTTACAGCAAACACTAATTTTGGTAGCATAATAAATGTGGAATGTATGTTTCTTGCTAATGAACATTTTTTTTTTTTTTTGTTTTTTTTATCATGTTGGTATGGGTAAAGTTCCGCTTTATAGTTGGCTATCTTTTAAATTGTCACAATTTGTTTGCAATTTTTCCACTCATTGTTCACTTAGCTAAGTGAATAAGGTGAAGTCCTCTGCTACTCTACAAAATAAAATAATTTTATTTAGAAAATTAGGGTAAATCTCTGGACAGCAAGACCACGCATAATACAAAACTAAAGAAAAAGGGTATGGCTGGGCAAACACTTTAACACTATGGGTGGGAGGGTGATCTTTACTAAAACTTGAGCAGCTGCTCATAGTAACCAATCAGCTATTAGCAAAATTTGGTAGTCAAGTCCCCCTTGTTTACTCGTACCTACAGATAAGCCTATAATAAGACTTACCTGTAGCTACAGTAAGTATCTCCTAAACGTGCACTGCACAGGAGACCTTTACTATAGCAGCAGATTGTGTTGTCACCAATTAAAGGGAAAAAAGGCAGTGGCCACGGCCTACTCACAGACATCCCATAGTGGCTAAACTCCTGAGACCAACCCCAAGGGATAACATCTGAAAGAACAAGAAAAAAGAAGAATCAGAAAGAAGGTAGGTGGGAGTAAGGGAAAGTCTAAGTCTAGAGAAAGGAGAAAATGGAAGGGAAAAAATAACTCTGGCTCGGATATGCTGTCTGAGAAGGTCCAAAGAAGCCATTTGAAGTGAGGGAAACTCATCCAAAGTTCCCAGACTTTGAGAAATTTAGGATGCGAGTCGTTCATGGTGCTAGACATCTGCTCATGGAGCATCAAAGCAGTAATATGTGACTTCACCCCTTGAAAGGCCAAGATGCGGAGTCTTCCAGGCCTGGGCTATGTTCTTATTAGCAGAAATAAAAGGATAAATAGCCAGCTTCTGCTGGGGTACATAGCTGTTTGGATATTCAAACAGCGAACCCCGTAAACCCGGAAGGCAGATCGGGTGAAGATGGACGCTGTGTCAGCAGTGACAGCGCACTGTTGGAGGGCTTAATTCTAAGGTAAGTGTTTCCTAATGTGCTAGCATGCAATGCATACTAGCACATTATGCTATTATCCTGCAGGGGACCATTTGTGCGGTTTACTGCTACTTTAAGCTTGTTCGGTTAGGATAGGTCCAATGCTCTGAAGCGGTGAACTGCACTGGATCGCTTTTCTGAGCGCAGCTCAGCAGACACTATAAATCATTCAGGAAGCAATCCTGCTGCCTCCTGAATTTTTTTCTTTATTGCCAAGCATTATTCTATAATGAAGCCTATGCGCCGCAACGCTCAGACAAGAGTTTGGCTTACGGTTGTAGAGCAACCCCATTGACTTGAATGCCCAAGTTTGACAGCTGCTGTGTAGCCTTTATGGGGTCATCCAGGGGGTGGTAAGACTGCAGCTTAGCCACTGTATATAATAATATATAATTACATCAGTCTCAGTATATTCTTTGTTCTTACCTGTTTATTTTATGTACAGGGCATTGCGGGTGCGTAAGAAAACCGGGGGTGAAAAGATGCCGGTCCAGATGATTGGCGACATTTTGGCAACAGAGCTGTCACACATGCAGGCCTATATTCGATTCTGCAGCTGCCAGCTGAATGGAGCTGCTCTCCTGCAATTTAAAACTGATGAAGAAGCCGAATTTAAAGATTTTCTAAAGGTTAGTCCATAGCAGAATATTCATGGATACAATTGCCAAAAACTCAGAGCTCACCTTTTACCATATGTGCTTGTCCATGAAACGCGTGTAAGTAATGTAGACCTAGCATGTGACACGCAAGACTGTACCTGTAGGTTTTAGCTAGACCAACGCCAATAAGATCTTCCTGAAATGTGATCCGTTACAGCAGCAGATATTTCCAATAATAATTTAATATTAAAGAATTTGCAGAAAATCAGCTTTAGTGTTGCCACTGTGTTTTAATGTTTGAGACAAAAACATAAAATGATCTAAAAATGAGTTTACAAACATGTACAAAAAATGGTTGTAGCTGAACTCCAGACAGATATAAAAACACAAAGTGTTACTAAACCCACAACAGTAAATCGGCCTGTATATGCAGTAAAACATGCTTGTTATACTCACTGTGGAACCTAAGGGGTTAATCCTCCGCATTGTGTAAAAAGGCTGTCTGATTCGGTCTTGTTTGATCCGGTCTTCTCTGATCCTCCCATTCTTCCCTTCTTCCTCTGTTCCCTATCTATTTCCTGATAGTACAGAGGCTAGGGGACAAGCTGCACATGCTCAGTTTGATTTGTATTGCTGGAGAGAGGTTTTTTTTTTTTCTTAGAGTGCATGCAATCATCACAGGGCCAATCAGCACGGTCCAGACAAGAGGGCCAGGGGCCCTGCATCCTCATAGGACAGTCAGAGTAGAATGAAAACTCCTCCTACAAGCTTTAACCAGGCACTGATAGAAGTTACAAGGCTGCTATATACTGCTGATGAGAAAAGATGTTTAGCAGTTTATATTTACTAAAATAATTGTAATTCTGTGTTCTGCGTACTGTGGGAGCCCATAGTGAATGCAGGGTCTTGGGTTTAGTAACACTTTAAGTTTATTATGTGTTCCTTAAAAAAAAAAAAATCAATGGCTTCTTTGATTGCAGTCAGTGTAAGAACCTGATTCTGTCTTTGCCTCCTATAATACTCTGTACAGCAACACAACATCAGCAGAGTAAGCAGAGGGAAAATTTTGTATGTATGCTGCTGCTTCATGATGTTTAGTCAATGTTAAGTAGACAAGATACCCCTGGGTGGTACAGTGGGTACCCGTTGATACTAGATATACACCAAGTGCCAGGTCCTAATTGTTAGAAACTGAAAATTTGAGTTTTGGACCACAGTCCATGGACTTTATGGGCAAAAAAATTTTCATAGATAAAATATATCTTTATAAATATTGTGCGCCCATAAAGTCCATGGACTGAGGTCCAAAATTCTTATTTTCCTTATATTTGGTTTTATATCGTCCTTTTTGTAATGTTTAGTCAGCCAGGCTAAGTGATGTGTTCTTGCTGCACTGATGGTGGAAGGACTAGCTGTGATGTTTAAGTGTGATTGGATCACAAAGTTTGCTCAGCAGAATTGCAAGGTACAACAGGACCCATATATATAATTCAGCTAGTGTGGAGCTAGGCCCTAAATATAAAACAATGGTGCTTTCCCTGTACGTATTTTGTCTGATACATTTATTTTCCTGCTCTGCAGAGACTAGCCACAGACCCTCGCTGTAAGGGAATGCCTTTATCAAGCTTCCTTCTGAAACCTATGCAGAGGATAACGCGGTATCCACTTATCATAAAGAACGTGAGTAGTTATCTGACTCCTCGCCTCCTAGGTCTTGTTCCAGGATGTTTTTGGCCATCTCACAACAGTTGCAATTTTTTTGTTTGTGGCAGATCTTGGAGAACACTCCGGAGTCTCATCCAGATCGTGCCAATCTGAAGTTTGCCCTGGAGCGAGCGGAGGAGCTGTGTTCACAAGTCAATGAGGGGGTGAGAGAGAAGGAGAACTCTGACAAGTTGGAGTGGATACAGACCCATGTTCAGTGTGAAGGACTAACTGAGGTGAGCCCATGCATTTCATAAACAAACGCTTTCAGTCATGTCTGGGTTCAGCTAGATTAAAGGGTAAGTTCACCTTTGTACAGTAATGTCTTCTTCCTGATCAGACTTTAGGTCATGACTAGGGATGAGCTCGGTGTTCGTCTCGAACATCGGCAGTTCATCTGTTTGGTGAATTCAGAACTTTGTGGACCTTTCGCACCAAATTCGTGTGGCACGAACGGCCCACAATGCACTACGCCATCGCAGTGCATTGCTGGCTCATGATTGGCCAAGCATGCACTGTGACCCCAAATGCTTGGCCAATTACAGCGCCGGCAGCAAGGAGAGCCATAATTGGCCACAGGCAGGATGCCTGTGGCCAATTATAGCTCAGGGGGTTTAGTACACGCCCCACACTATATAAGGCTACCAGTGCGGCAGCCTTGTGTAGTGTGTTCTGGCGTGCAGGGAAAGAGCTAGATAGGCAGGGACAGTGTGTTTGTTTCCTCAGGCATCTTAAAGTTAAAGTGGTGTTGTGTGCCTCCAGCACAGTATACACCTGTATCTACCCTTTATTGCTGGTGTTCTATAATAAAGGCATCGGCAAGAGTTAGTGGGTGTTGTGTGCCTCCAGCACAATATACACCTGTATCTACCCTTTATTGCTGGTGTTCTCTAATACAGCCATCTGCAGGAGTTAAAGTGGGTGTTGTGTGCCTCCAGCACAGTATACACCTGAAGATACCCCTTATTGCTGGTGTTGTCTGTTGCATATCTTGCATATTAGGCTTTAAAATTAGCACTTTTGATTTTGAACGTTCGAGTTCCATAGACTTTAATAGGGTTCTAAAGTTCGTACGAATTTTAGGTCCATTTGAAGATTCTGGTGCGAACCGAACCGGGGGGGGGTTTGTTCAGCTCATCCCTAGTCATGACACAGGAAGGAGTTAACCGGCTGACCTCATTAGCACACACCTTGCATCATCCTCCTTCCATTCCCAGGTGCATGTTTTTTAAATGAAATGCAATCAATCAGTGATCACCCTTCTCACTAAATACACAATCAGATTACATAGTGTATGGCCATCTTTGTAAGGAGTGGACAGAAACACTCAGCTGTCAAGCCCCATTCACAACTCTGCATAGCGGGAACTTGCATTCCCACATGCATTTATTTTTGTTTTGTTTTTTTGCAAGGAGGAGGAGGAGTTTTTGAGCATTTTTACTCATCACACATATGGCAGCACATCCACCTGAATGTGCTGCCCTACACGCAGCAACCACCCCAAAGAAGCTTCAGAACTATTTATTTTTTTAGAGTGGAGCTTGGTACATTTTTTACTGCGATTTTTGGTGCAGCTCATTTCCTAAATGTTATTGTGTTATCGCACCAATTTCACTTTCAGGACCTATTCATATTTAACATAGTGGGGAGTGCACATTTTGTTTCTCGTTTTTTCCTGTGACACACTTGATTTCAATTGGCTGCACTACATGTGGTTAATGGGACATTTTGGCGTTTTTTGGGTTGTGTGTTTTTCCCCAATCGTCTTTCAGGACAGCCACCTTAGAGAGACACCGGCTCCTCCCCTCTGAGGAAACACCGCCTTCAATTTCATAATTTAAGCCTCCTCCTCCCTTCGTTCCTCAGTTATGGTGTTTCCTCCGGCGGGGAGACACGCCAAGGAACCTTAAGGCTAAATTCGGTTGGTGAAACTGAAGCCATCCGAGCGGAGCCCTGGCCCCGTTCGGCTATCCGACCGTTCATCGGTCGGTCCAGGACAGTCCTATCAGCGGGGAGCTGAAGTGTTCGTACTGTCCATATACCCTAAACTCCACTTGGGGAAAGCGGGAAGTTTATGGGGTCGTCCGTTCGTTCACCCGCGGGGGTTTCAACGGAACAAACAGTCCAGTCGGCTGGGGAAGCTGAATACTCGACTGACCTTTACACGCACTCCAATCTTCGCTTGGGGAAAGCAGGAAGTCTTTGGAGAGGTTCATCCCTGCGTTTCGCCCAGTGGGGTGCTGAACGAAGGCGTCCAGGGCCCCCCTGTGTACGCAGCCGGCTGGGAGCTGGAAGCCGGACCGGTAGGCGGGCGACGTCAGTTCCGGTGGGGGCGGACCCCTTCGTTCGATCCGCGTCTTCCGGTTCCGGACGCGGCACGTGAAGGGGAACCTAGCGTTCGGCTGGTGCAGCCTCTCTTTTCACAGTTGCACAGGTAGCTGTTAGAGGCGCGTTCGTACCACGCTTCCTCAACGGGAGAATGTCCGAGGCAGAGGCTTCAAAAACTCCTGGAGATAACAGCACCAGCCACTCGAAGGTAAGAGGAAACCTGGGGAGGTGTTCCCTTACTTGTATCCAGTAGCTCCACTGGTGTTCCTCCTTGGTGGTCGGGGGGAAGGGTAGTGTGTCTGGGATCCTGGTGATGGTTGATCCTAGGGGGGGCACTCCCGGTGGTCCTCTATGTAGCGCTGGTGTTGCTGTTTTTTAGGCTCATGCTGCCCCTTCCTGTGTTTTGTGTCTTTCAGAAAGCCACGAGCAAGTCCCCCCATGGTTCTAAGAAGAAGTGCCCTTCATCTAGAACGTCTATGGGAGACTCTTGGTCTAAAGCTATTTGCAAACAATGTATTGAGGATTTACTTAAGGAACAGGCAGTAGAGCAGGGTGCAGATCTGGTAGCTTCTATGAAGGAACTCTCTGGTACCTTTCAGTCCTTCCAAAACTTTTTTTCCAGTTTTCAGTGGCCCCAGCCTCCGAGCACTCCTACACCAGCGCAGCAGAGTGTACCATCCAGCCCTGTGGATGTTCCTCCTGCAAGGGGAGAGAATTCAGAGGGTCCCAGGGAGGAAGCTGAGGAGGAAATTGACAGTGTCATTTCAGACTCCCAGGGGGAGTCTGACGCAGAGGTGTTGGATGGGGAATCCAGCAGAATCTCGCGGTATAAGCTTTCCCTGGAGGATGTGGATGAGCTCTTGGGAGCGATTCATACCACTTTAGGCATTCAAGAAGAAACTAAGACATTGTCACTCCATGATCGGATGTACAAGGGCATGGGGGAACAAAAGAAGCGGGTGTTCCCAGTGCATAACGTCTTGATCGATACCATCAAGAAGGAATGGCGGGATCCCGAAAGGAAACCTTTCTTTTCTGGGGCATTAAGACGTAGGTTTCCTTTTTCGGAGGAAGAGACTCTCGTCTGGAATAAATCTCCCAGACTAGACGCTGCTTTTTCCCAGGTGTCCAGACACACTGATCTATCCTTTGAGGATATGGGGGTACTGTCTAACCCTATGGATCGAAGGATGGATTACCTTCTTAAGAAGGCCTGGGATTCATCACAGGGAAATCTTAAGCCAGCCATGGCAACCACGGTGGTGGCCCGCAACATGGAGTATTGGCTCACCCAGATTAGCGCACACATTGAAGCAGGGACAGCAAAGGAGACTATTCTATCCTCCTTTCCCATGCTTCTTAAAGGGATAGCCTACATAGCGGACGCTTCGGCGGAATCCGTGAGGATGTCGGCAAGGTCCTTGGCCCTGACCAACTCTGCCAGGAGAGCCTTATGGTTGAAGACCTGGCCTGGAGACAATGCATCCAAACTTAAACTTTGTGGAATCCCCTTTACAGGAGATCTACTGTTTGGACCAGGTCTTGAAACAGTGCTAGATCGCACAGCAGACAAAAGAAAGGCCTTTCCTGTTAAAAGGAAATTTGGGGAACAAGCCAAAAGAAAGACTCGTCCCCAGAAAAGGGTTGTACCACCCCGTACGGTTCAGCAGAAGAAAAGTTGGGGACTCAAAAGCAAGGGCCCCGGGGGAGCAATTTTTCGCCCTCCTGAACAGCCCAAAAAATCTCAGTGACAGGGTCACGGTGGGAGGAAGATTGGGGGCCTTCCTCCCACAGTGGGAAATGATTTCCTCCAATCAGTTTGTCTTGGGGATCGTCAGAGGAGGTTACCATTTGGAGTTTTCGGAACTCCCTCCTCTGAGGTTCCTTGTCACCGAGCTGCCAAAATGCGCAGAAAAATCATCTGCCCTTCTTTCCTCTCTTCAGGAGTTGGAAGAACAGGAGGTGGTAGTACGGGTTCCAGTAGGAGAGACAAGCAGAGGCTTCTACTCTCACGTCTTCGTGATTCGCAAGCCTTCGGGAAAGTTCAGGCTCATCCTGAACCTGAAGCCCCTGAATGTCTCAGTTACCTACAGAAGGTTTCGGATGGATTCGGTTTACTCAGTAAAAGCACTCCTACCTCCGAACTGCTTCATGGCATCAATAGATCTGAAAGATGCATACCTGCATATTCCAATCGCAGAGTCCCACCAGCGTTTTCTCAGACTGGCAGTGAGAACTCCAATGGAAGTACTACACCTTCAGTTCAGAGCGCTTCCTTTCGGACTATCCTCTTCCCCCCGAATCTTCACCAAAGTGATGGCAGAAGTTCTGGCATTTCTGCGTCTCAGGGGAATCTCGGTGATCGCATATCTCGACGATCTCCTTCTGTTTGCCCCTTCCCCAGCACAATTAATTCAGGATTTACAGGTCACAAGAAACCTGTTAGTAAGCCTGGGTTGGCTCCTGAACCTGGAGAAATCCAACTTAATCCCTTCCCAGAGGGTCACTTTCCTAGGGTACAAGTTGGACTCAACAGTACAAAGGGTCTTTCTTCCTTTGGAAAAAATTCAAAAGATAGACAGGGCTCTGTTGTTTCTTCAGGGCAACCACCAGATCTCCATAAGGAAGATCATGTCAGCGCTAGGGTTGCTGACATCCGCTCTTCCAGCGGTTCAGTGGGCAGGGTTACATTACCGCCCTCTACAATTATTTGTGCTGAAGGTTTGGGATCACAGCCAGGAATCTTTGGATTCTCTGGTTTCGATTCCAGATCAGGTAAAGAGGTCCCTCTGGTGGTGGAGGAAGGGAGCAAATTTGTCCCAAGGTCTAGAGTGGGTCATGCCAACCTCCAGGGTGGTCACGACCGATGCAAGCAGCTCAGGTTGGGGGGCACACCTAGACTCCCGATTAATACAGGGTATTTGGGAAAAGAGGGACTCGAGGAGATCCTCGAATTGGAGGGAGCTGAGGGCAGTAGATCTAGCTCTCAGAACCTTTCAGAAGGAGCTCCGGGGGAATCACGTAAGGGTAAGGTCGGACAACTCCTCGGTGGTAGCTTACATCAACAGACAGGGGGGCACCAGGAGCAAGTCCTTATGGGCCCTAGCGGAAGCCATCCTCAGATGGGCCGAAGCAAATATCCTGTCCCTTTCAGCAATCCACTTGAAGGGAGAACAAAATCAGGTGGCAGATTTTCTCAGCAGGAGAACTCTGAGAGAAGGCAATTGGGTTCTCAAGCAGGAAATATTCGAAATGATCACCCGGAGATGGGGGATTCCTGCAATAGATCTCTTTGCCGCAAGGGAAAACGCGAAGGTAGCAACGTTCTTCTCCATAAACAGGGGGGACGGGGCATTGGCGGTGGACGCACTAGCACAGAGTTGGGGTTTCTCCAGGTGCTATGCTTTCCCCCCTCCAGTGCTCATTCCAGCAGTATTAAGGAAATTTCAAGTGGAGAACACTACCCTCATTCTAATTGCACCTCACTGGCCCAGGAGGCCGTGGTTCTCGATCCTGAAGGGCCTGTCTGTAGAACCCCCCTGGATTCTCCCAGTGCAGGAGGATCTCCTGTCTCAAGGTCCGGTGTTCTGCCCTCAGGTAGGACGATGGAACCTGGCAGCGTGGCTTCTGAGGAAGAATTGCTGAAAGCCAAGGGCTTCTCAGACCGGTTGGTAGCCACTCTTCTAAACTGTAGGAAAAAGGAAACCCAGTCCATTTACTTAAAGGTATGGAAACGGTTTAACAGCTGGTGTTCAGAGGGTTCCTTCAACGTGCATAGCCCTGTAGCCGTTCTAGAGTTCCTACAGGCAGGGGCGGATAAGGGGTTAGCGCTTGGAACACTAAAAGCTCAGGTTTCCGCTTTGAGCGTGTTTTTAGAGAAACATCTAGCGTCAGATCCTTGGGTCGTAAGGTTCTTCAGGGCCCTAGGTAGGCAAAGACCGGCTTCAAGCTCCCCCTTCCCGGTTTGGGATCTTTCTTTAGTTTTACAGGTTCTCACAGGGGAACCTTTTGAGCCGTTAGAATCTTGCTCATTAAAGCTGATCACTCTCAAAACGGTGTTTTTGGTGGCGATCACTACAGCAAGAAGAGTAAGTGAACTCGAAGCCCTTTCTGTCAGGGCTCCCTTTTTTCAGGTTTTTCCGGATCGTCTGGTTTTGAAGATAGATCCGGCCTTTTTGCCTAAGGTAGCCTCTAGTTTCCACAGGATGCAGGAGATTGTGCTACCTACATTTTGTTCAAATCCAGTTAGAGAACAGGAACACATGTTTCACAGACTAGATGTTAGAAGATGTGTTCTTTATTATTTAGACTGCACAAGTCAGTTCAGAAAGACAGATTCACTTTTTGTTTTATTTTCAGGGGCCAGGAAGGGTTCCAAAGCCTCTAGACGTACCATAGCTAGATGGTTAAGGTTAGCCATTGGGCAGGCATACGTGGCAGGGGGATTAGATCCTCCAGCTGGCATTAGAGCACACTCAACCAGGGCCGTGGCAACTTCTCAGGCAGAGTGGGCTGGTGCATCTCCGGAACAGATCTGTAGAGCTGCAACGTGGTCCAGTTTTTCTACGTTTGTGAGACACTATAGACTGGATCTTCTGTCAGCCAAAGACCAAGCCTTTGGTCGTAAGGTGCTACAGGCAGTAGTCCCACCCTAAGGTAATATACTCGCTTATCCTCTCTAAGGTGGCTGTCCTGAAAGACGATTGGGGAAAAAGGGAATTACGTACCGGTAATGTCCTTTTCCAGGAGTCTTTCAGGACAGCACCGGTTCCCACCCAAATTGTTGCAGATCATCGGGAACTCATTACATGAGATCGTCAGGTAAGACTTAAAAAGTTTATTTGTTTGACGTGTTCTTGTGTCTCCCCAGTTTGGCCGGAGGTACTCTGGAAGAACTGAGGAACGAAGGGAGGAGGAGGCTTAAATTATGAAATTGAAGGCGGTGTTTCCTCAGAGGGGAGGAGCCGGTGTCTCTCTAAGGTGGCTGTCCTGAAAGACTCCTGGAAAAGGACATTACCGGTACGTAATTCCCTTTTTTTTACGTTTTGCAGCATATTCCCCTTGTTTTTTCACATGGCAAAATGTGTTTTGCTTCTGTGTTTGGTGTGCCATTAACAATTAATGGCACTAAAAGCACAACTAGTAATTTTAGGTGTATAAACATGGCCATACGCTATACAATCTGATTATATATTTTGTATTTGGTGAGAAGGGAGAACTGATTAATTGCATTTCATTTAAAAAAAAAAACTTGCACCTGGGAATGGGTGGGTGGATGATGCAGGGCGCGTGCTAATGAGGTCATCTGGTCAACGCTTTCCTGGGTCATGACCTACAGTCTGTAAGGAAGAAAGGCATTACTAATGGAAACATCTGTAGATTTAATGAAAAGCTTTGATATTTTTGCAAAAGAAAGTACATGAATGCTATATTGGTGCATAGGGGATGTGGAATTTAGAAAAAAAAAGAGTGTACAAAGGCGAACTTACCCTTTAAAGTGGAGCACCAGCCAAAACCTTTGTCTTTTTTTAGGCCAGAATAAAGTGAGGAAGGTAACGCAACTGTCCGACAGTAAGGAGGGTGGCTCACACACCGCATTCATGCATCCATCCTGTTTGCTGAGTACATGCCAGCACAGTGACCAAGCTATCTTAGACCGCTTCCAGTATGTAGTAATGATCCTTGGTCACATGATCAGGTAGTGCTTCCCACCATTGGGCATAAAGACCCTGTTAAAGGGATCTTGGGGATGGTTGGGAAGGGGTTAAAAACATGTCTCTTGTTTTGATTACTGTTTGTGACCCCTTTTGGATAATTTTTCTCCTTTCCTGCTTGGTGGCAATGGGGAAATTGCTATAACAGAGATGCTAAATCCTAATGTTCTTAACAGAAAAACACTCTGTGGCTCGAGACCCACTTTAAAATGGCTGACAGGTAACAGAGAAATGAACCCCCTGACCAATGTCAATAGAATTTCCTTATTAAATATGGCTGTCTACAATAGTAATTACATGTTCTATTCCTTCTTGTCATGTCCAATCACAGTGTGCCTTCTATCTGGTTTTTAGCAGATCATTTTCAACTCCCTGACCAACTGCCTGGGGCCACGGAAGATCTTGCACAGCGGCAAAGTTTACAAGACCAAGAGCAATAAGGAGCTGTATGGATTCCTTTTCAATGATTTTCTCCTCCTTACCTACATGGTCAAACAGTTTGTGTCCTCTGGATCCGACAAGCTGTTCAGCCCTAAAAGCAATGCCCAGTACAAGATGTATAAGATTGTAAGTGTAAGAGAAGGTTCTCCTATCCCCTGTTGTCTTAACATTACATAGGTGAACTAGTAGAGGTGCCCCAAGCCTGACTGCAGGAGAAGATGCTTAAAGGTCATGTCCCAATCTCTGTACTAAACCACACCAATTATTTGGATGCTTGTTTGTAATGTTTTCCAATTGGACGTTATTCTGCCCTTCCACAGCTTTTTAAAAAGTGCTGTGCTTGGTCCACAGTGTAGCCCTTAAATAAGGAGTATGCGTCCAAATGAACCACTGTGTAATGCCATGTAAGCATATATGGTAAAGCAATGGAATGTACATTTATTTTACGAGTTGAAACTGTAAACTGTTATTTATGGTTAGCTACTTCTGGCTTGCAGTCTGTATATGAACATCCCTTGGCACAAAGCCTCATTCAATTAATGTATAAACGTTGTCCCTTTGGAAGCAACCAGCTGACACTTTGCCTGGCTGATGGCTCTCAATCCTGTCTGCCCCTGACAGCTCCAGCGCCCACTGACAGTCAGGAACCAAACGGAGTGGTTCCTGATCATATGATCACTGTGTCAGCTTTGAGGTGGCGATCACATGCAAGCTACGGGACTTCAATGGGAAAAAAAAAAAAACCTTTAGCCTACAGATGGCACTGCAGCAGGAAGGAAACAGCATTCATCTCTTTACTTATGTGATTGTCAGGTACATTAAGATCAACTATTTAAAAAAAAATATATAAAAGAAACTGGGTTTTTATTACAACATGGTGACAAAAGGCATACAGTATATAATAAAAAATAAATAAAAAATCATTGTTGTCAATTGGTTGATGCTGTTAAATATAAACTGAGCATCTAGCAAATGTTTGTGGACACTGGGCAATGCCACACCTTTTTTTTATTTATTTTAAGTACATAGGACGTGTGTAGTATGTCTTGCTGTGACTCCCTCCCCACATTTGCTAGCAATTCCCATCTCTCAAAATGACAGCCAGAAGTTGCTGCTTAAATAGAGCAGCTCTACAGCAGCATTGGAAACATGCAACATGTTCCAGCCCAGAAATAGGAAAATCGGGGTGAGCCATAGAAGGGTGCGCCATTCACAGTAGAGTTGTCATGGATGGAATGACAGGAAAACTTCCAACACAAAACAAACAAATGCCCCCCACCACATGAGAGAAAAGATTAGCACCACAAAAACTAATGGGACATATCATTGGAAGCAACAATATCCATGGAATCTATCCAGAGATCCCCGACCTCTAGATTCATAAGTCAATTTATATAATGGTCCCACTGCATTAATGAAGCGTTTCCAGATATCAGTCGTGGGAGCCTGAGGGGAGAAGTCTACATCTTTGAGACGTACGGAAGTAGGATGTGAAAATAGTTAGAGCCAGGGGTAGAAGAGTGGAGGTTTCTTCATAACTTTCATCCAGTGTGAGTGAAAATTGGGTGACTGTTAAGAAACTGTGATGTTTCTGAGGGGTAGGGTGACCAGACATCCCCGGTTTCCGGGGACAGTGCCCAGATTGAGGACACTGTCCCTGGACCAAGTCTGTCCCCGGTTTTGTCACCGGATTGTTTTTGAACAGGGGCTGGGGCAATTTCAAAGACAGTCAGTGCAGAATTAAAAAATAAAACTGAATTACACACCCCCGCTCTGTCGCTCCTACTAGCTTGGGGGGGTGTATTTTTTTCCATTATCCGTGCCCCTTTCTGATGATCATGTACTGATAGGAGTGGAGGGAATATTTCTTCAGTTTCAGGTGCATGCCCATCCAGCTCTGCTCACATGTTCTGCCTTTGCTCAAGTCCCAACCAGCCGCCTGCCTGTTTATCTCCTTGCCTTCTCTGGCGGAGTGACCTTCCTCCACTCCCCACCCATTAGTACCCGGGGCCCAAAGAGTAAGGCCGCGTACACACGGGCGGATTGTCTGTCCAACTTAGTCTGCTGAACCGTGTTTCAGCGGACAATCCGCTCGTGTGTGGGCTTCAGCTGACTTTTTCAGCGGACAATCTGACGAACAAAGTCTTACGGAATTTCCGTAAGACAGTCCGTTCAAACTTGGTTTTGTCCGTCCAAACTTGGTTTCAGCGGACAGTCCGCTCGTGTGTAGGCAAGTTGGACGGACTAAGTATGGCGCATGCTCAGAAAGGATTTACACGGCCGAAGGTTGCATTGCAGTGTATAGGACGTCGTTTTTCTAGTCCCGTCGTACGTGCTGTAGACGTCATCGCGCACGCTTTCAGCGGACTGTCTGCTCATCGTGTGTGGTCAAGTCCGTTCATGCAAATTTTGAACGGACTGTCTGTCGGATTGTCTGACGAACTTAGTTGGCCAGACAATCCGCCCGTGTGTACGCGGCCTAAGACTTGACGAGCGGAGACGGGCACAGAGTCGCTGATTGCCTCCATTGCTAGTAAAAAAAAATGTCCCCAGATTTAATTTAAAAAATCTGGTCATCTTAGGGGCCCAATCAGAATTTATCTCTTAAAATGTATCTCTAACTGGTATAGTTAAATGCTGCCCTATTAATTCTATTTTTTTTTTTTTTTATATATAAAATGTGTAGTAAATTCTTCAGAATCAGTAGAAAAATGTTACTAAGATCAGATTTATATTTGTGAGCAGACAGTTATGTGACTTTGACATTCCCTACTGCTTCTTTTTATATGAACACTTACATTTTTTTCTTGTGCCCACCTCAGCAAGGCCAAAAATTGTGTTCAGACCAAGTAGAGTCCAGTTTTATACTACTTCCTGTGATGTCACTGACACTACCATTGTCTCTCTATCTTTTGTCCTATATAGCCAATTTTCCTAAATGAAGTTCTGGTGAAACTGCCAAGTGACCCATCCAGTGACGAGCCTGTCTTTCATATATCACACATAGATCGGGTGTACACCCTCCGAACAGACAACATCAATGAAAGGTAGGTACTGGAGGCATTCGCTTGGCCTTGCGTCATGTCTCCTTCCTTCTTGGGTCCATGCAGCATGCGTCATATCGCTGTAATTTCCAGAGTGCTCCAGTGCTACACAATAGGATTCCTGTCAATGAAAGCACTGAATGCTACTCTTTTGCTTTGCTTTACTCCAGAATGAAAATAGACTGCATTGCTGGTGTTCACAATAAAGTGAGCACCCCCTTTCCGGCAGTGCCATATCAGCCTGTACAGTTGTGATCCCGAAGGGTGGGAAATTAGGGCTAATCTGCACATGTGCCTGTATATATAATCCACAACGGGGACCTCAGGACCAGCAATCTTGCCCTCCCAGGTCTCTCAAATTAGGTCTAAGGGTCCTCTCACTCTCCTTCTGTAAAGGAATTTAAATGGTGAAAAGCTTGTGGCCTCTTTGGATACTTCTTTGTAGGCAAACAGGCAAAAATTGTTCCCAGTCTCTTCTCTGTGACTCCACAGGCATTCTCCACATTTGTGCCAAAGCCCCACTGAAATGATCACACAGGCCTAACCACAATTTGTATCATCTGTGTTTTCCTACAGAGAGCCTCATCAGGTCAGACACAAACTGGGGGGCATTGAGCGCTAAGGAACCCTGCAGGGAAATATTCCCAGCAGAGCATCGACGATGTCTGTCCTGAGGGAGGATGGTGCCAAATGCTCTGGATACTGGTCAAGATGTATTGTTTGCCTGAACTGTTTATGTCTACTGGCCCAGTGATATCTATTGCCACCCTTTTTAACCTCCTGCCCGCTGTACTGTAAAATGATGGACGCAAGGTGGCTCTATGGTTTTGGAATGACATATGATGTTTTCCCACTCTCGCCGCCCTTGCGCTCTGGGTGGTGCGATCTGTCCCTGGGACACGGCACATCACTGATCTCAGTAAAGAGCTGATGACGTGGCTCTTTACCTATGTCCAGTCACAGCTGATCACATGTAAACAAGGAAATTCCGGTTATCGGCATTCTGCTCCTCACACTGACAGCGTGTGAGGAGAGCAGAGTCGATCAACAGCAATTTTTCACAGGGAAGAGCTGTACAGATAATCAGAGCATGATCAGTGATGCCAGTCAGTGCCCAGCAGTGCTGCCTTTCCGTGCTTATCGGTGCCGCCTATCATGCTGCATATTAGTGTCTCCTCATTCTCTAGTCCTGTCTCATCGGCACACATCAGTTAAGGAGAAAAATGTACTACTTTACAAAACAGAAGCTGAGAAAAACTTTTTTTTTGTTTCTTTTTTTTAATCTTCAGCCTTTTTTCATTTTTTTAATCAAAAATTAAAAAACCCAGTGGTGATTAAAAACCACAAGAAAGCTCTCAAAAAAGTCTCACAAAAATGTATGTTTGGGTACAGCATTGCATGACTGCACAATTGTCATTCAATGTTTACTATGCGTCAGTTTATGAATGAATCAGAAGCTGCTTAGCACAGAACACTTCCCTTTCATTCACTGTCCAGTGCAGCTGAGGCTGCAGAAAAAGTCAGGTGTGTTTGAGCTTTGGGGTGCGCACCCCAATGCACTCAGTTGCGCACACCTATGGTGATCACCTACACATTTCAAACAGCGAAATACATATAGGTTTTATTTTTGTACCTGACAAAGATGTGTTATTCTGGTCACCCGATCTGAACAGACAAGGAAATAAGGTAGCACTTATTTCTTGGCTCTGCAGTTCAGCTGCATGTGTCACCTCTTGACATATAGCCATTGCCATAATCTCCCTTTCCAGTGAGCTGATAGGAAACAATACTGCTAAACCAGGAGGTAGCAGATTGACCTCGCTGACTAGTACATATCACAAGAGTCGCTGAGCTAAATCATACATCTTTTTTTTTTTTTTTTTTACTTAAATATATTTTAACTCTTTATAAAACAGCCATTGCTCATGTTTATGGATATACCCCATTTACTCGTATAGCCTACCTTACTGGCTGAACAGTCTGATTGTGTACTGTCCAATGTTCTCTTTACTAGAACTGCCTGGGTTCAAAAAATCAAAGCTGCCTCTGAAAACTTCATCGACACAGAGAAGAAGAAAAGGGAAAGGGCATATCAAGGTACAGTTATTACATACATATTATTATAATGGAGGTCCGTCCACACCCAGTTGTTCGCTCAGTGTACAGCTATAACAGCACTTTTGAGGTTCTGTACCTTGGATTTATGATGGCCAAGGCAGGGATCTTCTCATTATGGTAAGGAGGTCTTCTACTGAAGCCCCAATGAGATATCGGATTCCAAGATGTGATGGAACTACCAACACCCACCAAGAACTGATTGTACTGACCTTGTTGATGTGCTAATTATCTTCTACTTTCATTGTATTTTATACATTTGTGGTGTTCCATCTGCCTTAGGGGATCAGACTAAAGCCTGGTACACATGGGCAGACTATCCGTTGGTTCAACAGAAACCAGCCAAAATTCGGCTCATGTGCACATCAGTCTGTCCGGCTTCTGTCGAACTGGCACACTGGAAAACCAGCATCCGATCATCAGTGGCAGCCAATGGCTGCAAGAACTGATTGGAGTGTTCTGGCGGTTGGACAGTCCCCTGCCAGAACACAATAGCTCAACGGGGGAGATTGCCGTATTAAAATGGGATAGTTAGTACAGCGAGCTCTTAATTTTTTTTTTCATTGAGCCCTCTGGGTTGAACAAAAAAAAAATAGCTAATAGTGTGTTCAAGGCTTAACAAAGAATATGTATGTGAGCTGCTCAGGCTGTATGGGAATGAAGTCCTGTGCCCAGTGATGGCTGGGAAGCGAGCTTGTCTATGCTCCAAGCAATAGTAGAGAGTGACTATGTGTCCCCAGGAGCTGCACACCAAGTCAAGACCTGCTGTATAATAGTGAATGGCAGTCTCGGCCTGGGCCCCCAACGCATTTTACTCCACCCAACGAAGCTTACTCATGGGGATCTGGTGGGTGAAGTGAACCACGTTGGGTCATGGCCTGATGGGGTCCAGGCTGAGATTGCCATTCACCATCATACAGCAGGCCTTGTCTTGATGTGCGGCTCCTGGGACACCTAGTTACTCTCTACCAGGCTAAACCTGTTTGATTTTTAGCCAAAATAATTATTTATATATACGGTTTTATTATTAGAACAGCAGTTATGAATATAGTTACTATACTTAATATACTGAGTTTTTATCATTTGTCTTTTATTCTGTTTCCTCTGTTTAGCGAGGTCTCATAAATCCTCCGGAATTGGACGTTTAATGGTGCAAGTCATTGAGGCATCTGAACTAAAGCCCTGTAAACCCAACGGTAAGAGCATTGTTTGCTCAGGCCAATGTGACTAGTAAATGGCATAGAAGATAGGTTAGCAGAGGTTAGAATGGGCATGGTTCACAAACACTGGGCTATTACACTTTCTACAGTAAAAACCATAAGTCCTTATTTACAGATATGGGTAAATGTCAAGCCGTTAGTTTAGTAGTGGATCTGGTTTTCTTCTCCGGTAACAGATTAAAACCCAATTAAACCTCGGTATCTTGATGTATTATTTTAATGCAGCCGAGCTGCATATGCCATACCATATTTTTTTTCTAAAATGAGGTGCTGCAGCAAAGATTCAGATACCTTGTGCTGACAGCATATAGGAGAGTCGGATCGCTGCCCTTTCACACAAGTCTCCCAAGGGTTAGACATGCCCCCTCTAACGGTGCTCTAATCAACCGACAGTGTGTGCCAAACCACTCGGCGGCTTCTGCTCGCGTGGTGATGAAGAACTCCATGATTACCGTTGTGGTCCTAAGAGAGGACTTCAAACAAAGATTAGACTTTAACTATAGGTATAATTTTTCTTCAGCCATGAAATGCTATACATATGTATATGGTGAGTGTTGTTTGGCTGTTCAAACCATTACCCCTGGACTTCTGTAATCAGTTTACCTTGTAACCTTGCTTTGTGCACTGGTCCAAATAATTTGGGGGGAAGGAGGTTATGGGTGTGGGGTTGTTTTCCAGAGGTTGGACTTGACCCCTTAGTTTTCGTGAAGGGACCTCTTAAGGCATCAGCATACCAAGACATTTTGGACAATTTCATGTTCTCAACATTGTGGAAACAGTTTGGAGATGGCCCCTTCCCTTTCCAACATGACTGTGCACAAAGCACGGTCCATAAAGACATGGATCAACGAGTTTGGGGATGGAAGAACTTGACTGGCGTCCACAGAGTCCTGACCTCAACCCAATAGAACTCACAAATACGCTTCTGGAAGAATGGTCAAACATTCCCATAGACACACTCCTAAACCTTGTGGAGAGCCTTCCCAGAAGAGTTGAAGCTGTTGTAGCGGCAAAGGGTGGGCCAGCTCAATGGACTAAGACTAGGATTCCATTAAATTTTATGTGCGTGTAAAGGCAGGTGTCCCAATACTTTTAATAATATGGTCACGGTGTATGTGAACTGTCTTATCTGCTAAAGGATTTGCAAGTCTGTTCAGCCGCTCTTTCAGTTTCATACACATCTGCCAAAAAGCACAGCCAGGAGGGTGACTCCACACTCTGTTATAGTTAAGGAATACAGTGCTGTCACCTTCCTATCCACAGCTTTCTGAATGGATCGTAAAAGAGCAGCAAAACCCTGATAAGTCATCAGCCCTGCCCTCTCCACCTCTCGGTACATGGTTGAGCCTACTTGGCTCCTAACATATTCTCCTATCTCCCATTATGAGGGTTGCAGTGCAGGAGGTGTTTTTTTTTTTTCTGAAACATGCTTATTTTGCAGGAAAGAGTAACCCATACTGTGAGGTCAGCATGGGATCGCAGAGCTACACCAGCCGAGCAGGGACTGACACCTTGAATCCAAAGTGGAACTTTAACTGCCAATTCTTCCTGAAGGATGTGTATCAGGATGTGCTGTGCATCACAGTGTTTGATCGAGACCAGTTCTCTCCTGACGGTGAGTGTGGTGTGCTGTCCCTGTGGGGTGCTATTCTGGGACTGGAACCACAACTGGAACCAGAATGTTTTGTCAGATGTCTATTTGCAGAATGCAGACCCTATTCACCCAGGAATTGTTATTAGCAGTACTGTTTTATTTATTATACCCCTCGTATTCATTTGTATAAACTGAGGAAAGGAATGTATATAAAACTGTTGCCTTATCCTCTATCATCTTTTATGCAGTCAATATTTTCTGACTATTAATATATGTGAAAAAAAAATTGGAGAACTGCTTTTCTGTCCTCTGCAATGTAATCTATTTTAGATGTCCTCATGCAACGGCAGCCCCCATGTTTCTCTCAGGAAAGGTTTCCTGCAAACAAGCATTTAGCAGGCTTCTTAGGGCATGTAACAAGCTTTGAACCTTGCCCAAGTCTGCACGTAATGCAATGAAAACAGTTACCCCTTAATAAAAGTATTGGCAAACTGCAGCTGAGGGTGCTTTGTGGTAATCAAGAGTGCAAAGCAGAAGTTTTCATATCTCACAGTAGGGTTCCCTCTAAAATATACATTATCTAAACCCAAGAACAAAAATGTCAGGTCAATTATGGTGACCTGTCCTGCTATGGAAAGGCAGGAAAAATGCATGCAGGGTGTTAATTTAAAAAAAACAGTTTTGAGGTGGAGGGTGAGCAGACCAGAGGATTGGTGGAGGGTGAGCAGACCAGAGGATTGGTGGAGGGTGAGCAGACCGGAGGAGGATTGGTGGAGGGTGAGCAGACCGGAGGAGGATTGGTGGAGGGTGAGCAGACCGCGTGATGATTGGTGGAGGGTGAGCAGACCGCGTGATGATTGGTGGAGGGTGAGCAGACCGCGTGATGATTGGTGGAGGGTGAGCAGACCGCTTGATGATTGGTGGAGGGTGAGCAGACCAGAAGATGGGTAAAAGGAATGTTAATAAGAGGTTAAGTGTAGTCAGAAGTCTTGCAGATATAAATAAGGGCTGCTAAGTAAAGATGATAGTATTAGGCAACTGGAAAAACGAAGCGATGGCTACAAATGCATTTTAATTTTCTTTTATTCCTCCTTAGACTTTTTGGGCCGCACCGAAGTCCCAGTGGCAAAGATCCGAACTGAGCAAGAGAGTAAAGGCCCAACCACTAAACGTTTACTGCTCCATGAAGTGCCAACAGGGGACGTGTGTGTGAGGTTTGACCTTCAGCTGTTCTAAGGGATAAAATACTCCATCATTACAGCTGGGTTCTGTTCATGTGCACTAGGACCAATGGTCCATAACTTTCACTGTCCGTGTTCTCATATCTTGGCCCACTTGCATGGTCCCCTGCCACCTACCTATGCAAACCCAAGTTACATGACCCCAGTGCCTTTCACCCTTCAAGACTGCACAGCTTGTGTTTGCAACAGTTCTACCATTTTGGTGCCACGTGAAAAGAATCCACACCTTTCTGGAACTCTGACTAGGACCTGTGAAGATGCATGTGGCTCGTCTTGCAAATTAGGTGCCATGTCATGTAAGGGCTTTGGTTAACTTTTAATTCGCAACTTCAAGCAATGAGCAATGTCATTCAACGAACAACAAATTCTGCCTAGGAAATGTTGCAACTGTGCTAAAGTCAAAAAGCCCTCTCAATCTACTTTTACAAAATTAGGTTTAGTGGGGTTCTCACAGGACTTAGTAGGACCTCTTGTCACATACTGTGATGTTACCCTCTCTGAGTTCCAGGGGCAGTGCTCTAAACCTGGGCACTCCTGCCCTGCATTTTGGTTCAGGTAATCATAGGGATTTATCAAACAAGGCAGCCAGCTGCACAGGGAATTAGAGCGACTCAGCAAGGAAGGCTGTGTAATTGATTGCAGCGTGCCTTAAAGGTTCCCCATTGGAAATGTGTGGATTATATTCGGTTATCATTTAATTTGTTGAGGTTTTTTTTTTTTTTTTTTTAAAGGAACGAAATAGGTTTAAGAAACATTATATGAACTCTTTGCTCCAAAACACTGTAACTTGCAAATGTAGAATGTGTGTTGTTTAAAGAGAAGGATTTAATCCAATTTTTAATTTTATAGGAATTTCAGAGAGTATGAAAGTGACAAGGAAATAGAAACATATATTTATAGCAATGTACATATTTATATTGAAGGCAAAGACACACTGGTATGCAAAATTTTTATATTTATGACAAAAGATTATTTAACATGGAAATAGAAGAGGAAGTTCTTTACACTGAACTCCAGGCAGGCAGACAATATCTTATCTGCCAAAATATGGGCATTTCAGTTCAGCCGGTCTTGTGATCCAAACAATACAGCAAAATCAGACTCCTTGTTTTTCTCTACTGCAGTTGAGCAATGTGGTTTGGTCATTGCCTCAAGCCTGCTCATTGCACAAAGAAGGATTGGTAGCATAGTGATGAGGACCTCACTTTGTGCAAGGTAGTAGAACGTGATCGGTTCATGGTGCTGACCCTTTTTTCCCCAGTTTGACTCCTGCTGTGCAGGGCATCACGGACACCAATGAAAAGTCAGAATCAGTACTTGTTTTGTTTAAATACATTTAATAATTTCCTAAGGAATGGATAACAGGGTTAAATCAATATATCCAGTGCCTTCCTGGAGTTCAGCTCCAAATCAAACTTGTCTTAAAAGAAATATTAGAGGAAAGAAACGGACGCCTCCTACGTTTCTCTTAAGACAGGTCCACTTTAAGAAAACACTATTGCCCTTTTCATTTTGTATCTAGGAGTTGGGCATTGGCAATACTAATAGCTACATGGCAGAAGTATCGGCAATTACAACCATTTCATTGCTCATGGCCATGTTTTTTTCGGTGAGGCGTTTATAAATACTGCAGGGGAAAAAATCAACCAATCAGATAATTGCTTTTGTTTTGTGACCTGCTTCTTACCAATTGAAATATGATTGCTTATGGACAGCATGGACACTTTGCAGCTCTACTTACATCTGCTCAGCTTGCGTTTATTGTGAGTTGTATATAGAACACATTAATTCAGATTCATCAGGCTTGTTAAAGGGATTTGGGGTCTGCGGCATCTTATCCCTTGATTCTGAGCTGTGACTCCTCCCAGTCATTTTCCATTGAGCGTGGGAGAGGTTACAGTGGTCTTAGATGGTGTGTAAACCAGATAAGACATTGGCATGATTTTACTGACTGATGCAGGAAACTGGAGAGATGGGTTTAGACGATGAGTGCCATGATGGGAATCCAAGCCAGTCAGCAGCTAGGCTAAGCTCTCTTCGGCTTTTATATGCTGCATCTGCCCCTTTAGGGAACAGAAATGGGGGGGAACCTCCCTTGTTGGGGACCAGCAAAATTCTGACTAGAAGTTTCCAATCCTTCGCCACTCTATTTAAAAAATGGTGGGAGGTGGGCTTTAACTAAATAGTGCTAAGTGTTGAAAATGCAGCATGAGCAATGGGATTGAAGGCTCATATAATGGGTGTCAAAGTAGCGCCTATTCCTGATGTTTTGCCAAAATGGCACCTATGGCCTTCGCTCAGGACAAAAGGAGTATATTGGACCAAACACAGATCAGGTAGCACATGCATGCAGAGGACATGTGCTACAGCTTATGCCCTGGTCTGTGTTTCTCTTAGCCCTTGTACACACGGTCGGAGATTCTGACAGAATGTGTCCGATCGGACCGTTTTGTCGGATATTCCGACTGTGTGTGGTCTCCATCGGACTGTTTCCATCGGAGTATCCGACAGACCAAGTTTTCCAACTTGTTGGTAACATTTTCCGACAAAATGCTCCGATCTGACATACTCCGATCATGTGTAAAGAATTCCGATCGGACAAAGTGCCACGCATGCTCAGATCAAATTCCTACATCAAAGCTATTGGCTATTAGCCTGAACGTAGTCCCGTCGTAACAAAATAATGTCATCACGTTCTGAACGATCGGATTTTCCGACAACTTTGTCCGACCGTGTGTATGCAACAGTTTCGGACAAAATCCGACGGATTTGGTTGTCGGAATGTCCGACCGTGTGTACAAGGGCTTACAGTTCCTCAGCGCTGGAAAGTGTAGACACACTAGCTATAGTAAGCTCCCTACTTACAAATGAGTTCCTTTCCAGGAGCTCATTCTTAAGTTCAACTTGTTCGTAAGTCCAACAAAGATGAGCACTTGCAGACAAAGGCTGTGAGCACTGATCAATGTGTTCTGTCGGGGGGAGCCCAACATCAGAACACAAAGGCACAGCGTGGGCCCAGCATGGGCACAGCACTGCACCAGCATTTCTTGTGTTGATACGGCGATCTGTCAATTTTATTTTTTCATTCAGCCCACTGGGTTGACTGAAAAAACTGAGTGTTTGTACCCAGCTTTACAGGATTCGACATGCGACACATTCACATCTTTGAAAGTTTGCAAGTTGAATGTTTGTATGTTGGGGACTTACTGTATTTTAAATCCAAGCATTGGATGCATTAGAGTACCTTTAAACACCAAAACTGAGCAGTGCGGAATCTGCTAGTTTGTGCAGAAATGAATCCAGTTTACATATCACTGTTTATTTCACATGTATGCATTGTATGAAACTAGCAATGCCCAACCTGGGATATAAATCTTAACGGTCAGCTCTACCCAAAACAAATATTTCAGGTTGCCAACAGGCTGGTTCACTTACTGGCTTCCTAATTTCTTGAAGACTGCAGTAGGGATTTAACCCAAGTGGAATCCCTTGTTCCACCCAGCTGCCATGTTTTATTGTTAAAGCATAATGATGTGGTGTGATACCTCCTCAATGGAATGTCCACAATGTATATTAAAAAGATTAACACTTTCATTGTAGCCTTGTAGAAACTGCCAGGAACATCAGCTACTACTGATAGATTGTGTCAATAGAGTCTACACAACATTTAGGAACCTATGGATGGCCCACCCACCACCTTTAAATATCTGCTTTGGGTGCACACAGCCTTTAAAAAAATAGCGTGTTTTTATTTTTTTAAACTGTGTGCTACGGTTAAATCGGAATGCATATTTCTTTAACTGCCAGGACTCTAGTTGTGTTATTCTATAATTATTCTAAGAGATTTAGGGATTTATGCTGAGCAACAAAATATTTCTAACATTCTTTCAAGAAAATGCAGATTTCTCTTGGCTCTAGCTGAGTTGTCTGGAGACAGGTTCAGGTTCTCCCCTGATGCTGTTCCAACTGAGATGACTGGCCACCCTACCCAATAAGGAGCTCTCTTCATGTTCTTTCTATTGCATCGTTATACAACATGCATTAATTTCAATTGTGCACTTAGCAGAAAGGAAGTTACATATTAAGAGAGTTTGTACAGGCGGTCTGAGATATTGTTATCTCAAAAAAAACAAAAATGCCTCAGTGAGTAGAATTTGGTCCAAAACACACTTTAGCACTAAACCCAAGGGGTATCTTCATCTTCTATCACGCTTCTTTCCGCAATGCCCATCAAGGGTGCGGCCCTCCACCAACCGAGAAGGCCTCGAAACGAACAGAAAAAAACATACAGGAGGGCGGAACCACATTGTGCATTACCATTGATGAGGTTTATTAAATCTACATAGACAAATGGATACACACATGCCAATAAAAAAACATTAAGCAAAACAGATCTGCTCCAGCTGGAACACAATGTGACTCATCCTGGGAACAAATGATTGGACAGCTGATGCGTTTCGGAGGTCATGCCCCTTTCTTCAGAGCTGTGGAAAAGGAGCATGACCCCCCAAAACGCGTCAGTATCTAATCATTTATTCCCAGGGCGAGTCACATTGCGTTCCAGCTGGAACAGATCTGTTTTCCTTGATGTTTTTTTATTGGCATGTGAGTCTACATTTGTCTGTGGATTTAATAAAATGTATCAATGGAAATACACAACGTGGTTGCACCCTCCTGTATGTTTTTTTGCGGTTCGAGTAGAATCGTGTCCCTGAGACACTCAGAATCCTGCTCCAGGGTGAATTCCCTTGGATTACCGTTTGTGGTAGCACCACAGGTCGTAGCATGCCATGACGGTTGGTGGGGGGTGTTTGTGTAACACTGTTACATTACCAAATACTTGAAAGCCTTCTAATCTCAGATTAACATTTCTTACCTTGTTCGAATTCAAATGATCTGAATGCTTTTCAGTGTCTACTTGGATTCTCATATCTGGTATACATAGTATAGGAATGTATTAAAAATGAACAAAGTGGAGCCTCAGCCAAAACTGTATTTTAATTGTATTTTTTGGTTATATTGGGGAAGCTCCACTTTTATTTTATCTTTCTATTACGGTCTTTGTCCCTTTTTGTGAAGATTTCCCATTACTTGCTATTGTGGTGACATGACAAGAGGGGCCGGATAACACACTTTGGCAATCTGGTGTGTTGCGGTAGCATGCATGTTACTTTAATTATTGTTGGAATGTTGCTGTGAACACAATATGGCAACACTGCTCTGATGAACATGCGTTGCAGCACACCACAATACAGTAAAGCACTATTGTGTATTGTGGTGCACCGTGCCAAAAAAAAAAAATGTATGTTGTCCATTCTTGTGCATCCAAGTAAATGGACTGCCTTAACACAATTCACGTCAACACTTGACACTATGCACAGCAACAAGTGTAAATGGGCCCTGAAATAGGGAAGATCTCAATTAACCCCATTATATCCAACTATAAAACGTTTGGACTGGAGTTCCACTTGAAAGTGCATCAGTGTGGGGGGGTGTAAGAGGGGAGTTATTTATCAGTCTGAAAGAAGTGTGTGAATTGCCCACAGCCTTTTATCATCCTACACTCCTAGAAGAAGAAAATCATAGGCAAATCGTATTGGCTGCCATGAGGCAACACAGACAGTTTTTCAGACATTTGAGCTGACTGTTCGTGTCGGAAGTGATCTAGGAAAACGGTGCTGCTGATGCTCTTGATAAAGAGTACAATTAATTTGTTCCATTTAGGATTACTTCTTTTTGGCACATCCCAGGACACAGGGTATCTTAATGTCCATTATGATAAGGGTTATGCTGCCACCATCCATTACATAGTTAATCTGGTTGAAAAAAAGACACAAGTCAACCCAGTTCAACCGACAGAAAAAAAAAAATGTTCATTGGACACTGGCAAAGGAAAGGAATCCCTGCCCAGGCATTACCCCTCACAGTTAGACATCACTGGCGGTGTGAAAAACGGGAAAAAGCATGGGTAGGGCTGCAGGATATGCTCATCAAAACTGCGGCAGTTGTCTCAAGAACAGGAGAGGAAGCATAATGGTAACGTGTAGGAAAAGCAAAAAATGCGTGACATTTTGGATAAAGTGAGAGTTGGTTAAGACCTCTTTTTATTCTGTTTTTATCCAATCAGGGAGATTTCCCTTCACTTTCTGTCCCAGTTCAGCAGGAAATAAAAGTAGAGCTAACCAAAGTAGATATCCTCCTTAAAGAATTGTCACTAGAACAGGTTTAGCCATTGGAAGATGTCCCTTCTGTTCATGTGTCAACTCAAAAATGTTTGATTTCCCATCATTTTCTATACTATAGACCAGCCTTTTTTCAGCCTTTTTAACACTTGAAATGACTTTGTAGGCTCAGGGAACCTCCACTCACAGTACATTAGTGTGATACATTTGAGGTCATTGGAAAGAATCCCCCCTTACAGATCACTAAATATCATTATCATATCAGATCATTGGTGACTATGGTTACTTATCTGAGAGGCAGGTGGTGATCATCGCTCGAGGAACCCCTAGCAACCTCAGGAGGAACCCTGGTTGAGAAAGGCTGCTGTAGACAATGGTCACCCAGGACCAATGGTGAGGAGTTATCTCCATTTAACATTTTAGCAAAAACTGGCTTGATTTACACTTTACTGTGCATGTGGGTAGGGAGAAATAATGGCAGAGTTGCTTGGCTTTGAATTTTACTTAAAAATGGATCAAAAACTGACCCCCATTTAAAAATCCCACTAACCGTGGTCATACTAGTGACACCCTGTAGCTGTTACCTTGTCCAAGACGTGGTGTAGGCTTCCAGCCACTGGTCAGTACTATGACCGCAGGTTTTATCATGCTCATTACTACATCCAGAGGAGATCTCATAATTACTGCCCCAGACCCCTCTTTAGTTTAGATAATGTTAAAATATATGGTATTTGAAGTATATCAGTTGGTCTAGGCTTCAGAGTCCGCTTTTTTACAGTTTGCATTTGAAGCTGCAGCAAGTCCAGTAGCTCCCACCTCATTTATTGAAATTGACTTAAAGTGGTTGTAAACCCTTACATGTACCCAGTGAAGAGACTGGGTGGAGAGCGGACATTGCACTCTGCAGAACTCGGTGATGGGAGTTCTGAGAGCTGATTGGAGGGAAGGGACACACCCCCTTCACATAGCACATAGGCACAGAGCTGAGGCTGTCAAACAGTTACAGGTCCCTCCCCTGTCACCATTTTTCTCTTGGTGTCAGGAAAACGTATCATTCATGCTGATAGCAGAGGACCAAAGCAGCACAAAGAAATGACCCTTAGTGCTGTGGAAATGAGAAAAGTACACACTATAGAGGGATATGCTTTGTTCATATTTCATGTCTGAGGTTTACAACCACTTTAATTGAATCACAGAGGCTCAGCATCATATGTGGGCATTACCTAGGGTGGACTTTATGCAAATACAATCTGCCAAGGAACACCCACCCCTTATACTGATATCCACCCTTCAAAGAGCCAACCCACTGCTCACATCAAGTCTAAGGGCCATTGAGAGGCGTACTGAGGCAGGGTCTTGTTTTTAAGAAGCTATGTACGGCACCCTGCCTGCCCCTGCCACCATCTACTTCCATTGCATATAGAAGCATAGAGACCCAGCGACGTCACTTGGTCTAAAATAGGGTAAGTAATGAAAAATGAGAAGATTTTATATGAAAGATTTATTTAGAATGTTGTTAGGGTTAAGGAACCAGGGGAGGCATAAACCGATTAAGCTTTAGCTTTAAATGGCAGCTAATGTACTGCACAGGGAAACTACATAAACATGTCCCATTTTAGATGCAGATAGTGGAACTTTGACATGCATGTTCATGAACGGTAAAAAGCAAGGTTTTTTGTTTTATCTTATATCCTTTATCATGTTGATTTGCTATTTGCTGCACATGTATGTCCATTTCACTGCATTTCTTTTATTTTTAAGCAGCACTTTCCTTATGACTCCTACTTATTAACCCTTTATGGAGGAAACTTGATTTGAAGTGAGATAATGCATAAAAAAATGTCATGTTAATATATCTATTCTATGGTTGCATTACACTGTGTTTATAAACCGGTATATTGCCTAATATATGATGCCTTAACTGACAGACAGGGTTCTTTTGAAATAGATGGTATGCAGTATTTCTAATGTTTTATTTGACCCGAATTAACACTGGTTACAGAATCTTATTCTATTATTATTATATTTTTATTGCTGAATGTTTTGACATTTTATGCTCAGGCAAAATCGTTTGGATAATCAACGCTGCAATTGAGGAAAGGGTTTATTTTCAATGCTGTGACTTGCAATGTTCTGCAGATCCTGTATATATACAAACTTGTGTATAACTGTATTTTGTAGCTGATCTTCCTGTCTGACCTGCATGTCACTATACCCCTGCTGAAATGTATATAAAAGGAAACTAAATCTTGTGTTCTGAATCTTTCTAATCTCTGTGTCCTCTGTGTCCTCTGTGATTATAATGGGAATAATGTGCAGTGGGTTGTCATATATCAGAATAAGGGTTATAGACAAATGCTGGGGTCTTAGAAACAATGAGAGATCTACAGTGCTGTGAAAATTTTTTTGCCCCCTTCCTGTTTTTTTTTTTTTTTTTTTTTTTTTTTTTTACATTTCTTGCATATTTCTCACACTTAAATGATTCAGATTATCAAACAAATTTTAATATTACACAAAGATAACCCAATTAAATCCAAAATGCGATTTTTTTAATTATTATTTAATTCATTAAGGGAAAAAAAGCTGTTCAAACCTGTCTGGCCCTATGTGAAAAAGTAATTGCCCCCTCTCATGCTGAATCATGAATGAACTGTGATTAACCACAATTTTTTTTAAAGCTGAGTTAAATTTCACTTGCCACACCCAGGCCTGATTACTGCCAGACCTGTGGAATCAAGAAATCACATAAATCAAAGCTGTCTCACAAAGTAAAGCACGCTAACAGATCACAAAAAGCCACACATCATGCCACAATCTAAAAAAAATCAGGAACAGATTAGAAACAAAATAATGTACATGTATCGGTCTAGGTCAGGTTTCAAAGCCATTTCTAAGACTTGGATCTCCAGTGAACCACAGGGAGAGCCATTATCCACAAATGGAGATAACTTGGAACAGTGGTGAACCTTCCCAGGAGTGGCCGGCCTACAAAAATTACTCCAAGAGTATAACGACGACTCATCCAGGAGGTCATAAAAGAACAACATCTAAAGAACTGCAGGCCTCACTTGCCTCAGGTGAGATCAGTGTTCATGGTTCACCAATAAGAAAGAGACTGGGAAAAAATGGCATCCATGGGAGAGTTCCAAAGCCATTGCTGACCAAAAAGAACACAAAGGTTCATCTCACATTTACCAAAAAACATCTTGATTAGGGATGAGCTCAGGCGTGTTTGCACACTCCACATGCAGAGCCTGCCAGGAAGTCAGTGCAGTGCTGCGCTAATCACAGGCAGTGAGACATTGTCCCGATCTCTGCAGCCGCACATCGGGAAATGTCTCTCTGCCGGAGCTCATCCTTAATCTTGATTATCCCCAAGACTTTTAGACAAATATTCTGTGGACTAATGAGACAAAAATTTCACTTTTTGGAAGGTGTGCGTTCCATTACCTCTGGCATAAAAAGAATACAGCATTTCATAACAAGAACATCATACCAACAGTCAGACATGGTGGTGCTAGGGTGATGGTCTGGGGCTGCTCCGCAGCTTCAGGACCTGGATGACTTACCATAATTGATGGAACCATGAATTCTGAGCTCTACCAGAAGGTCCTAAAGGAGAATGTCTGGCAATCAGTTTGTGACCTCAAGCTCAAGTGCACTTGGGTTATGCAGCAGGACAATGATCCGAAACACAACAGCAAGTCCACCTCCAAATGGTTCAAACAAAGCAACATTTAGGTTTTGGAGTGGCCTAGTCAAAGCCTGGAATTAAATCCAATTGAGATGATGTATGGTGGGTGGCCTTGCACGGGTAGTTCATGATGGAAAACACTCCAATGTGGCTGAATTACAACAATTCTGTAAAGAAGAGTGGGCAAAAATTCCTCCACAGCAATGCGAAAGACTCATTGCCAGTTATCACAAATGCTTGATTGCAGTTGTTACCTCCAAGGGTGGCACAACCAGTTATTAGATTTAGGGGCAATTACTTTTCACATAAAGCAAAGGTTTGGACAGATTTTTTGCCTTACTAAATGAAACCATCATTTGAAAACTGCATTTTGTATTTACTCGGTTTTATCTTTGTGTAATAATAAAATTTGTTTGATGATCTGAGTCATTTAAGTGTGACAAATATGCAAAAAAAATAAAAAATCAGAAAGGGGGCAAATACTTTTTCATAGCATTGTGTGCGTTGGCCTAATACGTTTACATTATAGTGCAGTCCAGCATCCAAAGATTTGGACACCCATGCTCAAATTATTATATAAAGCACATGCCTGATTTGTGCAGCAACTTGATCACTATAACTACATACTATACATACTAGAGATGATAATAACTCAGCTTAAAGTGTATGTTAACCATAAGAGACCCTTAAATAAATGTTTCCCCTTGTCCCTACGGATCCTTAGGACCTCATACACACTGGCTGTTTAGCCCCTATGCCTGAAATTCTTGTGTTTTTATATGGGTCGGAAGGCACAGGTGCACCATTCAGCCCCACTGCCAGCAGCCTGTAAAAGTCTACGAGAGCCTAAAAATGTTTCTGTTGGACACTGTACCTATTGGTACTAACATTGAGGGCAGAATGCCCCCTGGAGTGCACAAAGTCTACATTCCAGCAATTGGTGCATATGACCCTTAGGCTGGGTTCACACCATCCCCGCACATGTCTCACAGCAAGGGTCCGGTGCATCCTGATTCGACATTTCAGGTCTGATTTCAGCCCTCATTTTGGGCTGAATTTGGACCTGAAACCGACCAAAAGACGCACAATTGCGAATTGGATGCAGAGGACTCGGGAGGACTATGTCCCTTATTTCCTTGTTGACTGGGAGTAGGATCTTGATTTACAATTAACACCTGAACAGAGAGAATTTATCCTCTTTTTATTAAACCTAAGTATTTCCACTAGGTTGCAAGAAAGTGGGTACAAGCTTTTAGCCCGCTGGTATAGGGTCCTTGTTGGTCTGTACTGCATGTTCCCTGGTGTCAGCCTCAATTGCTGGAGATGTGGTCTGGCCAGGGGTTCAATCCTCCATATATTTTTTTTTGCTCGTGTCAGAGAATCCAATCTTTTTTGGCAGGATGTATGCGCCCTGACTGACAAGCTTACGGACTTGTCCCTGAAACAGAACCCAGCAGCCTGCCTCCTGCTCCTTCTATAAAACGTAAATTCCTACATTCTCTGAGACATCTCATCAATGCAACAGTGGATAATATCCACACATGACATCATACACATTTGATTTTTCTGGTATTTTGTCGCTGAAAATAAAGAACTAAAAAAAAAGTAAGCAAGTCAGTGTTGTAGCCACAGGACTTCTTGTTTTGGGGTGACCACATTCCCCACTGCCTTACAAATTAGTGGTGGTGTTTTCTGTTTCAATATTTTTTTATTAAATTCCAAAGTAGCATAACAAGCGAAAACACCCGCAAAGGGAGAAAAAAAAACAAAAAAAAAAACAGTATACACAGACAATAGACTATAGCAAATAAACCAAATTACCTAGACCTTGGAACATAGTGGTGGTGTTTTCATCTCTCGTTGTAAGCTCCCCCTAACCTTTTCAATGTTAAGATATAGAGTTATCCAAGGACATCATGGGATAGTTGGAGAAGGCATCTGGCTGCCTTCGAGGCCACTTGCAACATAGTCATGAATGGACAGTTTGGCCCACTATTTGTGTTTAGCCTATACAGGATAACCTGCAGATGCCTCCTGTTCCTTTAGAATTACCTGATAGAATTTAGGAATTCTGAAAGGGGGTGGAAACCCTCCACTCTCCCTTCCTCAAGCACATTGGCTTCTATGGTGCTTTGAACACACAAAACCCCTGGCACCAATGTTATCAATGATTATATGAAGGGAGGATATATTCTTTACCTGCTCATATATAAATTAGGGCTGCAACTAACGATTATTTTCATAATCGATTAGTTGGCCGATTTATTGTTTCAATTCATCGGATAAAAACCTCAAAAAAAAGTGTGATGTATAATTTAGTTAATGTGTAACGTTTATAACAAAAAGGCAATTTATCCTTGAATATCCATGTGCAATTGTAAATATAAATAAAATTATAGGTAAAAAAGAAAAATTCTAATCCACTCTGAGAATAACACAGAAGAGATGTACAGTGTATACTATTAGAGGTTAAATTTGGTACAGACCATCAGATCCAAATTTTTATTCAAAGAAAAAAAAAAGTAAAAAGACCTAAAACGCTGTTTTGTAGATTTTCGGACAGGATTGTAATATCTTATTCATGACAAACTTTCTTGTCAGAGGCAGGTAGAATGATACAAGCTACCAGCACCTACTGTCACTTTTGCTGGCCATGCACAAATTTTTCCTTCAAGAATTTTCATTTTAAGAACGTTCAGTCGATTTTCTTAGTGGGTTCAAATCGACGTTCGTTTTCAACCACGTTGACGGTAAAATTCAAAGGAGCAGAATAGAAAACTTTTCCCAAACACATTTTTCGGACAGTGTATGTGGTTTTCGTTCAGAAATTACATTAATTTTAAAGTTCAATGTTAAAAGCAAGAGAAAATTTTCTCTTTCATTCATCGAATGTACAAAGAATTTTTGTACCGAATATTCTTGCAAATATTCTCATCCAAAAATTGATACATGTATGGCCAGCATAAGACATTTAGTAGCAGAAGCATGCTTCTTTTTTTTTTTTTTTATTATACCCTGCCATGATGGGGTGAATAAAAAGAAATTGCCCTTTACAGTACAAAAGCACTTACTGACATGCATAAACAGTGTACTGAACTGTATTTTCTGATATGTAAAGAAATAATGCATTCTGTATGCAGGACAACTAATTGGCTGACCAAGTAATCGATTATGAAAATAGTTGACCACTATTTTCATAGTCGATTAGTTGTTTCAGCTCTAGTAGAAATACAGTTCCACTCACCAAACATAATGCTGCCCCCCCAACACCAAACTATACCCACCACCTCACCAGCCTATAACCAAATGCTCTATATTTTGATCATCGTGACTGTGTGGTCTGGACCCCATTGCTTGGAATATGCTGGCATGGAAGATGTGTTAACTGAAAACTTCCTCTTATGACAGATGTTCCTCTCAGTGTTGAAGATCTCAGGTGGGTATTTGGTATCGGCCCATGTCTTGAAGTCCAGAGTTCCTTGGTTAACCGATCCTCTCACCCTCTGTCTACAATTAAACAGATATAATATATCTCAAACAGGAAGGCCAAACAGTGGTGTAATAGCAAATGCGGCAATCTCTGCCAGTGTCATGCTCCATGGGGTCCTAACCACGGTTTATTTATAACTGTCACTTTTCTTAATTGTACATCACAGAACACAGAGGTCTTCATATTAATGACTATTTGGGGCATCATGCCACCTACAGGTGAATGGACCCAGGCATAACCCCTTGCAGCTCAGCTAAGTCTCCATTTTTAACTAGCATCCTTAGGTAATGGGTTAGCTTACAAAAATCTCTCTGAAGATTTTCTTTCAGAGACTTAGTTCCTCAGTTCCTGGCCTTTTTCTAATATCCTTACTGAGGTAGAGGACATCTTTGTCTGGATTGGTCACAACAACCAAGAGTGACTGTGCCTAAATCCAGCATGTGAATGTTGTCAGTCTGGGCTGGATCCTGTGGGCAGCAATCTCTGAGATACAATGTGTCTGCTGACCTCACTAGCCCAGTGCTTTACAAGTCTAGGGGAGTCAGGTGCCATGCACCCACTTTGAAGAGTGAAGATTAGGCTTTCCTGCCCTGAAATGCCTCTGCTATGGTTGAGTGATGGCCCTCAAGTTGTATCCCCTGTCTGGGCGTTATGGTTAACTTTCTGTGTGGAGTGACATATAGCGTTGATAGAGCTCAATCTGGGCTGTCCAGCAACCACGTATCGCGTCTGCACATGCAAATGCACCATTTTACCAATTCACAAGGAGACGTGTATGCAAAGGCCCCTGGTACACCACTATACAGATTGGCTCCAGCAATTCAGCATTACACTGCCACAACCCTGCACAGCTTCAGTAGTTTCTCCATTGGGGACCGAGCACAACAAGTATTAGGACACTTGTCTATAATGGGTTGACTTGCCACACAGGTGTTCTGGCTTAAGCTTACACTCCGCTTGATGGGTTTCACATTCCTACAGTATTAAGCCTCAGCAAGTCATGGTTTTATGCAGACAGAAGTACAGAAGACCATTGGGGGGGTTGGGGGTGGGAAATTTGGTGCACTGACACAAACACACCTAATGGTTTTTATAACCAAATTATGGTACTATGTTATTCTAATGTTCAGATTTCTTGCTCCACCTGGGGAAGTAGACCTTTGGTTTAAAATGCACCTTGAGGATTATATACCCCCCTGCTTCAGTGATGCCCAATGTGATCACGAGATATGGCCAATATTTTTATAAGAGGTAAAGAAACAAATTGTTCAGGGAGAAACTAGCAGTGCACATCAGCTGTGGTCATGTGAATTGCTCTATGCACACTACACATCCCACAGTCTATAGTCCCTAGTCCATGTCGGGAATAAGAAAGAGGGGGTGGCTATGTTCCAACATACAGTGGGACCATGGAGAACACATGTAGCCACCCTCTAACAGGAAGTTGCATCACATCAGCAAAAAAACAGAATTTGCAGATGTGGAGGAGGCTGAGGGCAATACAAAGTTATTTTTTTTTTTTTTTTGGACCCAAAAGTCAGACTGTCCTGTCTGACTTCTGAGTCCAAGAAAGCACTTTCTATTGCTCTCAGCCGCCTCCACATCTCCAAATTCCTCTTTTTTTTTTCTTTTTTTTTTTACAGCTCTGGGTCTGCAGCATGATGTGCAAAGGTTACAAGCTGGAGATTTGTTGCTTTATGCACTAAAGGTTATGTTTGGATCCACAAAAAATGGACCCTCACACCCATACAGGAGGGGTAAGCAGGTCACATAGCTTCTCTTACAACCTGGTTATGATTTCCATGCCAAACCGACTCCTAGCATATTCTGGGTGTCTACAAGTTTCAGGATGGAATCCATCATATCAGTGACTGTTTTGCTTCATCAGTGGATATTAAGGATGCCTAAGTACACATCCTGATTTTCCAGCCTCGCCAGTGGTTTCTGTTATTCGCAGTGGAGGGATCACCACTATTAGTTTGTGGCATTGCTTTTCAACCAGTCCACAGCACCCTGGGGTGTTCACCAAGGTGTTGGAGGTCACAGTCCTGGGGTTGTTGAGGACCAGGGGTATCCCGCTCCTCAGGAAGCTATCAGCTCAAAAGATTGCATTGAACATCCAGCAGACAGTACAAGTCCTGGAACTGTTCAGTTAGGTGCTGAACCTTTCAGAAGTAAGTCTTGGGTTCTTGAGTTTGAACTCAATGTCTGAAGTACTTAGCCTTAGTCCTTGATTTGGTGCGGGTAAAAAGTACTGTTCCCACAAGAGAAATGTCTACCTTTTCAATAACAGGTGGGCTTCCAGAGAAGTTTTTCTTGATTTGGGACTGCATAAAGATGGTAGATGCTTTTGGTGTGGGCCCCTATGCTCGGTTTTACTACAGCTCTTCAGCTCAAAAGCCTGTCAGTATGAGACAAATGTCAGAAGTCTTTGGATCTACTGATGCATCTGACTCCAAGACAAGATTGGCTCTGGAATGTTTGATCTCCATGCAGATGCTGGTACATTCTTCTGATGAAGTAGAAGGTCTTGACAATGGATGCCAGCCTGTTAGGCTGGGGAAGTGTTCTGGAGAACCTCTCGGTTAAGGTAATGTGGTTGTTAGGATTGCCAATCAACATCCTAGAACTTTGGTTAATTTGTCTGGCTTTTCTTCAATGGTCTGTCTGCCTGCCTGCCAGGACTCCCTGACAGAGTGCACTTGAATAATGCCTTGACTTTGGCATTCATCATCCATCAAGGAGGGATAGAAAAAAAAAATTTGCGCTGCTCAGGCAGATGTGGACCTGATCTCATATTTGACAGAACTTCAGGTTCCAGCCCCCTCCACAGGGGTCCTCAAGTGTTCACAGTAGATGCCCTGGGGTCAATTGTACCTTATCTATGCTTTCCTTCCACTTCAGCTTCTTCCTCACCTGTTACACAGGACAAAGGCATACGTCATTTGGGTAGCATCTGCTTGGCCAAGAAGAATGTGGTATGTAGACATTGTGGATCTCTTAGAGGATGAGCCATGGGCTCTTCCAGATTTTCTGTCAAACGGGCTGATAAACCCCTGAGGAATAGGGGTGTTTCTGACTCTGCCATCCTTACCCTCTTTACTGCAAGATAGTCACTATCCAGGAAGCTGTACCACAGTACATGGAGAGCCATTTTCACCAGGTGTGAGGCTCATAAGTTTCCAGACTGAATGTCGGGCGCATTTCTGCTTTTTTCCAGTCTGGTGTTGAGATGTTTTTGCATTGAGAGCCATCAGGGCACACATCTTGGCCTTAGCTGTTGTTTTTCACAGACCTATTTCTTTGTGAAAGCCTTTGTGCAAAGTGTCAGGCAAAATTATCTCCCTCTGCATCCTGGTCTTTGCAGAACCTTAACTTGATGTTGTCTGTTTTTCAGACTTCTCTTTTTGAACCGGTGAGAGATTCCCTTATTGCCCCTTGCACAAGGCTACATTTTTGGCAGCCATTACCTCAGCTCACAAGTATCAGAGTTGGCTGCATTTTCCTGCAAAGAGCCTTGTCTTGGTCTCCACCAGCATAATGTTGTGTTGAGACCTTAGTCTTCTTTCGTACCTAAAGTGGTTTCTTCATTGCACTGGAAGCAGGACATTGTTGTGTTGCCATATTTTTTTCCGAATCCTAAGGAGAAGGATGCTCTTTGAATGTTGTATGAGCTGTTGGAATTTAACAGAAGTCTACAGGTTAATTTTGACAGTCTGTTTTCCTGCTCGTTTTGCCTGAGGGTCACCGCAAGACTATTTCTAGGTGGGTTCATCAGCTCAATACTCAGATCTATGGTATCAAGGACAAGGTTCCTACTTCCTTGTCCAGACCCATTTCACCAGCTGTTCAGAATCCAGCTTCTGTTTTTCAAATTTGTAAAGCTGCTACCTGCTCGTCTGCTCACACGTTTACTGTGTTCATGCCCCTGCAGATGCCAATTTTGGGCAGAAGGTATTGCAAGTAGCATTCTTGTGAGGTTCACCCAGTTGTGTTTTCTGGGGGTTTTGAGTGTGCTGGACTTGTTGCTGTGATGGCACCCTTCCTCTTTAGTGCTTTAGCACATCCTAAGTAGTCATGAATATGAAGTCCTTTGATGTATGATTAAGACATTAGGGTTAATGGTTTATCTGTAAAAAAAAAACTAAAATTGTGCTGGTGTCCAAATATATATGTACCTAGTAGTATATACACACAGTATATAGCAGTTTTTCTCCTCAAGAACACACCTTCCCAGAGCAGAACATAATTACTATACAAAATCTATACTATAATGAGCAGAATTAAAGAATACAGATTGAAAGCAATGTTCAGCTATTTGATTTGTAGGGAACACTTAAAGGGGTTGTAAACCCTCGTGTTTTTTCACCTCAATGCATCCTATGCATTAAGGTGAAAAACTTCTCACTGACTAGCCCCCAGCCCCCTTGTTTTACTCAACAGAGCCAGTTCGTTCCCCCACCGGAGACATGCTCTACCTGTCTGGCCAGAGTTCTCGGCTCCTGATTGGATAGATTGATAGCAGCAAAGCCATTGGCTCCCGCTGCTGACAATCAAATCCAATGAAGCAGGGGGGGGGCAGGGCCAAGTCCAGCATTCTGTGTCTATGGACACAAATGCCGGACTTGGGAGAGCACCCGCAAGGTAACCCCCAGGAAGAAAGCTTTACCGATCCAGGGAGGAGTCACGAGCACCATTGGGGGACTCCAGAAGACGATAATCGGGGCCACTCTGTGCAAAACTAACTGCACAGTGGAGGTAATTTTGATATGTTTGTTATTTAAAGAAAAAAAAAATTGCTGCCATATACTTTTTCGATGTTTCTCATTCTAGGCCACACACTGGCTGCCTCTGTTGATTCTGTGATTTAACAGATCTGCACACTCACCTGCTCTTTACCCTGATGTCACTCTCAATGTAACCGAATGGAGTCTTCAACCACTTGATCCCATTCATGGTCTGAC
Organism: Lithobates pipiens; assembly: GCF_037356315.1. Taxonomy (NCBI): domain Eukaryota; kingdom Metazoa; phylum Chordata; class Amphibia; order Anura; family Ranidae; genus Lithobates; species Lithobates pipiens. Next base: position 550,156,967 of record NW_027507758.1, on the reverse strand, counting down.
GCCCCAGAGGAGCCTGTGGAAGTTTCTGAAGGTTCAGCTCATTGACCTCATTAGCTGAATACAGCCTGCCTTTAGAAGAAGATGAATATTTGAAATCCAGATCAGCACACAAGTCTGGCACTGTCATCCTTTTTCTTCAAAGCTTAGAAATTCAGATTTACCGAATGGTACACAGAGATGAATGGAGCTGAGAAGCTTAATTTTTAATGACTCTGCACACAGCAGAGTGGTGCAAATTGGATGTGCTAACTGGAAACGGGATTGTTTCACACATTAGTACATCAAGCCCAAAGTGTCAGGAGAATGTCATTATTGAGCTAAAAGTGATGTTAAAGATTTCAGTTTTTTTCTAAAATAACAAACATGTCATACTTACCTGGGATTAAAAAAAAACACTTTAATCCCTATCTGGGGTTATTCGCAAAATCATTAAAATGCACCCCTGCCAGCTAAAAGAATTTAAAGTGTAAAGAGCCCCTTCACACCAGAATGCAGTGTGAGTTTGGCGTGTTCCATGCGCATTTCCCGCACGTGAATGCGCTGCCCTTGCGGGACACACGTGGGTGGCATTAATTAATGGCACCCTAAATGCATCTTGCAATTGAATAACCTGTCAAAACTGGAATGCAAGGGACCACATGGGAATACATGGGTTCCGGGTTAAACCGGACAAAGGGGGACCCATCAGTTTCTTTGAAGAGCCCCCCCCCCCCCTGAAGTGCTGGTATGTACTATTCAGGGCATCTGGAATTGCAGAAGGGGCTTTTTGTAAACTGTTGCTAAAGGTGGATTAACACTTTAATGCTTGTGTTTTTTTTTATAGGGAATGAGAAAAAAGTATTACTTATCCTAATATCTGGTCCTGTGGTTTTTCTCCCCGCCAATTTGCCCAAACCTGCGCTTCCTGACAATCCTTAACCAATCTTGTTGCCATGCTTCTTAGTGGTGTAATCACATGCAATGCAAGATCAGCTGCCACCACCAGTCTTGCATTGTAGCTAATGATTTTGCAGTACCCGCTTACATCCCAGTAATGGAGATGGGAGAACCAGAATACCAGCTTTCACAGGACCATGAATAAGGTAAGAAATGCTCTTACCACTGTTATCATATCCCCTAGGCAAAACAAGCATTACATTCTTTATCAGCTGGGAGAGGGGGCATTTTATTAATTTAGTAAATACCTGAAGTTCAATTTTAAGCATTTTTTTTTTTTTCATTTTTGTTAGAGTAGGGAAGGGTTAAAACCACTGTCTGTATTTTTTTGCCACCTGCATCCCAGTAGGGGTATTTCCCATTACTTCCTGTCCTTTAAGCTCACCAGGAAGTAAAAGAATATCTTTTCAATTAAAGAAAAGTCCCTCGACATTTAGGCACATATCACCACATATGGTGGTCCTGTCTTATAGTTACCACCTTTTGGGAAGACATTTTTCAGATCCTCTCTACTTTGTTTACACACCCAGTAGTCCTCGGCCTGCTAGTGGCTCTTGTGAACCGTAAGCCTGATTAACTTACCAAAGCGCAATTCCCTCTGTTACTGCAAATAATGGCGGTCGCCAAGCAGACTAAAGCTCACTTCTGGAAATCTCCACATTTGAATCTTGTTGAGACTAAAAACAGTGAGACATCTGCTATGATTCATGCTAAAATTGAAGCTGTTGTTAAGGATAGGATAACAATACAACAAAATCTGGCAACCTTGGGTGGAACATTATCTTTCCCCAAATTTCAGCTCTACCTTTTTACTTTTCTCATGCCGTCGCTCCACCTTTGGCCGCAGAGTTGTTAACTCCCTGTTATGGCCTATCAAGTCTGCAGGATCCGCACTTTACTCCATTTCCTTCCCTCTTTCTATCTATCCTTTTTCTCTCCTTCTTTCTCATGTTCCTTTCTACTCTTAATATCTTATTGACACTAGGGGGTTGATTTACTAAAGGCAAATCCACTGTGCACTACAAGTGCACTTGGAAGTGCAGTCGCTGTAGATCTGAGGGGAAGATCTGCTGATTTCCATCTTCCAATCATATGCAAGCAAAAATGCTGTTTTTTTTTGTTTTGTTTTTTTATTGTCCCTGCATTCCCCCTCAGATCTACAGTGACTGCACTTCCAAGTGCACTTGCAGTGCAGCAGGGATTTGTTATTAGTAAATAACCCCTAGCTGTCCCTTTGTTGATTATCTTTCACTGACATCAAGGTGTGCTCCAGTTAATTGTGCTTGACCACTTCAAGTTATAGAATTCGCTCTTAGATACTTGCGTGATTGTAAAGTGTAATTTAAAAAAAGCAAATAAACATGTTATACTTACCTGCTCTGTGCAGTGATTTTGCACAGAGCAGCCCTGATCCTCCTCTTCTCAGGGTTCCTCTTCGCTGCTCCTGGCCCCTCCCTCCTGTCAAGTGCCCCCACAGCAAGCAACTTGCTATGGGGGCACCTGAGCCGAGCTGCAGCTCCGTGTGTCCATTCAGACAAGGAGTTGTCATTCGGGCCTGCCCCCTCTCTTTCCTGCTTGGCTAATTAACTTTGATTGACAGTTGCCGAGAGCCAATGGCGCCACTGCTGTGTCTCAGCCAATCAGGAGGGAGAGTCCCAAATGACCAAGGGATTCATGGACATCGCTGGACAGAGAATGGGGCTCAGGTAAGTATTAGTGGGTTTGGGAAGGCTGCTACACACAGAAGGATTTTTATCTTAATGCATAGAATCCATTAAGTTAAAGAACCTTCTACCTTTATAATTCCTTTAGGTAGGTTGCGATTTCCACTAAGACTGGCCATACATGGTTTGAATCTTGGCCGATTCGATAGGAACCAGCCGAGATTCAAACAGTTAATGGGCAGGCTGACTGTACCAAGTTGATTGATCGATCAACTTGGGTACAACCAGCCTGCCAGATTTGCTTACAATTATCGCAAGTGGCTGTTGTAGCCGCTAGTGATAATCACTGTCTTCTCATGGCGGGACTGGTTTTCCCACCTGCCTCCTCCACCAAACACAAGGGATTCCCACATCAACACTGTCTGCGTTGATGGGGGAATCGTGCAAATTTTCTTCCTGCAACTCGTGATTGCAGGAAAGAAATTTGCAACGTCTATGGGCTACCTATGTTTAGGTTTGCTTTGGAAGATTTATGTAAGTTTGTACACATTAACACTGTAATATGACCTTTGTTATTTCATCCATTTGGGGTGTATTGTGTGTACAGTGCCTTAAAAAGTATTCATACTCCTTGAAATTTTCCACATTTTGGCATGTTACAACCAAAAAAATGTAAATGTATTTTATTGGGGTTTTATGTGATAGACCAACAGAAAGTGGCACATGTGGAACAGTTTTTATACTGAGATTAAACCCCAGACAGGTAGACTCTATTAGGTGACTTCTGAAGGCAATTGGTTACATTAGATTTTAGTTAGGGGTATCGGAGTAAGGCTGGATTCACATCTATGCATTTTTAGTGCTTTTTGCAATTTGCAGATTTGTACTACAGAACGTGTTCCATAGGAAACCATGTTAAATGGACTGTAGTGCAAACCTGCAAAATGTAAAAAGCACTAAAAATGCATAGATGTGAATCCAGCCTAAAGGGGGCTGAATACAAATGCACACCACACTTTTCACATATTTATTTGTAAAAAATGTTGAAAGCCATTTATCATTTTCCTTCCACTTCACAATTCTGTGCCATTTTGTGTTGGTCTATCACAGAATATCAAAGAGATGTCCCCATTAGAGGAACTCTATTCCTGCTCTGTTTGCAACTCAATTTTCAATTTTTCCTTGCTTTTCCTTCCAGTAACATTGGTGATCAGGAAATCAGAGAGTGACTCTCCTAACAGGGATACAGACAGCAGTAAAACGTGATGGTGGTTCTAACCCCCCGCCAATCTATCCAATTAAAAAAATAAAAATTTCCTATAAGTTATAATTTAGCATCTAGTGGTTTACCGAGCAACCTATGGTGACATTTAGGCTAATACCACAGCTGTGACATCAGCAATCCTGCACTAACCAAAACTTGCCAGTGGCAGGAGCGCTTTGGAAGACGAGGGGCAGTAAAACAGCTCCAGGCGTGTGGCACTCCCTTGCCAGCTGGATGCTTTGCTTTTTCACAGGCATCATAGATTTTGGAGCATTTATCCATGGTGGTGGGAGTGATACCTTACTGCCAATCCGGCATAAAAGCGACATAGAAAGCAGTGTGTGTTCTCCCTTCATTTTCTAGCAATCTTGTTGCTGGGGATGTTTTACAATGGGATTTCAAGTGTGCTAGCATTAGTACTGTCATATTAACAGGCATTACTGCTGAGGACCATCCCACACATCACTTGAGTTTATAAACAGTTTACATAAAGCAGAACGATCCAATCACCATGATTAAAAGATAGGGTCTTAGTTAATTTTCTTTAAACCACGCTCCACTGTAAACGGTGAGTGTGCATTTCTTACACACTAACAATCTATTATTATATATTATTATTATTAATCTATTATTCATGATTTATATAGTGCCAGCAGTTTACGCAGCACTTTACAATGTAGAGGGGGACAGCACAATTACAGTACAGTTCAATACAGAAGGGACAGGAGGGCCCTGCTCGTAGAGCTTACATTCTAAATGGAGAGGGTGGTGGTACAAAAGCTAATAGATGCAGGGAATGATTTGATGGGGGTGGCTCGGGGACAGTTGTTAGGTGAGTGTGGGATAGGCTTCCCTAAATAAGTGACTTTTCAGGGATCTCCTAAACGTGGACAGGGTAGGGGCTGATCAGATATACCCGGCTCAGGGAATTCCAGAAGATGGGAGAAGATCTGGAGAAGTCCTGAAGGCGAGCATGAGAGGAGGTAACAAGGGAGCTAGAGAGCAGGGGGTCCTGGGAGGGGAGCGTATCTAAAATAGATATGCTTTACAATAAAACCAGCTCTTAATCATCAGCCCTTAGGGAGATCCAGTACTAGCGATGGCTCTCAACCTCCTGGAAGTGACTCCAAATATTGTTCCAACGAATAGGCAAAAAAAAAGCATATTAAACAATCATCGTGCAGTAAGTTTATTAAAAGATGCAGACCACAGACATACAAAAAAGGCACACTTACATTTGAGGACGCTAGAAATCAGCACCAACATGTACAGCTCAATTCAATGTGCACTCGCCATCTATTCAAGATGCAGCGTGCATTCCAAATTGCCAACTGTGGGAACCAGGATACCGGTAGTGAGGTCAGTATTGGCAGACGCACAATCTCTATGCATTTTGCCGTAACAGCGTCATCAGGAAGCTTCCTGATGATGCGGTTACCGCAAAATTTACCGCGATTTTTATATTTCTGTGATCTGCATCTTTTAATAAGGTTACTGCACAATGATAGTTTAATGTGCTTTTCCTGAGTCCTATTTTTGTTGGAATAATATATGGAGAAGCTTCCGGAGTTAAGAGCCATCACCAGTACTGGAACTTCCTAAGGGCTGATGATTAAGAAGCTGGAACTATTACCGTATAAAGCGTATCTAGTTTAGACTGTTGGTGAATGCATTTCTTACACACTGTTTGCGGTGGAGCAAGGTTTAACAAAAATTAACGATGACACCTATTTTAAGGCTGAGTTCACATTAGTAGGAATTGGATGTGGATTTCTCCACATCCAATTCGCATGACAGGAGACTGTGCCCGGCACTCAATGGAGCCGGTTCACACATCTCCAGGGTAGCTGCGGAGTGGATTGCACAGGGGTTCTGTGCGTCTTTGGCTCCGTTTCAGGTCTGAATTCAGGCAAACATTTGGGCCTGAAACGGAAAATGGTGGCGCACTGGACCCCTGCCGCCAGCCACATCTGTGTTAAGTGTGAACCCAGTCTTAATCCCTGTGATTGGATCGGTCTGTGAAGATTGTGTAATTCTTTATGGAACTTTTATTTCTTTGGACTGTTTGATTTATGATGACTATCACAATATATGATACATAATTTAGCTTTTTATGATCTATAATTTGGCTTTTTGAGTTAGTGCAATAGCTTTCATATTTTATGGAGACACTTAGTGCTTAGTGATTGGTTACTATGGCTTAGGTACCTGTGTCACAGTGTAGAGCCACCTTCTCCTCCTCATACCTCTTCTGGTACTGCTGTAAGAGAGGGTCCTTAAATACTGGAGTTGAAACCTACATGAAAAAAAAAAAAAAAATGTAAAAGAAATAACAGTTACTAAACGATATTCCAGTCACTAGGATTTATAGAAACCCCACAATTAAAGTGATATTAAGCCCTCAGTTTTTAGGCACTTTCAGCAGCAGATTTAGTCACTTACTGCAGCTTCTTTATAATTTAGTCCTTGCCTATCTATGTTTCCTGCTTCACGGTGGTTCCTTTCTCTTGCAGCTTCCTATGGAGCCACCCTTGCATGCAGGGACTACAGTTGTGTCTCCCTACACTGTGTGCATCAATAGAAACACCCATACTCTAAAGATTTCAAGGCATTCCCCCATTCCTACCTTTCCCAAGCTAACAGACTGACTGGAGACTGCACTGCCATCTTTCCTATGTAGACCAGAAGTTCAGGGAAGCAGCACTAAGGCTGGATTCACACCTATTTGTAGTGCTGTTTGCATTTTGCAGATTTGCACTACAGCCCATTTAACATGGTTTCCTATGGAACACGTTCTGTAGTGCAAATCTTCAAAATGCAAAAAGCACTAAAAATGCATAGGTGTGAATCCAGCCTAGGAGAGAGCAGGAGCCATCAGCAGTTGTAAACTGCAGGTACTGGGGAATGTTTTTTTTTTCTCAATGTTAAGCTAAAAAAACATTGAGGGATTAATACTACTTCAATTTATTACCAATATATACAGATTTTTTGAATTTTTTAACATTAAACCTGTGTAATGTTCAAACATGGTATACTTACCTGCTCTGTGCAGCCCTGATCCTCCTTTTCCAGGGTCCCCCCGCCGGAGTTTCAGGCCTCTCCTCTTCGTTGAATGCAGGAACTGTGTATGCTCACTCCCCAGCCACCACACAGACCGGGCATTTTGCCCTCGCTCCCTCGTTACAGCATTTGATTGACAGCAGCAAAAGCTACTATCAATCTGCCCAATGAAGAGGGAAACAGCGGCGAGAGCTGCTGTTCTCATGCACATTGCTGGATCGGGCTCAGGTAAGAATAAAGGGGGGGGGGTCCTTGAGGCTTTAGAATCACTTTACGTATGCCACTATAGAGCACAGAACAGTTTTAGAATGACCAAGCTTGTTGTCATTAAAAAATAGAAGGTATAATGAGAGAAAACAAATTCTCTGGCGCTCATCTTTACCAATTCTAAAAATTGACATGTCGCTTTTCAAGAGAACTGGGCAGGAACTGGCATCTGTCTGTAACTGCATATCCACTCTTTAAATGGTATATCCATAGCTCCCAACTGTCCCTGATTTTGAGGGACTGTCCCTGATTTGGAACAAAGTCCCTCTGTCCCTCTTTCCCCCTCAGTTGTCCCTCATTTTGGTCTGATCTATATAATTGTATATAAAATGCACTATTTATCTTTCAAAAAATGTTTCCCAGTGCTAAACCTTTCATCCAAATTCTAAATTGCTGCATTTGTTCATTTTAAAAGCCAATATAAAGGATTAGTCGTGGTAAAAAAAAGTCCCTGTAGATTTAATTAACCTTTTTTTTGTAAATTCTCCATTAAGGGGGTGTGGCAGGGGGCATGTCCTATGCCTACATACGTTTGTTAGTAGGTGTCCCTCATTCCCATCTCAAAATGTTGGGAGGTGTGTATATCAATATAGCTTTAGCTCACACGGATAGGTGTGTGCTGTTGTATTCTCTGTGGCAATTGTTGTTAACCATAGTAACCAATCAGAAGTAATCTTTGGCTCAATACAACACTGAAATGTGATTGGCTGCTACATTAAGCTGCACATAGTTATGAAGCCTTATAAGCTCTGAGTGTTTATGGTTAAAGCTTTGCTGCCAGGCTGCTCTCCGGGGACAGTCATTTACAAGGCCTATTAGTTCTCTCTTACCCGGAGGTAGTGCTTGCAGAGGCGATTAATAAACGGGTCATACTCGGAGGAATCATAATCTCGCATAAATGCGCTACCCTGGAGGAGAAAGACATGAACGTTAGAGGAATATTAATGTCCTGGCAGAGCTGTACTTTATTCTACTCCATGGAGGCCGATACAGTTCACAGCACAGATCTACACTGTACTTCCAGAAAACAATGCTGCCTCATATTATCAGATATCTCCAAGCTCCAAATCCTACAATTACCTTAGTGGGTAATAAGTATGGGCAAGTGTCTAATGCTTAGCAACTAATCAGACGGTATCTTTAAAGTGTAATTAGAATGACACCAGAACTTAACCACGTCAATACCGGGCACTTTCACACCTTCCTGCCCAGGCCAATTTTCAGCTTTCAGTGCTGTCACTTTTTAAATGACAATTGCGCGGTCATGCAGCACTGTACCCAAACGAAATTGTTATCATTTTGTTCCTGCAAATAGAGCTTTCTTTTGGTGGTATTTGATCACCTCTGTGTTTTTTATTTTTTGTTAAATGAATAAAAAAAGACCGAAAATTTTGAAAAAAAAAAAGTTTTTGTTATAAAATTTTGTAAATAAGTAAATTTTCTCCTTCACTGATAAGGCGGCACTGATGGGCACTGACGATGGCCACTGATAGGCGGCACTGATAGGTGAAACTGGGCACTGAAAGGCTGCACTGATGGGTACTTATGGGTGGCACTGATAGGCAGCACTGATGGGCATTGATGGGCACTGATAGGCATCACTGGCGCTGGCAGGCATTTTTCAATGGCACTGATTGGCAGCTGCCTGGGCACAGATTGGCATTTCCCTGGTTGTCTAGTGTGGTGGCAATCACTGGTGGTCCTGGCGGCATCCTGGTGGTCCAGAGTGGGCAACCGAAGGGGGGCTGGGCTGATAAACAATCAGCACAGACACCTCCCCCCCCCCCCCCCCCGTCAGGAGAGCAGCTGATCGGCTCTCCTCTACTCGTGTCTGTCAGATGCGAGTGAGGGAAAGCCGATCAACGGCTCTTCCTGCTTACATCGTGAACAGCCGTGATTGGACCCAGCTGATCACATGGTAAAGAGTCTCTTTCAGACTAGACAAGTTTGCATAGGATGCATTAAGGTGAAAAAACGCAAGCCTTTAGTGTCCCTTTTAATGACCAAGTTTGAATGATTGAACCCTTTTAAACAACAATAAGCCAGGGGCAGCACAGAGGCTAAGCAGTTAACACTTCTGCTTAGCAGCACTAGGGTTGTTGGTTTAAATCTCAACAATTGCACTACTTGCAATACTCTCCCTGTGCCTGCAATGGTTTCCTCCCATACTCCAAAGACATGCTCGCAGGTAAATTGGCCCTAAGATGTGTAAGTGTGAATGTGAGTTAAGGATCTTGGAGTGTAATCTTCTTGAGGGCAGGGACTGATGTGAATGTATAATATATATATGTAAAGCACTACATAATATGAAAATGCTATATAAGTACCTGTAATCAAATAATAATGAAGAAAACTTTTATATTGCATATACACAGAACACAGTGGTCCAGGTCTTCAGTAATTCCAACATCTCCCTCCCCAGTGCTCCAATCAAAAAAAGCTAATACCCCCTGATAGGTGTTGTTGATTGGAGTACTAATTAACTACTTTCCAGCATGCTACCGCCACAGGACACCCTAGTACAGTTAGGCACACTTGCATAGTAAAAAATAAATAAATGATGCCACATTCTTTAATTGTTGTACAGCTTGACTGCATAACAAGTAGAAAAAAAAGAAATTAAAAAAAAAAAGCGTAAGGCAACATCTAAACTTTAACCACTTGCCTCCCGCCATATAGCAATATGATATTGGCAAAGTGGTTGCGATATCCTGACCGGACGTCATATCACGTTACCCCCGGGGGCACGCATCACGGCGATCGTTGTTGCGGTGTGTCAATCTGACACACCGCAACTCCGATCTAGGTAAAGAGTCTCTTTTTTTTTTTTTAACAGAAAGATTTTTATTGTTTTGTCCTTTAAAACAAGGTGATAACATAACAGAACAATATTAGTATGGCATTTATGCAAAACAAAATCACAAGACACATAAATATCACATTCTAGGCACCCGAGAGGGTATCAAATCATAAACACAGCATCCAATAACATCGAGTCCTAACATCCCTCTCCGCCCAATAAGGGACGAGAGGTTCTCCTGGTTGCATCTAGTAGGGCACAAGTACTATCTACCCCGGGGGGGGGGGGGGGAGGAAGGGAACGGGGCCCACAAATAATAATACGGAAAGGGGCCCATTGATACAGAAAGGATGGCACCCAGGGATCAAATCCAACCCCACAGCCCAATAACCGCCATGAGGGGGGGGGGGGAGAAGGGGGGCCGGAAGGGAGAGGAAGCCCACCTCCGACACAGGGCAAGCCAGGCATCAGGGGGGGAGCAGGCCCGCACAAGACCCACCCCGCCTAAACACGGTCAGCCGCATGCGTCAATCCAGTTTGACCAGATTTTGTCAAATTTTTTCGGACAGTTTCTACTTTCATAGGTAATACGGTACAATGGGAGGACATTGTTGATCGTTTTCTGCCACATCGCCGCAGACGGCGGATCTGCCTGCTTCCACCGGAGTAGTATTTCCCTCCTGGCGTAAAATAGCGCGTATGTCAGGCATAGCTTGACGTAACGGTCACTCTCTATGTCATCCAGGCGACTAAGCAAAAATGTCGAGGGATCCAGTGGTATCGGCATCCCACAGACTTCTCCAAGAGCATCCGCCACTTCACTCCAGAACTGGCGCAGTCTTGGGCATGTCCAGACCATATGAAAAAACGTCCCCACCTCCGAGTCACACCTAGTACAGTTGGGGCTGAGACCCGGGTAAATGTTCGCAACCCTCTGAGGGGTATAATAGGCCCTATGAATAAATTTTAGTTGTATAAAACGGTCCCTGGCCGCAATCATAGAAGGGATGTAGGTGAGTAGGCAATCTTCCCACTCCTCCACATCCAGAGAGGGAATATCCCCCTGCCATTTAAGTCTGGACCGGCAAGTCGTAATGTCATGGGCAACCGTCAGGTGAAGGTACAGGGAAGAGAGAGGCTTCTCCAGGCCCGCCGAAATCAGCAAGCTTTCAATGGGGTCAGTCTCCAGCGCAGGGCGGGAAGGGAAGGGGCTCTAAGGGCATGATGAAGCTGCCAGTATCTAAAAATGAACGTCCCCGGTAGGTGGTAGGCCCGACGCAAGTCCCGGAACGTAGCTATCTCCCCCCTCGGCATCACCTGTCGGAGCGTCACAATCCCACTCTTAGCCCAAGCCGCAGGGTCTGGGACCGTGAGCAGATGGGGCAGCGAAGGGTTAGCCCAGAGAGGAGTGTGGGGAGAGACGCAGCCCGGCTGCCGAACAGCCATCCTGGAAGCCTTCCACACCCGGAGCACAGTTGCCATGGGCCCAGTCACCCTAGGGTCGGCCTTTTCCCCCCTATAAGGGAGGTTGGACAGTGCCGCATAAGAGCCGAGGTGAGCGGCCTCCAGGGTAACCGCCGGATTTTGACGGGGCTGTGAGAACCACCACCGAACCGTAACCAGGACCGCCGCCCAATAGTACACTAGGAAATTAGGAAGAGCCAGACCTCCCCTTGACAGCGGGAGATAAAGGATCTTCCTAGACACCCGAGGGGTCTTCCCCGCCCAGATAAAGGCCAACACCACACCATCAAGTTTGTGAAAAAAGGATCGGGGAATGGGAACCGGGGTCTGCCTAAAATAATACAAAAATTTGGGTAAGTAAATCATTTTCAGGAGATTACCTCTACCCAGAGGTGAAAGGGGGAGGTTCCTCCAGGCGACACACTTCTGCTGCAGCTGGGTGAGCAGTGGGTGTACATTCCTATCTATATAGCCCGACAGATCTGCCCCGATCCGCACACCCAGATAGGTGAACTCTTCCACCCACTCCAGTGGAGTGCCCGTGTCTTCCCTGGGGAGAGGTCGACCTAGCGGAAACAAAACTGATTTATTCCAGTTTATGCGGATGCCCGAGTATCTGCCAAACCTGTCAAAGGTCTCCAGGGCTGCCCGCAGTGAGTCCCCAGCATCCGCCAGATACAGTAGGGAATCATCGGCGTACATGGAGATCTTATCCTCCACCACCCCTACCCGTATTCCCTTAATCGAATCATCTGCTCTAAGAAGGATAGCGAGGGGCTCCAGAGCCAGGGCGAACAAAGCCGGGGAGAGCGGGCAACCCTGTCGCGTGCCTCTCCCCAGCCTAAACGCCCCCGACAGGACCCCATTTGTCCGGACACGAGCCCCGGGCCGCTCGTAGAGCATCCGGAGCCACGCACAAATTTCAGGGCCGAATCCGAACCTAGCCAGGACCTCCCAAAGGAAGCCCCACTCGACCGAGTCGAAGGCCTTCTCAGCGTCGAGTGAGGCCACCACTCCCGACCCCCCAGACGAAGCCAACGCAATATGTGTGTGGAGCCGTCGGAGGTTTATATCCGTACCCCTACCCGGCATAAATCCCGTCTGGTCCGAGTGCACCAAGGCTGTGATAACAGAATTGATCCTCATGGCCAGCACCTTGGACAGGATTTTAGCGTCCACATTTAGTAGGGATATAGGACGGTATGAGGGGCAGAGGGTAGGGTCCTTCCCCGGCTTATGGATGACTACAATGACCGCCTCATGCATAGAATCCGGGAGGGTACCGTCAAGTCTGGCTCTAGTCAGCAGGGCCTGGAATTTCGGGGCTAGTTGTTCCGCGTAGAGTTTATAAAACTCCACCGGAAGGCCGTCCGGCCCCGGCGTCTTACCCGCCTGCATGGACTTCAGCGCTCTAAGTATTTCCTCAGTGGATATAGGGGCATCCAGGGCCTTAGTGTACGTGGGAGTGAGAGTCGGTATGTCAATCTCCTGGAGGTAGTCCTCCAACTCCATCAGGTCATAGGTCACACGGGAGCTATAGAGTTGTCTGTAGTAGGAGACAAACTCCCGGTTGATGTCCGCCGGGAGGGTCAAAATGGAGCCATCGGCCGCTCTAATCTGACTGATACTCCCACCCACCGACTGTTCCCTAGAGAGCCAGGCCAAGAGGCGTCCAGTCCGCTCCCCCTGTTCAAATATCCTCTGGGTTTGATAGAGCAGTCGTTTCTGCGTCATCTGCGTCCGCAGAAGGAGTACATCTCTCAACACCGACTGCAATCCATCATGATGGTGCGGTTCTGGGGCCCGAACATAGAGCGCCTCCCGCCTGGCTGCCTCTGCCTCCAACCTCGTAAGCTCAGCCCCACGCTCCCTCCTAACCCCCGCTATAATAGCTTGGTATTGCCCCCTCGAGTATGCTTTAAAAGCATCCCACACAGAGGAAGCGGAGGCCGAGTCAGCGTTAGATCTCCAATACGTGACCAACGCTTCCCCAAACCTCGGCTCAACCCCTTCGTCCGTGATCCAATATCTGGAGAGGCGCCATAGTCTGTCCGAAGGAGCCAGGGAAAGGTCCAGGTCAAGGAGAAGTGGGGCATGGTCCGAGATACCTCGGGGAAGAATCAGGACATCCCTGACTTTGGGAAGAACAGGGGTACCCGCGTAAATCAGGTCGATTCGGGAAAACGTTCTATGTGAGGCAGAATGACACGTATAGGCCCTGGTCTGGGGGTGGCGCCATCTCCAGACGTCAACCAGGCCATAGGTCTCCGCCCACTCTGCCAGGCCCTGTCTGCTCACTCCCGAAGGGAGAAGCCGATCCAGACCCGCATCAGGGACGAGATTGAAATCGCCCAACAGCAAAACCCGGTCAGTAGAGAACTCTGCTATTTTGGCATTAACCTGGTTCAGTACCTGTAGGGAGGCCAGAGGTGGGAGATAGAGGCCCGCAATCACCCAGGGTTGATTGTAAAGTAGAGCATGCATCACAATATACCTACCCCCCGGGTCAAGGGCCAGGTCAAGTAACTTAAACGGGAGGGACTTCACCACCAATATACTAACCCCCCTTGAAAAAGTAGAGTGGGTCGCATGATAGTGGTGACCCACCCATGGCTTCTTAAGGCTGAATGTTTTTTTCCCCATCAGGTGAGTCTCCTGGAACACGCAGATGTGTGGATGGTAAGATTTAATAAACTGGAACACCAATGAGCGTTTCACAGGAGAATTTAAACCTCTCGTGTTCCAGGAGAGGACCCTAAGAGAAGCCATCAACAAGGACGGAAAATAATATGAGATGGGAGAGTGGGACAGTGGGATATCCATCTCCCCATCCAATCACCCAGACCCGGAAGGCCAGGCACAGGACCAAACCATACAGAGCATTAGGACAATGTGACTCGGCAGTGATAACGTCGAGCATAACCCAATCACCCAACATAGAAATAAGAACAAAAAAAAACAAAAACAGGGGGTCTGCAACGGCAGACCAACACAACCCCACCAACCCCCCCACCCCGCCCATCCCCCAACTCAGCAGGAGGGCTTTCCTTCCCAAAACTACGATGGATAAATATCCACCCATGGAGGTCGTGTGCAAGAGGAGCCTTGCCTCCTGCCACATTGTTGTGGAAAAAACAGAACAACTTCAGTCCAGCAAGGATATGAGGTGTAGATCTCCCGGAGCCCCGGGGGCACATACTTCAGGTCCAATAAAAAGGAGAAAAAAAGAAAGGAAAAAGGAAAAAAAGGAAAATCCCTTGCAAAATCCTCAGTCCATTCCCCTCCATACGAAAAAATTCCCCAGCCACGGGGTAGTAGGAGACAGCATCCCCAAGCACTGACACGTGTCCAAGTCCCCCAGCAATCGAATAGATCCTGTCCCATCCCACATAGAGGAGGGGGGGGGGGGGAAATTAGTGTGTACACAGGATGAGAAGGCAACCATGGGAAAGTCTCGGTCTGTACGAAGGTGTACACCGTCCAACCATCGAGGTGCAGGGGGGGGGGGAGCTGTCTCAGAGGAGAGGGGAAGACACATTCGGCTAGGCAAAATCAAGCAAACAGTGGGGAATGAAGATCACATACCAGGGTAGTCTCAGCGCGGGAGAGTCTCAGCCCAGTCCGCAGCCTCCCGGGGCGAAGTAAAAAAGATGGATTTCTCGCCGTCTTGAACCCGCAGTCTGGCCGGGAAAAGCATACTGTATTTCACCCCCCGCTGTCGCAGCAAGCTTCTAACGTGGTCGAAGGACTTCCGCTGTCGCTGGGTCTCAACCGAGTAATCCGGGAATATGAGGATCTTTGCATTTTCAAATTTAAGTTCCCCCTGCAGCCGCGCCGCCCGGAGCACTGTGTCTCGGTCCCGGTAGTGTAGCAGTTTAAAGATGAGAGTGCGGGGTGGGGAACCCTGTGGGCCCCTGGTCGCCGGCATCCTATGGGCTCGCTCAATGGAGAAGTGCGAGGAGAATTTGGCCTTAGGGAGCAGGGACGGAAGGAGCCCCTCCATAAATGACACCGGGTCCTGGCCTTCGGCCCCCTCAGGGAGACCAATCACCCGTAGATTATTGTGGCGGTTCCGGTTTTCGGCATCCTCGGCTCTTGCTTCTAGATGTCGAACCCTGACTTTCAGGGCCTGGATATCGGCAGCATGGGCACCCTGAGCATCTTCCACCCCGGATACTCGGCGCTCAACCTCCGTCACCCGGTCACGGAACTTGTCCATGTCTCTCCTGATCAGGGCCGTCTCGGTCTGAACATGATCGATTTTTGTGGTCAGGGTAGTCTGGCATGTAGAGATAGCCATCATCAGGGCCTCAAACGCCTCCGAGCCGGCATGGATAGCCCCGGCCGGGGGAGAATCCGTCTGCACCTCCATGTGGTTGACCGCGTGTGCGGAAGGCCAAGGAGCCGAGCGGGCAGGAGTCGAAGCGGACTTTTTCTGGCTAATCCGTCGGCCACCGGGCATCGCCCAAAGCCCCTCGAGGTAGTCCTACAACGGAACGCACTGCCGGGAATCTTCTACACCAGGGTGATAGTAGGATAAGCAGCCGGAGGCGAGAGCTCAGTTAAAACACGTCTGCTCTCAGCGCCATCTTGGACACGCCCCCGTAAAGAGTCTCTTTACCACGTGATCAGCCGTGTCCAATCAGCATCTGTTAGACACGAGTAGAGAAGAGCATATTGGCTGCTCTTCTGACAGGGGGGTCTGTGCTGATCAATTATCAGCGCAGCCCCCCCCAGAGGATGCCCACACTGGACCACCAGGACACCACCAGGGATGCCCACCACTAGTCACCACCAGGTATGCCACACAGGGCCACCAGGGATGCCAATCAGTGCCCACAATGGATGTCAATCAGTGCCCACAATGGGCATCCCTGATTGGCAGGCATTATTGTTTGGCACTGATTGGCATCCATCAGTACCATCCATTAATGTACATCAGTGCCCATCTATGCCCACCTGTGCCACCTATGTGTACCCATTAGTGCTCCATATCAGTGCCTGTTTGTGCAGCCCCATCAGTGCCCATTAGTGAAGGAGAAAACTTATTTTACAAAGTTTTGTAACAGGCACACAAAAAAGTTTTTTTTTTTCAAAATTGTCAGTCTTTTTTTATTTGTTTAGCAGAAAATATACCTCCAAAAGAAAGCTCTATTTGTAGGAACAAAATGATAAAAAAAATTTTTGGGTACAGTGTAGCATGACCGCGCAATTGTCATTCAAAGTGCGACAGAGCTGAAAGCTGAAAATTGGTCTGGGCCGGAAGGTGTATAAGTGCCCAGTATTGAAGTGGTTAAGGACAGTTGACGCCACTGTGTACAAGTGACAGGTGAACTTTTGGTAACATTGATCAGAAAACTACAGGCTATTGTACTTTTATTTTATGCCCTTTAAAAATCCACAAGTATGTAATATTTCTGTTTTAACAAATGTAAAGCTGTCAATAGTGACTTTACCTAAGTTGAGACTTACCTTTTTGTTGCAATATTCCAAGTACTGCTCTAGAAGCCATCTCCTCCTCCTCTCTATGTCTTCGCTGGTTTGGCTATCTATGTAGCGCTCTATGGTTTTCTGTAGTGGTTCAGCCACACGTTCCGTCCACCTTTTATGCTGAATCTCCTTCCTGCGCAGATCAGCGCACTCTGCCTGTTTCACATACTTATCCAGACACTAACACACAATACAAAATGTATATAAACTCTAGTCTTTCAGTTTATTTCAATACAAGGAGCAATTAAATCTCTAAATGTGCCCAGTGATAGTCTCCCCTTCTTTCCTCGCAATGCCAGAGGAAGTAATAGACAGTCCCGGTTCTGAGACCCCCAATAAATGATATCTGTGCCCAATCCTTCCTTACATCATAGTGATTAATGGCGCAGCCTGTATGCAGTAGAGCTGGGGTAGGCAACCAGTAGCCCTCCAGCTGTTGTGGAACTACGTTTCCCATGAGGCATTGCAAGGCTGGCAGTTACAATTACTCCCAGAGGCATGATGGGACTTCTGCAACAGCTGGAGGGCCCCAGGTTGCCTACCCCTGTAGTAGAGTGTGGGATTTTGCTATTGCATTGTGGGAGCTGAGCCTTATTTTTTTTTTCTGGTTCAGATCCACTGCACTGTGCTATTTTATTTACTTCAGTACCGCCCCACGCTATCTATCCTGTGGCAGGTCGGCCTTTTAGCGCAAAATCAAATCAAAGTACCCATATGTGATTTCTTTCATTGGGTCAGGGGGCACGCATGTGTGCCCCTGGCGACCCGCTCCCACTGTGTTTGGACACAGAGGAAGCCAATCACCGACCCAGTGTCAACCAGGACCCACCAATCATTCCCGAGGCAGACAGAATGGCAGTCTGTCTATCTAAACAAGGCAGCTTGCCATTCTGTCAGAGGGGAAGATGGAGATCTTGTGTTTCTGCTGAGCAGGAACGCGGATGTCTGTCTTCCTCCAGTCAAAGCATCCCCCCCCCCCACAGTTAGTAAGCACTCCCAGGGAACACACTTAACCCTTTGATCACCCCTGATGTTAACCCCTTCCCTGCCAGTGCAATCTTTTTAGCACTGGTCACAGTATTATTGTCACTGGTCCCCAAAAAGTGTCACTTTGTGTCAGATTTGTCTGCTGCAATGTCCCACTAAAAACGCTGATCGCCGCCATTACTAGTAAAAAAAAATGCCATAAATCTATCCCAAAGTTTGTAGATGGTATAATTTTTGTGCAAACCAATCAATATAAGCTTATTGGGATTTTTTTTTTACCAAAAATATGTAGCAGAATACATATTGGCCTAAATTGATGAAGAAATTAGATTTTTTTATTTTTTTCATTGGATGTGTTTTATAGTAAAAAGTAAAGTATTTTTTTTTTCAAAATTGTCTGCCTTTTTTTTTGTTTATAGTGCAAAAAATAAAAACAGCAGAGGTGGTCAAATACCACCAAAAGAAAGCTCTATTTGTGGGAAAAAAAGATCATCAGTTTTTTTTTGGGGGTACAGCATCACACAATTGAGCAATTGTCAGTTAAAGTAACGCAGTGCTGTATCGGGCAAGAGGTGCAGGACCTATGGTGCCTAGAGGTGCTGTACTACTAAAGGAGTTCAAAGCTCAAGTGGTGTACTTTGGCCTTTTTGCTTAGGTACTAAAGGACCATGTCCCGTCACGGCACATACAGTATGCTAAATAATGTTTGAAGGCATAAATGTAGACTTTGGGGTACAGCTCTATTTATCCTCTATAACCATCTTTTCCCAGCATGCACCACACATTCTGAACTGCCTTTGAATGTTTTGCTCTGTGGTCACATATTGTTTTCTTTAGAAATGGAACTATGCCTTTATTTCCTGCCATTCTAGCTATAAGTTACCTGGTTATAGTGATTTTCTGCATCCAACACACACTGTGTTTTTGCACTGATCTTCTCATTTTCTGCATCCATTATCAACTAAAACAATGGGGGGAAAAAAATCAGTTTGCCAAATGTTTTTTTTTTTAAAAACAGACAGCAGAGGAATTCAATAGCAGAAGACCTGCCGGCTTATTCAGCATAACAGAATCTACAAGGATTATGTTCCATATGCAGTAAATCTGCAAATGCAACCAATCACATCGAAGAAGATTATTTATTTTAACAATCAGGATACATACTGACCAACTCCAGTATAGGTAAAGAAGATTAATTCTGACTTCAGCAGTCTGCCCTATTGCTGCTACAGATACCTTTCCATCTGTTAATCTTATGCTGTGCTGAGGTGGTGAATACCGTTACATGCCCAAAAGTGGAACTCCAGGATTTGCAGCTCTTTAAAAAAAATCTGCTGGCCTATAAGGATTTAATTCCAGCAAGGTGCATGCCACTTCCCATTTTTTTTTTTATTTACTATTTTCATTTTTACTAAGTGCTGGAAGTACAGCTATCAGTATGCTTCCGGCGCTCCAACACCGGATCTTCAGATCTCTCATACAGAAGCTGCAGAGTTGTTTGCAGCTGTTCTGCCCGCCCCTTCTCTACTCCCCTTCTCTCCTCTTAGCCAGTCATGGAAGGCTTTGCATTGTGTGGCTGCTGTGCAGTAGAAGGCATACCGAATTAGTAAATTCACAAAGTTGCATTTTTTTTGGCTTTAACCCCTTATAGGTCAGCAGATTTTTAAAAGTGCTGCAATTCCCGGAGTTCTGTTTTGAATGCCAGTAAAAGTGTTTAAACTTTTTTTTTTTTTTAAATAGTAGGTAGCAATTAGAAACTTGTCAGGTTTCATTGCTGTCTGAGCCTCCATTTAGAAGATGATTCACCCTCTTTATTTGTCCTGGTGACCATTACCATCTCTTCCTAAAGCATTCTCAGTGATGTAAATTAAAATTAGAAAGATACATTGGTAGAGACATGGCTGGTGAACACATTTGTGAAGTCAAGTAGACAGATTATGCTGGTGGAAAGTGTGAAGAGAAGCCTTCAGAAGATTAATCTAATAGGAGTAGAGCTCAGAGCTCCTCATTGTCATATACCTGGACATAAGGCTTGTACGCTAACCAGTCCTCAGTTTTACGAAGGGAAGTGGTAGAGAGGCTTCTGGTTCCAGGACGTGATGGGAAGACTTTCTTGGGCAGGAATGAGCCGTCCTCATTCGGAGATGATTTCCTGAAGGTCACCGCCTGGCAAAGAAAATGCCATTATAACCAGGTAATAAAAATACAGGAATGTATAGCAAACTATTCATCATCATACTGTATAGTAGGAATTCTATTACTGTCTGATTAGTAAGTAAATTAATAAATATGTCCCACAAAAAAAAAATTCTTATTAACTTCATAGTAGTTACATTAAACTTGACTCCTAAATTGTTGAAGGCAATTCAACATTGATCCAAGTGGCTTTCTTAGTTCTAAAGTTTCAGGAACAGACCCCAGTATCAGTGGTGTAACTATAACCATAGAAGCTCACATGGCCCATATGTGGTTTTGGGGTAGGAGATGGTCCCATTAATGGGGTTGTTAGGGACAATAAACTGTTACCCTTCCCATATGGAAAGGCTGACTGAAGTCAGACCTCAGGATTGACAATCACAGATCCCCAGGGATTCTCCTCTGCTAAAACCTTATGGAGCAGCTGAGCTTTTCAGATCTACAAAAACATTTCAAGACGTTTCTTTGCGAGATATAGAGTAATTGTGTGCAAGAGCATTATTTTGCCATGAAATATCATTCCGGTTATTTTTAATATTGTTCCTGCAATTATAACTTTTATCCAAAGCACTGGTTTCTAGTATTCTGGATATGTTGATAGTGTTCCTGCTGCCTGGCCTTGAATTAAGCATACTTTAGGTTAAGATCAATGACTGGTATTATCACAGTTAACACTACCAGCTGCTATTGGGAGAGTTATCCAAATGGAGCCCCACCAAAATTTTGTGATGGGACCACATGATTCATGTTTGTACCCCAACCCAGTATTTATACTCACACAGGCAACCTCTTCCTCTTAATCCAATCATGGTATCCTGAAATTTGCCAAGGAAGATATGGATTGCACAATAATTCACACCTTCACTCATGCAACATCAGGAATTAACACATGCCCCAGATTTTGTGGCCCAATGGTCACTTGATTTTGGAATTAGAACAGGCTGCTGCAGCCTCCAGTCAAGTTCAATTAATATTTACCGTGACACATTTTTTGATGCTCATACTAACTAGATTGAGGTGATCAAGTTGCCTGTGTGGGTATAAATGGGGTGGGGGAAGCCACTCAGATAAATGCAGAAATGTCTTTAACATTACAGAACAAGTCCAATTGAATGTGAATATTACTAGGCAAACCATAACCTGGATAAATCAAATTCTTCAGATAAGTCTAGAGGTCAGTGACTCCCATCTTCACTTTGTTGAAGAGCTATGGCCTTCAAAGAACCTACAACATCCAACAAACTTCTACAAGCATCTATGTCACTACAGGGCACAATAATGATGTAGTGGCCATGAATGGAACCATGGTGCCCAGTAAGGGACAAGGTGTCTGGCAGTTCCAAAAGTGTGTTGGATGCCTGAAGATTCTTTGCTGGCCATAGCTCTTCAAGAAGATAGGAGACACTGTCTGCAGGTCCAGTGAATATTACTGATCTTTTTCCAAGAGAAAGATTAAAAATAAAATAAAAATAATAATAAGTTTCTTTAAGGGAAAGCAACAACCCTATAGCCTATAACGGATAGGAAGAACAAGTTAAAGTACAGTGACATAATACCTGCAAGGATCATTGGAATCAGAAACTACTGTAAACAATTACAGTTCCTTATGAAGGTATGACAAAGGACAATATATAGTTGTACACATACACATACATTGCATTTCAGGACACGTATGGACTTGCAGAGAATTAAGTCAATAATATTCATTGACCTGAAAAGTCATCACCGAAAGAAAATCGTAAGACGCAACTGACCAGCAATGCCGACTTTGTTCCCTCTGACATCAGTCTCATTTTACACAATGGGGACATTAGTCAATTGTGTATCACTGTCACCTGATAGCAGAGTGTCCCAGCTTCTCATGTTCCTCGTTCTGTCTGCTTTGAATATTATATATCTAAGAATAATTACCATGCTGCAACTGCATTTTTCTATTCTACAATATACTATCCAAGGGTCCCATAGACCTTTCATACTGACTTTTACCCATTTTGTAAACCATTATGGTCACATGACTGTTATCTTAATGTAGCACACCTTGTGGGAGCTGCTGACAAATACAGTCCTATCTCCCCCTTACAACACACATAGCCAGGCACACAGCCTTTTTTTTTTTTCATTCTTCCACTGGCTCAGAAAACAGTCCACTGAATATCTTTCTTCCATTCAAACATCACCATCATGAGTAAGACCAAAGAGCTGTCAAAGGACACCAGGGACAAGACTGTAGACCTGCACAAGGCTGGAATGGGGTACAAGACCATCAGCAAGAAGCTTGGTGAGAAGGAGAAAACTGTTGGAGTTATTATTTGCAAATGGAAGAAATACAAAATAACCATCAATCGTGCTTGGTCTGGAGGTCCATGCAAGATTTTGCCTCATGGGGTAAGGGTGATTATGAGAAAAGTGAGGGATCAGCCCAGAACCACACAAGAGGAGCTTGTGAATTATCTCAAGGCAGTTGGGCCCACAGTCATAAAAACAACCATTGGTAACACAATACGTCACCATGGATTGAAATCCTGCAGCGCCCGCAAGGTCCCCCTCCTCAAGAAGGCACATGTACAGGCAGGGTAGATTTGATTTAAATCAAGTTGATTTAAATCAGGGTTTAAATCACTAGTAAAAAGGCTTGATTTAAATCAACTCGATTAAAATCATAACTTTGAAAGAGCAACTATCATCTCTGTCACGCATCGGCTCCTCCTCTGACCCGCTGTTGACTCACCGACAGTCCCATTCACTTTAATGGGACGGCTGGTGATGCAGCAGTGACACAACAAGGTGAGGGACGTGGTGGCAGCAGGTGAGTGGATGCCCGCTAACAGGCGCTGCCATGATGGATCTAAAATGACAGGTGCTCTTTAAATGTAAGGACTTCTTCTTGCTGGTAGTTAGAAGTCTCCAGACCTTAATCCTATAGAAAATGTATTGAGGGAGCTGAAAACTTCAAGTTGCCAAGCAGCAACCAAGAAACCTTAAGGATTTAGAGAAGATCTGTAAAGAAGAGTGAACCAAAATCCCTCCTGAGATGTGTGCAAATCTGGTAATCGACTACAAGAAATGTCTGACCTCTGTGCTTGCCAACAAGGGCTTCTCCATTAAGTACTAAGTCATGTTTTACTTGGGGATCAAATACTATTTTACTCACTAAACTGCAACTCAATTTATAACATTTGTATTGCGTGTTTTTTTCTGGGTGTTTGGTTGATATTCTGTCTCTCTCATTTAAAATACACCTATGATAAAAATGATGGACCCTTTATTTATTTGTAAGTGGGCAAATTTACAAAATCTGCAGAGAATCAAACAATACTTTTCTACACTGTATAAAAAGGGGAGCCATAGTGGCCACACAGGCTGTACTTCAAACATGTCTTTTGTTCATCTTCAATACATGGGGGATGATAGGATTGGTAATTTACACAAGAAAGATACAATTGATTTGTTTATAATCTGCTTACAGCAGGTGACAAGGACACTGCATTCCTGGCAAGACCAACAGGTATTTTCTGTACTTGCTGAAACAAGAAAACAATGCAGCCAATATATCTAAGGACTGGTAAGCAGCAATATATTATGCTTTTGTTCTTGGGTTTAGCTATTCTTTAGCACTCAAAAGTTTGAAGTTTCCCTGTTCCTAGCATTGATTGTCATTATGTGGGAAGACCAGCCTCACCTACTGAAGCCAAGACCTCCATTAGGATTACAGACTGAAAATGATGTTCGTTGCAAGTGTGTATTCTGCCTGAAACCCCTAAAATAATGGAGACAATGTAGTTAACACTGACCTTAGCATGTTCCGGAGCAGGTAGCAGGTCTTTGGGAAGATGTGAGGTCTGCATTGTGATAACACCTTCCTTTAGCATCCCTCTGCATGTCGACATCATCTCACTCCTGGGTGATGTCATCTCTGCAAATGACATAAAATATCCATGAGCTATTTCAGATATATAGAGGGTGAAACTTGGCTACTCCACCTTTCCATCTATCCCATTACATACACAAAGCTCCCTGGCGGGGTATTGGGTACTGCCCCCTGACAGTGAATGTCTTCAATGTCCCTCGTGTCTCCCATAATCTGATGGCAGCTTTTTTGCCTATGGTAGCATTCCCTAGACTTACCAACATTATTTATGGACTTTTGTGTATATGCCCATGCTACCGTAAGTTCTGCACGTTGCCTGCTGATTTTGTATTTATTATTATATGGGATTTATATAGCGTTGTCAGTTTACACAGTGCTTAACAACTTGAGGGCAGACAATACAATTACAATACAATTAATACAATAGGAATTAGAGGATCCTGCTTGTTAGAGCTTCCAATCAAAGCGGGAGGGTCAAGAGATACAAAAAGTAATAACTGTGGGGGATGATCTGATGGAGAAAATAAATGTACAGTTGTTAGGTGGAGGTAGGTCAGGCTTCTCTGAAGAGATTCGTTTTCAGGGATCATCTGAAAGTGGACAAAGTAGGAGATAGACTGATTGGGGTAGAGAATTCCAGAGGATGGGAGAGGCTCGGGAGAGGTCCTGGAGGTGACCATGGGATGAGATTTATTTTGCTGATTTTGATGGGCTGACTTATGTGCTTCTTGTATTTAATGTTGCTATAAATAAATGTTTTATTTTTATTTTTTTAAATGAAAGCTTAGGGCTGCCAGACTAGTAAAAGCTGAATACAGATTGGTAATTGCTCTTTGACTATGTTATACAATAAGCCCACTTTTATCAACATTTAACGTCACACCAAACAAAAACCTTATTCTCCCCAAATTGTCCCTACCCACCTGCTACTTAACTGCCCTAATATTCATTTTTCATGACATTCTTTTTTACTGTGTATTTCTGTCCCCTATATACAGTGGGACCATGGAAAACAAACGCAGTCACCTAATAGCAAGTCAGATCACAACAACATAAAAAAAATTCAACATTAAGGCTCTGGAGCCAGGGGCACCGACAGGAGACCCGAGAAGAGGAGGATCAGGGCTGCTCTGTGCAAAACCATTACATGGAGCAGGCAAATAGAACATGTTTGTTATTTTAATAGAAAAAAAAACTTGACTTTATATAATTTTATGAATGCTTTAAAGCAGAACTTCACCCTAAAAGGTATGCTCCACTTTATGTCTTCCTCATTAACATTTTTGGCAGCTACCCGCTTCCACTTCTGCTGGAATTTCCTAGGCGATTCCACAAGAAGTTCTACCATGCCCGCGACCTCTTGGGATGCATCACAGGTCACATGGGGCTGTGGGACATACTCACAAAGGTGAAGCATGGCTCACACATGTGCAGTGGAAAGCCAGTTGTGGAGCTGCAAGGACTCACAGCTGGCTGTGACAGCAACTAGCCGTTGCTGGGGACCTGAAGACCAGTGAAGAACTGGCCTGGGTGAAGATGGTGCTGGATCCCTGGAGTGTCCTTATAAACATCCTATAACTACCCATATCCCTCAAGTTATAACCGCCCCTATGCCTCACGTGCAAAGGAGGCTTACCAGAATTGAATGACCTCTTATAAAGGGTCCTTTATTAAAAGTCAGCAGACAACTCAAGGTCCTCTTTAAGGTATAACTAAAGGCAAACTTTTTTTCTTAGTTTTGGATAGAGTGGAGAGGGATTAGAACACCTGTCAGGTTTTTATTTCTGTCTGTGCCACTGTTAGGGAGATTCACCCTATACGTTCTGGTGACCCTTATCACCAAAAGTGAAAGAAAATCACGACTTTTAGGGTGTCACCAAGACAGGAATAGAGGAAATCTTCCAGTAAGGTCACTAATTCTGGTAACAACCAGGGATTCCTTCACTTTGGAGGGATTTTTTCTCACTTCCCATTCGCCTATGAGGCAGGAAGTGAAGGGAGATCTCCCGAATAGGACACAGATGGCAAAAAACCTGATAGGGGTTCTAACCCTCCCTTACTCTATACAAAATGAAAAATAAAGCTTTGCCTTTGACTCTACTTTAAAGCGGAACTCCAGGTAAGTATCTAAATACAGAAATTAAATACATATAATGGATTTGTTTACCTGCTAAATGATTTGAATTATGTAAAACAAGAAGTCATCTACTCTACCACTCTTTTGATTGTCCCAAACTGATAAGTCTGCTTGCTGAGACAGCTTCATACATGTAGATGAGACAATCACAACACATTTACACAATCGGAAAAGTTTGTTGGACCTGGAGATGACACTTCTACTATAAAGTCAGTTGACTAAATTGGAATTTGCTCTGATCTAAGTCTGGTGATGTCTCGAGATGTAAAACTCCGGAAATTTTAAAGCTCGGAAAAACCTGTTTTTTTGGGGGGAAAAATTTAAATTTTCAGAAAAATTTTAAAAAATGCTACATTAGCACTTTTTTGTCTTTTTAAGATTGAAAGCCATTCTGTTACTTAGGAACATAAAATATGACTATGGACAATTTGACTTGGCATAAAATTATCACAACTAGCATATTAAAAATATAGTGTAGCCAAACAATTATTACAAACAGAATTTACTTTTTTATAATATTTATTTGTAACAAAGGAAGCAACAATCTCCTGAACTGCTTACTAGTTTATTTGGAACAGCCAAAAAAGCTTCCACAAAAACAATTTTCAAAACCAAAAGTAACAATTTTTCATATTTCCCCTCCACAGTATTAAATAAAAATAAAAACCCATTCTCATAAAAAGAATTGAAGATGGAGGAAGTGTTAAGAAGAGATTGGGACTAAGTTTCAATGGACATTTAATCAGAATCATTTCCTGAGCTGAAATGGTCAGTATCCGTCTCTGCTTCTCCAGCTACTCTTTCTTGTCCATCATCACAATTACGAACTTCTAAAGACTTAAGGTTTGACCGGATCGAAACAAGCTTGTCTACCCTTTCACATGTCAGTTTATTTCTTGACTTAGTGTGAGTGTTTCCAAACATAGACCAGATTCTTTCACATGCTTTTTTAATTAATTATATACTTTCAGGTCCTTTTTGTTGCTCTGTATTTTCTTCCAATGCTTTTGAGGCCTAGTGAAGAGGACAGAACAAACCAAACACACCCACTACACCCATTACAATAGCAGCACAGCACCTCCTAAAGGAAGAAATGCATACTGTTCTTGCATTGGAGGGTTCAGTTTGTTACCTAGGACTTGCTTGACCTCACTCAGTGCACAGAAATTAGAATAATCTGATATCATACATTTTTTTTTAGAAATTATTTGGAAAATATTTGAACACCCTGTATATTTTATTCACCATGTTAAAATAAAATATTCCACAATTTTTTTTTCTTTTTAAAATTTTTCACATTTTTGGGAAAAAAACAAAAAAGCCTTCAGGAAAAAAATGTTTTTTTTTCCCGAATTTTTCCCTTTTTTTTCCGGGCCTTCACATCTCTAGTGATGTCTAGCAGTTCTTCTCCCTCCTATACAGGCCTAGAAATGTGTCCTTCTCAGATCTACGATCTGCAGATAATGCATGGATCGTAGCCATAGTTTCCGGGAACGTTCTTAGTTTGGTCCTCTGTGATAAAGATGGTATGTGGTGGCTCCCTTATTTCTTCTGGCTGGTCAATTATTGGGGACTGGCAGAGGTCTACACCTTGGATACAAATTGAAACTCTTAAGGTTTGACCTCATATTTTGGTAAATCTGAAGACAAAAATCTGCAGAAAATCTAATAGTGTGCATGGGGCCTTACTGACTTCAATACAAGATCACGTCCCATTGACTTCAATGCAAAACCACTCCCATTGACCTCCATGCAAAAACACCTCCCATTGACTTAAATTAAAAAATTCCGTCAATAGCAATCCGATGTGAACACTTATCTCCACATGCCACTCTACTCCATCAGTTGCGAGTCCGGAAAGCACCGCTACAAACTCACCCAGGACCTTTTTCTTAATGATTTTTAAAGCACGATGCGTGCACATCGCATCTGCGTGAACCACCTCAACAGGAACTCATAATATCTAGCCTGTTGTGCAAATCTGTGAGTTTGAAATCGCATATGTGTGAACCAGGGTGGCTTCATTCATTCACACCTGGGTATTTTGAGATCACAGCAGAAAAATCTGAGAGAACAGGGTTTGGGACTTTACATGAAACATACAGCCAGGGAGACATCTCAGCATATTACTGCGGTAGTGCTTGGTAAATAAACCAACAATAGTGAACACATTTCTAAACACAATGACCTAATAACTAATCATTGTAAAATAGAAACATTTTATTCCTCAACATAGTACGTACTGGCATAATAACATAATCGCATAGTAACACAATGGTAACATAGTAAAAACACATCCGACTGATTGCTGTGTATTTCCATAATAAAACATACTATAAATTGGTATGATCCCAATGTGGACATATTACTGGTAACAGTCATAAGCAATATAGCAAGGGGGGAGCATCTAATAACTCGATGCGTTTCATGGCTACAATGCCACTCTTCAGGAGCAGATGCAGAAGAGATAGTTATGAAATGTTAAAGGAAATATTAAATTAGGCAGTCCTATAGAGAAATAGTTAATATAGAGGAATGAATCTCTCACTCGCACTTGCAAAACATTCTGAGCATGGGCATGGCTAAAGAGAACTGGGGGTTGGGCGGTGATCCCCACCACATCGATAGAATGATCGCTGACAAAGGACAGTCCAGGGACGATTCCCCATTGATAAGAAAACGTAGTCTGAGTCACACAGAGCATAACCAATCTATAGGAAATGATAAAATTGGGTAAAAAAAAAAGCACAGCAGAATCACTTTTAATTCTGCCTGTGACCGCAAAACACAGGTTCAGGTGCCATGATTTTCAACGGCACCTAAAACCTGGTGTGGTTTTGCTGTGATTGCCGCACAGCAAATTACATCTCTTAATTCCAAAATGCCCAGGTGTGGACGGGGCCTAACAGAGCAGAGTTTCCCTCTATAATCCTGACGTACCTGCATTATGTCAGTGTTTTTAGCTAGCGGCTCTGCTGTAAGTAACAAATTACTTGCCTTGCCCTGGATGCTGAAAACCCAAGCTACGCTAAATAAAAACTGTCTCCTAAATTTTTTAGCTTGCTCCAAGATTCAAAGCAATTTTGTTAAGCTCTGCAGTAATGGACCAGAATAGCAGGGTCAGTTAAAGGGCTGAAGTATCCTTTTGTAGGATAAGTGCTACAAATATCTGATCTTCACAGAAAGAGTGATTGCTTTCCCAAACAAGAAAAAAATGCAGCAGACTTTGTGGGTTTTGGCAACCTATGAACTGCCTCTGCCACATCATGGGACATGGTGAGAGCAGGAAAATTTCCAATGGAGGGAATGTCTTAGGCTGGGTTCACATATGTGGGAATTAGATGTGGGTTTCCCCACATCGAATTCGCATTACAGGAGATTGTGACCGGCTCTCAATGGAACCGGTTCACACAGGTGTGGGTGGTCGCGGAGCGTATTGCAAAAAAGGTCATGTGCATGTTTGGGGGCAGATCAAGTGTGAATTCAGGCAAAAATTCTGACCTGAATCGGTGAACAGACATGCACCAGACCCCAGGCACGAACCTGCGGCTGGAAATATGTGAACCCAGCCTTAAGCAATCAGGGACTTCTGACATCTATGATATGTGGGTAATAGACATTAGACTGCAATCAAACGACTCACCACAATCCAGCTAGCAAAGGATTGTTTTTTGTGATGGACCCCCCCATACTCAAGAAGAGTATGTCAGCCATATAAGCTTTACGTGTCGGGAACCAGCACAACCCAAGACCCCTTATCCCACCTAGTCACTTGTCGAGACATTAGTGTAGCGTGAGGAAGCATAACAGTGTTTATTCAAACACAGGTACAAAGAGAATACACTCAGGGAACAATCCCCCCTCTTTCCATAATGACACAGAGCGGGATAAAACTGAACTCCTTCAGTAACATGAGACACAGGTATTCAAACATTTCAACAGTAGACCATCTTTGGGAGGGGCTGCTGGAGAAACCCCCCCCCCCCTCCCTTCCCTGTAGCATCTGATCCACATCCACATCCACATCTACATCCCATAATACCAAGCTTGACAAATTTGCTTAGAATCTAGGCGCTAGCTACAAAAGTTAGGAGCTAGGTTTTTTTTCCAGCAAGCCGAATGGCTGGCTTGTGTCGGATCGGCTGCCAAATACACGGGCCGAATGGCAGCCAGTTTTTATTGAACTGACCGATGTTGCCCGGCATTCAGGCCATGTGTACAAGGCTTGATGGTGTGATAGGCAGCAGCTCACTTGGGAAGGACCATGCAAGAAAGCAGGGGCGATAAGAGATTGAGTAACTCCTGCCACTCTAGTCCCCTTGCACATGGGCACCTCTGCTAAGTGGAATCCGCCTGCTCAGCTGAGATTTCTCCACTAATCCCCACTGAGCAGCCAGGTGATAGGTTCTGGTTGTTCTATGCAGAGCGAACACAGACACAATACTGTTTTCCTCTAAGGGGAGATCAGATGGAAACGGACCACCTGTCCATTTTCATCTGATGCCATCCGGACAGATGGAAAATAGGACCACCAGCCATCTGTTTTCAGCAGACAAGATCGGATAGCAGCAGGTGGCAGCGGACATATAAAGGAGCCTGGAGGGTCCGGTCGGGTCTGCCTGAAAAACTGACAGCGGACCTGATCGGACAGCCTTAGTGAAAGGGACCTTTGGCTGTAGAATGACAAGGAGAGAATGAAAAATAAAAAATTTATATAAATAATAAAAATAATAAAAAACTGTTTCCATCTTTGTGGTATAAATGGAACTGAGGCCGTTCCAACCAGCTGTCCTACAATCCTGGTCCACTCACCTTTAAGATCAGGGCCCCAGATGAAGCTCACAACACCTTCAACCCCTTCTCCTCTTGGGTCAGT
Organism: Lithobates pipiens; assembly: GCF_037356315.1. Lineage (NCBI taxonomy): Eukaryota > Metazoa > Chordata > Amphibia > Anura > Ranidae > Lithobates > Lithobates pipiens. The sequence goes on along the minus strand of NW_027507758.1, from coordinate 550,125,958 downwards.
GACTGCTTGTTGCAGCCCCGGCCACCACAAGAGGGTTGCAGTTCCCTGATGTAAGCATCTCGCTCCAGCAGGCCACAAAACTACGGGCTTGATTACCAGCCAGCGCACCCACGTGTGGGGGCCGCATGGGGACAAGACACCTGCCGCAGTGTAGGCCAGGCTGCTATTTCTAGTCGCCAATTCGACCTGGCGCTTGGGGTTTGTTGAGCCCTGCCATAATAGGTTGCACCCAAGGCAGACAGAAACAATAGAACAATGGGAGACAGTCACACCTCAAACAATCTAGTAAATAGTCCACAACAGTTTATGAGACCAAGCTCATACAATATTCCAGCAGTCGGAAAGGTGAAATTAATTTATCTTTATATATTTCTTAAAGGATATCGTTCAGAAATATTACTGTCCAAAGTGAAAAGGCCCCTTCGTTCTTTCAACACAAACCAACCACACATATAGAACCCTGGATAACGGATAAAAGGAAATGCTGAGTCCGGTGTGGTTGTACTGTGAGTCTGGTTAGTGAAGAGCTGACTGGGGTTCTCGGTCACCCTGTGCCCCTGATAGACACAGGGTAAGTTACACATAGGAGGGGCCGGGGGAGCTGGACAAGGAGTTTCCAGAGCTCTATAAAGTAAGCTGGGTTCCACAAGCCCCCCCACCCAAAGTTACTCCCAATTTTGGAGAATTATGATTTTTTTCTACAGCTTACCTGTAAAATCTTTTTCTTGGAGTACATCACAGGACACAGAGCAGCCATAATAACTAACTGGATTATACTCCACCTATAGGTGAATGGACACTGACAAACCAAAAAGGCAGGAATCTTCCCTTATATAACCCCTCCTACACATGAAGTACCTCAGTTATATAGAAAGCAATAAACTTCCCAGACAAGATGGGAGGGATCTCTATGTCCCATGATGTACTCCAAGAAAAAGATTTTACAGGTACTTCATCAAGAGAATTAAATAATTTCTCCTCTGCAACTCCGACACCCTCCTGGCTGACGCCACTGCCACCAAGAAAACAAATTTTCTTGTCAAGAGGACCAAAGGAATCTGCTGGATAGGCTCAAAAGGCTGCCTCTGTAAAACACCCAGGACTAAATTTAAATCCCAAGGGCACAGAGGCTGCCTGACCTGTGGAAGCACACGAATCATCCCCTGTACAAACATTCGTACTAAGGAGTGAGAAGCAATAGGCCTCTGAAAAAAGATTGCTAAGGCCGAAATATGACCCTTAATTGTACTTAAAGCCAGATTCATATCCACCCCTTTTTTGCAAAAAAGCCAAAACTCTCCTGATGACATATCTGCAGGGGTGCCACCTCCTGAACTCACACCAGGCAATATAGGATCTCCAGACTCTATAGTAGATACTTCTAGAGACTGGCTTTCTAGCATTCAACATGGTAGACAATACTGACCCAGAAAAGCCCCGCTCCCTTAAAATCCTGGTTTCAACAGCCAAACCATTAAATTTAGAGACCGTAAAGCAGGGTGGAATATTGGATCCTGTGAGAGCAGATCCAGATGGAGTGGAAGAACCCAGGGGTTTCCCACCGCCTGTCTTACAATCTGTGTGTACCAAGTCCTTCTGGGCCAGGCTGAAGCTACTAAGATCACTGGCTTTCTCTCTTCCCGGATCCTGCGTAGTAGCCTTGGCAACAGCCGGATTGAAGGGAAGGCATATATCAATGAAAACTGATCCCATGGGATTATCAAGGCATCTCCTCCTAATGAAAGTGGGTCCCTGGTTCTGGACACAAAACTGTCTAGTTTCCTGTTGAACCTGGACGCCAGTAGGTCTACATTCGGAACCCCCCCCCCCCCCCATCAGTGGCAGATCGATGCAAAGATCTTGGGATTTAGGGACCACTCCCCTGGAAATATTTGCTTGCGACTCAGAAAGTCCTCCTGCCAATTTTCCACTCCCGGAATAAACACTGCTGATAGGGATGGAACTAATCTTTATACCCAAGTCAGCATGCAATCCACTTCCTTCTGGGCTGTCTGGCTCCTGGTGCCTCCCTGGTGATTGATGTATGACACAGGCGTGGCATTGTCCGACTGGACCCTCACAGGACATCCCTGTAGTAAAATGTTGATGGGCAAGCTCCTCTCCCTCCAGGACCACCCTCCCTGGACAGTGGCCTATTCTAGGACTGTCCCCCATCCAGAAAGACTGGTGACTGTCATCACCACCCTCCAGGCCACAGGTAAAAAGAACTTTCCCTTTACCAGATTCATGGTTATCATCCACCAACTGAGACTCTGACGCACCTTCAGCCGAAGAGACATGTGCCAGTCCAGAGTCTGCACAGTCTTGTTCCAGACAGACAGAATGTTGTTCTGAAGTGGTCTGGAACTGTGCATAAGGGACTGCTTTGAAATAAAGATACCATTTTCCCCAGTAGCCTCATACACAGGTGAATAGAGGGATATCTTTTCCCTTTTATGACCTGGATGAGGTTTTTCAATTACTCTGATCTTCTCTGGAGGCAAAAATACCTTTGCCTTGATCATGTCTAGTATTAGCCCCAGATACACTAGGAGCTAAACCGGCTAGCAGGGACATTTTTTACCAGTTCAGAATCCAACCCAGTAGCTCCAAGAATTGAACCGCCCAGGCTACATTCCTCCTCAGGTCTGGAATCGTTTAATCTATCAATAGTAGATTGTCCAGGTACCCTGCAACCAATATTCCCTGTGAGATCTTAGAACTGCCAATACCTTCATGAATACCTGAGGTGCCATGGCTAACCCAAAGGGCAGTACCACAAACTGAAAATGATGGTCGCCCACTGCAAATTGCATAAACTTTTGATGGAACCTACAGATTGGCACATGTAGGTACGCGTTCTTGATGCCTATGGACGCCAAGAATTCCTCTCCGTACAAGGAGGCAACGACTGAACGAAATGACTCCATCCGGAAAGAACGAATGACTAGAAACTGATTTAGAGCCTTGAGGTCCAGGATAGGCCTTACATCTCCATTTGGCTTTGGGAGTATGAAAAGATTTGAGTAAAAACCCTTGAATCTCTCATTGACTGGAACCTCTGAAGTCATAAGGAGGGCTTGGGACTGACTTTAGGGGGTCTCTGGGCCCAGGGCTTTTTCTGACCCTGGCCTTGAGGCTTTCCCCTAGACCCAGACAGCTGAGGCCGTCGATACTGCCTGAAATTAGAAGTGCTGGGTACTGAAGCACTAGACACCTTATAGAAACGTTGTCTGCTCCTCTTCTTAACTGGTAGAAGCGCACTCTTACCCCCTGAAATAGTCTCGATATGCTTATCCAGGCCTGACCTTCTTCTCTGTCATTTACTGCCACTTCTTCCACCTCTTCTGCCCAATCCTGTTCCAATGCAGGTGGGCGCTCAGGTGAAGGGGCTCTATCCCGTTTCGTTCCACTATGGGAAACTGAAGCAATCATACCTGCTATTTTTCCCTCCAGCCCAGCTAAAGCTGATGCTAAGTCGTCCTTTGTGAGGTAGGTTGAGCAGAAGCATTAGCTGTTGCTACAATGCCTCACAACTGTAATGGCTCAGACTGGCCAGTTACCTCAGGTCTTTTAGGAGAGTTAAACACAGCAGATGTGAGGCTAGCATCCTCCAATACCGATGGTGGTGCATTTGCACCCCTTCCTGCTGTGCTCTTCCGGTATGACATGCCTGAGACAAAAACTTGAGGTAATAAAAAACCCCACTTTATGCAATTCAATCGCCCTGCAAATACTACACTCAGGCCGCGTACACACGCGCGGACTGTTCGCCCAACTTTGTCCGTCCAACAGTTTGAGCGAACAGTCCGCTCAAACTTAGCATGGACGGACATGGCCACACACGACGGACGAACAGTTTGCTGAAACCGTGCGCGATGACGTTTCGGCACGCACGACGGATCGAAAATTTCGACGTCCAATACACTGCAATGCAACCTTCCGACGTGGAAATCCTTTCTGAGCATGCGCGAGACTTAGTTGGCCGAACAAGCCTACACACGAGCGAACAGTCCGCTGAAACCTTGTTTCAGCGGACAGTTTTTCGGAATTTCCGTAAGACCTTGTTCGTCCAACTGTCCGCTGAAACTGTCCGCTGAAGCCCCACACACGAGCGGACTGTCCGCCCAAACACTGTTCAGCGGACAAGGTTGGGCGAACAGTCCGCCCGTGTGTACGCGGCCTCAGTCCTTGCAGTACACAGCTCTTACAGGACCTGTGGTGCCCTGGTCCATCCACACACAGTGACTCACTCACATGCCCAGCTGATGTCCTTTCCAACCTGCTTACAGAAGCCTAGTGCTGCAACAGATCCTAATATGTGGACAGAAAAAATATGACACCTGGTCCCATAAGGGCAGACAGGACCCCAGATGGCATCAGGGTGGCCCCGTAATTCTCTTTAAATAGACAGGACCCAACATGATGTCACAGTGACCCCACACTTCAATAAGTACAATCAGGACCCCAGATGATATCACAGTGACCCTGCACTTCTATAAGTACAGACAGGACCCCTGGCTGGTGTCACACTGACCCCACACTTCTATGAGTACAGACATGACCCCGGCTTGTGTTACAGTGACCCCACTCTCGATAAGAACAGACAGGACCCTGGCTGGTGTCACAGTGATCCCAATTTTCTATTAGAAACAGACAGGACCTCGGATGGTGTCACAGTGACCCCATACTTCTATAAGCACAAACAAGACCCTGTCTGGGGTCACAGTGACCCCAATTTTCTATTAGAACAGAAAGGACCTTGGATGGTGTCACAGTGACCTCACACTTCTATAAGAACAGACAGGACCCCGGATGCTGTCTCAAAAACTTTGGATGGTGTCACAGTGACCCCACTCTTCTATAAGAACAGATGGGTCTCCAGATAGTGTCACAGTGACCCCAGTCTTCATAATTAACACACAGAGTACATGGGACAAGACTAAGTAACGCACAGAATTCAGGGGTCAGGCGTAAGTAGCACATATAGATCAGGGGTCTGGAATAAGTAGCACATAAATATCAGAGGGCAGGAATAAGTAGAGCATAACGATCAGTGGTCCGGTATAAGTAGCACATATAGATCAGGGGTCTGGAATAAGTAGAGCATAAAAATCAGGGGTCTGGTATAAGTAGCACATAGGAATTGGAGGGCAGGAATAAGTAGGACATAGGAATTGGAGGGCAGGAATAAGTAGGACATAGGAATTGGAGGGCAGGAATAAGTAGCACATAGGAATTGGAGGGCAGGAATAAGTAGCACATAGGAATTGGAGGGCAGGAATAAGTAGCACATAGGGATCAGGGTCTGGAATAACTAGAGCATAAAGATCAGTGGTCCGGTATAAGTAGCACATAAAGATCAGTGGTCCGGTATAATTAGCACATAAAGATCAGTGGTCCGGTATAAGTAGCACATAAAGATCAGTGGTCCGGTATAAGTAGCACATAGAGATCAGAGGGCAGGAATAAGTAGCACATAGGAATAGGGGTCTGGAATAACTAGAGCATAAAGATCAGTGGTCGGTATAAGTAGCACATAGGGATCGGGGTCTCGAATAACTAGAGCATAAAAATCAGGGGTCCGGTATAAGTAGTACATAAAGATCAGAGGGCAGGTATAAGTAGTACATATGGATCGGGATCTGGAAGAAGTTGCACATAGGGATCGGGATCGGGGGTCCACATTAAGTAGCACATAGATATCAGGGGTCCAGAATAAGTACCACATGGAATTAAAGGGTCAGTAGTAAGTAAAACACAGAGTGCAAGGGCCAGGATGTTTTTTTTGTTTTTTATAGAGCAAAAGAGGTTATTATAACCCCAGTCACTGGTTTTGCCACCTGTGTCCCATTGGAGAGATATCCCTTCACTTCCTGTCCTATACTCAAAACAGGAAGTGAGAGGAAAACCTTGGTTGTCACCAGAACTAGTGTCCCCATTGGAAGATTTTCCCTCTATTCCTATTCTGGTGACAACCTAAAATGTGACATTTACTTTGACTTTTACTCTCAGCAGGACAAATATGGTGTGTCTCCCTTATGGGGACACAGACAGCAATAAAAACCTGGCAGGTGTTCCCTCCATACTCTATCCAAAATTTTAAAAAAATGTCTTTGTTCCACTTCCAATCTCCAGATCAGCTGGTGATGTAGAGTGTATATGTAATGAGCAGTGCTGAGCTCTGCTATGAAGCCCCCTACACACAATATGCATTGACTTCCCTTCCCTCCTATAGGACTATTCATCTGATAAGATAGAAATACAGATCCGCACTCTATGTTCTGTACAGATCCCGAATATACAATGTCCTCCTATCATTATAATGGGGACAGCTCCTCTCACCTCTCACCGCTCTGTGTCCATCCAACACTGACCAATGTCACTTCACACAGTCAGGGCGGGACCACTTCATTCCAGGAACCTTATTTGCTGCCCAGGCTCATTACAACTCCGCCCATATTCAAAGTCAGCCGCCTGATAGGCTGAAACACAACACTCGTGGAGTATTAGCAACAGTAACAAATGCGTCGCTATGGTTACCATACAGGACTAGAAGACCGGCGAAAGGATATCATATATATATACAGGGACTATTTTCTCTATGGAGATGGAACGTGCGAACAAGTACCTTGAAGACATTATATAAGACAAACTTAAGATAATAACAAATATACTATCCAGGGATTGGGGATACATCTTCTGAAGATATTATTTTATTTGTCAGGTGGCAGCTGAAGAACTTGTCTCTGAAAAGTGAATGACAGCGCTGCTGGGAGAGAAGCACTAGTTCTTCTATTCGCGGAAGGATACATAATAACTTTGGTAAGGGACTATTTTGTGTGCAGTACGAGGAAATTGGAGAGGACAGAGTGCAGGTGAGAGGATGGAGGGGAATGTTCACTGATTGTTCTTTATTCCTGACCTCTGATTTCTTTGTGTTACTCCTGACCTCTGTGTGTTACTTATTCCTGACCCCTGACCTCTGTGTGTTACCCCTGACCTCTGTGTGTTACTTATTCCTGACCTCTGTGTGTTACTCCTGACCCCTGACCTCTGTGTGTTACTCCTGACCCCTGACCTCTGTGTGTTTCTCCTGACCCCTGACCTGTGTGTTACTTATTCCTGACCTCTGTGTGTTACTTCTGACCCCTGACCTCTGTGTGTTACTTACTCCTGACCCCTGAACTCTGTGTTCTTTATTTCTGACCCCTGAATTCTGTGTTCTTTATTCCTGACCCCTGAACTCTGTGTTACTTATTCCTGACCCCTGATTTCTATGTGTTACTCCTGACCCCTGTGTGTTACTTACTCCTGACCCCTGTGTGTTACTTACTCCTGACCCCTGAACTCTGTGTATTAATTACTCCTGACTCCTGTGGGTTACTTACTCCTGACCCCCGAACTCTGTGTATTACTTACTCCTGACTCCTGTGTGTTACTTACTCCTGACCCCTGAACTCTGTGTATTACTTACTCCTGACTCCTGTGTGTTACTTACTCCTGACCCCCGAACCCTGTCAGTTACTTATGCCTGACCCCTGAACTCTGTGTTCTTTATTCCTGACCCCTGAACTTTACGTGTTACTTATTCCTGACCCCTGATTTCTGTGTGTTACTTACTCCTGACCCCTGACCTCTCTGTGTTACTTACTCCTGACCTCTATGTGTTACTTACTCCTGACCTCTGTGTGTTACTTACTCCTGACCCCTGACCTCTATGTGTTACTTACTCCTGACCTCTGTGTGTTACTTACTCCTGACCCCTGAACTCTGTGCATTACTTATTCCTGAAACCAGAACTCTGTACATTACTTACTCCTGATCCCTGAACTCTCTGTGTTACTTATTCCTAACCCCTGTCCTCAGAAAATTCATAGCGGGAAATCTTCCAATGGGGACACTAGTTCTGGTGAACTGCCAAGGAGAATTTGGAGGTTTCCTGGAGTTGGGCTTTAATGCACATGTATGATGTTGTGCTGTAACGTGCATTGCTTTAAGGCATCCCATACAAATGGATAGGCTGCCAATTCCGCAGACCAGACAGTAATATTATACTCAATGATTAAAGCTGAATTCCAGGTAGGAAGAGTTTTGCATTGTTGCATTGGTCCAGCTTAAAGCAGAGTAAGCAAATCTATGACATACTTAGCTGAGCACTGTCTAGGCAGGGAATCATTGTAGTTTTCACTGCTACTACACTGACCCTCGCTATCTGCCGCCTCCTATGCCTAGCAGCTGCCCTACTGAGGGTCACACTTTTGTCACAGGCACCATTCAGAGAATGCTTTGTATGTTCTGTATCTCAGTGAATACAAAGTGTACTCTGAGTGGACGAGGTGGGGAGTGAACTTTACATTGTCCATCTTGTCCAGTCAGAGAGCGCCTTGTATTCATTGTGAAGAATGCAAGTTGTTCTCTGAATGGCACCCATGGGAACCCCACAGGATCCAAAAGACAGTGAGGATCACTGGAGTAGCGGCAACTACTACAGTGATTTCCAGCTCCCAAACGAATTGTCCAGGTATTGAATATGCATACTGCCGTTCATTCAAGCTGGTGTAAATATGCGGGGTGATTGGATTCAAGTGGTGCATGCGATTTTCAGAAACGTGCCTCTCCAGACTGCGTTTTTAAGGGCATGGCAGCCCACTTGTATTGAAAGGAACTGAAAGTTCCACCATCACTGTATACACACTGCTTTAGCCTCCTGGCTTATTCACTAGCCACACAGCTGCTTCAAACCTCACGCCTAGGCCATAGGTCTGCTCCTCAGACCAACTCTTTTCTTTAGTCAAGCTCCCTATCTGAACTTACTTTGTCAGCTTTGTGCTGCTTGCATAGTTGCCAACATTGTAAAAAAAAAATATAGGGACACTTTTTTGTCTGTAGGGGGAGACTTATTATAATTAGGGGGTGGGGCATTTGTATGCGGGACGTAGTGGGAAAAAATAAATGCGGCGTGCGATGGGCGCCACAGCTAAAAATGGACGTGGTTTAAATTAAATATTGGGCGTGGCTTAACCACTTGCTGCCCGCCAATTATCAAATGACGGCTGCAAAGTGGGGGCGCGCATCTCGGCGATCGTTGTTGCGGGGTGTCAGTGTGACTACGACAACTACGATCTCGGTAAAGAGTCTGCGACGGACAAAAGTTCTGCTGTGCGTTTACACTCACTTGGACCTTCAGTCATTAGAGGGTTAACCTCTGCAACAGCACCTTGGCCTATAGGCTGTTCAGCGGATGCCTCTCCTGGCACAGCAGCAACAGTGTCCACTACACCTTTACTCACAGAAATTTCTTTCAGCTCTGCTATTCATCTCATGGCCCAGTCATTCCAATAGTTAATGCTCCGTTGCAGTGCATCCGCCCAAAGAGGCATAGACAGACCAAGGGGCTCAACAGCATCTGAAACACTTTTCTTGTCAGTATTATACTTCTCAACAACATTATCAGAAATTAATTGTTCATTATTATTCCTGACTTCCACAGTTGCTAAAGGAAATGGCACACTTCTCTTAAAGAAAACGGGTTTACTTCCTCTTTGTTTCCCTGCAAAAGCAAAGCATAATGGGCTACTATGCATCGCAGACAGCGCACTTGGCTCCATGTCTTGTCAGGGCTTTTCACACTGCATCCGCTTTCAAACTTAGGCCTCTGCCCCTCGATAACTGGTCTCCTTGCACCAGCATTGCTAGGGGCAACAGCTGCCCTCCTAGGCATCACAGACTTTTGGACATCCCATCCCTTTTTGTGGGAATAGTGAGCCACCTCTTCAAGGCAGCCCGACCATCCAAACTACACTTTGAGGCTGATTTAGTAAGATGAATGCACTGCGCCGGTTCATACCTCCATTTGTGGGTCAGATAAATTATCAGGTGAGCGTATGAACTGGCGCATACATAAGTGCAACACATAAAATGCGGGCGCAATTGATAATAGCGCACGCCGTATCATTAACAGTCCATTCACACAGGGGCTTCCAGCATGACTTTGGGAGGCAACTTGGACACGACTTGAGTGTGAATCACAGCGTGACTTGGGGCGACTTACAACACGACTTTAAGTCGCCCCCAGGCCAGGCGACTTTAATTAAAAAAAAAATGGCATTGGTTCCCCTCCAAGAGCATACCAGGCCCTTCAGGTCTGGTATGGATATTAAGGGGAACCCCATGCCCAAAAAAATGGCGTGGGGGTCCCCCTCAAAATCCATACCAGACCCTCCAGGTCTGGCATGGATTTTAAGGGGAACCCCGCGGCAAAAAAAAATGTATTGGGAGTCCCCCTCAAAATCCATACCAGGTCCTTCAGGTCTGGCATGGATTTTAAGGGGAACCCCGTACCAAAAAAAATGGTGTGGGGGTCCCCCTCAAAATCCATACCAGACCCTCCAGGTCTGGCATGGATTTTAAGGGGAACCCCGCGCCAAAAAAAAATGTCTTGGGAGTCCCCCTCAAAATCCATACCAGACCCTTATCCGAGCACGCAACCTGGCAGGCCACAGGAAAAGAGGGGGGGACGATAGCGCGCCCCCCCTCCTGAACCAAACCAGGCTACTTGCCCTCAAAATTGGGAGGATGCTTTGGGGTCCCCCCCAAAGCACCTTGTCCCCATGTTGATGAGGACAAGGGCCTCATCCCCACAACCATGGCCAGTGGTTGTGGGGGTCTGCGGGCGGGGGGCTTATCAGAATCTGGAAGCCCCCTTTAACAAGGGGACCCCCAGATCCCGCCCCCCCTGTGTGAAATTGTAAGGGGGTACAAAAGTACCCCTACAATTTCACCCAAAAAAGTGACAAAAGTGTTAAAAATTACAAGAGACAGTTTTTGACAATTCCTTTATTAAAGTTTTCTTTCATCTTCTTTCTTCTGGTCTTCTTCCTTTCTTCATCCTTCCGTTTCTTCCTCCATCTTCTTCTTCCTCCGATCTGCTTCTTCCTCCGATCTGCTTCTTCTTGCTCCAGTGTTCTCCTCCGGCATCTTCCTCCACGGCGTCTCTTCTTCGTTCTCGGGTCGCTCCGCGCAATGGGAGGCTCCCGCTGTGTGACTCTTCTCTTCTTCTGACAGGTCTTATATAACGGGGGGATGGGGCCACCCGGTGACCCCGCCCCTCTGACTTACGGTTTCATTATATAAGATCTGTCAGAAGAAGAGAAGCGTCACACAGCAGGAGCCTCCCATTGCGCGGAGCGGCCCGAGAACGAAGAAGAGACACCATGGAGGAAGATGCCGGATAAGAACACTGGAGCAATAAGAAGCGGATCAGAGGAAGAAGAAGATGGAGGAAGAAACCAAAGGATGAAGAAAGGAAGAAGACCAGAAGAAAGAAGATGAGGAGGATATAATGCACAACTTGACTTAGTAGAGGATAGGATTAGGGCTGCATCTAACGATTATTTTCATAATCGATTAGTTGGCCGATTATTGTGTTGATTAATCGGTTAATAACCTTAAAAAAAAAAAGAGTCAAATTGACGTTCATTTTCAACAACAGTGATGGGAAAATTTGGAAATAGAAAACTGCTTGGTCAAAGGAATTCTCAGACAGTGTATGTGGTTTTTCATTCAGAAATGACATTAATTTTAAAAACAGAATGTTAAAAACAAGTGAAACTTTCAAACAAAATTCTTTCATTCAGCGAATGTACAAAGATTTTTCATCTGAATATTCTCATCTAAAAATTCATCCGTGTGGCCAGCATAAGGCTCAGTACACACCTATACAGTTTGCTTTTGATCTGTTTCTGTAGTGCTTTTTGCTGCGCGTTTGATTTCTGCACACGTGATTTTGCTGCAATTTGCGTTTTTGCATTTTTTTGGGCAGATTAAAAAACACAAATTGCTTCAAAAACGCATTGCATGCTTTTCTACAGCTTCTCCATTGAAGTATATTGAACCAAAGAAGCACCGATTTGCGTTTAAAAGTCCCTGACCCTTTCCAAATACACAGCGGCTGAAAAAAAGCACAGATATGAACCTGTCCCATAGGAAACCATGTAAATGAACTGTAGTGCGTTTCTGCAAAAAGCACCAATAAACATATAGATGTGAACCAGGCCTAAGACATTTAGTAACATAATGGGGTTAAAAAGACTAAAATTAGCCCTTTATAGTAAAAAAAACAGATAATCACAACTGGAAGGGGTTCATTTTTTTACTATAGAACTGTGAAAGTAATATTTACAGTAGCGATGATTTGCTCTTTTTGTACTATAAAGGGCTAATTTTCTTTTTTTGTAACCCCATTATGTTACTGGCCGATTAATCAATTATGAAAATAGTAATCGATTAATTTCATAATCGATTAGTTGTCGATTAATCGATTAGTTGTCGATTAATCGATTAGTTGTTTCAGCCCTAGATAGGATGCACAACTTGACTTGGTAGAACAACTTGAGGATAAACGTACTTCTCTATGTACACAAAAATTCAGATCCTGGACTGTAATCTCACCGGAATAAAATCAGTCTCTCATGGACTACTAGTAAAGTTTCCTCTTTCAGGAGCATGTTCCCCTGGTGAAACTCTCAAAGTCCCAAACTTGCAGGAGCTCAATGTCCCCTTGGTGAAACTCACAAAGTCCCAAAACATGCAGAAAATACCAGCCCACCTGGCTACTTTGAAAAATGTCCCAGAGAAGGGCTGTAGGTTGGCTTGTGACACTGTCCCATAAAGGCTTGCTAAATATTGCCTCTGGCAGCTTTCTCCCTTGTAGGCTGGGGGGGGTATAGAAGTACTCACACTGTCCCTTGAATCCTGCTGCCTTGGTTAAAGTGGTTGTATAGTCATTTTTATTACTTTTACCTACAGGAAAGCCTATGATAAGGCTTACCTGTAGGTAAAAAAATATCTCCTAAACCTGTACGGTTTAGGAGATATTCCCCTCGCAATGCACCGCTGACTGCAGCGGCGCATGCGCACAGGGGATTCTCGGCTGAAAGTCCGGTAGACGCCGGACCCTGCTGGAAAGAAATCTCCCACGTGCAAGCGCGGGAGTGACGATATCGCGGCTCCGGCCACTCACAGTGTCGGAGCCGCGATACCTGGAAGAAACGCAGAGGGACATGTCAGCTGGATCGGGCCAGATGTCGGGCCTCCTTCTAAGGTAAGTATTTCATAATGAGCTAGTATGCAGTGCATACTAGCTCATTATGCCTTTTCCTTTGCAGGTCAGGAAAAAAAAAACTTCAGCGGGTATACAACCGCTTTAAGACTGCTGTTCAGGCCTCCTGCCATACAGGTGTTCCCATGCTAATCAGGATGTCTATTGGATGAGACTGAAAGGTGGTGAATGTGCATCTCTACAGCTTTCTCTCCTTCCTCCCTCAGCTCCAGTCTGGAGGCAGAGTCCCCCAGCCCTAGGTCCCCTCACGATCCTCAGCACTTCCTGAAGATAACAACCCCTGCTGGCCAGACTCTTCAATAATTACCCTGTTTCCCCTAAAATAAGGCCTAGTGTGATTGTCGGTGATAGCTGCAATAAAAGCCCTACCCCCCAAATAAGCCCTAGTTAAAGTCCGTGTAGGTCTTCTTTTCAGGGTAGGGCTTATTTTTTAGGAAACAGGGTAGGGCTTATTTGGGTGGTAGGGCTTATATTGCAGCCAACACCGACAATCAGGCTAGGTCTTATTTTAGGGGAAACAGGGTATGAACCAGGCTTACCACCCTGCCAGGCCTCACTGCCTGGGGATTGGTCAAAACTCCCATCGATATTCAGACCCTGCCTCTTTACCTCTGCCCACTAGCTTCTAGAAGTTTCCATGGACCTCCAGAACAAGGGAAGGTGATAGAGGCCTGGCTAGTATGAGTCAGCATAAATTTACCCAACCAAACTGTGCACTAGTGGGTGCTACACATACATATATATTCCATACTTAGCTGAACCCTGTCTAAGCAGAATCACTGCAGTTTTTGCTGCTACTACAGTGATCCTCCCAACCTGTCATGTCCTGTGCCGATTGGCTGCCCTACTGCATATTAAGCACAGATGGTCGCTCTTTTGTCACAGGCACCATTCAAAGAATGCTTTGTATTTTCTCAGTGAATACAAAGTGTTCTCTGATTGGATGAAGTCTGTAGTGAACTTTAAATTCTCCACCTTGTCCAGTCAAAAAGCTCCTTGTATTAATTGTGAAAATGCAGATCGTTCTCTGAATGACATCCACGAGAAACCCCACGGGATCCAGAAGAAAGTGAGGATCGATCACTGGAGTAGTGGCGACTACTACAGTAATTTCTACAGGAATCGTCCAGGTATTGAATATACATACTGCCATTCATTCAAGCTTGACCAGTGTAAATATGTAAAAACATCCATAACTGGTATTTCATTTTTAGAAAGAAGTGGGACTTTCTATGCATCCTTTTGAGAATAGACACAACATATATATTTTTATAGTTAAAATTCCACAATTCAATTCATATAAACACAAAATCCATCTTAATCCATTTTAATGAACCACTTGACCACTGGGCACTTAAACACCCTTAATAACCAGACCAATTTTCAGCTTTCGGTGCTCTCACATTTTGTATCAAATTCTGTTTATTGATTTTATGCAGAACATACAAAAACATTGGACGCGTCAGGTGGACACATCCACGGCCATCGGCCGGTTATAACTAACAACAACAACTAGCTAATCCAACATAACCCCCCAACCCTCTCCCCCCCCCCCCCTTACTCAGAGTCACAGCCCAACCGGACCCCTTGTACCATTCACATCTTCTCTCACCTATACATTCGGTGTCTGAACTGAAACCTACGATAGATTAATAAATAACAGGGTGCCCATCAGGGCGTTTCCTCAGACTGTTGTGTGTTATCAGCGGTTTGCAATAGCAGCTACCTCCACTTCCCTCAGTCCGACCATTTCCCCTACTTTATTATCCTACAGTGGTGCTGGAATTAAGCCAGGAGTGCCAGACTTTATCAAATTTTTTCATGCATCCTCTGGCCTCATAGGTGTGTTTGTAATAAGGCAACATCGTGTTTACCAGGTTTTTCCAAAAGGAAACCGTCGGGGCCCTTGCTTTCTTCCAATGCAGAAGAATGGACTTTCTACCGTAAAACAACAGGATCAGCATTGTTCGCATAGCCCTTGAAGGCACCACCTCATCAACCAGGCCAAACAGGCAGACTCTAATAGTCTTTGGAATAGGTACTTGAATTAGTTCAAAGATGCACAAAGTTATGTCTTCCCAAAAATCCTGCACAAGGGCGCAGTCCCAAAAAATATGACTGGCATCTGCCGGGGAATGAGAACATCTCCAGCATTCCGAGGAGGTGCCTGGAAAAATCTTGCCCAACCGGGCCGGGGTATAATAGCTCCTGTGCAAAAATTTGAACTGGATCAATCTGTCCCTAGCGGACACCAGGTGTTGGAACGGCCTGACCCACAGGGCATCCCAATCTTCCCCTCGGGCATCTGGGACCTCCATTGCCCACCTCTCTCTACATTTCACTATTGCCTGTGGTGTGATTTGGAACATTTCCTTGTAGGTCACTGAAAGGGGTTTGACCAAGTCCTCCCCTGACAACAACCTCTCCAAGGCTGAAGGCATAGACTCCACTCTCATCACTCGAAACTGTACCTGAAAGGCATGTCTAATTTGTAGAAACCGGAATAAATAACCATTAGGCAGGTTGTGTCTAGTTTGTAATTGGGGAAAGGTCTGCAGCTCCCCGTATCTGGTGATATCCCCTACGGTCTTGATACCTTTCACCACCCACAGCATGGGGTCCGGGAGATTATAAAAGTGTGGCAAGGTCGGGTTCATCCACAAGGGCGTGGAAGGAGATATCCCTCTAAAACTGTGACATGCTAATTTTACCGCTACACCCCACGCTCTGATAGTAGCCTTCATGGACAGCGTCAGTGGTAACTCCGATTTGGTACCTCTAAACAGGGCGAATCGCAAACTGTCATAAGCCCCCAGGTGAGCCGCCTCCAACACTGTAGCCGCATCCCCATCATCAACCGTCAACCACCTGCGTGCAAACACTAGCTGCCCGGCGAGATAGTACTTATACCAATCGGGTAGAGCTAGGCCACCCCTCTCCCTGGGTTCCTGCAGTACTTTAATTCCCACTCTGGGTGTCCCAGGGGCCCAAATATACGATGAAATTGTGCTGTCCAGTTTGCGGAAATATGACCTTGGAACCCAAACCGGTGCGTGCCTAAGAAAATATAACACCACTGGGAGGAATTTCATCTTCAGCAAACTAATCCTTCCCACCAAAGACAGTGGGAGTTTAATCCATGCTTGTGTTTTCTTCTTGAGAAGCTGTAGCAGGGGCAGTAAATTAAGGGCCATATAGTCCTCCACCTTCGCTGTAACTTGTACTCCCAAGTATTTGAGGGACTCAACCCACTGTAATGCCATCCCGGGGTCTGCTCTATCCTTTTGCTCTCACATTTTGAATGACAATTACTCAGTCATGCAACACTGTACCCATATGAAATTTTTGTCCTTTTTTTTCACACAAATAGAGCTTTCTTTTGGTGGTATATAATCACCGCTGGGTTTTTATTTTTTGTGCTATAAAAGAAAAAAGACCAAAAATTCTGTAAAAAAAAAAGAATTTTTCTTTGTTTCTGTTATAAAATTTAGCAGATTAGTAATTTTTCTTCATAAATTTTGGCCAAAATTTATACTACTACATATCTTTGGTAAAAATAAGTACAAATTGGTGGATATTATTTGTTTTTTGTGAAAGTTATAGAGTCCACAAACTATGGTGCCAATATCTGAAAATTGATCACACCTGAAGTACTGACGGCCTATCTCATTTCTTGAGACCCTAACATGCCAGAAAAGTACAAATACCCCCCAAATGACCCCTTTTTGGAAAGAAGACATTCCAAGGTATTTAGTAAGAGGCATGGGGAGGTTTTTGAGGTTGTAATTTTTTCCTACAATTCTTTGCAAAATGAAGATTTTTTTTCACAAAATTGTCATATTATCAGGTTATTTCTGGCCACATACAGAGGCCCAACATGCAGGGAGCACCATCAGGCATTCTGGAGCACCCATGCCAATTCTGACATTTCTCCCCTACATGTAAAAATCATCATTTATTTGCTAGAAAATTACATAGAACCCCACAACATTATATATGTTTTTTTAGCAAAGAACCTAGAGAATACAATGGGGGTCGTTGCAACTTTTTATCATGCACGGTATTTGCGCAGCAATTTTTCGAACATGTTTTTTTTTTTAAAACAGTTATGTGCTTAAAAAAAAAAACAGTAAAGTTAGCCCAATGCTTTTGCATAATGTGAAAGATGAAGTTACGCTGAGTAAATAGATACCTAACATGTCACCCTTTAAAATTGCACACGCTCGTGGAATGGCGCCAAACGTCGCTACTTAAAAATCCCCATAGGCGACGCTTTACATTTTTTTGTACTGGTTACATGTTTTGAGTTACAGAGGAGGTCTAAGGCCAAAATGATTGCTCTCGCTCTAACGTTCGCAGCAATACCTCACATGTGTGGTTTGAACATCGTTTTCATATGTGGGCGGGACTTACGCATGCGTTCGCTTCTGCATGCGAGCACATGGGGACAGGGGCATTTTACCTTTTATTTTCTTTTTTATTATTCATTTTACTTTATTTATTTTAGTTTGACATTTTTTTCATCCCTAAAAAAAAAATTTGATCACTTTTATTCCTATTACAAGGAATGTAAACATCCCTTGTAATAGGAATAGGCATGACAGGTCCTCTTTATAGTGAGATATGGGGTCAATAAGACCCCACATCTCACCTCTAGGCTGGGAAGCCTGAAGTAAATAAAAAAAAAATGGCAGGGTATTGCAGAGTATTGGCAGGGTATTGGGTATTGCAGAGTATTGGCAGGGTATTGGGTATGGCAGAGTATTGGCAGGGTATGGCAGATATTGGCAGGGTATGACAGAGTATTGCAGAGTATTGGCAGGGTATTGCAGAGTATTGGCAGGGTATTGCAGAGTATTGGCAGGGTATTGGGTATTGCAGAGTATTGGCGGGTATTGCAGAGTATTGGCGGGTATTGCAGAGTATTGGCAGGGTATTGGGTATTGCAGAGTATTGGCGTGTATTGCAGAGTATTGGCAGGGTATTGGGTATTGCAGAGTATTGGCATGTATTGCAGAGTATTGGCGTGTATTGCAGAGTATTGGCAGGGCATTGCAGAGTATTGGCAGGGTATTGCAGAGTATTGGATAATGCGGAGTATTGGCAGGGTATGGCAGAGTATTGACAGGGTATTGAAGAGTATTGGGTAATGCAGAGTATTGGCAGGGATTGACAGGGTATTGCAGAGTATTGGCAGGGAATTAAGGGGTTAAATTTCAGTGCGCAGAGATGTGGGCACTGCAGATGCAGCCCACAGCGCTGCTGACACCGATCTCTTCCCCCTCCGCTGTACCGATCATTTTATGACGCCGGTTTGTTTACAAGTGATCGCTCCGTCATTTGACGGAGCGTTCACGTGGTAAACGGCCGCGATGAGCGGCCGTTTACTGTGATCCGTGATGCGCCGGGTCCTGTGGACGCCGCGGTCACGGATGCTCTCGAGTGTGCGCCCCAGGGGGCGCGCGAGAGCTGAATTCTGGGAGGCCGTTAATTAACGGGTCGGTTGTTAAGTGGTTAAAATGGTGATCACATATTCCAAGTTATGTTCTATATAGGTTATATTTCCGACACTCATGTACCACCAAATATTAAAACTTTTTGTCAACGCGTTTTGCTGTACTTTCCACTACAGACACTACAGACACTAGAAATTATAGGTAATTCTTACGAAAAGCATCCAATAAAAAAAACATATCCCAGTATGTCCCCCTACCTCCACACTGCAGGGAGAAAGAGGATACCATGAAACCCAAAGAGGCCACCCTACAGCAAACTGTGTTGTGGTTGTTGGGGCATCTGCACTCCTAACTGCTTGCTGCAAAGAACCCAACTGCAACCCAAAAAAAATGGGCTGTAGGGTCATTAATTGGAGGAAGGAGAAATGCGCAAAATTTTTGGAAATGCACCATTTTTTCTGTTGGGGTGCACCACAATGTTACCATGCATAGTGTTGAACTGAAGCATACTCTATGTGTATCAGAGGTGTGTTTTCATAGTGCGTTTTTCTGCAATTGAAATTTAATGGCACTGCAATTCTCTAACACAGCCTTTCTCAACCTTTTCAACACAGAGGAACCCTTGAAATAGCTCTCCGTTCTCGGGGAACCCCTGCTAAAAATTTGAAATCTACAACTCATGATACATTAGTGTGATGGTCAGTAGGAAGAATGTTCCTTACACTTGTGATCATTGGGAAGAATTACCCCCTTACAGATAGCTGAAAAGATCAATGGTGTCGGTGAGAACTTATCCGAGAGGCAGAAATGGCCCAATGCTGAAGGAACCCTAGGTTTCCACGGAACCCTGGTTGAGAATCCCTGCTCTAACAGGTGTATGGTACATTGCGGTAATGTGGGTCTTGAAATCCATGTTGCCTCGACACAATGAATAGCGTTTATAGAGTTTGGAGCCTGCAAAGCGTTGCAACTATGATCAATGGGTCATGGGTGCAATGCCCAGGCTTCTGAAGACCATTCCTCCAGCCCTGAGTTATGGACCTTTAGTTCTGGAGTTGGAGGAAGAAGAAATGGACTGCGGGTACAGTGACCTCACTGTACTTTTGCTCCATCGACAACTACAGTCCCACTACCACAGTGACAGATGGGACATGTAGTCTCTTCAGTCGGAGATCTCTAGCACAGCCTTTTAAGCTGACATTCAGCAAAAGATTTAGAAGTATATTTGGCAAATTATAATACCACTTATTGTTATAAGTACTTTTTCCAAAAGGTGGGTCTACACGTTATTATTAATCGATTCTACTACTGTCTTTTAGTGGTCTCAAAACCGCAGAATGCTAATGAGTTATATCTTGTTTATTTAACTGGAAAATAAATATACTGTATTTTTGATGTTTCAAAGTTGTACCTCAATGAATACTAATTCAATTAGTGCAAAATTATATAAATAGCTCATACAACTCAATCAATGCAGGAAAAATAGATATTTTATGTTTAATAGTTACCAACTCCTAGATTTTGTCCTAAAAATTAAGAAGCTCAAAACAAAAGATAGCAGTTCACAAAATAGGATTTGTAGTAAAGAGATCTACTCTTATACTGTATTATGGTAATGCTAATCTAGTGGGTATACCTAGATGGTAAATAAAATGGAATCACAGTTATGCCCAAGCAGCCTCGACACCCCAAGTCCAGGATCCTATTTTCTGCTCTTGCATCCCCTGTAGTTGTATCAATGGACTGTGCCATTCCTAATATACAGAATTGTTTTGGGATACACACCGGTTATTGTTCTGCTTTGCAAACTAGAAAACAAGAAGGTTCAATATTATGTCTCACCAGTACTTTCTCTGTCACTTTTTCCCAGGTCTGATGTGCAGCAATGACCCAGATACAGAACTTGTTGTATGATTCTTTGATAAAGACACAACATGTTGAGAGTACCGCCCTTATCAAGTTAAAAGAAGGGGTAGCCTTCACCTCTCCTCCACGATTTCACGTAAGTTCCATGTGCTGATGCAGAATCCTTGCAAAGAAATCTATTCTGTTACTGGAAACGTTCTGTAATAGTTGATGAAAAATTTGATTGCAACTTGAGCAGCCAAGTTCAACATCAAAACAGCCATACGGATTTCCAAATACTGTATATCACTATATAAGCTCTGTTTAGTGGTAAAATTAAGTGTGAAATGCCAGACTCCGGTGGGTGTAACAAGATGTCCGCTTGCCACCTTCTCACTGTATCCTTACTGTGGACAAGTGCAGGGTATAGCAAGATGGCAGCTACGGAGCGTCACTTTAGTTTCAAAATCTGATGGGTCGCTTAATCTGATGAAACACTAGCACAGTTCTCTGGCCAGCACCACTTGGCACAGCCAGCTGCATAACACCAGTAATATTTTTAGCTGTCAATAAGGTTGGCACTCTGTCCACCACTGTAAAGGGGGCATTTTTCGCACTAGCCACCAATGTAAGGGCCATTTGTTCCACTTACTCCACACAGTGAATTGCCTTCAGCAGAGATTCTCCCAAAAAAAATATTTTGTGAGTCTAAAAGGTTGAAAAAAGCTGAACTAGGATTTTCCCATCCTTTTTCATAATTGGTTTACATATATTTGGAATCTGATTGGGTTTTATAGACTACTTATATTTATTACTGGTACTTATAGAGCATCATCAATTTATGCAGCGCTTTACATATACAGTATATTGTACATTCACATCAGTCCCTGCCAAATCTAAGGTCCCAAATTCACATTCATGCATACACACAGGGCCGCTGATAGGGGGGACCACCGGTCTTCTTGTAGGGAGCCCGAGCACAGAAGGAGGGGGATTATTGACCTCCAGCAACTGAAACTTGTCTCTCCCTCTCCCTGCTGACAGCTTTTATCTGCTGAGAAAGACACAGTCGCCCCTCAGATTTCATCTCATCTTCATTTTTATTTATTATATCAATTTTATCTTTTAGATTTAGCAGGAATTCTGTGAATTATGTTGTATTTGTGTCTGCTAATAATGATTTTATTGTATTTTTATTGGAAATATAGCTTTAATATTTTCTTGTGGGGGGGGGGGGGGGGGCTGCCAGGTAGTCCTTACAGGGCCCCACGATTCCAATCAGCAGCCCTGTATACCCATACTAGGGCCAATTAGACAATTAGTCTTTGGAGTGTGGGAGGAAATCCACGCAGGCACAGGGAGAACATGCAAACTCCATGCAGGTAGTTCTGTGGTTCTGATTCTAACTGACAACCCTAATGCTGCTAGACAGTGGCAATGCTATGGGGGTGTAGACTTCACCCAGGTGACACCTGTCAATGGGATGACACCAGGGGCAGACTGACCACTTCTCTCTTACCCCCCTCTTTCTCTCTCTTTCCTCCTATCTCACCCCCCTCTACCTCTCTCTCATCCCCTACTCACCAACTTTCTCTCTACCCCCCCCCCCCCCTACCATTACTGGGGGTGCGGAGTAGGTAACACCATGTTCTACAGCACTGGGTGATGCCAACCATAGTGACGCCACTGTTGCTAAGTTAAAGTGCTTATCACTTAGCCACTGTGCTGTCCATATTTGAAAGGTTCTGCAAACTTTACACTTACAGTGTACATCAATTTTGCACTCTAAGTCATATCTCATTTTAAGAACAGCCATGGGTGAGAGATCCCATGCTTCCTTTTGTGAATTATTGATACTAAACTCAGTTATGGATGTGAGACAAGGAGCAGTGTAGGGATTGATTAGTAGTTATAGACATATTTTAAGCTTGTCCAGCATGCTGTGTGTGAAAGTAAGTACATCCACCATGCAAAGTGTTTAATCCAGTTATGCAATATTTGGGTATTCACTACATGTATTTGTAGAGAACCAGCCTAAATAAAACTTCACCTGGCTTACTTGACTTCAGCCAGCTTTTAATCTTCTGATATACCACCTTCCCCTTAGTGATTTGATTGATGTAATCGTGGACAGGTAGGTCAAGTTTTTTGATCAGAGCCCCAGGACATGAATGCTCATTATTCTTGGTTGAGAATTTGAGGGATCAGAGAGGGCCTAAGACATATGGAATTGATATAATCACATCACAGTTTATGGTATATGAATAGGGAGAAGTGGAGAGGCCATTAAAAAAGATATAGCTTGTTTTTTCAGAAGAGGCAGGTGCCCCCCCCAATTGCAGACACCCCTGCCGATGCTCTTCTGTAACACAGATAGTACTCAGATCAAACCCCCATACAATCTGGATAGACCCCTCTTCTTTGATACAAGCCACACATAAGACCCTTCTGCTGTCTCAGAGAGAGTGCTCCATTCAGGCACTCTGCATATTGAAACCTTCTTCTGTGACACACAAAGTCTTCAGATCAGATCCCTCCTATATGATTCAGACAGTCCATTGTTCACACCCCCTCCACTGTAACTCTAACAGACCAGCATCAGAAAATAGTGATGTCACTTGAGTGACTGTACAGTGTCAAAAAAAATGTATACAAGAAGTGCTGGACTTTGATCATTTATCCATCATGTGGACTATGGTGATGAGATTTGATGGAATGACCTCAGAAATTCTACAACTAAGCAAGGGGTCCGCCAGAGTATGGAGGCTGCCCAAATCCACATGAAAACTGAAAACAGAGCACAAAACATTCTTCTTATGAGTCTTTAAAATGTAATTTACGAAAAGTGATGTCCAGTGCGTTTCAGGGGTCAAATCCCCTTCATCAGGGCTGAAATAATGTTGCAGAAAACTCTACTGAACTCTATTTGAAAGAAATTCCTGAAGGATAATCTGTGTGAGGAGATAAAAAAGATACAAGATATAGCTCTGCTGAAATATTAATAGCTTATACATACAGTATATACTGTATAACCCATCAGGTGCTAAAGGGGTGTGACCACATGTTAACACAAAAATTCTGCGCACTGCTATATACCTGTTGTAGCAAACACTGTCAAAAAAATAAGAATTTTATTTGGCATACATGTTTAAGCTTGCCAACTGCATCAAAGTAATCCCTCTCCGGCCAGTCCCTACTTTACTGTGCAAAATGCAAATGCTCCAGTGGATATAGTGCCAATTTGGGGCAAATAGACACAAGTTGTAGGGGAGCTACAGGCTCAGATTTGGTCATTGACCTGCACTGCAACAGGATTAAAGCGGAAATACATTGCATCTTAGGACGGCAAACCAAAAACGCAATTAAATGAAATGAATCAAAGTAAACTCACCAATCCACCAATCTATCCATGTCTCCATGCTTTGTTTTGTTGAGTAATCACTTTGAAAAACACCCCCTAGCATTTATGGCTGCAACCATCTTCAATAAGGATAGATGATTCATGTAGCATTTATGTACTGGAATCCATCTGCCTTTAGCTCAGGCAGGAGGGTGCTGAGAAGATCCCTCTTCCCCCCTGAGGACTCCTGGGATGTATGACATCATTCTCCTGGGCCTAGAAACCAAGAAGCAACCAAAGGTGTCAGGCACTGACTGGGCTATTACAAGGAAAGGATGTACAAATATTTTGGCGGAGCTTTATGTTTTACCATTATCTCCTTCTTACCTAATATTTTAAATGCTTATTTAAGGATGATCTGTATGACATGTTCTTATCTATTTGTAGTTGCAGCCTCAACACATCCAGGTGATCATTGATGCCTTCAAGAACACAGCAGCCCTAAGAAGAGAAGGGTTCAACTTCCGAGAGAAGGATTACAAATGTGTCCGCGCTGATAAGAGTTCTAT
This sequence comes from Lithobates pipiens, assembly GCF_037356315.1. Classification (NCBI taxonomy): domain Eukaryota; kingdom Metazoa; phylum Chordata; class Amphibia; order Anura; family Ranidae; genus Lithobates; species Lithobates pipiens. Next base: position 550,101,625 of record NW_027507758.1, on the reverse strand, counting down.
CTATGCTAAATGTGTAAGCGTCGTATTCTTCAATATATTATACTGTGAACAGAATATTGCCCCTGTGTTCTTTTATTATGAATGCATTGATTTGATCTTTTTCCAACCAGGATGATGAAGGCATTGTCATGGTAAAAACAAAATTCAACATCCTGCTTGCTGTGTACCGGGAAGGAATGTACCCCAGTGTGTGTGTAGAAGCCACTGAGAAGCTAGGTAGGTGTCAGATCGATTTTAATTTTGAAATTTTATCCTTGCCTGAACCATACATTGCCAGCTACCTCCAGTGCTCTTCAGAATGGATATCGAGCATCAAAGGGTCAGACAGAAAAGGGACTTTAAGTCTAAACTGCCATTATCTGTTCATTTTAAAAGATATTGAATTGTATTTTAACCACTTCAAGTGTTTTTTTACATTCTTTTAAAATGTTTTACATACTGTCGCCACCAGTGCAGTACAGTGTCATCATATTACTGATGTTGTGGTGGTAAGAGACACTGACTGATCATAGTATGTCAAAGAAAAGAAACAATTAAATACATTTTTCAATTTTTGCATTACATTTTTTAATTTTTTTTATTTTACCTTTTTTTTTTTACATTCAGTGACCAGAGCAATACAGTGTTATCATATTAACACTACTACTCTGGGAGGTGATCAGGATTTTTATTTTATTTTTACACACCATGATTGCTTATAACTGTGAATTTTACAGTTATAAGCAACCATTTTTTTATGAATGAAAACTATTGATTCAGTGTTTACTATTGTGATTAGCTGTGGCCAATCATGGTACAGATAGACTGTGATTGACCCTGTCTGTATCATGTAATCACTGTGACCAATCACAGAGCTCATCACAGTAGTACACAATGAATGTGAAAAAGGGAAAACACTTCGCTAAACCCCAGTGAAAACTAAAAATTATATATACAGCAGCTAGCACTCAAATTCAAAATAGCATGTGAAAAAATATATGTGCAGCGCTCAAACTTGTAACCATAAAAATGGGAACATAACATACAATAGCTGGTGAATAATCCACTACAAATTATATCAATAATCATACAACAGTGTGGAACAAAACCACGTGAAATATGAACAAAGGAAACAAACTCAAATTGTGCTAATAAAACACAGTGAATTATGGGACCTAGTGCATGTGTTAAACACAGAGATGAAGGAGAAAGTCCTTATGGCCCCGCTTCCAAATATATTTGACTGAAGTGTGATCTAGGAGGACCGATTGGTGTGCCAATACACTCTTTCCAAGGGTAAAGTAAATAAGATAAGGTACTCTTACCGACTTTGGTGGATGCACATACCGTACGGCAGTGAGTCAAACAAGCTTTGTACTCCTAATGATCTTACATTGGGTGCGATGGTAGGCATTTCCGAAGTACGGGACCAGACGAGACCAACGACCAGCGGCAGATAGCCAAAGCACATCCACGTGTAGATGATAGGAAGATGGTCAGGAGTGGAGGTGTGTAAGATATGGAGGAAAAGAAAAACAGGTGCTCCACATGGTGCGAATCAACCAATTATGGTTTATTGAGCATAAAAAAAATCTTACAACAGCTTGCAAGATAATATTAAAAATTGTGATCACAGGTATAGTAAAAACGAATAAAAAGCAATGTGGGTGGCATAAATGTGCAAGCCCTAGCCAACCAGCTGCCGCAGTTGTAGCTGTACGTCGCCTCTCCACGACGTCACAGCAGGCGCGTGCACTGTCGCGTGTCCCCGCAGCCGATGCACGTGCCCGGTGGGCTCGATGACCACCGGCCACCCGCGATCGCTCGTGACAGAGCAAGAACCAGGATCTCTGTGTGTAAACACACAAATCCCGGTTCTTTCAGGGGAGAGGAGAGAGATTGTGTGTTCATACCGATCTCTCTCCTCCCCTAGTCAGTCCCATCACCCCCACAATTAGAACACACCTAGGGAACACAGTTAGCCCCTTGATCGCCCCCTAGTGTTAATCCCTTCCCTGACAGTGACATTTATACAGTAATCAATGGCTATTTTAGCTCTGATCGCTGTATAAATGTCAATGGTCCCAAAATTGTGTCAAAAGTGTCCCATCTGTCCGCCGCAATGTCGCAGATCACGCCATTACTAGTAAAAAAAAATAATAATAATAAAAATGACATAAATCTATCCCCTATTTTGTAAATTCTATAACTTTTGCGCAAACCAATGAATATACACTTATTGTGATTTTTTTTTAACCAAAAATATGTAGAAGAATATATATCGGCCGAAACGGAGGAAAACATGTTTTTATTTTTTTTTTCAATTTGGGATATTTATTATAGCAAAAACTACAAAATCTTGTGTTTCTTTCAAAATTATGGCTTTTTTTGTTTAACACAAAAAAATAAAATACGCAGAGGTGATCAGATACCACCGAAAGAAAGCGCTATTTGTGGGGAAAATAGGACATCTATTTTGCTTGGGTACAGCGTCGCATGCCCGCGCAATAGTCCGTTAAAGCGACACAGTGCCGTATCGCAAAAAAAATGGCCTGGTCAGGAAGGGGGCAAATCCTTCCGGGGCTGAAGTGGATAAACATAAAAACGTCTGGAACTCCGTTTAAGGAAAATTGGGCCCTGGAGGTATTTTTTGCATGTTTTACCTAATAAGTTAGTTTGTTGTTTACCTATTATCATAACAACCTAATGACTCAGCTTTACATACGATTTTTAATTGCATAGTAGATTGACAAATACCTCCTTTGGAATATGTTGTTGACTTCTGTTCTTTGTAATACATTGGAATCCTTGTGTTGCAAATCAAGGAAGTATCAACAAAAGTTTAATTTTATGTTAGTAAGGTGTCCTTTTATGAAGCAGTGAAATCTATTCACTGCTTCATTCTCCGGCATTCACATAGGAGATCTTTCTCCTCTGTGTGCCACTATATGAAGCGGAGTAGATCGCTTCACACTTGGAGGAGTGAAGCGATCTACAAACGCTTCTAACACTGGAGAACAGCCCCTAATACTGGAATCTCGTGAGACTTTACGAGATTACAGTACTAGAAATTCACCGATACACACAGATGTCATTATATTAAGCAGTGATAAATTATCACAGCTCAATACACTGACACGCGGTGTGATTAATGTTAGTGAAATAAAGCGTCCCCCTACATAATATATACATGTATACACACACAGACATTATATATACATGTATATACACACACATTATATATATATACATATGCACATTATATATATATATGTATATATATGTATACACATACATATGACAGGGGGACATGGTTACAGTGTTGGGGGGTCTGAACGAGGCATAAGGAAGTTAATTATCTTCCTCTTTCCTCCTCAGATCCCCCCACATTCCCTCTTCACTACCCCGGTTCTCCACCTCTGAGTTGGTGAATCGGGGAATGTGAATTCTGACACAGATCACAAGTGAAGCGCTGAGATCACAGCTTCATATAGTGACCGTTACTGTGTCAGTCTATGTGGATTCTCCATGTGCGGAGATAATTGGCGGGAGAACAAGTTCAAACACATCTCCCCCGATTATCTCTGGTTTATATACTGTTTATGGGCTGTGATCAGCGGCGATCCTCTGGATCTCCACTGATCATTGCTTCATAAACGGACACCTAAGTAACTAATATCTGCATGTGTAACCATTTTTTCACAGACAGTACAGAGTGCGCATTGTTACATTAAATTAAACAAACATCAATTGCACAAATGTTTTTTTTTTTCCTGAATTCTTCCCTCTAGTGGTCAAAAGCATTACTGCAACCGTTTAAAATGTCCTCAAGTTGGCCAGCTATAGAATGTGTGAAAGTCATGGTGGTTAAATGTATGTATGTATGTGTGGGTATTCAGAATTTTAGACTATAAAATGGTGAAAGAGTCATAATTTCAAAGGAATATATTATAGATCTGTTAATAAAGTCAGATTTGCAGTGAATGGGCACTGATGAATGTAAATTACCTCTGTCCCGATTGTCTGCTTTGTTTAATTCTGACATGTGTTGTCATTAGGTTCTTATTTCCGGGAGAAAGGAATATGATCTTCACACACTTTGGCATGGATGAAGAGAAAAAGGAAATGTAAAGGATGAACTGTGACAATGGACCATGAATGGAGATTAGAGAACCTAGTTTGTCTCCACTGATGAATGTCTCTTTAATGATCTTGTGTACCAAAATTGTAAATAAAATATTAGCCTTATTTAACAAGGCAACGAGTAATGTGTACAGTACAGTAAATCTAAAAAAAGACAAGCTATTCAAAGCAGATCTACACTAATTTTTTATTTATTTTTTTGCCAACAGCCAAGTCTTTATGGCAGAAGCAACATGCAATGTTTTTTCTGCAATAAAGGTAACTTACCTGACTGTTTGCTTTCCTCTGCATATTGTGAATAGAGCTGTGCATGCGCTGCTCCTTTTAAATTTCCAGCACAGTACCAGTGTGCTAGAAGAAATATCATTCCTCACCGGCAAATCAAGACTGGCGAGGACCAGCACGGGGAAGAAGCAAGCCAGTGAGGGACCACACAGGTGTTAAATCATTTGAGCAGAGTTAAGTATTGCTGCCTTTAGTTTGGCTTTAAGCTACAAAGCCAACTGAGGTGGGGTGCCTTATGGTGCCTTGGCACCATAAGGCACCCCACCTCAGTCAGAAGTACCGACAACAGAAAGGTTGAAACAAACAACTGAATTTTGTTTGGGAGGTCAATAAAGAGGGTTTCCTTGGGATCAGGAGCAGAGCTGGCCCGTATGCTAACATAAGGTGAGCCAAGAAAGACAAAAATATACTTATATACTGTATGTATATGTACATATATATTTTTATACAGTGCCTTGAAAAGGTAATCATACCCCTTAAAATTTTGTCATGTTGCAACCAAAAAGGTAAATGTATTTTATTGGAATTTTATGTAATAGACCATGGGGGATCAACCTGTGGCCCTCCAGCTGTTGTGGAACTACAAGTCCCATGAAGCATTGCAAGGCTGACAAATAAAAGCATGGCTCTCAAAGGCAAAGACATGATGGGTCTTGTTCTGAAACAGCTGGAGGGCCACAGGTTGAGCACCCATGTAACAGACCAACACAAAGTGGCAAATAATTGTAAAGCGGAAGGAAAATGATAAATGGTTTTCAATTTTTTTTACAAATAAATATGTGAAAAGTGTGGGGTGCATTTGTATTCAGCCCTCCTGAGTCAATACTTTGTAGAACCACCTTTCACTGCAATTACAGCTGCAAGTCTTTTTGGGGATGTCTCTACCAGCTTTGCACATCTACAGAGTGACATTTTTGCCCATTCTTCTTTTGCAAATTCCATTGTAGCTCTGGCTGTATGTTTAGGGTTGTTGTCCTGCATCATTGAGGACTGCCCAACACATGAGAAGATCCAAAGAGGAAAACGATCCTTCGTGTCACATGACGGACCTGAACACATCTGCCAGGGGGTGAGAGGGAGGACTGAAGGGTAGAGTACAGGGTATGTATTTGAGCTCTAGAATAAACAAATACTATACATATATACTATACTATACTGCCTGCTGAATAAACACAATTGTTTCCCTTTAAAGGATAGTAATTGCACACTAAGCAGTGAAAGTGACATTCAACAAGCGTTCACTGCAGGTGAACCAATCATCGTCAAATCCAACCCATGTACCAGGAATATACACCGGCTCTGAATGTCTGGGGAAAGTCACATTCACTGGTTTAGAAACATACACTTTACATATGTTTTCACAGATTAAGCACTTTCAGTATTTGTTTTTTGGTAATATCCACAAACTATGTTCTTCATTGCAGCATTATGGAAAAATTTGATTAGGATTCTTTCACACAGACACTTCACAGAATATTTATTTAAAAAAAATTAAGTACAAAACAAAATTGTATTTATTACAGTAAAAAGTTATTCATCACATAACATAAATTAGTGTTAACGTGTTATTATATTGATACTTTCATTGTTTTTTATCCACATAAAAATAATATAAGCTATCATGAGATCCAGTTATTCGTTTATTACTAAAGATATACAGGTATATACAGTACAGTGGTAAAACTGGAATGTGTTACTAATGGCAAAATCAATATTACATTTTATTTCATTTACAGTGTATATAAATTCTAACAATAAATGTCCCTTATTTGCTTCCTTTTGGTCTGTTACAGTGCCTTGAAAAAGTATTCGCACCCCTTTAAATTTTTCACATTTTGTCATGTTACAACCAAAAACATAAATATATTTTATTGGGATTTTATGTGATAGACCAACACAAAGTGACACATAATTGTGAAGTGAAAAGAAAATGATAAATTATTTTCATATTTTTTTACAAATAAATATCTGAAAAATCCCAATAAAACATTTACGTTTTTGGTAGTAACATGACAACATGTGGAAAATGTCAAGGGGTATGAATACTTTTCAAGGCACTGTAAATATGCAATTGAATGTGTTTTATTATATCCATTCGACAAACATGATATCTGATCATCCGGTCAGAGCTGAGCATATTTCTGATCTCTGTTTCTGGACTGTTATCAGTTAGGAAAAGGAAACAAATGCAGCCATCACATCTAAGGACCTGTCAGCTTCAATACTATCAGTTTTGCTCTTGGATTTAGCTACATTTTAATTATTTCCACAGTTATAATTAAAGGACAATACATTTTGTATTTCAATTAAAGTTTTTGTGCTTGGAATGCAGCTTTAAAGTTGTTGTAAACCTCAGACATGAAATATGAACAAAGCATATCTCTATTATGTGTACTTGAATCAATTAACAGCACTAATGCCGCATACACGCGACCAGACTTTTCGACAGCAAAGGTCCAACAGAAGGAATCCATCGGACAATTCGATCATGTGTGGGCTCCATCGGACCTTTGCTGTCCAAAAATCTGATGGACTTTAGAAATAGAACGTTTAAAATTTTTCCGCCGGACCCAGTTCCTATCAAGAAATCCGTTAGTGTGTATGCTAGACCGATGGACAAAAACCGACGCTAGGGCAGCTATTGGCTACTGGCTATGAACTTCCTTATTCTAGTCCTGTCTTACGTCATCACATTCAAATCCGTCGGACTTTGGTGTGATTGTGTGTGGCCAAGTCTGTTCATTCGGAAAGTCCATCGGAACTCTGCCGAAAGTCCGTCGGTAAGACCACCTGACCTAGTCCTTCGAAAAGTCCGGTCGTGTGTACGTGGCATAAGTGTAATGTCTGCCTTCCTCTCAGCAAGAGTCGCGTCTGACAAGTTTTTCTGACACCATGCAAAAAAAAGGCGTCAGGGGAGGGATCTTCAGCACACCGCCTGTGATTGACAGCCTCAGCTCTGTCTGTGGTGCGAAGGGGGTGTGTCCCTTCCGTCTAATTAGCTCTCAGAGCTCTCCTCACTGAGCTCTGCAGTGTGTAATTTCAGCTCTACATCCCCTGCTTTCTGACAGCATGGACAAGATTTATAAATTTTGGACTTTGAATAGCTGTAAAGAAGAGATGACTGCAGATAGACAGGTACAACTTACGTAGGAGGATTTTTTTTTCAACCCCCCCTCCCTCCACCGCAAGTTTTAATAAGCCCTAAAGGTTAAACAGTGTTTATTCAAGCAATAAAAACTGGGCAATGAACTGTAGTTTTGAGTGTTTATTCAAGTTTCTTGAGGAAGTTGTGCACTTTCTCTTGAAGGGCATTGTCCAGCTGTTTGTTCATGTTCTTTTTTTCGAGTTGCATCTGTAGTTTTTGGCGCTCAGCTTCCCTCACAGAAATCTTTTCTATACGGGACATCTCGCCGAGTTGCTTGTACGTCAGTAAATCCATACTGCTGTGTGGTGTCCTCTCCAAGGCTGAGGTGGCTCGAGGTCTCCGTGCTAATTTCTCCAAACCCTGTGGATGTCTTACTGTGCTTTCCACGGATGTAATTTCTGTGTTTTCCATGAGTGGAACTATTCTGCCTGAGGTGACAAAGGGAAACGTTTTTGCTTCCCGATGTTTATATACATTGGGCAAACCCTGACAAAATGTAGGCCATTTTGGACGTGTACTGTTGTCAGCATACAGTTCTGTGCGGGTGGGCAAGAAGCTTTTGCTGAGACTGGAACCCTGCTTATCCCTTTTGTAGGTATGGATTTCATCCAGGACGTGATCCAGTGTTGACTGAGGCGTAATGGCCCGTTGGGTAAGCAGGACTTTCCTTTGTCTTACCATGTGGCCTACAGCTTGCTTCAGTTTGATGAGGCCAGCATGGTGCTGGTAATGTATGCTGTCCAACTTCTCACATAGACATGCGTCCTCTCGTTTGTTCTGGACATAGGCATTGGTTATAACTGGAGCAGACTTGGGACGGTGCTTGGGTAGTGGATCCGTTGACGACATATTCTGTTCATAGATAAAAGATGCAAGTAGTAAAATAGAAAAAAAAGACAAAAAAACTTAAAGCATAACTCCACTTTTGTTGAGAAAAAACAATCCCCTCTGGGTGATCTATGTACATTGAGAGGATTTTAACAAACTTTGTAGCAGATTCCTACCTGTTTCTGTTCTTAAGGTGATATTAAAGGCAAATTTTAATAACAAACGTCATAAAAATGTCATACTTACCTGCTCTGTGTAAGGGTTTTGCACAGAGCAGCCCAGATCCTCCTCTTCTCTGGTTCCCCGCTGGCGCTTCTGGCGCCTCCCTCCTGCCAAGTGCCCCATAGCAAACAGCTTGCTGTGGGCTCACCCAAGCAGACTTGCTCCTAAACCATTGCTCTGCTTGTCCATTCACACACTGAGCCATGGCTCGGCCCCACCTCATCTCCTTCTCTTCTCATGGTTTCATTGGTCATGGTTAACAATGGTTCCCGCTGCTGTCCCAGCCAAAGAGGAAGGAGAGTCCCTAGAGAGCCGAGTCTCTTGTGCACATCTCTGGATTGCGATGGGGCTCAGGTAGCTATGCAAAAGGTAAAAAACCTTGAGCCTTTACAACCACTTTAAGAAAAAGCTGTATGTTAAACTAAGTCCTTGGAAGACTCCTGAATGGGAGGGGCTGTGAGCAGTATAATCAGTTGATGCACTTGCAGTGTTCTGATAAGAAAATTTGCAGTGTCTGCATGACTTCAGAAATAATGAACCGTTAGGAAGTATCTCACCAAAATAGAATTCCTATTACAGAGGATGCCTAAAATCTGACTTGTATCTTAGTGCAGACTTTGGGGGAAATTATTGAGTCAATCACACAAGCAGTAAATTACATTTTTGGGGTCCACCCTTGACCAACTGTGTACAGAAGGCCACCTGGCTGCCATATTGCATTGCATTTTACAGACATCTACAGCGGCCCCAGGTTGAAAAGGAAAGGTAATTTTTAATAGCAATAAACTACAATATGGCTTGGGTGGCAATTCTGCATGCTCTATTTTTTTTTTTTGTCTTACTATATTTTTTTTTTAAGAAAGTGGAGTCACACTTTAATTACAAAATAGGAGGAGTAAAAAAGCAGTAAAAAAATAAATGAAAAAACTTCTAGTCCGATTAAGACCCCTTTTACACTGGGGCAGTGTGGGCGTTAGCGGTAAAGAGCTGCTAGTTTATAGCGGCGCTTTTGGGGCGATAGTGGGGCGCTTTTAAACCCCCGCTATCGGCCGAAGAAAGGGTTAAAAGTGGCTGAAAAGCACCGCCGTCTAAACTCTTTGCAGGCTCTTTGGCAGTGCTGCACATTGATTTCAATGGCAGGGCCGGTTTAGGAGCGGGGTATACACTGCTACCGCACCGCCACAAAGATGCTGCTTGCAGGACTTTTTTTCCTGTCCTGCAAGCGCACCGCCCCAGTATGAAAGCACTCGGTCTTTCACACTGGGGTGGCTTGAGAGGCGCTTTTAAGGTGTAAGGTGCTTTACAGACAATATTTTTAGCGCTAAAATGTGTGAAAAGCACCCCAGTGTGAAAGGGGTCTAAAAAGCAAGATATTGTTTTAAATTATGACTGCTAAAATCAATACATCAAATTTATTTTCCTTAAAGTGGTTCTAAAGGCTCAAGGTTTTTTACCTTTATAAATTCCATGCACGAAGGCTTTTGTGCAGCCCCCCCAATACTCACCTGAGCCCCATCTGGATCCAAAGATGTGTACGAGAGCCATTGGGAGCCATTGTGACACAAAAAATTGCAACTACCCCCACTTTATTTTCCAGGGCATTTCCTTTCAGAAAATATATAATGTTTAAGGAGTTGAAATAATTTTCTAACAAAAAAAATGCAGATTTTTACATGTATGTGTGAAATGTTTGAATTGGTTGGGTTTTGAAGTGGAAGTGAAACTTTCTGCACTGAGGCCCGGTTCAGTTATATGTGTCTGTGCGTGCTGAGAATGCAAGACCATGGCACCCCATTCATTTGAATTTGCTGCTGTGTCTGTGTTTTCTGCAGGGAAAAAGTTCCTGCACCTTTTATAAAGTGTGGCTACATGGAAAGCGCATGGTGTTTTTCCACCATGGGATTTCCATGTGTGGGAAACTGCACCAAATTCTTCAGTTTGGGGGTGGTGCCATTAAGAATTCATAGCACCCCTAACATTGTCCGTGCAGCAACACATTTTGTGTGTGATTTAAACGCAGTACCTCACCTGCATACATGTGAACCTAGGCTGATGGTCAGTGGAGGTTCTCATTAAAATATCCCTCTGTATACTTTCGGAGTACTGACACTTTGCAGTGCAATTTGCGTCTAAACAAAATAAACGGAAACAAATCGCACTGCAAAGATGTGATTTTCCCCACTGATTGTGTGTGTATGTGTGTCTGTGTGCGCATGTGTGTGTGTATAGAAAGGGAAAAGCGCCATCAACTGGGCAGTCAGAACTCAAATATCTGGCAAAATCTTGTGTTTGCGGTACCTAATGTGAGTACTAACATTTTTAATAAACTGCCCACTAGATGGCGATTTTCCCTTTCTATCTACACACACATGCACACACACACACACATAATGGTGGTGGGAAAATCACATGCGCTGTCGGAGCTCGGATACCCCGGCACGGGGAGGCCCCCGAGGCGGGTGAGCGCCGCGGTACCTCACCATGCTGGAGTACCTAAGCGCCAACAGCGAATGTGATTTTCCCCACCACCACTGTGTATGTGTGTGTGTGTGTGTGTGTGTGTGTGTGTGTGTGTGTAGATAGAAAGGGAAAATCGCCATCTAGTGGGCAGTTTCGGGCTTCTGTCCCTATCCCTGCCTTGCGGGCCGAACTCCCCTCTGCCGTTCCGCGCATGTGCGGGCTGCCTCCTCCATCGTGCTTGGGACGTCTCCGCCTACACCCCATGTCGACGGCCCTCCGACACCCAACATCACCGCGCCTTATGACGCGGTGGCGCCGGTCATCGCCGGAGCCAAGGGATCGCTGGGCTGACGAATCTCCAGCCATCTGGGTGTCACAGCTGTTCTGAGTCAACTCGTCAGACTCTGGGACGAGCCTCCCAGTCAACTGACGTGCAATCTCCCCATGATTTGGTCATACCTCCTTGTTAGGGGGGCACCACCAGACCTACCAACTAAATATCCAACCTTACCACCAAGTAGTTGCTATATAGTCAGGATTCTACCACTGCTCAAGGGAAAGCTGATGCTGCTGACAGTTGAAAGTAAGTCGACCATGCTTATTTCTACATGGCTTCCCCTTTGATTAAACTTTACCAGATTATGTTGCTTTATATACTTCAGCAAAAGTTCTCCCGGCTGTTTGCACAATACAATATATAGATTATTTACCTACTTCATAATACCAGGCTCCAAACTATGTGTAAGTTCCACACCAATGAGATAATATACATACATGCACACCTTCACAGTCATCCCTATCAGCACTCACTACCTGTCTGGAGGAGATAACGGTATGGATGGAGCACAACTTTCTTCAACTAAACAGTTCCAAAACTGAAGTTATTTTGATTGGCACCAAATTGGCAGACCAAATCATCATCCATAACCAGCATCACCTTTTCAGGCTCTAACATCCCTTTCTCATCAATAGTCACAAATCTTGGTGTAAAAAAATGACTCCCAACTCACTTTCGAAGCCCATATAAATCACCTATGCAAGACCTCTTTCTACCACCTCTGTAATATCTCTAAACTCCATCCCATTCTCTCCTTCTCAGATGCCGAAAAGCTGGTTCATGCTTTTGTCTCCTCCAGACTGGACTACTGTAATGCACTTCTCATTGGGATTCCTGGAAAGAGTCTGCAGAGGTTTCAGTACATCAAAAACTCTGCAGCAAGGATCCTGATGAGAGTGCGGAAACATGAGCACATTACCCCCATTCTTTACTCACTCCATTGGCTTCCTGTCTCTGCCAGGATTGAGTACAAGGTTTCCCTCCTCACATACCAATGTATCCATGGACATGCCCCCCTCTATCTTAAAGAACTTCTCAAACCACAAAACACAATACGTCCCCTCCGCTCCTTTCACTCAAACCTTCTTCATATACCCAGAACTAGACTCAGGATAATGGGAGACAAGGCCTTTTGTGCAGCTGCCCCACATTTGTGGAGTGCCCAACCTGACACCTTGAGGGCTCCTCAATCTACTGACTGTTTTAAAAAAGGTCTTAAGACATTTCTTTTTAGCAAAGCTTTTTGTCCCTTTTAGATGTTTGTTTTATCGTATAGATTGCTCAATTTTGTTTTTTTTTGTTTTTAATCTTTTAATCTGTAGCACTTTGAGATCTTTTGATGAAAGGGGCACTATAAATAAAATGTATTATTATTATTATTATGTCTAAGCCCTTGTACACACAGTCGGAAATACCGACGGAAAATGACCGTGTTGTCGGATAATCCGACCGTGTGTGAGCTTCATCTGACTTTTTCCGTCGGAATGTCCGACCAACAAAGTTTGAGAGCTGGATATAAAAATTTTCCGACAACATGATCCGATCGGACAAAGTCCGATCGTTTGTAGAGAATTCCGATCGGACAAAGTGCCACGCATGCTCAGATCAAATTCCTAGACCAAAGCTATTGTCTACTAGCCTGAACGTAGTCCCGTCGTAAAGGTATCACGTTACGAACGATCGGATTTTCCAACAACTTTTTCCGACCATGTGTATGCAACACCAGTTTCGGACAAAATCCGACTGATTTTTTTGTCGAAATGTCCGACCGTGTGTACAAAGGCTAACTGACATCTGCAGGCTCAACTTTTTCCTGCCTCCTCTAGCAACTTCCAATCTAGCTCACTATATAATACTTATACTACAACCTTTTTGTCTAGGGGTCAATTGTGCCTTATTGTCGATCCTTGTGGACCCTGCCACCTGACAGTGCCCCCTTCCCTTGGCAGAGTTGCTCTCCTCCTCCTTTAATCTTCTCCTTGGAAACAGTACCAAGGTTAACCACACGAAATGGTTTGGCTAGAAGATACTACTCATGTTTTCAACTTATCTTGGAGAGCCTCTCCCCAAAAGACCCACGCCATGGGGCCATCCTGAGACGCAGACATTGATCTAAGCAGGATTCTGATATGTACTCTTTCTTACTACAGATGGTCATCTCATAAGTACCACCAGATTTAAAATTTGCTTGTCCCCCCCCCCATCCCCCACGCTGTTCCCTTGATTATTTGCTTATATACCTTTAATACTATGTATAAATATATACAAACATATGAACTATTTGATTTGGTTGACCCATTTTTTTTTCTGCCGTTGTGTTATTAGATAATACAGTTTGACTCAAACCAGCCTCAGAAGAAAGAATTTAACAATTCAAACATATTCCAAAACAGATTGCGATTTCTGAATTCATGTATATTGACCGGCCTCCTACTATAAGACCTACTTCATGATTCAGAATTTTGCTGTAGATTGTTGTATTATGACCACTGGCTTTTGATTTTAATATTTCTATATGTAATTGTATTTTTTTAAATTAATACATTTTGTGTTTATGTTTTCTACTCCTTTATATGGTCTTGTCCCTTGCCCATAAAATCCCTGGGGCACCCCCTTTTGCTTTTTCTCTTTGTTTACAGGATGTGGCTTGGGTTCCAGTTCTTAACTTATAGGTATCCTTCAATTAATTTTTCTCTACTGGTATCAGTGCATCAACACTGCGCTGGTCCTGCTGGACTCATCCAGAAGACTACAAACCTCTGGTATTTTCATTACACCAACACCGGAGCTCTCAAGATTTAACCCCATCAAAACTCATTAGCGCTCAAAGTATGACTCACAAGGAAATAATCCCATAATCACTTTGTCTTCAAAGTTTTTAAGCAGGAAGGAAACCACCTAAATGCCCTCTTCAGAGTTGTCAATGAGAATGCAAAGAACAAAAACCCTTTGCTGCCATACTTGGGGGCTTCCCTCTTCTCTTCTCTGTGCTATTGTCACAGATAGCCCTGGGAGGAAGTTACATTACATATCGATGCCATGGAGCAGGTTAGGCAGAGCATTAGGCTGTTAAGACCTGCTGTCAGTGCTGTACTTACTAGTATTGGACCACCACCAGTTGTATTAAGTGCGGCCGCCGGTCTGTCCGAACATCAGGCCAGTCACCAGCCGACGGTCAGTATTATCATACCGACAGCAGTACGGCCACTTTATGGGGCCCCAGACCGATTTTCCTCCTGGACCCTGCCCCCTGGCCCAATCCGCCCCATAAGGCTGACTCTACACTAAAAGTGTAGCGCAAGCCAGTGGGGACTCTTTTCATGAAGGAGGCGAGAGGAGGCAGTTTTTTCATGTGGGGGGTGGCTGTTTTGCTGCCCCCCCCCTGCAAAGTGCCACCCTAGGCCCGGGCCTTGCCGGCCTAGGCGAAGATACAGCATTGTACAATGCCCAGGATGCACAGCTTGGGATCTGGAGTGAGAGTAGTTTGAAATGCCTGGTTTATGAATGGATTCCTAGTATCTTTATAATTTGGGCATTGCCACAACATATGAATTAGATCCCTATGATAGCCTACTACAATTTTTAGTCATCACTTTTACACTGGGTATTTAATTTGGTTTGGATGGCCATTTACATCCATATGTATTTAATTACCTCGCACTTAACTGGCTTTGAATTAATAGAGTCATATAGTACCACATCACCTTTCGTTATCACTCTGTTATAGAGTGACATGTCACAGGTTCCAGGAGGCTGCAGGACCATTCATGGGATGCGTGTGAAGCCACAAGGAGTCACAGCGGTCTTACAAGAGCACTTTTTTTGGAAAAAATACACTTTTGTGATTTAAAAAATAAGACAACAGTAAAGTTTGCCCAATTTTTATATTGTGAAAGATAATGTTACACCAAGTAAATTGATACCCAACACGTCGCACTTTGCGCCCACTCGTGGAAAGGTGACGTTTAAAATAATTCTACAGATTGTATATTTTGAGTTACAGAGGAGGTCTAGGGCTATAATTATTGCTCTTGCTCTTGCTCTAACGATTGTGGCTATACTTCACTACATGTGTGGTTTAAACACCGTTTTCATATGCAGGTGCTTCTGCACGCGAGCTCGGCGGAACGGGGCGTGTTTAAATTTTTTTTTCTTATTCATTTTACCTTTTATTTTATATTTTTACACTGTGCTTTAAAAAAAAAATTGTGTCACTTTTATTTCTATTACAAGGGATGTAAACATCCCTTGTAATAGAAAAAAAAAGCATGACAGGACCTCTTAAATTTGAAATCTGTGTCAAAAAGATCTCATATTTATACAAAAAAATAAATAAAAATTTCATAAAAAAAAAAAAAAAGTCCCTTTAAAAGCTATGGAAAAAAGTGTCATTTTCACGTCGCTTCCGCCCTGCAGTGGTATGGAGACGGGTGGGGGCCATCTTCCCCTCACTCATCTCCATGCCTAACAGGAAGAAGGATCCAATCGCCTCCACCATTACCGACGGCTCCGGTAAGCGGCAGAGATAAAAGTGATCTCTCGGAGAGTCCACTACAAAGACCTCTTTTATCTGAAAGCAGACTGCCCGCTGAAGAAGAGGATACTGGGGTTATGGCAGCTAACAACCTAATACCTACCTCCTTACTCCATTTTGCCTCCAAACTCCTTGAATGTTTAGTCTACAACTGACTGAGTGACCACCTCATTGAGAATAACATTCTTGATCCCCTTCAGTCTGCATTTCGAAGCCGCTCTCTTCGGTTCTCCCAAGACATCCTGCTCTCTATCTCCTTTGTCACCTCCTCCCATGCTTGCCTCCATGATTTCTCCAGAGCTACTCCCATTTGGAACTCCCTACCCCAATCTGCCCGACTGTCCCCTAATCTATATATTTTTAGACGATCCCTGAAAACCCTTCTCTTTAAAGAAGTCTATCCTGCTTCTAATTAATACATTGTTTAACTTTCTATCAGCTCATCCCCCACAGCTATTACCTTATGTATCAATTGACCCTATCTCTTAGATTGTAAGCTGTAATGAGCAGGGCCCAGAGTCCTCCTGTACTAAATTGTAATGTAACTGTAATGTCTTCCCTTATTTTGTTAAGTGCTGCACAAACTGTAGGTGCTATATAAATTCTGTATAATAATAATAATAATAATAATAATAATGTGTATTGGAGTATTATTCTATATGTTTTTGAAGGCTTTAGTGACATTGGTTGATAAGGAAGACATCAGGATCCTGCACAGCTCATTAGACTATTCCTGTTGGTTCTCCCTTTGTTGTGCTGTACTGTGGGGGCCTCACTTTCCCACAGCTCCCGGGACAGACACCCTCTTGCAGTTACCATCAATAAAGCTCTTTGGTTTTAACTTCTCCTTAAATCTGGTTTGTACGTGTAAAATGTTTGAAATTTGTCCCAAAATTGATGTGGCCCACTTTATGTGGACGTATGTATGATGTTTTTTCTAACTTTGTTCATTTTCTTTTTGTAGACACCCTGTCAGTAGCATCTATTTCTGAAAAAGTTAATTAATACAGTAAAACCTTGGATTGTGAGCATAATTTGTTCTGGAAGCATGCTTGTAATCCAAAGCACTTGTATATCAAAGCAAATTTTCCTATAAGATATGATGGAAACTCAAATGATTCGTTCCACAACCATTTATTCATAAGTTCTTCAGTTTATAGTCCATATAAAAAGATTATAGCAATGTGATAGGTTGTGTAACCATAAAACGTACATCCACAAATGGAAGCCTCCGCAAGGGGATTAGAAGCAAAATCCAGCAGGCGCTAGAGAGTATAAAAGAGAAGAGAGACACCTCCAAGTGTATCAATATGGTTACATTTAATGAAGGTACAATATTTTAGCAACTCAGCTTTAGCAGCTTGATGCTGTCCACATAGACCATCCCCCTCACCGCTGGCTCTCACCGCTGTCAGTCTGCAATCATGACCTGGAAGACCACCCTGCAGTAGAGCGATCTGAAAGGCGCGGCTTGAACCACGCATGGAGAGCAGCGTGGAAGGGACGACGTCAATGGCGGTGTGGAGGATGCTCTATGTGGACAGCTTTACCCCGGATGCCTGCATACTTAGATGTGCCTGTTTTACTCATCAACCATGTGAGTTTCTAAATGTTGTACCTTCATTAACTGTAACTGTATTGCTACACTTAGAGGCGCCTCTCATCTCTTTTATACTCAGTTCTGATGCTACTTGTATATCAAGACATTGCTTGTTTATCAAGTCAAAATGTATTAAAAAATGTTGCTTGCCTTGCAAAACGCTCTCGAACCAAGTTACTCTCAAACCAAGGTTTTACTGTATTCGCATAACATTTTGAAACTCATGATGCAATTCATCCATCTATTTATCCTGTAAGTTTATGAAATGTAGCTTTGAGCATGTTGGAAGATTATACGTAATGTAGAAATATGTATTTTTTATTATTACTGTCTATACTAAAATACTGTAAACTGACAATAACGAATCAGCTCTTCTGTGTTGTTTTTATTTCTCTACATTTTAATTAATATCAAATATTAAATATATAAAATATTTTAATTATGTGGATATTAAATAAAATTAAGGGCTGGATCACAGTGTCACATCACATATGGTTCGCACAGGAATTGCTCTGCATTCCTGTAAAAATCACATGCAATTCTGTGCGGTGAATTTGAACTCATCATTTTGTATGACTCAAATCGCACCGCATTCACACAAAAAAGCTGCAGTTACCTTATTTTTGCTGTACTGGAATCAGATCACATGGTTGTTCATACCCATGCAATCCGATTCAAGCAAACGCACTGCATACTGTGACCTGCTTTTAGGGTGGTGTTAACTTTTAATTGACATCTGCAATTAATCCGCAGATTGTATGAACAGTTGTTGTGAAAAATTTATTAAGATGTATTTACAGTGCAGTTGTTATGCGGTGTTGTTATTCCTGTGCATTGCATCAGTGTGAACCTAGCCTAAAAGATTGCGTATATGTTTCTTGTCCAGATGTACTGCTATAAACCCCCACATGCATTCAATTTCATTATTTATTTTTTTTGGAATATAAAAATTATCTAAACTCAAGACCACAAATGTCATATATTTCAGCTTACAAGTCCTTGGATGTGGTGGCTGCATTAGCTAGAAGTACAGAAAAATACCTGTTGGTCTTGTCAGAAGTCAAATTTCCTTCCCAGAAGAGTTGAAGCTATTATAGCTGCAAAGGGTGGGCCAACTCAATATTTAACCCTACGGACTAATGCCCTGTACATGCGGTAGGATTTTCCGACAACAAAATCCACGGGATTTTTTCTGACGGATGTTGTCTCAAACTTGTCTTGCATACACGCAGTCACACAAAGTTGGTTGGAAGTTCCAAATGTCAAGAATGAGGTGACGTACAAGACGTACGTCGAGCTGAGAAAAATGAAGTCCAATAGCCAGTGTTGCTCTTCTGTTTGATTCCGAGCATGCGTGACACTTTGTGTGTCAGAATTATGTACACACGATCGGAATTTCCGACAACGGGTTTTGCTGTCGGAAAATTTGAGAACCAGATCTCAAATTTTGTGTGATGGAAATTCCTATGGAAAATGTGTGATGGAGCCTACACATGGTTGGAATTTCAAGGTCCTATCACACATTTTCCATTGGAAAATCCTATCGTGTGTACAGGACATAAGACTGGGATGCCATTGGTGTCCCAATACTATTGGTAATATAGTGTACATTGAAACATCCTTTTCAAATATGAAATATAAACTATCAGGCAAATAATGGAAACAAAGGGGGGGATTTACTAATATTTGGTGCACACAGAATCTGGTGCAGCTGTGCATATAGTAACCAATCAGCTTCTAGGTTCTATTGAAACAACCTTAATTGAACAAGCTGAAGTTAGAAGCAGATTGGTTACTATGCACATCTGCACCAGTGTGCACTAGCTTTAGAAAATCAGCCCAAAATTACAAAGAGCATCTAGTGGCAACAAATACTAATTTGGCAAACATTATGTACAGTGTTTTGAAATCTTAGATGAAGTAAGCAATTATAATCTAATTATAATCGTATAATTATAAGAGTTATACAATTAAAAAATGATAAACTCTTCCGCTTCTCTTACCTCTAATTCGATCAGTATCCCGTGGCTCGATATTGGGAGATACAAAGCGACATATAATACAGACGTGCCTTAGTCTTATTACAAGCTCTGTGCTGTGTGTTTATCTGGTGCCGTACAATAGAATGAATTGATCACGTTGTGTTTGCAGAAGTCACCTCTTCCCGTTAGGATGTGGGAGGTCTGAGCTTTGTCACCTGTACAGTGTTTGGGTACAGAACTGTTTACTTTATGAAAGTGGATACTGCTATTGAATTATGGAAAATAAGGTGGCTGGGTGCTTTCCACTTAAAATGTTACGGAGTGCTTAGCAAACATAACTCTCCAGAGCTGACCAACCTACCCAGAGATGTAGAAAATGTGTACGATGAGGGTTGTAGTGAACGCACCAAGCCTGGCAGAAAATAACACGTAAACACCATCGCTAGGATAAAGATTAGCCTCCTCCTACCCTTCCCACTTTCCTCTAACTGATTCTTGTATTATTAAAAAAAAGGAAATTCCCTTTTCACATACCTAAATCCACAAGCACTCGTCTCTGTAGTCCTGAGTCTTCTTTCCTCTTCCGTTGGCTGTCCAGTGGTAGGGTTCTCTCAGGATCCAGAAGAGGAGTGATGTCATCACAAGGGGACTGTCAAAGTTTGATCAGCAAGGTAACATATGCAGCCCTGGATTAAAGGCATTCTATGCATGAAGGTATAAAACCTTCCACATGCAGCTTCTGCCCCAGCACCCCCTTATACATACCTGAGCCCGATCTTGATCCAGTGAGGCTCTCTTGGCTCTCCCTCCTCATGGGCTCAGACACAGCTTCTGGAGCCATTGGCTCTTGCTGCTGTCAATCAGTCAGTGAGGAGGGAGCTGGGGGGGGGGGGTTGGTGCTGAGCCACATTCTGTGTGTCTTGTCAACACAGAGTTGGCTCGGGAGCAAGCACACACTAGTGCCCCCAGAGCAAGTAGTAGTAGAAAGTAGTAGCAAGCTATATGTGCCCTCAGCAGGGGGGTTATGCCGGGAGCACAGATGGAGGACCCCAGAAGAGGAGAATCAGGGTTGCTCTGTGTAATTCTTTTACACAGAGCAGGTAAGTATATCATGTTTGTTATTTAAAAATAAATAAAAGTCTGAGTTTACAATCACTTTAAATAGCTGCCTGTATACTGTAGCTATAAAATGAGTGTAATTTACACATCTGCAAATACCTGGAGACCTACGCTAAACATTTTATGTATAGGAATGGTCCCTTGTGCTATCACGTCTATCACGATTTAAATCAAAATTGCGCTGATCACCCTTTTATCTAAAAATTTTATGCACTCATTTCATTATGATTGTGCACAATAAATACTGAATAATACACAGTACTGTAATGGCTAAAGACTAAAGGATCTTTGTATACAAGCACAACTGTATATACAAATTCATAGATAGATACATGAGATCAGCAGACAGATTTGTTGTGAGAGGAAGGGGTGGGATTTCTTATTTGTTTTCAACTAGTGTTTACTACAGTGATCTCTGTGATTGGATATCACAATGCTCACAAGGTACAGAGTCACTCTAATTGGCTGTGTGCTTTTTGCTTATGATCTGCACCCTCTAATGACATCACAACCTGGTGCACCTGGTGTGCATGCCTGTTGCTGAGAAGACATCCACTATTGAGAAAACACCCAGTCAGAACAGAAGTTAAGCAAAAACTTTTTTTTAAACACTTTTAATGCACAAAAACAAAATATAATACCCAATTGTTTGGTAAAATATAAAAGATGATGTTACACTGAGTAAATAGATACCAAATATGTTTTAAAATTGCACATCCCCCTGGAGCAGCAACAAACTATGCACATTATATCATCCATAGGCGGCACTTTAACCGCTTGCCGACTGGGCTATAGCCGAATGGCAGCTACAGTGTGGTCGGATAACTCTGGAAGGGTGTACTATAACATCCTCCCAGAATCGTGCTCCCATGCGCCCCCCTGGGGCACACACCTGGGAATGTCTGTGACTCGGCATGTCAAGGATCAGGATAAAAGGATCAATGACAGCAGCCCTTTACCACGGGAGCACTCCATATGATGATGGAGTGATCACTTGTAAACAAACCGGCGCATGTCTGGTTTTGCTCCTTCCCTCTCCCCACACCGATCGGTACAGCGTGTGAGGAGAGGAGAGAGCCAGTGCAGCAGTGCTTTGGTCTGGATCTGAAGTGCCCACAGTGCTGATCTGTGCCCATCCCTGGCTCATCCATACATCCCTGGCTCATCCATCCACATTCATGCTCATCCATGCTCCATCCCTGGCTCATCCATCCTCATTCATGCTCCATCCCTGGCTCATCCATCCTCATTCATTATCCATCCCTGGCTCATCCATCCTCATTCATGCTCCATCCCTGGCTCATCCATCCTCATTCATGCTCCATCCCTGGCTCATCCATCCTCATTCATGCTCCATCCCTGGCTCATCCATCCTCATTCATGCTCCATCCCTGGCTCATCCATCCTCATTCATGCTCCATCCCTGGCTCATCCATTCTCATTCATGCTCCATCCCTGGCCCATCCATTCTCATTCATGCTCCATCCCTGGCCCATCCATCTCCATCCCTGGCTCATCCATCCAAATTCATGCTCCACCTCTGGCTCATCCATCCTCATTCATGCTCCATCCCTGGCTCATTTATCCACATTCATGGTCATCCATGCTCCATCCCTGGCTCATCCAACAACATTCATGCTCCATCCCTGGCTCATTTATCCACATTCATGCTCCATCCCTGGCTCATCCATCCACATTCATGCTAATCCATGCTGCATCCCTGGCTCAGCCATCCCCATCCATGTATGGATGGGGTCATTTTATTGGTGTTTCCATTGTCCTGGTGCTTCACGACCTTCAAAAGTGTAAGAAATAGTCTAAAAATTATAAGTGCTCCTTGCATGTTGGGCCTCTGTATGTGGCCAGGCTGTGCAAAAGTCGCACACGTGTGGTAGTGGTCAGGAGTGGTAGAATGTATTTTAGACCCCTTTTACACTGGGGTGTTTTTCAGGCATTTTTCAGGCGCTTTAGCGTTTAGAAAAACGCCCGTAAAGCACTTGAAAGAAGCCTCATCTGCAATCCCAATGTGAAAGCCCAAGTGCTTTTAGAGCCCTTTCACACTGCCAGCGGACAAAAAACGCTCTTAAAGCACCGCTTAAACTAGCGGCGCTTTACCAGCTTTTTCGAGCGCTAATGTAAACCCTCATGTTTTCATTCTATGCATGGTGAAAAAACTTCTGGTTGTCACCGCCCCCCAGCCCCCTCATTTTACTTACCTGAGCCCTGTAATTCCCATGCTGGAGACGAGCTGTCCCCCTCTGCACGGGGTCCCAGCTCTTGATTGCATAGATTTATGGCAGTGCAGCCAATGGCTCCCGCTGCTGTCAATCAAATTCAATGACGCGGGCGCTGGAGGGGCGCGCCCGCAAGGTAGCCCCCCGGGAAAGCGCTTTTCCTAGGGGGTTATCTGAAGTGAGGAGGAGCTGCGAGAGCCTCTGGGGGACCCCATAAATAGAGGATCAGGGCCACTCTGTGGAAAACGAGCTGCACAGTGGTGGTAAGTAGGACGGGTATGTTATTTAAAAAAAAAGTGACGGACGTCAGCGGTGACATGTCCGCTGGCATCCGATCCGGTCCGATCCGCTAAAATCAGGCGGATGGCCCTACGTTCCCATCCATCCCTATCGGGTCAGTGAGATCTGATGAAATCGGATATGCTGTCCATTTTTGTCCGATCTCTCCATAGCAACCAGCAGCGCTCGACAAGCCCCTCCCCGCTCAGTGAGCAGAGAGGGACCTGTCATCCGCCGGCTCAGCGGAGATCAACAGAGAGATCTCCTGCTGAGTTGGCGGACAGAGGCAGACTCCGTGGCAGCGGATCCGCCTGGTGGGAATGAAGCCTAAGCCCTTGTACACACGGTCGGAGAATCCGTCGGAATGTGTCCTATCGGACCGTTTTGTCGGAGAATCCGACTGTGTGTGGTATGCATCAGACTGTTTCCGTCGGAATATCCGTCAGACCAAATTTTCCAACTTGCTGGAAATATTTTCCGACAAACTGGTCCGATCGGACATACTCCGATCATGTGTAGAGAATTCCGATCGGACCAAGTGCCACGCATGCTCAGATCAAATTCCTACATCAAAGCTATTGGCTACTAGCGTGAACGTAGTCCCATCCTAACGAAATTACGTCATCACGTTCTGAACGATCGTATTTAACGACAACTTTGTCCGACCGTGTGTATGCAACAGTTTCGGACAAGATTCGTCGGACAAAATCCGACAGATTTGGTTGTCGGAATCTCCGACCGTGTGTACAAGGGCTAACACAGGACCAACGTGAGCACGGTGAGGGTGGGGGGAATAATTTTTTTTTTTTTTACACTCTGCGTTTAAATCTTTATCACTTTTATTGTTATCACAGGGAATGTAAACATACCTTGTGATAGCAATAGGCAGTGACAGGTCCTCTTTACTGAGACGTCTGGGGTCTCTATTAAACCCCAGATCTTTTCTCTGCCCTTAAATGCTTCGGATCATACCAAGATTTCTTTTTTAAACCAGTAACAGTTTGTTTACAACCAGAAATGATAAAATACTCGTCGCTTCTGGTTTCTTAGACCATGGAGCTGATTAGGGTCATTCTGGTCCCTGATCAGCTCTATGGTCAGCCAGCACCAGTTCTCTGGTGTGAAGGGAGGGCCCAGGAAGGCAGTGGGAGGAATGGGCTACTTGTAAAAGCAATCCAGAATTACTTTTACATGATCCTGATACAACCATCATCCTGGTATAACCACTGAAACACCGTAAGTCATGGTGCGGCAATTGGTAATGTCACAGGGTGTAATTCCAGGCTAAACCAATATCATCATCCAGAACTGTGAAAGTACTAAAAGGTAAAAATCCCACACAAAATTGCCCTGAACTTGGGGGAAAAAACTTGATTGTATCTTTTTCAAAAAAAGTCAGCCTGGTGAAAGATGTGGATGGATCCCAGGCAGTGTTTAATCACTTTACTTAGTTACGTAGTTATCCTGCTTTTTAAAAGGGCACATATCGATTTTTTTAAAGGGATCATCTAGAGTTGCAAGTCTGGAGGAAAATAGAGTTAATGTCTAGATATTTTCAGTAATCTACCAATTGCCTGCTGCCCACATAATGAATGTAGCACCCTTTTCCTAAACAGGGTTGCTAGTAAATTTTGGGGTGCTAGGTGGTAACTTGCCTGGCTTATTGGTAGTCTTGATCAAATGGTTTTCTCCTTGAGTTTAACTGTGATTTCTCAGGTGATCGGGGTTCTTTCCATCTGGGCTGTGGCCTGGGTGGATGTGTGTGGAGCCGCAGCTAAGGTGTATGCCTGAAGCCTAGCCACATGTAAAGAGGCTTGGCCCAAGGGGAGCCTGATCCTTGCTAGAGGCAAAGGAGAAGCCATTGCCATAGGGAAATCCACTCTTGTTGCTGGAGGCAAGTGTAGAAGGGATGGAGTTCTGAAGGAGTACCAGAGCAGATGCTTCACTATCCGGGGACAGTGAAGTAAGTGGGAAAGCTTCAGGAGAGAACTTATTCAAGAAGTACAGCAGGAAGCTGTGAGTAAAGCTTGAAGGAGTACAGCGGGTAGCTGTAAGTAAAGCTTGAAGAGAAGTACAGTGGGTAGCTGCGAGTAATGCCGCGTACACACGAGCGGACTGTATGGCGTACTTAGTCCGTCATACAATCCGACGGACAGTCCGTCATACTTTCGACTGAACGGACTTGACCACACACGGATGCACAAACAGTCCGTCGAAAGCTTGCGCGATGACGTGTACAGCATGTACGACGGGACTAGAAATAGGAAGTCCAATACACAGCAAAGCACCCTTCCGCCGTGTAAATCCTTTCTGAGCATGCGCCATTCTTAGTCCGTCGAACTAGCCTACTGACGAGCGGATTGTCCTCTGAAACCAAAGTACGACGGACAGAATTTCGAAAAATCCGAAATACTTAGTACGCCAGACTGCACGCTGAAAAAGTCCGCTGAAGCCCACACACGAGCGGACTGTCCGCTGAAATGTGTTTAGACGGACTAAGTACGCCATACAGTCCGCCCGTGTGTACGCGGCATAAGGCTTGAGGGATCCAGCGGGCAGCTGTGAGTCCGAGGAACCCAGCGGCTAGCGTGGGTGAAGCTTGGACAATACAGAGGGTAGCTGTGAGTGAAGCTTGAGAAGTCCAGCAAATAGCTGGGATCTAAGCTTGGGGATCTACAGTGGGATAGTAGTGAAGTCGTGGCCATAGAAGACAACAGTTGCTACAAGATACAGATCGCTGCATTCAGCTTAAAGTGGTTGTAAACCCTTTACAATCACTTCTTACTACAGGCAAGCCTATAATTAGGCGTACCTGTAGCTACACTGGATATCTCATAAACCTGCACAGTTTAGGAGATATGCCTGTATCTGCATGTGCTGATGTCATAGGCACATGCACAATTAAGCAAACTGAAGCAACGGTACTGACGTCATCGTGGCTCCGGCCAATCACAGCGGTGGAGCCGCAATACTTGGAATAACACCCCAGAGAGATGTCAGCCACCAGAGCGGTGAATGAGGGCTGCTGCGGGGGCTTCGATCCTCAGGTAAGTCATTCATAATGAGCTAGTATGCCATGCATACTAGCTCATTATGCCTTTGTCTTGCAGGGTTTTTTTTTTTTTTTTGAATTTTTTAAAAAGGGTTTACAACCACTTTAAAGGCCTTTTTTCTGTATCGGTCCGCCTCGTCTTATGTTTGGTCTGCGGAGTCTTTATTCCATTTGCCTAAGGGTGTCCAAAGCCCTACCACTCTCTCCCCCTGTTCCTGAAATATAACTCTCTTTGTTCATTTTAAAAGTGACTGGCACCCATCTTTCCATCTTGTACTACACCCACTATGCCTAATACCTGCACCCTGAGAAGGAATGTCAGCCCTTGTGGCCTCTGGAGGTCACCACCAGGCCCTTGGAGGTTGGGGAGATCGCTACATGAAGATATAGAGCAGGGGTGGCCAACCAGACAAAGACCAAGAGCCACATTTTTTACCAAGTTACCGCAAAGAGCCACATCATACGCATGGGCACACATGAACATCACCCCATCCCTTCCTCATACACACATACTTTTGGAAATTCCTGGTCGATGTTAGCATGGAGTGAGCTGAAGTGGCTCTGAAGGTTTGAAGCTTTGAAATGCGACAAGGACACCTGACATATAAGGCAGAATGGCTTTCCATTACGTTCAACAAAAAAATATAAACTCTCCCACTCTGTTAGAAACGTCCTGTGTTCATCTTCATATTTTCGTTTTGCTGTGCATTTTTTCCCTGCCATTTTGAGCGCGAAAGGTTTACTCAAATGATTTTGCTCTTACTGAAAAACTGCCCACATGCGCATTTGACGAAAATACTGTAGCGACCCTGTAGTAATGTTGAGTGTTACAATGTTTATGTTAGAGTTCTGTGATTTCCCATGGTCTGTGACTGCGTCTGCCTGGATGTGAGAGCGAGGGGGCGGGGGGAGCAGGTGAGAGAGAGCGCGCCTGGGTGAGAGAGTGTGAGAGGAGCACGGCGAATGAGTGAGCTGATGTATAGACCGAGTTTGCCCTGTTTTTGTTTTGGCGTGGTTACGGCCGACAGTAACCAACTTCTGCAAGACGTTCGGCAATAAAAGGAAGTTTATTGAAGAACGCCTCATTATTCATAACGTGTCCGCTCGGACGCTACAATACCGTATTGAACTCAAGCGAAGCGAAACTTGGATATTATAATTATGAACGTAAGAGCCGCATGGAACCGGGCAAAGAGCCGCATGCGGCTCGGGTTGGCCACCCCTGATATAGAGGTATGGACAGGTTTGTAGTCTATATAAGGAGAGCAGCCTAGGATGACAACCATGGCTCTCTCCATAGTGGGGGAAAGACGTAGCCACCCAGGGACAGAAAGTGTGTTATTTGCAGGATTACCAGTTAAAAATAAAGCAAAATAAAATTGAAAACTAATGCAGCCACCATATCACTCATAAACTGCAATATATTACATTTATGGTTTTGGGTTTAGACATGCTTTAAGTAGGGATGCACTGATCATGATATCAAGCATTTGCGCAAGTATCGATACTTGCCCAAATGCTCCCTATAGTTAAACTAATACTTTCCGGTGCTTTCTGCGTTAATACAAAATGAATAGGCGCAATTCGCACTGCAAAGAATCTCATGTGATTTGAACAGGAATGCGGTGCGATTCATGTCCGAATCCCATCGCTCCTGTGTGTGTGTTTGTATAGAAAGGGATTGCAGCACCATCTAGTGGGCAGTTTAACCACTTCAGCCCCAGAAGATTTAGCTGCTCAATGACCAGGCCATTTTTTGCGATACGGCGCTGTGTTGCTTTAACTGACAATTGTGCGGTCGTGCGACGTTGTACCCAAACAAAATTGACATTTTTTCCCCACAAATAGAGCTTTCTTTTCGTGGTATTTAATCATCTCTGTGTTTTTTTTTTTTAGAGCTATAAAGAAAAAAAGAGCAACAATTTTGAAAAAAACACCATATTTTGTACTTTTTTGCTATAATAAATATCCCCAATTTTTTTTTAAAATAGCAAATTTTTTCCTCTGTTTAGGCTAATATGTATTCTTCTACATATTTTTGGTAATAAAAATCGCAGTATAGCATATATTGATTGGTTTTTGCAAAAGTTATAGCATCTAAAAAATAGGGGAAAGATTTATGGCATTTTTATTATTTTTATTTTTTTTACTAGTAATAGCGGCAATTTTTATTGGGACTGCAACATTATGGCAGACAGATCAGACACTTATGACACGTTTTTGGGACCATTGGCATTTAAACAGCGATCAGTGCTATAAAAATGCACTGATTACTGTGTAAATATCACTGGCAGGGAAGAGGTTAACACTAGGGGCAATCAAGGGGTTAACTGTGTTCCCTAGGGAGTGATTCTAACTGTGCCAGGGTGGGACTGCCTGGGTGAGGAGAGCGATCATTGTTCATACCTAGTATGAACAACAGATCACTCTCCTCACCCCTGACAGCACAGAGATCGGTCTGTTTACAGATCTCCATTCTGGCTCTGTGTGGAGCGATTGCAAGCATACGGTGGTCATTCGCGACCACTGGCCATGCGCATCGGCTCCGGCGTCGCACGCGCCCCCTAGTGGTCAAAAGGTTAACTGATGTACAGCTACGTAATTTCGCCCACACACACACACAGGAGCAGTGAGGGAAAAAGCATGCGATTCAGACAGGAATCGCACTGCATTCCTGTTCAAAGCGTATGCAATCCTTTGCAATGCGATTTGCGCCAATTATTTTTGTATTGATGCAAATCACATAGCAAAGTATCGGTATTCTTACTCACTGATAACAAAACTGTATCTGAGCAACCCTACTTTAACGATCAAAGGATACTTAACAGATTGGGTTTACATATACTTAAATATTTGTTGAGACTCTATACTGTTGTGTTTAATTTTGTTTAAGAAGATTAAAACCTTCTAAATTTGTCTACATACCCCCAGTTAAGAATCTGTGGTTTATTATAAGAGTTCTAGCTCCCTGGCTACAGAAAATCATAACATAAGTAATCACACGGAGATGTGCAAGTCATGTCACAACTAATCCCTGCATTATTCATTGGTATAATAGTGGTGCGTGCCACAACAACATCCATGCTGGCAGACTGCACCCAGCCCTGGTTACACATTTCCATTCACACAGCATCATTTTGCTCCTGCCCTTTTTACTTGCTTAAAATCCTACCCTGATTTAGCCTTTTATGTAATGTTGACCTCTTGCTGCCCATGTAATGCATATGAGTAGTGGCAAGGAGGGTGGACTTTAAAGGTTAAAGGGGTTGTAAAGGTTAGTTTTATATTTTCTAAATAGGTTCCTTTAAGCTAGTGCATTGTTGGTTCACTTACCTTTTCCTTCGGGTTTCCCTTCTAAATGTTTTTTTTCTTTGTTTTCTTTGTCTGAATTTGTCACTTCCTGTTCCTCCTCAGTAAGCTGTTCTGGCTGACTAAAACACCGCTTGGATGATGGTGTGAAGTTTACTGAGGAGAAACAGGAAGTGAGTAATTCAGACAAAGAAAAAAAACATTTAGAAGGGAAATCGAAGGAAAAGGTAAGTGAACCAACAATGCACTAGCTTAAAGGAACCTATTTAGAAAATAAAAAACAAAGCTTTACAACCCCTTTAAGTTCACCTTTTGGAAAATCCACCCATATTTAGACCAAAACATGTACCATGTTCCAGTAGCTGCAGCCTCTCTTTTTCAGCCTCACTTTGCAATGCGTTTTGCATTCCCCACTGACAACTGAATGTGAAAAAAGAAAATTTGGTAAAAAAAAAATCGAGTGGGATCCCCCCAATTCATACAAATGTCTGTAGATGAAGGGAAGCGCTGACAATTCAATTGATTAAGTCTGCTGCACCTGAAAAACCCTGAATACCAGGAATGAAAAGTGATTAATAGTGTAAAGCTGCGTACACACAATCAGACTTTCCGAAGAAATGTGTGATGACAGGCTGTTGTTGGAAAATCTGACCATGTGTACACTCCATCGGACAATTGTCGGATTTTCTGAGGACAAATGTTGGCTAGCAGTTTTTCAAATTTTCCACAGACAAATGTGTGTTGTCGGATTTTCCAAGCGTGTGTACACAAGTCAATCGGTCAAAAGTCCAAAGAAAAAACACGCATGCTCGGAAGCATGGAGGAGCCAAAATTGTCCGGTCTTGTAAACTAGTGTTCGTAATGGAGAATTAACATTCATGACGTGGAAATTTATGAAGTCTTGAAATGCAGCGCACAATTCTCTTCTTCTTTAATGGGATAATAATGAAGCTGCTTTGCTGGACATACTGACGGAGTTATTGCAAACAGATTTTCAAAAGCTTTTTTTTTTCTAGTGATATCAAGAATAATATTGTTATGCTTTATTTATTTTTTTTCATTTGGGCAAGTTACCACAACACCATTATCCCATAGTTTTTAAGATCAAAGATACAACTATGTTGGTGTCCCTTTTCAATTTTACATTGTATTTTTTTAAATGTAACTGCCTACTCCCAAACTGTCCCAAAAACACATAGCCAAGTATTATTCTACACATTTTTTTTATTGTGCATTAAAAAAAGAAAAGACAATTAGACATGTTATCTGCCAATAGAACTTAACCAAAAAGTGCATTCTATGCATCCAAAAATATAGAAAATATACCAAATCAAATCATTATTCATCCAAAAAAATAATGTCAAAGCAATAACTCCAAGGCCAAAAATAAATAACACATTATCTCCTCCATTCAGAAACAAACTGAAAAGCATGAAATGAAAAGCGCAAAATGAAAAGCGCAAAATGAAAAGTGCGAAATGAAAAGTGCGAATCAACACTCACCAAACTTCTACTAACACAAAATTAGCAGAAAGAGTCCAAAGGGTGGTGCTAAAGAGCTGAAAAACAACATAGTATGTCACTATGTTCGTGATTGTTGGCCAAAAATTGTGGGGCTGTGTATATGCAAGACAAGTTTGGGCCAACATCCTTCAGACAAAAGTCACAGGTTTTGTTGGCCAAAAATCTGATCATGTTTTCGAGGCTTAAGAGTGCGCTGATTCTATGTAAAAGGTGGAAAAACCCACAGTGATATAAAATATACTGCACAATAATGTTGCCCAATGTGAACACAATGGGTAAACTGGACACAAGTGTGTGGTCTAGATTGACCTGTAATATGTGGATAAGTAAAATTTCTTAAAACTGTATGTGCATAATCAAAAAATATAAACAATGCAATTCAAACACATAACGTGTATATAATCTGATAAGGAAAAAAAAATCTCAGGTTCCAAATAGTCTATGTGAAAGCAAATCAAATTCAGCAGAGTGAATGAACTGAATTGAAAACACATCCAATTATCTTGTGAGTCCCAAATCGAACAGATGCCGATCCCAAGGTGTGTGGACTCTTTAGTATGAAGACACCACTGTGCTCAAAAGTAATAAAATTGGGCACTTGCCAGACCCACATAGGTCACAAGCGTTTGTGCTGATCCACAGCTTAGTGATGCATTCCTCTGTCTGCCAAATCTCAGCAATTCACAATGGACAACAGCTCCCAGCAGACCCAGATAGATGAGTAAGCATGGACACTCATCTGCGGCTGATACCCGATTCCTCTATACCTTCCTTGACGGACTCAAGTGGATCCCCGGTTAACAGTTCATGATGGATGATAAAAAATTGGAAGAAGACTAATAGTGCATTATCTTTTGATAAAAAATCAATTTATTTTTTAAAAAGGCAAATGTTGCAGCAAGGCCACCTACAGTACGGACCGTGCTCTGACAGTACAACTTGCTCCTTCCAATACATTTTTCCTAAGGAGGCGTCAACTGGGATTGGAGATCCAATCTCCAATCCTAGACTTCAATTGAGCGGCACCGGGAACGCAAGTGTTGCATTTTTAATGCATTTTTTGATGCGTCAAAATGGGGACAAGGTGCTTTGGGGCGAGCCCCCCGCCCCAATGCACCCCCCCTATATTGAGGGCATGTAGCCTGGTATAGTTTGGGGTGGGAAGCGCCCACTTGTCCCCTCCCTTTCCTTACCTGCTGGGCTGCATGCTCGGATAAGGGTCTGTATGGATTTTGGGGGGGACCCTCAGCCATTTTAAAAAAAATTGGTGAGGGTTCCCCTCAAAATCCATATGCCTTGCATGCTTCCTGACTCTTCCTCAACATTGAAGTTTACTGAGATGTTTCCTTGAAGCTGTGGGGGGTCTTCCCGTGTCTGCTTATGAAACAAGATCTTCCTTCTAAAGTTTCATATCAAACCTTTAAAAGGTCAAATATGCTTTTGTTAATTGGAATACAAACAACGCACCAACCGGAGAGAATGTCTCACTATAGAGACAGTAACTAGTGGAGATTAAAGGGCATTATTTTCCAACATGTTAGACATTATGTTTGTGATAGATAGTAGTATTTTCTCATTTATAAAGTAAATGGGATGAAGATTTCATCATGTTGTGTGAACCTCTAATTCCCACCAGTGTGAAGAAGAACACAGGGACTACAAGTGGCACTGAGCTCTTTAACCACTTGCAGACCGGACCATTTTGCTGGTCAAAGACCTGACCACTTTTTGCGATTCGGCACTGCGTCGCTTTAACTGACAATTGCGCGGTCGTGCGACGTGGCTCCCAAACAAAATTGACATCCTTTTTTTCCCACAAATAGAGCTTTCTTTTGGTGGTATTTGATCACCTCTGCGGTTTTTATTTTTTGCGCTATAAACAAAAATAGAGCGACAATTTTGAAAAAAACACATTAGTTTTTACTTTTTGTTATAATAAATATCCCCCAAAAATATCAAAAAAAAAATTTTTTCCCTCAATTTAGGCCGATACGTATTCTTCTACATATTTTTGGTAAAAAAAAATCGCAATAAGCTATTATTGATTGGTTTGCGCAAAAGTTATAGCGTTTACAAAATAGGGATAGTTTTATAGCATTTTTATTAATAATTTTTTATTATTTTTTTTTTTACTAGTAATGGCGTCGATCAGCGATTTTTATTGTGACTGCGACATTGTGGGGGACCCATCGGACATTTTTGACACATTTTTGGGACCATTGTCATTTATACAGTAATCACTGCTATATAAATGCAGTGATTCCTGTGTAAATGACACTGGCAGTGAAAGGGTTAACCAGTGGGTGGCAGTGTAGGGGTTAAGTGTTCCTAGGGGTGTGTTACTAACTGTGGGGGGGTTGGGCTTTAATTTAGTGAACACTGATCTCGGCTCCAATCACATGGAGCAGAGATCAGCGTCACTAGTTGCTAGGCAGAATGGAGAAATGTTGTTGTCACAGCATTTCCTCCATTCGGCTGCTCCGTGAGACGATCGCGGGGATGCCCGCGGCGATCGAGTCCGCGGGTCCCGCGACCGGACTCACGGGGGTCCCGACCAGCGCGGGAGCGCGCCGCCGGCGGCGCGCTCCCGATGGCAGGGCGGCATTG
The DNA here is from genome assembly GCF_037356315.1 of Lithobates pipiens. NCBI lineage: Eukaryota > Metazoa > Chordata > Amphibia > Anura > Ranidae > Lithobates > Lithobates pipiens. The sequence goes on along the minus strand of NW_027507758.1, from coordinate 550,067,986 downwards.
AATATTGGACGTACCTGTACGCCAATATGCCTGCCCGTGCCATTCTGTCGACGTACATCGTCGTGCGCTGGTCGGGAAGTGGTTAAAGGACAGGACCAGCTTATTGCTCTTGATAAAACATTTGCCTATCTGTAGCCATTCAGTCTATCTATCTAATCTATCTAGAAAGTAACTGATGAATGAAGTAACTGATGAATGAAGTAACTGATGAATGTTTTGGAGCTTAAAGAGGAAGTAAACCCTGATGAGTTTACTTCCTCTTTGATTCCCTGCAAAGGTAAAGCATAATGGACTACTATGCATTGCTTACCTGACACAGGAGCCAGCGATGTCACTGCTGTCCCCTGTAGTTCCGAGCGTCCATCTTCTTGGTGGGTCTCCGTGGGTCTCGCTGCTCCGGCGCTGTGATTCGCCGGAGCAGTGATGACGTCACTCCTGCACATGCGCACGGGAGCCGACACTCGCGGCATATCGCCGCGATCTGCGCCTTACCCAGTGCTTCATGCGCCCTAGACAGCGGTGGCTGTCTTCAGGTAAATATCTCCTAAACCGTATAGGTTTAGGAGATATTTCTTGGACCTACAGGTAAGCCTTAATCTAGGCTTACCTGGAGGTCAAAGTGGTTTGTAAGGCCGCGTACACACGGGCGGACTGTATGGCCTACTTAGTCCGCCGAAACACATTTCAGCGGACAGTCCGCTCGTGTGTGGGCTTCAGCGGACTTTTTCAGCGTGCAGTCTGGCGTACTAAGTATTTCGGAATTTCCATAATTCTGTCCGTCATACTTTGGTTTCAGCGGACAATCCGCTCGTGAGTAGGCTAGTTCGACGGACTAAGAATGGCGCATGCTCAGAAAGGATTTACACGGCGGAAGGTTGCATTGCTGTATATTGGACTTCCTATTTCTAGTCCCGTCGTACGTGCTGTACACGTCATCGCGCAAGCTTTCGACGGACTGTTTGTGCATCCGTGTGTGGTCAAGTCCGTTCATTCGAAAGTATGACGGACTGTCCGTCGGATTGTATGACGGACTAAGTAGGCCATACAGTCCGCCCGTGTGTACGCGGCCTAAGGGTTTACAACCACTTTAAAGCAAACACAAACATTGCAGTCCTCTATAGTGTGGTCCGGTTAGAGAAGTGATGTCCCACAGGTATGCAGAAACTGTCTTCTTTATGTTCCTTGATGGTATGACCTGTGGGACATCATTTCTCACAACCGGACCACACTATAGAAGACTGCAATGTTTTAGTTCTTAAAGGGAATTTCAGAACTATCCAGAAAAGGAAAACGTTTGAACTAAGAATGATAATTCTTTTTGACACAAAAAACAATGGCCTAAATTTAGATATTGATTTCCTCACCCACTATAGCAGTGATGGCGAACCTTGGCACCCCAGATGTTTTGGAACTACATTTCCCATGATGCTCATGCACTCTGCAGTGTGGATGAGCATCATGGCAAATGTAGTTCCAAAACACCTGGGGTGCCAAGGTTCCTCATCACTGCACTATAGCTTAACCAGGGTAGTCTAAAGGTCCCTCTTCTTTTACCTGTTACCCATTCCACTCCAACCCCCACCCCTTTTACCACAACCATGAAGGATGAGACCACACCTTGCTTTGGAGTAAAATGGCCATAACAGCCTTTATTACCGTTACTCAAACACTCCAATCAAAATATATATATCAATATATAAATAGCCAAAATATATATATATGTATAACCATAACAAACATCAGGTATAACGAATAGCATATAAATAACATGCCCGGTCTGGTGATCTCTGACGGTGACCCATAACTTTACCAAACAACCAACTCACTGCGGTACCCACTTCCACTTAACCAGGCCTCCAGCTGTGACCGCTCGGAGACAACTTCCGACAGTGATAACCATAACGGTATTCCATCCAACGTTCAGGAATACACCGGAGGGACCCATAATAGCAATGGGCCCCCAACCCCTTATCAGATGACCTCTGATTTACCGCCAACCGTCAAAGACCACCAGACAAACACCGCCACAGCCCGAAAGGGTGACTCCCTTACCCTTAAGGGCCACCCCACACCCGCAAGGCCTTAGAATACCGTCTTGCAATCCCAAGGACCACACATCAAACCCTACATCGGATAAGTGCACCCCATCCTGACCAACGTACATACCCCCATTGCATTGCAGCTCCCGGTGCCGAACCACGAACCCGCTATGCTGGGCCACAAACCTCCCCACCACCTCGTGTACCCTAATACTGTCCTGGCTACAATGTCTGATCAGCCCACCACTGTACCCGCAACACATGACGTTCAACCTCCCCGAACAAACGTTCCCACTGCACCCCCGGGATCCCCAACCATCTCAAGCAAGCCTCACTCCGAGAAATACCGAGTTGCCTGCCCTCAGGTCGTTGGTCTCCTCACCTAGCCCCCAAACACATGTAGGAGTGCCCCACGATCCAGACGAGGCGAGCCGTACCTCCGTCTGAACAGAAAACCAACAGCATAAACCAGCCGTCAAATACCACCATTGCACCCGCCTCAACAGGAAACCAGCCACACCTCCCTGCACATATGTAAATAACTTCCACTTGCGTTGTGCATGTGTGTCCATTTTTTATTTTTTATTTTTTATTATTGTTTTTATTTTAATACAAACCTACACAAACCACCGCCAACAGTGGCCGAACATACGTACGAAACCCCAAGATTCCCATTTCCCAATCCGGCGAACTGCCGTCCCGTCCAACCCACACCGGGCAGCCTAAGTGACCGCACGATGCGGTAGGAGTGCGACACAAAGCCTCTGCTATCCAAACCCACTTCCCGCAAACACTTCCGGAACACCGAAACAGATTGGTACCTGGACAAAAAGGACCCTTCCTCATACCGCAGGAAAGGCAACCCCCCCCCCCCCCCCGTCGCACTTCCTGAAAGTCCCGAACCGCTGCCACGGGGCACACCCTGGAACCAGGTAACTCAAACAGGGACACCAGCACCCCCTTCCCCTGCTGGGCCGTTGTAGACCTGCGCAGCCAGAGCCCCAACCGGTCCCTGTCCAAACGTTCATGCCGTCAAACCGACCCCCAGCCACCCCCTTGGTCTGGCTCACCAATTCCCCGATCCGAAACGCCCCAGAAAAGCCAAAGAAAACGGTGCTGTGAACAGCCGCGCCTCGTAACCTGAAGAGCAAACAAACCCCAGCCGAGAACAGATCGCCGGCAGGTTCGCGAACGTGACCCCTCGCCCTGTTCTGCTCGCTACAACCTGTTCACGCCCGTTGCACCCAGAAATCCTTTTTTTTTTTTTTTTATCAGCCACCCATAACAATCTAAACAGGAATGGCAAAAACGCCAGTGTCCCGCCACTCGAGGACACCGACACCCCTTGCTCCACATGTCTGGCCATAAAGTAGAGCACAAACCGCCGCCTATCGCAGCCCCGATCACGGACCCCCGCCCCCGAACCAGACCCGACCATTTGGTCAAACCTTGGAGAAGGCCGCCCACGTGGACGCGCTCACCAACTGCCCGAGCCATCCCGCAGCCCCCTCCGCTTCCATGCCCGGAGCCCGCTCCCTGAACCCGCCCCACTGAAAATGAGACAGGGAGTCAGCCAACCCAATTGCCACGCCCGAGATGTGTACAGCGCAAAGAAAAACATGCAACTGTAAACAACGAAAAACGAACTGCCGCATCAGCCGTATAACCGGAGGGGAAGTAGCTGACATGCGGTTAACCACCTGCAAAACACCCATGTTGTCGTAATTAATGCGCAACTTCACATACCTACACTCCTCCACCCACAGCTCCAATGCTACCCCACCGGAAATAGATTCAACAGAACCAGAGTTCCCAGGAAACCCGCTGTCTCCCCTGTCTCCGGCCAAGGCCCCGTGCTCCACTCACCCCTGAAAAACGCCCCGTACCCGGTAGAACCCGCCCCATCCGCGGCCAAGTCCATGTCAAAGTTGTTAACCGGGCCCGCCATCCACATTGTCTTACCATTGTAGGAATCCAAGAACTCATGCCAAACCCGCAAGACCTCCCCATTGCCCCTACCCAGGCGCACAAAGTGCGTCGGAACGCTGACCCCCACCGTAGCCGTCGACAGCCGCCCGCAGAAAATCCTTCCCATGGGAACGATCCTACCAGCGAAGTGCAGCTTACCCAGGAGTGACAGCAACGGCCGCAACTGAACCTTATTTCCGCGCCAGTGGCACCCCAACAGCCAAAAGCTATCAGGAGGAACTGGGAGCAGCCGGAATGCCGATTTCACATCGGCCTTGGCCATCAGCGCCCCTTGACCCCACCGCCGCACCCACCGGACCGCATCGCTGAACGACGTGCAGGATGCCGTGCACACCTCTGGGTCAATAAAACCGTTCACTGAGCCCCCTTTTTGGAAACGACAGGTGATGCATGAGACGAAACTTCCCCCCTTGCTTCTTGGGAACCACCCCCAATGGGAAAACCACCCAGTCGGGCCAAGGCCGTCCCCCAAACGGCCCCCCCATCCGCCACCTCCTGTAGTAGCCTGTCAGCCACCATCCCCGGACGCTGCAATGCCGACTTCAACTTTTTCGCCACCAGCGGCACCGCTGGCAGCGAACAGGTAATCCCAAAGCCATCCCGAAAACCCCGCCGCCAGCACCCGCGCCGTCGCCCTCTCCGGATACCTACTTAGAAAAGGAAGCATCCTCGCCAGTATCACCGGCGTCCTCCCTTTCCTGAGCAGCATCCCCGACTCGATTCCTTGTCCGGATGCACCGAGACAGCATGTGTGCTCCGCCGCAGCCTGAACACTCAGGCCGGAACTTGCAGGCTCCCCCCGAACTTGCATGCTCCCTCGTTGAACTGCCCGCAGACCCCCCCATTTCCTTTTGGCCGGCGGTCCTGAGGTAGGCGCATACCCGGTCCCCCCTTGAAGAAACTGAGGCGGGGGCCATGCCGATGACCTAAGCCGCATCCAGAAGCTGATGTCCTTGTGGTCCCAGCGCAACTCCGGCCGCACTGCTTAGTGCTGCCGGAATTGCTCGTCATACCGGAGCCACACCACCCCCCCATACACCCCATGGGCTGTCGCGATCGCAGCCATATAGCAGAAAAGCGCCAAGCAATGCTCGGGGCCCCTCTCCCCAACGACGCTCGCCAGAATGGCAAATGCCCGAAACCAAGTAGTAAATTGCGCGGTAGCAACCACCGCTTTTCCTAATCCTCCCGCTTGGAATCATCGGGCTTGATCCCGTCCAAGTTAACTTCACCAATGGGCGAAGCGAGAAAGGCTCCACTTACTCCCCTATGCCGATCCTTTTCCGCACCTCCCGTTTCAAGTGGGCCCCCTGCGGCCCCTCGAAACACACGTACACCCCCCACCATGCCGCGTCAGATAACCGAACAATATCCGACCGTGCAGCTTCCCCCGAGCTCCCCGGCCACGGGAGCCACCCACGGAGCCACCGGTGGCGGCTGTGCCTGCCCCCGGTCAAACCGCCCCACCAAGGCCCGCAGCCCATCCAGCAAATCCTGCATCTGTGCGGCAGGATCAGCACCCTCGCTGCCCGGTCCCGCCGCCTGAACCCCCGCCACGCTGTGGCCTGCCCAACATTCGCCACTGGCCTCCCCGTGCCTGCCCGTACCACCCCCCAACAGACCCCGCAATGCCGCAGACAATAATAAAGCATCTTGTGACTCACCTGGCTGTCCAGGAACGCTCCCCACAGCCGGACTGGAGACATCCCTGCTGGATCCGGTACCTCCTCTTCGTCTGAAATCCCTCCTACGGACCGATCCCCCCGTGCCCATGTAGGCGGGGGGCGTAAGCCCCCCGGGGGAAGAGACCCCGGAGGCCGATGCCACAACCTGCATTGGTGCCGCCACCCCTCCGGCCAAGACCTCCCCGGCAGACTGGCGATGCGGACCAGACCTGCCCGCCCCCCGGGGGAAGCAGACACCCGAGCGCCCCTTCTGGCCTACCGTGTGGAGCAGCCTGCAGGTGTTCCCCGCTCCTGACCAGGCTGAAGTGCTGTCCCCCTGCTCCTGGCCGCCTGATCCCTGGTAGAGCCAGCCTGAGCCGCCATCCCTCCTGCTGAACTGGGCCCTGCTGCAGAGTCTCCCCACCCCCCACCCGCAGTCTCCACAGAAGCTCCCCTGCCTCGTGGCATGCCCGCCCCACCCCCCCGACACAGGCCGGCGGCGTGATGACCGCCCAAGGCCCGCTAAGTTCACCTGAGTCCCCCTCGCTGGGGGGAGCGATCAGTCCTCCCCAGGGCTCCGCACCAAACGAGGTGGCCGAGTAGCAGGCCCAGGTAAAAAGTGCACCGAAGGCCGCGACCTCCGCAAGCGCTGCAGACGCTCACCACTCCCGTAGTCCGGTCCCACCGCAACTGCCAGCCAGATGCTCCTTCGGCCAGACCGGTCCTCGTTCCTCCGTCTGTCGCCTCAGCCTCGCCAGGAGTGTTGCAAGGTCCGCCATCACAGAGGAGCAGTGGTGTAAAACTGCCTCCTCTCTCTGTCCCTTCCTTCGCACTGCCCGTTGCTCCGCCCCTTCCTCCTTTTATAGCGCTCCTCCCCTTCCATTACATCTTCCCCTTGCTCCTCCCCCACAGCCTCTCTCTCTGCACCTTAACCCCTTAGACCTTATACACCCTGTCATGCCCGGCCCTTCCTTACTTCCCTTTCAGTCCATCCACTGCGGGCCTCCCTTTATCACCATACTATTGATTTCTATGTGTTTTTTTTTTCTTTTTCCTTTCCCTCAGAGATTTTTTATTTATTTTTTTGTTTTAACATTTTACCTTCTCCTAAAACTTGTGAGTCGGTACTGCTTGGACCTTGAAGAAGGGGAGACACCTCGAAAGCTCGTCCATAAAAAATGATATGTTAGTGCAAATAAAAAAAGTATCACGGACAGTACTCAATCTTCTCTGTCACAATTGCACTAATACGGCTACAATCACCTCAAATAGCAAACATGTTATACTTACCTGTTCTGTGCAGTTGGTTTTGCACAGAGCAGCTCTGATCCTCCTCTTCTCGGGTCAACCACTGGCACTCCTGGCCCCTCCCTCCTGCCAAGTGACCCCACATCAAGCAGCTTGCTCCTGAGTCCCTGCCCTGTGTGTGAATTCAAACATGGAGCATGGCTGTCCAGTCAATGAGAAAGAAGAGGCCTGGGAGAACTGCTGCCCTCATGCACATCACTGGATTGAGATGGGGCTTAGGTGAATATTAGGAAGGGGGCTGTTACACACAGAAGGTTGTTTTACCTTCATGCATAGAATGTATGAAAGTAAAACAACTTGAGCCTTTATAACCAATTTAATCAGCTACATGGAGGAGCCCATCAATTAATTTTTTTGCAGTCTAATAGTTTATTTTCCTGTAATGTTATTTAGCGGTGTAGTTGCCACTAGTAACAGACAATCCACCAATTCACCCCGCTGCCAGACTCCATACATCACTTCCAGAGACAATGAATAGTCTTTTGCTGTTTTTTTTGTTGGTTTATTGGGGGTCCAACTTGGTTGGGGAAAAGGGTATATGAGATGCCCATAGAATTGTTTAATTGCCATCTGTAATGGCATATGATGTGCATTTGTAATGGGTATAAGTCCCCTCCTGCATCTCCATGCAGACTGTTGTTCCTCCTCTGCTTAACTCCCACAGACTATTCCTTCCAATAATTCCCCATCCATTACTGTGCAAAGGGTGGGGACATTACTCTTGACCGTATAAAAGTGATGGTCCCAGAACTTCTCCTCCTGCACAAACTTATTAATTCTGAAGTAAAATAATGTCACATCTTCTTCAATTAGCAAGAAAAACCCACTCTGAATGAGTCCTTAAGCAGGCTCTGGTTGCTCACTGCTACTAGTCCTGAGGCCTGCAGCACCTCTCCCCAGAGGCCTAGTCAGGGCCGTACATCATTTATTTTCCGGGTGGGGGGGTTCAGGTCTTTCAAACTTAAAGGCGTCTTTTACACTTTTATGTTGGGGGAGGTACGGTAAAGAGATCTGACAGCAGAGTAGGGCCATGAGACTTTGCAATGCAGCACAGCAAAAATTATCCCCATTCAACTGAATAGAACGCAATGCATGCAGTTGTGGTGCAGTAGTGTACTCATTAATGCAGCGAGCTCCTCCTAAGCTCCCAATTTTTTATTTTTTCCTTCAGCCCGCTGGGTTGAACTAAAAAAAAAAACTTACTATGTGAACCAGGCTTTAGATCTCATTCATATGTTCTAAATGGCCATGGAATGGCAAATATACCAAGAATACCTACAGCCAGGATCCCAGATGTTACAATTTTTGTCAGCTGTATAGCCTGTTCACCTGAGTGATGGGCTGAAAAGAGCCACTGCTGTTAACATGTATCTGTACATCCAGTGGTACCCATGTTTAAGCTCCAGGGGACAAAGCAAAACACATTGGAGTGTGGCCTGGCGGGAACACGGACTGAAGTCTCTCCCATCACTACTACATTACCATAGGACTCCGTTTATATGTGGCACCAGGGATTTTTTTTTCTCTCTTCCCTTCAGTGACTACAGGAGCTGGGATGAGCTCCATCCTTCGCCGACACTCTTGCAGCACATTCGGTATCATCTACATTACTCCCCACATCTATTGAGCCTGAGGGACACACTAACAAACCATGGGTCACAGTGGTTACCTGCTGTTAGGGACAAATTTCTGACCCTGGATGCAGAGAGGTTTTATCCAAGGGCAAAAATGTATCCCTACCTGCAGGTAACCACTGGATGTGCAGATACAGGTGGATACATGTTTACAGCAGTAGACAACCTTGGCTCTTTTCAGCCCATCACTCAGGTGTACAGGCTGAGCAGAGATTGGAACATCTGATCCGGTGTCTTGTCATATAACGTCCTCCATCCGATAGTGTCCGCTGCGTACTGCGCATGCGCAGTACACAGCAACACAGATTCCGAAAATTGCAGAGGATGAACGGCGCCTGCGCCGTGAGTCCAGGTTCTATCCCCACCATCCAAGTGGACATAGAGTAGGAATAAAAAAGAGCCGAGCGCAGCGAGGCCGAGCCCGAAGCGTGGCGAGCGAAGCTCGCCCGCGAGGGGCCCTCTAATATTCACAACCCTATGTCCGCTTGGATGGTGGGGCTACCACCTCCACTCACGGCGCAGGCGCCGTTCAGCTTCGGAGATTTTCCGAAGCTTCGTCTGCTCCGTACTGCGCATGCGCAGTACGGGTCGGACACTATTTGATGGCGGGACACTATACGGCAGAACACCGGGGTGCGGGTATTTGCAGTATACTTGCTGCACCATGGTCATGTAGGATGTATGAATGAGAACCAAGACTGGATTTTAGCTAACCTTACTGTGCAAGTTGAGCAGGTGCAAGGGACAACATATTGTGGTGGGCAATAAATTCAGTGATTTATTTAAACCTTAAAAAAATGTGTCCTAAGAAATTTTATGAAATGTTGTAAGAGATGAAAAAAGAAATAATATTGTGCACTGCCTACCACAGGATGGTGCCCTTTACATCTGGTCAATATGGTTGGCTTTTATTCAGTCTTAAACTGTAGCAAACACAGCTTTTGAACTTGTACCTACAAGTAAGCCTATAAAAACACTTATCTGTAGGTATAGTGAATATCTCCTAAACTTGTGGTGTTTAGGAGATATTCACATGGAAAGCAGCCGGTGATGTCACTGGTGCATACATTCTGAAGGGATGGCATACTGCTTGGTTGTACTTCTCCTTGAGTGGAGCGCAGTTCATTCTGCCCTTTTGTTTCTCATTTTTAGCCAACAGCCAGCTATAGCCCACTGTCAGCTGTCATCGCTCAGCAGGTCCAGGCTGTGGAAAGATTCTAACTTTAAAGTCAGGATTCACTCAGATGCCTGGACCAGCAGCTCGCTCAGCCTCTCAGTGAGCCGCAGAGACCCTGAGCCAGTCGCTCCTGCCCCCTCCACAGCCTGGCATTCCAGTGAGCTTGGGGGAGGGGGGCAGATCCAGGGACCAGGGGCATACCAAGAGGTTGGCGTGTCCGGCACCCACCAGGGGAGCAGGCTGAGCGGGAGGAGGGCGCAAACAGGGCTGGACTGGCCTACCAGGATACCGGGACATTTCCTGGTAGGCTGCCTGCCCTGGGGCCCCTTTGAGCTAAGCCGTGACTGTGGGTGGCTAGAGCGCTCCCCCACCCTCCGGTCACACACAGCAGGCACGGAGTTCAGTGTGAAAAGTTCGTCTTCGCTGTAACAAAAGTCCTGCCCTCCTCCTAGACCAACTTGTGTGATAGATGCAATGTTCTGTCTATCACACGAGCTGGTCTAGGAGGAGGGCGGGACTTTTGTCAGAGGCAGCGCGGCTGGACATTTCACACTGAATTCCGACTGTGACACAGTGGGAGATGGATGCCTGCTGTATGTAATTCAGCCAGGCACTGATTGTAGTGAGGCTGCAATGATGAGCACAGTAAGGCTGCAATTATGAGCATGGTAAGGCTGCAATTATGGGCATGGTAAGGCTGCAATTATGGGCATGGTAAGGCTGCAATTATGGGCACGTTGAGGCTGCAATTATGGGCACGGTAAGGCTGCAATTATGGGCACGGTGAGGCTGCAATTATGGGCACGGTGAGGCTGCACTTGTGGGCACTTAAGGCTGCAATTATGGGCACGGTAAGGCTGCAATGGGCATGGTAAGGCTGCATATGGGCACAGTAAGGCTGCAATTGTGGGCACGGTAAGACTGAAATTATGGGTATGGTGAGGCTGCAATTATGGGCACAGTGAGGCTGCATTGATGGGTAATGAGGCTGCATTGATGAGTACAGTGAGGCTGCATTGGTGGGTACAGTGGGGCTACATTGATGGGTACATCTGGGCATTTCCTGTACCATGCCCGCAGCATCTGACATCTTGACATTTCCTGTACCATGCCCACAGCCTCTGACATCTCCTGTATCATGTCTGCAACCTCTGACCATCTCCTGTACTATGACCGCAGCCTCTAACCATCTCCTGTACTATGACCGCAGCCTCTAACCAGCTCTTGTATCATGTCCGCAACCTCTGACCATCTCTTGTCTTATATCATGTGTGCAGTCTCTGAGGGAGTCTGGAGAGGAGTCAAGAATGGGAGCGCCGCCGGGATGGGGGTCATGGGAGAAGTCAGACTTGTCTGAACTGTGTAGAGGAGACTATAGGAAAACCAGAGCCACCAAGCTGGAGCCAACTGATAGAGCCCTGCAAGGTGCACCTGAGAGGAGGTCAGTGACAGCACCGCCAGACCAGTCTGGGGGGGGGTCACTGTATATATATATATATATATATATATATATATATATATATATATATATATATTATAGCCCTATGTGCTTTTATATCCGTCTTATCTATATATAATACGCTCTTCAAATGTGTTTTAAAATGCATGGTTTTCCCTTTTATGAACTAGAAAATAATGACGTTTGCTGTCTGGCTGGTATAATAATGCTATGGGACTGCTATGAAATTTTTTCCACGCCTGGTTTTTATTCCCAGTCCAGCCCTAGCACAAATTGGCAGTGATTCTTTTTTGTAATTCCTTTATTATTTTCCACAATGAAACAATTTCACATACCATAACAAAAAATGACAGTAATTAAGATAAGAAACAGAGACAGGAATCGGATGCAGTGCGGCGTAACAACAACATTATCAAATATCAGACAGTAGATAGCAAACATCAAATCTCAAAACCCGATGCTATGCACCCAGTAACAAGCATAAGCGGTTATGAATACGAATAACGGTTAGCGGTACACCGCCCCGGGGGGAACCATCCGACCGCTATCTCAGCAATCTCCTACCGCCAGTTGAGTCACCAGGGCTAAACTGTAGTAGACTCACTGAAACCTGTCACGGAAAACTGACCCACCACCAGCTAGGCCCAGCCGTGCGGCACACCTGATGAGTTATGAAAAATAGGATATTCAAAGTATCTAAATAGGCCGGCCTAGGGTGGGAAGCGAATCAGGTAATTGGCAGTGATTCTAACTGTGACCACCCTACAGCAGGTGGAAGCACATCGCCGTCTGTAAGGGTCATACTGACAGCAGTTAAGGGGAAAACACTGCGCTACGATTTAGTATATGTGGAAAAAGGCCACAACAGCCAAAAACAGCAGCCAACACCAAAAACAAACAAAGTTCAACAAACAAAATAATAAAAACAGTGTAGCGCTTCAATGATAAATGTGGTCAGCATAGATTATAAAAATAAAGACAAAGATCATATGAATATGAATGCCTAAAGGAAAGTCCAACATTGGCCGCACATTCCACTATGTAGCAGGCATGAGGGTAACCGAACCGTCACAGAGGAGGGAAGTTGGACTAGGCGAGTGTATTCATGTAAATCTGCTTGACTGTAAACATCAGGAAAAAGTGGATAAAATACTTCTTACCGACTCAGTTGGACTCATACAGTCATATGCCAGTTGAGTCTAGAAGGCTTTAGGTCACAGTCTGGGACCAAGGAGTACAAAGAGGGAGGTCTGTTGAGCTGATGGATGAGCTCCAAACGATTGTAGGCCCTATGATGGATCCTTTCAAATGGAACTTCAAGGTTGTTTGTAGTCAAGCTCAGACGTGGCCCGTTGTACTGATGCTCCAATCTCACCCGAATGGGGAGGGAGATGTTGTAGAGGTTTAAGCCAGAGAAACGGGAAAAAGGAAAAAAGAAAAAAGGCTCCACATGGTGTAGGTCAGACGGTATAAAAAATGTTGATTTATTGAAGTCAAAAAATAATTAATGACTTAGTGATCACATAAAAAGTCTAAAATAGAAATTAAAAGCAATGTAGGGTGCCAACAGCTCGCCCAACGCGTTTCGACATATGTGTCTTCTACAGGGGCATGTTGGGGCCCACCACATTGCTAACAAATATATAAGGAGTCAGAGAGGGGTTCCGCCTACCAAAGGGCGGGGAATCCTATCTCGGACAACCTCTTAAAGATACAATGAACATTTGATCAAATCAGAAAAAACATGTTCAAACGCAATAAATCAATATGAATAGAATCTAAAAATGTCACTCCTACAAGCTATTAAATTGATTTAGTGACAAAAATATAAGAATAAGCCACCATGTTCACAAATAAATATCCCTAAATTAATCATATTATTCGTGGCCTCATCTAACATAAAAGTGCAAGAAAATCAAGTACACATAAAAGGCATACACAGAAATCGCATCAAGCACCAATGCAAAAAATTTAGACATGCACCACCTATTCCACATAGACTACACTGCAACATCGCCTAAAGTGACCTGTTTGCGTTTGTGTGGTGTAATAGATGGAACTGTGGGGGTCTGTATAATAATGTTCCTCATTGTGCAGTTTAGATGTCTCATGCTTATTTTACTAACCGTAGGTGGCCAAGAAAGTGTATATCCGTAACCATGGTGACAGTCCTAACGTGCTGATCTATTGTTCAAAGTTCCGGTCACATGGTCAGAAGACGTGCAATGAAAGAGAGAAGGCGCAGCCAATCCCTCCATGCGTGTGTCACATGACTAGATGTGGGAGTGATAAAAGACACACTTATCCAATAGCAAGGGCGTGTGTATATGTACGTCATTATACAAAGATGTGAGGGAGGGAGGGAGACAACCCGCCATGGCGCCATCCCTCCCCTGTACGTGCTCCGCACTGCCAATCGCAGAGAGCCACGTCAGGACCTATCACATCGGAGCAGAGACGTGCATGTGCGGGCGTCACACGCTACGTCACTCTGTCAAAACATAGGGGGCGTATGCGTGTGGACGTCACGCACCAAGTAGCTTTACAGGGAATAGGAAGGGGAGGGGCCACGTAACTAGGCGCCGTTTGCCTCGTGGTAAGCGTCACACGCCGCAAGGCGTGGCAATAACCAGGGCAGCCAATCAAAAAGTATGCCCGCTCTACACGTGCGCCATGACCAGTGACGCCGTCACGTCACGTCACGCGCATTATTGAATCCGGGGACACTAAAGAAACAGGGCAACGAAGGGGATACAGGAGGCGTGGCGACACAACGTCACGCCCAGTAAAAACGCCCGACGCAACCATAACAACTAAGGCATCACAATAGTTGTAATTCAAAGGATGTCACGGATAAAAGAACAAAAAAACAAAAACGAGCAGACAACACACCATAACCAGAATAGACAACTGGTAACAATAGGGAGGTGTCTAAGAGAAAATATATAGTAAATAGTGACATGAGTCAAATAATGTGAATTACGCACATAATGACCGGAAAAAATCATGAGGTGCCGGTGACACAGGGGTGAGCTTAGAGTTTAGTACATATGGTATATTTTCTAATGGTGCCGAAAATAGATATAAATCTAAGTTAATCGAGAAATATCGGTCCCCAATCGCACATGGTCTAGAGAAAATGCATGATAATCGCATATATCTAGATTTGGACACGGGACCGAGGACATGTGAAAGGAAAGGTGAAATAAAGTGCATGAGTATATGGAGTAAAGTGAGCATTGTGCCATAAAAGACACGAACTAAAGGTCAAAAAAATGGATATAAATAAAGTACCCTAAAAAATAAATATTATGTGAATTGATGTAAGGAAACCCAAGAAATAATGAAAAAATGAACATGTGAATCAAAGTGAATAGCAAAAGTAGGCATACGGATCAAAATAAAGGACAGAAGTAATGTGTAGTGATAATAATCTGTGACAAGATAAATTAAGCCTGATTAATAAAACTGTTGATGTCCCAGTCTGTGTTCATGCCGAAGGGGGAATAGCACCTCAATTCATAAATCTAAAATGTCTCAAGGCGTGACACCCCCCTCAGGCATGAATCCCCTCTCCAGTTTGGGACAAATTTGTCAATGACTTGGAAGCGGGTACCTGTGGGATCTCTATTGTGTTTTTCAAGATAATGTCTCGGAACCGGGTGTTTGTCACACCCTTTTTTGATTTTACTAAGATGTTCGTTGACCCTAATAGAGAAGTTGCGAATAGTGCGACCAACATATTGTTGGTTGCAAGGGCAGGTGATCAGATAAACAATATACCTGGTAACGCAAGTAGTAAAGTGTTTCATAAGGTACCTGCGTGAAGTGGTTGAAGATGTAAAAGAATCACTTTTCCCCTTGCCCAACATGTTATGTAGGCATACGTTACATTTTCTACAGGGAAAATATCCCTTGCTATGTGGGAAAAATTGTATCGGTTTAGGGATATCAATTACATTGGGAGCGATATCATTTTGTATTGATCGAGCTCCCCTGTAGATGGTTCCAGCTTTCTCTGGGATGATCCCACCCAAAACTTTGTCACTTTGTAGTACCTTCCAATGCCTATTAATGATTCTTTTTATATCATTATGTTGTGTGGAAAAGGTTGTAAAAAAGGACCATTTGAATTTGTCACTAGTTCGTGTTTTGACTTTCTTTTGTGTGAGAGAAGTCCTATCAGTGTGTAGAGCTGCTTGAATCTCAACGTCAAGGGTGTGTGGATCATAGCCCTTATCCAGGAACCTCTTACGAATGGTGTAAGATTGGGAAATAAAATCAGTAACGTTCGTGCAGTTGCGCCTGAGCCTGAGAAATTGACTGCGTGGGATGGAACTAAGCCATTGGCGATGGTGACAGCTGTCAACAGGAATGTAACCATTCCGATCCGTTGGTTTAAAGAAGGTTCTCAGGACCAGGCGTTTCTGCACTACCGTGACTTCTAAGTCAAGGAAATGGATGTTGGTTGTACTGGCCTCGAAGGTTAACTGGATACCACGGTCGTTGGAATTAAGGGTTGCCATGAAGATATCAAGGGCTGGCCGACTGCCCCTCCACAGGAGGAGGATGTCGTCTATATATCTAGCCCACAGCACCAATTCCGGCCTGTTAAGGGCATAGACGACATCCTCCTCCCACTGAGCCATAAACAGATTGGCCAGGCTGGGTGCATATTTGGCCCCCATGGCGACCCCTCGGGTCTGGGTGTAAAAATTGCCCTGGAACCAGAAATAGTTGTGAGACATAGCAAACTCTAGTAATTGCATGAGGAAATTCCTATGTATCACAGAAAGTGTGGGATCCCTAGAAAGGAACAGTTCAGCAGCTCCTAGGCCTAAGTCCTGCGGAATACAAGTATATAACGCAGAGACATCTGCTGTAACTAAGATGAGATCATCATGATACTGTATACTTTCAAGTAATCGGATTGTGTCACCTGTGTCTTGTAAATAGGATGGTATATTCCTTACCAAGGGTTGAAGATAGGAATCTATGTATTTCCCTATTCGCGAGGTGATGGAATTTATACCGCTCACAATTGGGCGGCCAGGTGGATTCACGGAGTCCTTATGAATCTTGGGAAGTTGGTATATTGTTGGAATGCGGGGAGCCAGTGGGATCATAAATTCTCTCTCTTTCTTATTTAGGATATTCAGAGAGAAACCTTCGTCTATGATCTGTATGAGTTCTTTTTTGTATTTGAGAGTAGGGTCCCCTGGTAGGGGGCTATAAGTGGTGACATCGCTCAATAGTCTATTCATTTCCTCAATATAGCGGGTTTTATCTAAAACCACTATACCGCCCCCCTTGTCTGCAGGGCGAATGATAAGGTTTTTCCTTTCACATAGAGTTTTGAGGCCCTGTGCTATAGAAGGGTCTTGATGTGTCCTTCTTATGGGTAGCTTGTCCAAATCATTTAAAACAAGGTTTTTAAAAACATTAATAGATGGGGGTAGGATACCTGGGTTGAACAAAGAAGGATTGCTCAACCCAGAATGCCTGACAGATGTGGGGTCAGAAATCTTATTGATTGTACTTGGAGAAGACAAAAAGTGTCTCTGAATGTGTAACTTACGGATGAACTTGTGCACGTCAATAAATGTGTTAAATTTATTGAGTTTTCTAGGTGGGACAAATTTGAGGCCCTTATCTAGAATACATTGTTCACTCGCTGACAATGTTACTGAACTTAAATTAAAGATGCCTGCACCTACTGTGTCATACAGATCATAAACGAAGGTTTCTCTCTGAATATCCTAAATAAGAAAGAGAGAGAATTTATGATCCCACTGGCTCCCCGCATTCCAACAATATACCAACTTCCCAAGATTCATAAGGACTCCGTGAATCCACCTGGCCGCCCAATTGTGAGCGGTATAAATTCCATCACCTCGCGAATAGGGAAATACATAGATTCCTATCTTCAACCCTTGGTAAGGAATATACCATCCTATTTACAAGACACAGGTGACACAATCCGATTACTTGAAAGTATACAGTATCATGATGATCTCATCTTAGTTACAGCAGATGTCTCTGCGTTATATACTTGTATTCCGCAGGACTTAGGCCTAGGAGCTGCTGAACTGTTCCTTTCTAGGGATCCCACACTTTCTGTGATACATAGGAATTTCCTCATGCAATTACTAGAGTTTGCTATGTCTCACAACTATTTCTGGTTCCAGGGCAATTTTTACACCCAGACCCGAGGGGTCGCCATGGGGGCCAAATATGCACCCAGCCTGGCCAATCTGTTTATGGCTCAGTGGGAGGAGGATGTCGTCTATGCCCTTAACAGGCCGGAATTGGTGCTGTGGGCTAGATATATAGACGACATCCTCCTCCTGTGGAGGGGCAGTCGGCCAGCCCTTGATATCTTCATGGCAACCCTTAATTCCAACGACCGTGGTATCCAGTTAACCTTCGAGGCCAGTACAACCAACATCCATTTCCTTGACTTAGAAGTCACGGTAGTGCAGAAACGCCTGGTCCTGAGAACCTTCTTTAAACCAACGGATCGGAATGGTTACATTCCTGTTGACAGCTGTCACCATCGCCAATGGCTTAGTTCCATCCCACGCAGTCAATTTCTCAGGCTCAGGCGCAACTGCACGAACGTTACTGATTTTATTTCCCAATCTTACACCATTCGTAAGAGGTTCCTGGATAAGGGCTATGATCCACACACCCTTGACGTTGAGATTCAAGCAGCTCTACACACTGATAGGACTTCTCTCACACAAAAGAAAGTCAAAACACGAACTAGTGACAAATTCAAATGGTCCTTTTTTACAACCTTTTCCACACAACATAATGATATAAAAAGAATCATTAATAGGCATTGGAAGGTACTACAAAGTGACAAAGTTTTGGGTGGGATCATCCCAGAGAAAGCTGGAACCATCTACAGGGGAGCTCGATCAATACAAAATGATATCGCTCCCAATGTAATTGATATCCCTAAACCGATACAATTTTTCCCACATAGCAAGGGATATTTTCCCTGTAGAAAATGTAACGTATGCCTACATAACATGTTGGGCAAGGGGAAAAGTGATTCTTTTACATCTTCAACCACTTCACGCAGGTACCTTATGAAACACTTTACTACTTGCGTTACCAGGTATATTGTTTATCTGATCACCTGCCCTTGCAACCAACAATATGTTGGTCGCACTATTCGCAACTTCTCTATTAGGGTCAACGAACATCTTAGTAAAATCAAAAAAGGGTGTGACAAACACCCGGTTCCGAGACATTATCTTGAAAAACACAATAGAGATCCCACAGGTACCCGCTTCCAAGTCATTGACAAATTTGTCCCAAACTGGAGAGGGGATTCATGCCTGAGGGGGGTGTCACGCCTTGAGACATTTTGGATTTATGAATTGAGGTGCTATTCCCCCTTCGGCATGAACACAGACTGGGACATCAACAGTTTTATTAATCAGGCTTAATTTATCTTGTCACGGATTATTATCACTACACATTACTTCTGTCCTTTATTTTGATCCGTATGCCTACTTTTGCTATTCACTTTGATTCACATGTTCATTTTTTCATTATTTCTTGGGTTTCCTTACATCAATTCACATAATATTTATTTTTTAGGGTACTTTATTTATATCCATTTTTTTGACCTTTAGTTCGTGTCTTTTATGGCACAATGCTCACTTTACTCCATATACTCATGCACTTTATTTCACCTTTCCTTTCACATGTCCTCGGTCCCGTGTCCAAATCTAGATATATGCGATTATCATGCATTTTCTCTAGACCATGTGCGATTGGGGACCGATATTTCTCGATTAACTTAGATTTATATCTATTTTCGGCACCATTAGAAAATATACCATATGTACTAAACTCTAAGCTCACCCCTGTGTCACCGGCACCTCATGATTTTTTCCGGTCATTATGTGCGTAATTCACATTATTTGACTCATGTCACTATTTACTATATATTTTCTCTTAGACACCTCCCTATTGTTACCAGTTGTCTATTCTGGTTATGGTGTGTTGTCTGCTCGTTTTTGTTTTTTTGTTCTTTTATCCGTGACATCCTTTGAATTACAACTATTGTGATGCCTTAGTTGTTATGGTTGCGTCGGGCGTTTTTTACTGGGCGTGACGTTGTGTCGCCACGCCTCCTGTATCCCCTTCGTTGCCCTGTTTCTTTAGTGTCCCCGGATTCAATAATGCGCGTGACGTGACGTGACGGCGTCACTGGTCATGGCGCACGTGTAGAGCGGGCATACTTTTTGATTGGCTGCCCTGGTTATTGCCACGCCTTGCGGCGTGTGACGCTTACCACGAGGCAAACGGCGCCTAGTTACGTGGCCCCTCCCCTTCCTATTCCCTGTAAAGCTACTTGGTGCGTGACGTCCACACGCATACGCCCCCTATGTTTTGACAGAGTGACGTAGCGTGTGACGCCCGCACATGCACGTCTCTGCTCCGATGTGATAGGTCCTGACGTGGCTCTCTGCGATTGGCAGTGCGGAGCACGTACAGGGGAGGGATGGCGCCATGGCGGGTTGTCTCCCTCCCTCCCTCACATCTTTGTATAATGACGTACATATACACACGCCCTTGCTATTGGATAAGTGTGTCTTTTATCACTCCCACATCTAGTCATGTGACACACGCATGGAGGGATTGGCTGCGCCTTCTCTCTTTCATTGCACGTCTTCTGACCATGTGACCGGAACTTTGAACAATAGATCAGCACGTTAGGACTGTCACCATGGTTACGGATATACACTTTCTTGGCCACCTACGGTTAGTAAAATAAGCATGAGACATCTAAACTGCACAATGAGGAACATTATTATACAGACCCCCACAGTTCCATCTATTACACCACACAAACGCAAACAGGTCACTTTAGGCGATGTTGCAGTGTAGTCTATGTGGAATAGGTGGTGCATGTCTAAATTTTTTGCATTGGTGCTTGATGCGATTTCTGTGTATGCCTTTTATGTGTACTTGATTTTCTTGCACTTTTATGTTAGATGAGGCCACGAATAATATGATTAATTTAGGGATATTTATTTGTGAACATGGTGGCTTATTCTTATATTTTTGTCACTAAATCAATTTAATAGCTTGTAGGAGTGACATTTTTAGATTCTATTCATATTGATTTATTGCGTTTGAACATGTTTTTTCTGATTTGATCAAATGTTCATTGTATCTTTAAGAGGTTGTCCGAGATAGGATTCCCCGCCCTTTGGTAGGCGGAACCCCTCTCTGACTCCTTATATATTTGTTAGCAATGTGGTGGGCCCCAACATGCCCCTGTAGAAGACACATATGTCGAAACGCGTTGGGCGAGCTGTTGGCACCCTACATTGCTTTTAATTTCTATTTTAGACTTTTTATGTGATCACTAAGTCATTAATTATTTTTTGACTTCAATAAATCAAAATTTTTTATACCGTCTGACCTACACCATGTGGAGCCTTTTTTCTTTTTTCCTTTTTCCCGTTTCTCTGGCTTAAACCTCTACAACATCTCCCTCCCCATTCGGGTGAGATTGGAGCATCAGTACAACGGGCCACGTCTGAGCTTGACTACAAACAACCTTGAAGTTCCATTTGAAAGGATCCATCATAGGGCCTACAATCGTTTGGAGCTCATCCATCAGCTCAACAGACCTCCCTCTTTGTACTCCTTGGTCCCAGACTGTGACCTAAAGCCTTCTAGACTCAACTGTCATATGACTGTATGAGTCCAACTGAGTCGGTAAGAAGTATTTTATCCACTTTTTCCTGATGTTTACAGTCAAGCAGATTTACATGAATACACTCGCCTAGTCCAACTTCCCTCCTCTGTGACGGTTCGGTTACCCTCATGCCTGCTACATAGTGGAATGTGCGGCCAATGTTGGACTTTCCTTTAGGCATTCATATTCATATGATCTTTGTCTTTATTTTTATAATCTATGCTGACCACATTTATCATTGAAGCGCTACACTGTTTTTATTATTTCATACTGACAGCAGCTTAAACTCGTCTGTGCTGGGGATGTACTACTACTCTGTGTATTGTGCTGGGGATGTATTACTACTCTAGATTGGGGGGTACTATGAATAGATCTGGCGCCATACCTATATATGAAAATATATATGTAGCCAAAAATTTAATAGTGTGTTAAATTAAAAGTGTTACATCAACCTGGTGTGTAAGTGCCAATGTGCAATAAAATGGTTCTAGTATTGAAAATAAAAATATAAATATAAAACCTATAAGCGAAAAAGTTCAAAATGTGTGTGTATAGAATATTTGTTACATTGGTAAATATTTGCCAGCGTGCTGGCTATAAAATGTGAGATTAGCTTGGGTGCAATAGAAAACCTGAAATAGTGATCGCTTCTTAAACACTAGAACATATAAATACCTTAAACATGTGAACTGCTTAATATATTAGTGGTAAATTAGATAAAAATTATACATATAAGATATGAGCCACAAAAATAACCCAGTTGTTGGATTTAAAGTGCACGAATGTGACAATAAGGTCTATGCATGCAGTAATAAAATGTACAATAAATATGTGATAAATATCAGTACATCAAGTGAAACATGCCAAATATTGGGAGTGAAAAAATAAAAATAAAATAAAAAATAAATAATAAAAATAAAAATAAAAATAAAAAATAATAAAAATAAAAATAAAAATAAAAATAAAAATAAAAATAAAAAATAAAAATAAAAATTAAATATTTATCCCAGAAAATGTGAAAATGTATACAAAGAGAAAAGTCTTAAAAATATAAAAAGGTAAAAAAGTAAAAAAGCAAGAAGTCTCTGGTGCAGTGCAATTAATGGGGGATTTCCCGTGGATAAAGGAAGGGATGTGATGGATCCAAAACTATTCTTCATGCATTGTGGACACTTCTAGGTTGTACTCTCACCAGAAAAATAACCCCATCCGGGGTGGATCAGCCTCCACAGTATGAGCTACTGTGTCGCTCTCTGGCTTGCTTCAAATGGGCTGCTGAGGATCCCTCGTTATTTCCAGGTGGAGTGTGCCACAGTATATATCTTTAATTGGCTGTTTTTGATGGTCACATGATGAATTAATGGTTGATGCTCGCGCTGTACCTGTTAGCTTGTGCCTCTGTTTACTGTGCTGGGAATGTACTGTACTAGTCTGTGTACTGTGCTGGGGATGTACTGTACTAGTCTGTGTACTGTGCTGGGGATGTACTGTACTACTCTGTGTACTGTGCTGAGGATGTACTGTACTCCTTGTGTACTGTACTGGGGATGTACTACTACTCTGTGTACTTTGATGGGGATGTACTGTACTCCTTGTGTACTGTGCTGGGGGTGTACTAATACTCTGTGTACTGTGCTGGGGGTGTACTGTACTACTCTGTTTACTGTGCTGGGGATGTACTGTACTCCTTGTGTACTGTGCTGGGAATGTACTACTACTCTGTGTACTGTGCTGGGGATGTACTGTGCTCCTTGTGTACTGTGCTGGGGATGTACTGTACTCCACGTGTACTGTGCTGGGGATGTACTGTACTCCACGTGTACTGTGCTGGGGATGTACTGTACTCCACGTGTACTGTGCTGGGGATGTACTGTACTCCACGTGTACTGTGCTGGGGATGTACTGTACTCCACATTTACTGTGCTGGGGATGTACTGTACTACTCTGTGTACTGTGCTGAGGATGTACTGTACTCCTTGTGTACTGTACTGGGGATGTACTACTACTCTGTGTACTTTGATGGGGATGTACTGTACTCCTTGTGTACTGTGCTGGGTATGTACTGTACTTCTTGTGTACTGTGCTGGGGGTGTACTAATACTCTGTGTACTGTGCTGGGGGTGTACTGTACTACTCTGTTTACTGTGCTGGGGATGTACTGTACTCCTTGTGTACTGTGCTGGGAATGTACTACTACTCTGTGTACTGTGCTGGGGATGTACTGTGCTCCTTGTGTACTGTGCTGGGGATGTACTGTACTCCACGTGTACTGTGCTGGGGATGTACTGTACTCCACGTGTACTGTGCTGGGGATGTACTGTACTCCACATTTACTGTGCTGGGGATGTACTGTACTACTCTGTGTACTGTGCTGAGGATGTACTGTACTCCTTGTGTACTGTACTGGGGATGTACTACTACTCTGTGTACTTTGATGGGGATGTACTGTACTCCTTGTGTACTGTGCTGGGGGTGTACTAATACTCTGTGTACTGTGCTGGGGGTGTACTGTACTACTCTGTTTACTGTGCTGGGGATGTACTGTACTCCTTGTGTACTGTGCTGGGAATGTACTACTACTCTGTGTACTGTGCTGGGGATGTACTGTGCTCCTTGTGTACTGTGCTGGGGATGTACTGTACTCCACGTGTACTGTGCTGGGGATGTACTGTACTCCACGTGTACTGTGCTGGGGATGTACTGTACTCCACGTGTACTGTGCTGGGGATGTACTGTACTCCACGTGTACTGTGCTGGGGATGTACTGTACTCCACATTTACTGTGCTGGGGATGTACTGTACTACTCTGTGTACTGTGCTGAGGATGTACTGTACTCCTTGTGTACTGTACTGGGGATGTACTACTACTCTGTGTACTTTGATGGGGATGTACTGTACTCCTTGTGTACTGTGCTGGGTATGTACTGTACTTCTTGTGTACTGTGCTGGGGGTGTACTAATACTCTGTGTACTGTGCTGGGGGTGTACTGTACTACTCTGTTTACTGTGCTGGGGATGTACTGTACTCCTTGTGTACTGTGCTGGGAATGTACTACTACTCTGTGTACTGTGCTGGGGATGTACTGTGCTCCTTGTGTACTGTGCTGGGGATGTACTGTACTCCACGTGTACTGTGCTGAGGATGTACTGTACTCCACGTGTACTGTGCTGGGGATGTACTGTACTCCACGTGTACTGTGCTGGGGATGTACTGTACTCCACGTGTACTGTGCTGGGGATGTACTGTACTCCACATTTACTGTGCTGGGGATGTACTGTACTCCTTGTGTACTGTGCTGGGGATGTACTGTACTACTCTGTGCACTGTGCTGGGCATGTACTGTACTACTCTGTGCACTGTGCTGGGCATGTACTGTACTACTCTGGGCACTGTGCTGGGCATGTACTGTACTCCTTGTCTACTGTACTCCTTGTGTACTGTGCTGGGGATGTACTGTACTACTCTGTGTACTGTGCTGGGCATGTACTATATGCTGTACTAAGTGTGTACTGTACTCTGTGTGTACTGGGCTGCATGTATACTATATTGTACTGGACCGAGTCTGTGCTTTGCAAATTGCAGGGGATGTAGTAAGTGTGGGCTATGCTGGGTGTGAAATGTACTGAATGTTTACTGTGCTATGCTGGGTTATGTAGTGTGCTGGGTATGTACCATGCTGTGCTGGGTGTGTAGCGTACTGTGCTGGTATGTAGCCCACTGACTGTGTGCTGTGCTGGATATGTAGTGTAGTTTGCTGTGCTAGGTATGTATGTAGTGTACTCTGTGTGCTGTGCTGTTCTGGGTATGTAGTGTGATGTGCTGAGTGTGTACTATACTTGGTTTGCTGGGTATGTAGTGTTCTGTGCTGGATGTATAGTGTGTTGTGCTGTGCTCGGTATATTCTGTGGCCAGTGTGTAGTGTGCTGGGCTTGTAATTTACTGGATTTGTAGTAACTTGTGATGGGTGTGTAGTGTGCTTGGGTATATGTTGTGCCAAGTATCCATTATCTTTAATGTATATGCAGACAATTATAATGAAAGGAAATTGATGTAAAAAAACAAACAACTGAAATTCTAACTCCGATACGGATTCTCGCCAAGGGCGCTGGAGACCCTAGGTACGCCTCTGCCAGGGACTGACAGTCACCACTCTTTGTTCACTGAAGGCTGAGAACTGAGTAATCGGCGGTCTTTGATCGCTCTGTTGTTGGGCTTAGAAGCAGCTGGGGACAGGTGCAACATTGGGTCGATGCTCCATCCACCTGGTTAAGTATAAAAAATCTCTTTAAAGGAAAAAAACCCCCCTCTCCTTCCTAAGAACCCTCTCTCCCCAAGCAAAGATTCCCACTGTAAAATATCTCCCTCCCTCAAATATCCCCCCAGAAATTAAACCCCCCTGTCTCTAAACCGACCCACCAAAGCAAAAATATCTCCCTCAGTCAATACACTCTCTCACAGCAAAGATTTCTAATTATGAAAAAAATTTCCCTTCATCCAATCAAACTCCCTCCCAGAAGCAAATCCCTGCCATTAACCACCCCCCCCCCCCCCCCGGTAAACTTCTCTACAAGAAACTCCCCCCTTCTCAAAAAGCAAACCCAGGGACTCAGGGACACTACTGTCTGGACATTTTGCCAGGATGCTCTAGGGGGTTTGAACACCCCTGACCCCCCCTTCTCTACACCCCTGGGCCTAGTAGTTTAAAAGTATTTTTATGGATGGTGGACTACTGTTCCCAGCC
Organism: Lithobates pipiens; assembly: GCF_037356315.1. NCBI lineage: Eukaryota > Metazoa > Chordata > Amphibia > Anura > Ranidae > Lithobates > Lithobates pipiens. Next base: position 550,042,244 of record NW_027507758.1, on the reverse strand, counting down.
AGCCCAGCTTGCCCAGCTTGCAAATCCTGTGCCCTCAGGCCACATCGATTTGACACAGATCCCCACAGTCTCTCCTCTGATCCAGGAATCCCCATCATTCACCATGTAAATGATGAAGACTTTGATTATGACCGTTTAGAAGCAAAGTTCCCTCACAGACTTCCTGGCACATCCAGCCCTCCACTATGGTAACACTCACCGACCTTTCATTGCCCTGAGTCCTTGATGAGGAATTTGACCGGACCATACGTTCCGATAGCTTTATCTGCCCCTTTGCTCCAGGATTTCTTTATGTGATGATAAAGACATTGCCAATGACCGTGTAGAGGCAAAGTTCCTTCACAGCTCTCCCTGGGCCTCCTCCTGCAATCGATAAACGTCCCCCCCCCCAGATGCAGGGAACCTCCTGCTGCTGCCTAGTATCCTTTTCCTCACTTCACTCAGCCGACATCTCCCCCCAGTGGCACGTTACCTCAGCTTATATAGGAGGCCCGCCCCCTGCCAATACCAGTTGGGGATTGGTCAGGGCTCCCACATGAGCTGCCTGCCACTCCAGTTCTAGGCCTAGCCCCTCTTCCAAAACATTCTCCCTGGAAGCAGGGGGGGCACCTCAGAACTGGAGTACAGGTGGTCACACCCACTGCTACTGTGACCACTCCCAGCCCCCAGATCAAAACAGACAGGCCTAACTTGCAGCATAGGCCTGCGTAAATTTGCCTGCACTGACAGTTCCTAGCAAAAAAAAAACTGTTACTAGCACCTACCTATTGGTAGAGGGTGCTACAGTTAACCACTTCTGGACCACCCACCATTCTTATACTTTGGCTGTTTGAAGAGGAATATCGTTGTTTTGGCAGCAGATAGCTGCCATAACCCTGGTACCCTCTTCTTCAGTGAGCGGTCCAGTTTAAGATAAAAGTGGTCTCTGCGGCGCCCCCCCCCTCCCCCCGCTGGGATCCGGTGCCCTCCGCCACGTACCAGAGCCATCAGCAGCAGTGGAGGCAATTGGATCCTTCCTGTGGCCTGACATGGAGACGGGTGAGGGGGAGACGGCCCCCACCTGTCTCCATATCATTCCAGGACGGAAGCAACGTCAGAACGTCCCTTCCACCCATATCTCTTAAAAGGAAATTTTTTTTTTTTTTCATTTTATTTTAAATATGAGATCTGAGATTTTTTTTACCCCAGATCTCATATTTAGGAGGTCCTGACATGTTTTTTTTCTATTACAAGGGATGTTAACCACTTCAATACTGGCCACTTTTGCCCCCTCCCCCCCCCCAGACCATTTTTCACAGAAGTGATATGAAAAGCCAAAAATCAATGGCCTTAAAACCAAAAATAAAAAGTCCATGTGTTAACACAAATAGCCTGCACCCATGCAGTGTCCCCCTGGATGACGTTATCTATTACGAAACACGTAGGCAAGAGCGACGCGCTGATGTCACCTCGTGTTTGTAGACGTAAATCCGGGAAGGACGGGTTTGTCCGCGTGTGTGCTGGCCGGCGCTCCGGACTTTAGGCTCTGGAATTTACTACCTGTTGTAAGTGCAATTGCTATTTTTATTCAAAATAAATCGTGGGTTTTATACTATTGGAGCTTTTTATTTCTTTCATGCCATGGTTATACACCGATGAGTTTTGAGTTCATGAGAGGTGGATTGAAGAGCGTTGGGTGTTTTTTCTATAATTTGAAGGCTGCGCATCAAAGAGATCAGCAGGATTGTCTGATGGTCCAGGAGAGATATATTTGTATTACAAGCTTTGTGTAATGGGGGGGGGGGGGGGGTCATAGACTTCTGGTAAGAAGTAAATCTTTATACACTGGTGGTGGATTGAACATGGCTCACTTTTTGAAGATTATATTCACATATGGATGGACTGTATATATGTAAAAGAAAAATTTTCTTTGTATTTTTGCATGGGTGCAGGCTATTTGTGTTAACACGTGGACTTTTCATTTTTGGTTTTAAGGCCATTGCTTTTTGGCTTTTCATATCACTTCCGTGAGGATTTTTTCAATATATGTTATATATATATATATATATTACATATATATATATATATATATAGTACATATATGTATAGGTTTGTGTCCTAACACTTTTTTATAATTTTTGGTATGTATTATTGTATTAAATTTTTCTCCAATATTGTTAGCACAATTTTGGGGGATTTTTCACACAATTTAATTATTTTGTGTCACTGGTTTAGCACAATTCTTTCATTTATCCAATTGCACAGTCATGCTGCACTCTACCCAAATTAAATTTTTATACTTTTGTTTGCACAAATAGAGCTTTATTTTGGTGGTATTTATTCACGACTCCCCTTTTAATTTTTTGCGATATAAGCAAAAAAAGAGTGGAAATTTGGAAAAAAAAACTATATTTTCTTCTTTCTATTTTAAAAGAAATTCAATAAAATCGAATTTTGTCATAAATTTAAGCCAAAATGTATTCTGCTACATGTTTTTAGTAAAAAAATTTCCGTTAAGTGTATAATAATTGGGAAGTGGTTAACATTCCTTGTAATAGGAATAAAAGTGACACAATTTATTTTATTTTTTTTAAACTTTGTAAAAATAAAAAATAAAATCTAAAATAAATAAGAATAAAAAAAAAAAATGTTTTAAACGTGCCCTGTCCCGATGAGCTCACGTGCAGAAGCGAGCGCATACATGAGTAGCGCCTGCATATGAAAACGGTGTTCAAACCACACATGTGAGGTATCTCCGCGATTGGTAGAGTGAGAGCAGTAATTATAGCCATCTGTAACTTAAAACATGCAACCTGTCGAATTTTTTAAATGTCGCCTATGGAGATTTTTAAGAAAAAAAAGTTTGTCGCCATTCCACGAGTGGGCGCAATTTTGAAGCGTGACATGTTGGATATCAATTTACTTGCGTAACGTTATCTTTCACAATGTAAAAAAAATTGGGCTAACTTTACTGTTGTCTTATTTTTTAATTCAAAAAAAGTGTACTTTTTTCCCAAAAAAGTGCACTTGTAAGTGTACTGCGTAAATACGGTTTGACAAAGTATTGCAACGACCACTATTTTATTCTCTAGGGTGTTAGAAAAAAAAATGTATAATGTTTGGGGGTTCTAAGTAATTTTCTAGCAACAATAAAAAAAAAACAGCCTTTAACTTATAAACAACAAATATCAGAAAGAGGTTACGTCCTTAAGTGATTAAACAAATCACATTTAATACATAACTTAATATATCGTATAATAACTATATGTTATAATGATTAACATCTAGGTTACTGAGAGAATCGATGATGGATAATAAAAACAGTAACAGCATTCATACCTGGTCTGAACACACTGACCTGCAATTGTTTTAGTACAAAGCGACTTTGCATGTTAAAAACAATGACATTAACGGTATCCATGATAACAGAAAAAAAACAATGAAATACATATCTAAGGCTCATTTCACGCTAGCAGAGGTGTTTACCACCCCCCGCGAAAGGTGAAACCTGTTTTTTGTTTTCCGTTGCTGCTTGTCAAACTCTGCGTGCCGCATTAAAATTGCTGTTGCCGTGGTGACTGTGGGAATATGTACTTACTACTTAACTAAGTGGCAGCATTTCTGCTTGTAGTTGGGCAGTTGAGGAGATTCACAAATAGTGATTAACCATCTGTTTTCACTGCCCATTGCTTGCCCATGTCAAAGAAACCTAAAGGCAAGGCTTTAGCAATAATATAAGGTGAGAGGAAATCTTCCAATAGGGACACTTTCTGGTGACAACTGTTTAAGGGCTTGTTCACATGTGCTTTAAATCGCTCTTCAGAGAGCATTTGACAGACAGTGAGGAGGCATTGTATCGCCTCCCCACTACCTGCCTTAACTCCTTGGACCCCACGTGACGTGCCACAACCGCGTGCATTCCACGCAACTGTGGGGCACCTGCAGAGTGGCCCTATTCATTTGAATGGGTCGCAGTTGGTGGGTGGTAGTGACTGCTGAAAGAGATAGGGGGTCTCTTCCATGGCTGCGAAGCAAAGCATCATGGCCATCGCATGTGTACACCCTCTGTAGGTAAAGCGCGGGCAGTTGGGGAAGTAAAACCATGGGGTGAGGAAGTGGAGGTAATGCTCTGCGATACAAAAAAACGTAACTAAAGAATAGAGTGCTTTGAAGGTACCAAGTAAGTATATAAATAGTAAATGTTTTATTCTACAAATGTTAAAAGCAATATAGAACATTAAAAAGACAAAAATACTACATGTCAGCATTACAAATGCATAGGATTGTATTATATACCATCACTCATCATCCCCGCCCAGGGGCGGACTGACCATTGGGCCACTCGGGCACTGCCCGAGGGCCCCATGCCACTAGAGGGCCCCATCAGGGTTGCCAGCCTCAGTAAAATCAAGGGCAGTATGTAAAAATGTGTGTTTTTTTTTTTACATCCGTCTCTGAAATCTCCCTTACCGACATCCTTTTGGTCTAAAAATCCAGAGATTATAGCTGCCCCACCTCTCCAGTACCTTCTAAGCCAATAGAAACATGTCTGTGTATACTGTGTGATTGTATACTCTGTGTGTGTGTGTTTGTGTATACTGTGTGGCCCCATAATCTCTGATTGCCTAGGGGCCCCATAATCTCCTATTGCCCGGGGCCCCATGAGTTGTCAGTCCGCCCCTGTCCCCGCCAGACTTGGGTGATGGATTGCTAGCTGTAACTTTGACACGTTTCACGCTTCCATATCCGCTTTATCAGGAAGACAACTACAATTGAGCTCTGTACTTTACATGTGAACATTAATAAACGTAATAATAGACATGACCACCAATTGCAATCTTCTGGAACGAATAGATCAGTTTCTCTGAAATTTGTCCATTAACCACTTAACAACCGCCCATTGCCGATTAACGGCTTCAGGGCGGTTGTTTAACTCTGAGAGGCCGTTAATTAACGGCCTCCCAGAATTCTGCTCTCGCGCGCCCCCTGGGGCGCGCACACGAGAGCATCCGTGACCGCTGGGTCCAGTGGACCCGGCGCATCACGAATCACGGTAAACGGCCGCTCATCGCGGCCGTTTACCACGTGATCGCTCCGTCAAATGACGGAGTGATCACTTGTAAACAAGCCGGCGTCATGTTATGACGCCGGTTCCTCCCTCCCCTCTCTGTACCGATCGGTACAGCGGAGGGGGAAGAGATCGGTGTCAGCAGCGATGTGGGCTGCATCTGCAGTGCCCACATCGCTGCTCACCGAAAATTAACCCCTCAATTCCCTGCAAATACTCTGCATTACTCTGCAATTCCCTGCAAATACTCTGCATTACTCTGCAATTCCCTGCAAATACTCTGCATTACTCTGCAATTCCCTGCAAATACTCTGCATTACTCTGCAATTCCCTGCAAATACTCTGCATTACTCTGCAATTCCCTGCAAATACTCTGCAATTCCCTGCAAATACTCTGCAATGCCCTGCAACACTCTGCATTGCCCTGCAACACTCTGCATTGCCCTGCAACACTCCGCATTGCCCTGCAACACTCCGCAATGCCCTGCAACACTCCGCAATGCCCTGCAACACTCCGCAATGCCCTGCAACACTCCGCAACGCTCTGCAATACCCTGCAACACTCTGCAACACCCGCCAATACCCTGCAACACTCTGCAATGCTCTGCAACCCCCGCCGATACCCTGCAACACTCTGCAATGCTCTGCAACCCCCGCCGATACCCTGCAACACTCTGCAATGCTCTGCAACCCCCGCCGATACCCTGCAACACTCTGCAATGCTCTGCAACACCCGCCAATACCCTGCAACACTCTGCAATGCTCTGCAACACCCGCCAATACCCTGCAATGCTCTGCAACGCAGTACTCTGCAACACCATGCTCTGAGATACCCAGCCATAGTCGGTGATACCCTGCAATACCCAGCCATAGACATCTCCCGCCGCCCTCCGCCCTCCGGTGCTTCTACCGAATCGCTAATACGATCAAAGCCAGAATCTTTTTTTTTTTTCAGGCTTCCCAGCTTAGAGGTGAGATGTGGGTCTTATTGACCCCACATCTCACTGTAAAGAGGACCTGTCATGCCATATTCCTATTACAAGGGATGTTTACATTCCTTGTAATAGGAATAAAAGTGATCAAAAAAATTATTTTTGGGGAAAAAAATGTCAAACTAAAATAAATAAAGTAAAATGAACAATAAAAAAAAATGTTTTTTTGAAAGCGCCCCTGTCCCCATGTGCTCGCATGCAGAAGCGAACGCATGCGTAAGTCCCGCCCACATATGAAAACGGTGTTCAAACCACACATGTGAGGTATCGCTGCGAACGTTAGAGCGAGAGAAATAATTCTAGCCCTAGACCTCCTCTGTAACTCAAAACATATAACCAGTAAAAAAAATGTAAATCGTCGCCTATGGGGATTTTTAAGTAGCGACGTTTGCCGCCATTCCACGAGCGTGTGCAATTTTGAAGAGTGACATATTAGGTATCTATTTACTCAGCGTAACTTCATCTTTCACATTATGCAAAAATTGGGCTAACTTTACTGTGTTTTTTTTTTTTTAAGCACAAAACAGTTTTTTTTCCAAAAAAAAGCATTCGAAAAATTACTGCGCAAATACCGTGCGAGATAAAAAGTTGCAAAGACCACCATTGTATTCTCCAGGGTGTTTGCTAAAAAAACATATATAATGTTTTGGAGTTCTATGTAATTTTCTAGCAAATAAATTATGATTTTTACATGTAGGAGAGAAATGTCAGAATTGTCCTGGGTGCTCCAGAACACCTGATGGCGCTCCATGCATGTTGGGCCTCTGTATGTGGCCACGCTGTGTAAAAGTCTCACACATGTGGTATCACCATACTCGGGAGTAATAGCAGAATGTGTTTTGGGGTGTAATTTGTGGTATGCATATGCTGTGTGTGAGAAATAACCTGATAATATGACAATTTTGTGAAAAAAAAAAAAAAAAAGTAAAAAGAATCTTGATTTTGCAAAGAATTGTGGGAAAAAATGACAACTTCAAAAAACTCATCATGCCTCTTACTAAATACCTTGGAATGTCTTCTTTCCAAAAAGGGGTCATTTGGGGGGTATTTGTACTTTTCTGGCATGTTAGGGTCTCAAGAATTGAAATAGGCCGTCAGTCCTTCAGGTGTGATCAATTTTCAGATATTGGCACCATAGCTTGTGGACTCTATAACTTTCACAAAGACCAAATAATATCCACCAATTTGTACTTATTTTTACCAAAGATATGTAGTAGTATAAATTTTGGCCAAAATTTATGAAGAAAAAATTACTAATCTGCTAAATTTTCTAACAGAAACAGAAAAATTCGTTTTTTTACAGAATTTTCGGTATTTTTTCTTTTATAGCACAAAAAATAAAAAACCCAGCGGTGATTAAATACCACCAAAAGAAAGCTCTATTTGTGTGAAAAAAAGGACAAAAATTTCATATAGGTCCAGTGTTGCATGACTGAGTAATTGTCATTCAAAATGCGAGAGCACCGAAAGCTGAAAATTGGTCTGGTTATTAAGGGTGTTTAAGTGCCCAGTGGTCAAGTGGTTAAAGTCCTACAGAAAGGACCAGGCTTTTTTCATGGCTGGTTCTATATCCTATTTTTAGGATTGCTTCACTGTTTTCAACATCACTCTGCATATCCAGATTCCGAAATGGACAAAGGAGAGGAAAGGTTTCCTCCAAAGTGGTCTTATGCCGCGTACACACAACCGTTTTTTCCGTCAGAATAAACTCTTATGGTCTTTCCGACAGAGTTCCAACAGAGTTCCGTTGAAACGGACTTGCCTACACACAATCACAACAAAGTCCGTTTGCTTAGAATGTGATGATGTATGACGGGACTAGATAAAGGAAGTTCAATAGCCAGTAGCCAATAGCTGCCCTTGTGCCGTTTTTGGTCCGTCGGAATAGCATACAGACGAACGGTTTTCCCGATAGGAATTGATTCTGTCGGAAAGATTTAAAACATGTTCTATTTTTAGCCCTTACACGATCGGAATATGCGATGAAATTATTCCGTCTGACCTTTTCTGCCGGAAAGTCCAGTCATGTGTATGCAGCACTAGTGGTTCCTTCCAGAAAATTGCAATTGGTGGTTGTGGTTATTATTATGTTTATTAATGTTTCACATGTAAAGTACAGAGCTTGACTGTAGTTGTCTTCCTGATGAAGCAGCCATGGACTTGAAACGTGAAACGTGTCGAAGTTACAGCAAGCAATCCATCACCCAAGTTTGGTGGGGATGATGAGTGATGATATATAATACAATCCTATGTATTTGTAATGTTGACATGCAGTATTTTTGTCTTTTTAAATGTTCTATATGGCTTTTAACATTCCTAGAATAAAACATTGACTTTTTATATACTTATGTGGTACCTCCAAAGTCCTCTATTCTTTAGGCTTTTTGTATACAATTTCTCAAGGCTGTAGTATTAGACACTATAGTGTCTAAGGCCGCGTACACACGAGAGGATTGTCCGTCCAACTAAGTCCGTCAGACAATCCGACAGACAGTCCGTTCTACTTTTGAATGAACGGACTTGACCACACACGATGAACAGACAGTCCGCTGAAAGCTTGCGCGATGACATGTACAGCACGTACGACGGGACTAGAAATACGACGTCCAATACACTGCAATGCAACCTTCGGCCGTGTAAATCCTTTCTGAGCATGCGCCATACTTAGTCCGTCCAACTAGCCTACTCACGAGCGGACTGTCCGCTGAAACCAAAGTTGGACGGACTGTATTACGGAAATTTCGAAAGATTTAGTCCGCCAGACTGTCCGCTGAAAAAGTCCGCTGAAGCCCACACACGAGCGGACTGTCCGCTGAAACACGTTTCAGCGGACTAAGTTGGACGGACAATCCTCTCGTGTGTACGCGGCCTAAGACTTAGAGGGCCTCCCATTGGGCCCCCTTCCTGCCATAATTTTTCTTGGTAAATCTTTGCTATTGGACATAGATGCAAACAAAAAAGCATAGGAGGAATAACCAATATTTCTAAAGCAGTTGTAAAGCGCAGCTGGAAAAAACAAGTTTCCCTGTAAGGCAATTGCATAATGTGCTAGTATACATCGCATACTAGCACATTATGCTAGATGGAAGCCTCGTCAGCGACGCACTGTCACCGCTGACAAGGCTTCCATCTTCTGCCAGGCTTTCTTCCAGGTTTGTGGGCTCTTTCTGCGTGAATGGCTGGAGCCGTGATGACGTCACTTCCGTGCATGCGCAGTATGCAAGACTTTCAGAGCGAATGCGCCAGTGACGTCATCAGCTGCATCCAGTTAATATATCTCCTAAACACATTTAGGAGATATTCATTTTACCTACAGTACAGGTACTGTAAGCCTTATTATAGGCTTATCTGTAGGTAAAAATCAGAAAGTGGACTTTACTACCACTTTAATTTTTCATACCCTGAGATGTTACTAGTACACATGGAATAATTTTATAGAATAGAAAGAATGATTATCTAATCTAAAAAAGGACTTGACAAGGTTTTTAATTCTGAATAATTATATACCACACCTGTTGTACAAATAGACTTTTGTAGCAGACCAGCTGTTATCGTCTTCTAGGTTCTGTGCCAAGCTGCTGCCCTGCCATGTAGTAACCACAAGGAGGTCCTCTGCTCAGCACTGGCAACAGTCAGAGAATGACTTGTATTTTATTCAATATATACAAGGCGTTCTCTGATTGGACACGGTAGGAATCATGATGTCACCACCCAGCCTTTTCACCTTGTCCAATCGGGAAGTGCTTTGCATTCCTTAAAAAAGGAAATGTTGGTTTATGACTTTTTTAATAAAGTTTGAAAAAATTCCAAGGGTACAGTGCAATATAACAACACCACTGCAGACACAGAAAACACCAGTGGCTGCTTTTACTTCCTGAGATGAAAAAAAACATTAAGCATCAGAAGCCTCATCAGAGCCCCTCCTTATATCAGAGTTCCCCCATACATCAAAATCCCCATTTGAGTCCCCCTTACATTGGGGTTCCCATCAGAGTCCCCCCTTATATCAGCATCCCCTTTGCACGAGTCTCCCCTTACATCAGAATCTCTTCTTACATACGTGTCCCCTTTACTTCAGAATTCCCATCAGAGTGCCCCCTACATCAGCATCCCCTTTATATGATTTATCCCTTACTTACTATCATTTTATCAGCCCCCTTCTTACATTACAGTTTCATTTACCTCAGAATCCCCACCAGAGCCCCTTCTTAAATCAGAGTCCTCCCCATACATCAGAATGCCTATTATAGCCCCCACTTACATTAAGTTACCTATCAGAATCCCCTTTACTGTACAATAGCACCCCCTTTACCTGTGTAAAGATGCCCATTAGAGTTCCTGCTTACACCAGAGTGTGCCTATTATGCCGTGTACTATCTGGCGGACTTAGTCCGGCTGACTTAGCCCGGCGGACAAGCTGCCGGACTTTGCAGTGGAGGTCTGTCGGACTTTCCCGGGCGGACCTGCCCACACGCGACCGGACTTTTCCGGCAGACTGGGTCCAGCGGACAATCCGCTGGACTTTTGAAATGAATAGACAAAACTAGCGCAGGAAGTCAATGTCGCCGCCTCCATTGGCGAGATTAACACCTCGCTAGCCCCGTCACCTGGTATGGATTTAAAGGGGAAGCCCTACGCCGAAAAAAACGGTGTGGGGGTCCCCCTAAAGTCCATAGCAGACCTTTATCTGAGCACGCAGCCCAGTTCGTCAGGAAAGGGGGTGGGGACGAGCGAGCGCCCCCCCCCCCCCTCCTGAGCCGTACCAGACCATGTGCCCTCAACATGGGGGGGTGCTTTGGGGAAGGGGGGCCCCCGGGGGTCAGTGCTACATATATATATATATTAGTTTGGGGGTTCTATGTTACATAGTAGGTGAGGTTGAAAAAAGACACAAGTCCATCAAGTCCAACCTATGTGTGTGATTATATGTCAGTATTACATTGTATATCCCTGTATGTTGCGCTCATTCAGGTGCTTATCTAATAGTTTTTTGAAACTATTGATGCTCCCCGCTGAGACCACCGCCTGTGGAAGGGAATTCCACATCCGTGCCACTCTTAAAGTAAAGAACCCTCTACGTAGTTTAAGTTTAAACCTCTTTTCTACAAATTTTAATGAGTGGTCACGTGTCTTGTTAAACTCCCTGCTGTGAAAAAGTTTTATCCCTATTGTGGGTTTACCAGTAGGGATGAGCCGAACACCCCCCGGTTCGGTTCGCACCAGAACTTTCGAACGGACCCCACGTTCGTTATGAACGTTAGAACCCCATTGAAGTCTATGGGACTCGAACGTTCGAAATGGAAAGTGCTAATTTTAACGGCTAATATGCAAGATATTGTCCTAAAAAGGGTTTGGGGACCTGACTCCTGCCTCAGGGGACATGGGTCAATGCAAAAAAAAGTTTTAAAAACGGCCGTTTTGGCGGGAGCACTGATTTTAATGACGATTAAAGTGAAAAAAAAAAAAGTGAAATATTCCTTTAAATATGGTGCCTGGGGGGTGTCTGTAGTATGCCTGTGAAGTACCACGTGTTTCCCGTGTTTAGAACAGTCCCTGCACAAAATGACATTAAACGGAAATAACACCATTTAAAACTGCTTGCGGTTTTAATGTTATATCTGGTTCCTGCAATATGGTTGAAAATCATTGAGAAAAATAGCATGGGTAGCCCTCCCTGCCCATTACCAGCCTATTTGGGTCTTGTACGCATATTAAGGGGTACCCTGTACCCATATTAAAAAAAGGAAATGCGTGTGGCCCCCAGGCCCTATATACTCAGAACAGCAGTATACAGGCGGTGCAAACAAGACAGGGACTGTGTAGGTTTGTTGTGTTAAGTTGAATCTGTTTGTAATTTTCAACTGGTACATTTTTAAAGTGTAGCTCCAGTCAAAAAAACTATTTTTAAGCTTTTTGGAAAATATAGGGAAGGGTTATCACCCCTGTATAATTTGTTTTGTCGTCCATCTTTTTTCATCTCACTTGCTGCTGTCTCCTTGCGTTTGCAAGTAGGAGATGTTTGTAAGTTGGATGTTTGAAAGTAGGGGCCTGCCCTATATGCTCTGCAGAAATGGCGGAACAAGGTGTTGGTTTTGCCACAACATTGTAAGCCCTCAAAGTGACTCTTGGTGGGCGCTGGAGCGCCCTGCTGTGAACGATTATATCAAGAATTGTAATTACATGCCATTGTTGAACAGTGGTAGAAAAATTGACCTTTGGTGGTTGTGGTGCTGGTGCCACAACACTATAAGTCCTCACAGTTACTCTGGGTGGGCACAGGAAGGGGCCCTCCTGTGAAATATTATATTAAGAATTGTAATTACATGTCCCTGTTAAACAGGGGCAGAAAAATTTGGCCTTAGGCACTGCTGCTGGTGCCACCACACTGCAACCTCTTCCATATACTCTAGTTTTTTTGCTGGAATTAGCCCTGCTGCAAAGCATTGCATCAAAAATTGTACTTAAACGCCCCTGTAAAACAGGGGCAGAAAAATTGGGCCTTAGGCACTGGTGCTGGTGCCACCACACTGCAACCTCTGCCATATACTCTAGTTTTATTGCAGGAATTAGCCCTGCTGCAAAGAATTGCATCAAAAATTGTAATTAAACGCCCCTGTTAAACAGGGGCAGAAAAATTGGGCTGCTGGCATCACCCAGAACCAAAAATGTTCTTCCAACATATCAGCGGAGGAGGAAGAGGATAGACAATCAACATAACAGGACAGTCACTCAGCATCAGCATAGGCAGTCTTGAAGGGATGTGGTATTTCAAAAAAAATTATTCAAGTACATCAGCTTCAGGTGCTTGGTAGCTGTGGGTGATCCAAGACTGATTCATCTTGATGAAGGTCAGTCGATCAACTGATTCGGTGGACAGGCGCACCCTGTGATCGGTAACAAAGCCACCAGCAGCACTGAAGGTGCGTTCCGAAAGAACGCTGGATGCAGGACAGGCCAGTAGCTCAATTGCATACTGTGCAAGCTCTGGCCAGTGATCCATCCTCAAGACCCAGTAAGCCAGAGGATTTTCGGTGGGAAAGGTGTCCAAGTCTGACCTTGCCCCTAGGTATTCCTGCACCATGTAAATTAGACGCTGGCGATGGGTGCTGGAACCAATCATACCTTGGGGCTGCGGACTAAAAAATTGTCTGAAAGCATCAGTCAGACGGCCACCTTCTCCACCGCTCCTTCTGACCGATGCCTCAGCAACACGTTGTCCAGGACCAGGAGTTTGTAACCTCCCAGTCTCTGGGAACGCGTTGCACAGAGCTTTCTGCAAGGCCTCCCGGAGATGTCTCATCCTCTGCTCCCTCTGCGATGGCAAGATAAGGTCGGCAACCTTACCCTTGTACCGTGGATCAAGGAGAGTGGCCAGCCAGTAATGGTCCCTCTCCTTGATCCGAAGAATACGAGGATCCTTCCGCAGGCTTTGCAGGATCAGGGAGGCCATGCAGCGTAGGTTAGCTGAGGCATTCGGTCCGGAGTCCTCTGGGTCACTAAGGACAACATGATCCGCAGCTACCTCCTCCCAGCCACGTACAAGTCCACGTGTTTCTTGGGACTGTAAATCATCCCTATAAGACTGCTGCTGCTGATGCTGATGCTGAGTGCCAGCCTCCACCTCCATGCTGACACAATCATCCTCCTCCTCCTCTTCCTCTTCCTGTGTGATGGGTGGCACAGCAGGAACACTGTCTGGATAAAGGGGGCCTTGAGAGGCAAGGAAGTCCTCCTCTTCCTGCCTCTGTTCTGCCTCAAGTGCCCTGTCCATTATTCCACGCAGCGTATGCTCCAAGAGGTGGACAAGAGGTACAGTGTCACTGATGCATGCACTGTCACTGCTCACCATCCTTGTGGCCTCCTCAAACGGTGACAGGACAGTGCATGCATCCCTGATCATGCCCCACTGGCGTGGTGAGAAAAAACCAAGCTCCCCTGACCCTGTCCTGGTGCCGTAGTCGCACAGGTACTCATTGATGGCCCTCTGCTGCGTGTGCAGCCGCTGCAGCATGGCCAATGTTGAGTTCCATCTGTTGGGCATGTCACATATAAGGCGGTTCTTGGGCAGGTTCAACTCCTTTTGGAGCTCAGCCAGCCGAGCACAGGCATTAAATGATCGGCGGAAATGCACACAGACTTTCCTGGCCTGCTTCAGGACATCATGTAAGCCGGGGTACCTGCCCAAGAACCGCTGCACCACCAGGTTAAGGACGTGAGCTACACAGGGCACATGGGTCAGTTGTCCCTGTCGGAGGGCGGAGAGGAGGTTGGTGCCATTGTCGCAAACCACCATTCCTGGCTTAAGCTGGAGTGGCGTCAACCACCTCTCGGCCTGCCCCTGCAGAGCTGACAAAACATCCGCCCCAGTGTGGCTCCTGTCCCCCAAACAAACCAGCGCAAGCACGGCATGGCATCGTTTTGCCTGCGTACTTGCGTAGCCCCTGGAACGCCTACGGAGCACCGCTGGTTCTGAGGACAGAGCACTGGAAGAGGCCATGGATGAAGAAGAAGAGGAGGGGGTGGAGGAGAGAGGTGTGTCACAACCAATAGTAGCATTTTAGAGGCGTGGTGGCGGAACAACCTCCAACACTACTGCACCTTGTCCTGCATCCTTCCCAGCAGCCAGAAGAGTGACCCAATGGGCCGTGAAAGACAGGTAACGTCCCTGTCCATGCCTGCTGGACCATGAGTCAGCGGTAATATGCACCTTACCGCTGACCGCCGTGTCCAGCGAGGCAAGGACATTGCCTTCCACATGCCGGTAGAGAGCCGGAATCGCCTTCCGTGAGAAAAAGTGGCGTTTGGGGACCTGCCACTGAGGAACCGCACATTGTACAAACTCACGGAAGGGGGCCGAGTCTACCAACTGAAAAGGCAGCAGTTGAAGTCCTAGCAATTTAGCCAAGCTAGCATTCAACCGCTGGGCATGTGGATGGCTGGGAGTAAACTTCTTCCGCCGGTCCAGCAGCTGGGGCAGGGACATTTGCCTGCTATAATCGGACGTGGGTGTACCACTAGCAGAGTTCCCGGAAGCACTTGGCTGTGACACACCTAATTCTACACCTTCATTCCTCTCAGAGCAGGTTTCAGAGAGGACTGAAGGTCTAGTGGGGTTGGAGATGCCAGCTGATGAGGAGCAAGGAGAGGTCCGCTTTGTTCTTTGGTGTGGGTCTTTGAGGTACGCTTGCCAACGAGCTGCATGGCAGGTCAACATATGTCTGGTCAAGCATGTGGTGCCCAAGCGGCTGATGTTTTGGCCACGTGAGATACGCTTGAGACATATGTTGCAAATAGCAGCGGTGCGATCTGATGCACTCGTCTCAAAAAAGGCCCACACCAAAGAACTTTTAGAATAACGCGCAGAGGAAGCGCTCTGCGCAGGCGGAGCTCTGGGATGTGATTCAGTCGGTGTGCTGCCCTTAAGCTGGCCCCCGGAGGGCATCCTGCCTCGTTGGACATGTGCCTCCTCCTCCTCCTCCTCCTCCCTCCTTCCAGGCACCCACGTGGAGTCAGTGCCCTCATCATCCCCTCCCTCTTCATCGCTGTAGCAAACCTGGCAGTATGCTGCAGCTTGTGGAACATGACTGCCAGATTGCTGTCCTTCTTGAGCATCCCCTCTCTCTGCGCTCACGCTACTGCCTTCCTCTAGCTGAGTGTCATCATCAGAGCTCACCAAACACTGGGCATCCTCCTGGAGCATGTACCCAACACTGTGCTCAAAGAGTTCAGGAGACTCCTCAGGAGGACGTGGTGGGTCTAGGGAAGGAGTCACTGATGATGACATTGAGAGGAGGGAAGACGATGCGTTGGCAGCTGCTTTGCTACTACCCTGAGACTGGGTGAGAGAGGATGAGGAGGATGAAGAGGGCTTGGTCATCCACTCTACCAAGTCGTTGGCATGTTGCGGTTCAACATGTCCAGCTGCAGAAAAGAAGGACAAGCATGTCCCATGGCCACGTGCTGATGACAATGCACCGCGTCCACGACCAGCACTGTTGTCTCTAGACACAGAGCCTGCTTGCCCTCTTTTATCGGCTCGCGCCTGTCTGCCTCTCCTTGCTGGCCTTCCAGACATGGTAATGGCCTGAAGGGAGTTGGGTAAAACAGTAGTTGGGTAGTTTATATTGTGCTGGAGGCACACAACACCCACTAACTCCTGCAGATGCCTTTTTTTATAGAACAGCAGAGATGAAGGGGTATATACAGATGTATACTGTGCTGTGCTGGAGGCACACACAACTTCCAATAACTCCTGCAGATGGCAATTGGGCTCAAATAGAGAACAGCTATGTAGGTGGATTATAGCGGTATGTACTGGGTACAGAGCACGCAGACAGCACGCACTATCTCCTAACACTACTGACTGCAAGCTCTATTATTAAAGATAGATCACTAGCTATATAGGTGAGGTGAATATAGTGGTGTATACTGCGGTCAGGGCACAGACAATAACCACTACACAACAGCAAGATAGGAAATCAGCCAAAAATGATCGATGTGTACTGTGTTGAAGGTACACAGAACACCCACTGCTTCAGATGCCAACACACTACACGAGGCCGCCTCAAAGGCGGCCTTATATAGTGTGGGGCGTGCACTACACAGCCTGAGCTATGATTGGCCACAGGCAGGATGCCTGTGGCCAATCATGGCTCTCCTCGCTGCTGGCGCTGCGATTGGCCAAGCATGCGGGGTCACAGTGCATGCTTGGCCAATCATGAGCCAGCAATGCACTGCGCCATCGCAGTGCATTGTGGGCCGTGCGCGCCACACGAATTTTGACGCGAACGGACCAAGAGTTCGGATTTTGCCGAACGGACGAACAGCCAATGTTTGAGTCGAACGTACGTTCGACTCGAACACGAAGCTCATCCCTATTTACCAGTATGGTATTTGTATATTGAAATCATATCCCCTCTCAAGTGTCTCTTCTCCTGAGAGAATAAGTTCAGTGCTCACAACTTTTCTTCATAACTAATATCCTCCAGTCCCTTTATTAGCTTTGCTGCCCTTCTTTGTACTCGCTCCATTTCCAGCACATCCTTCCTGAGGACTGGTGCCCAGAACTGGACAGCATACTCCAGGTGCGGCCGGACCAGAGTCTTGTAGAGTGGGAGAATTATCGTTTTATCTCTGGAGTTGATCTCCTTTTTAATGCATGCCAATATTCTGTTCACTTTGTTAGCAGCAGCTTGGTATTGCATGCCATTGCTGAGCCTATCATCTACTAGGACCGCCAGGTCCTTTTCCATCCTAGATTCCCCCAGAGCTTCTCCCCTCAGTGTATAGATTGCATTCATATTTTTGCCACCCAAATGCATTATTTTACATTTCTCTACATTGAACCTCATTTGCCATGTAGTTGCTCACCCCATTCATTTGTTCAGATCTTCTTGCATGGTTTCCACATCCTGCGGAGAAGTTATTGCCCTGCTTAGCTTAGTATTGTCTGCAAATACAGAGATTGAACTGTTTACCCCATCCTCCAGGTCATTTATGAACAAATGAAATAGGATTGGTCCCAGGACAGAACCCTGGCGGACCCCACTACCCACTCCTGACCATTCCCATAGTTCCCAACTATCCCTGATTTGGAGCAATGTCCCTCTGTCCCTCTTTCCTCCTTATTTGTCCCTCATTTTGGTCTGATCTATATAGCTGTAAATAAAATATCTTTCAAAAAGTGTTTCCAATGCTAAACCTTTCATCCAAGTTCTAAATTGCTGCATTTGTAAATTTTAAAAGCCAATATAAAGGAATAGAAGTGGTTAAAAAAAACACTTGTGGATTTAATTAACCTTTTTTGTTTTTGGTTAATTCTCCTTTAACCCCCCTGGCGGTATTCCTGATTCTGGCTTGGGGTGAAAATTTAGTACCATTAGCGGTAACCCTGAGCCAGACTCGGGACCGCATCGCTGGATCCAGCGATGTCCCCCTGCAGTGTGAGCGAGCCGTCCTCCGCTCGATCTATCACATAGTCAGGCTCCGTTCCCTGCGAGCGTTGCGACGCACGGGGACAGAGAACGGCGCCAAGTTCAAAAAGTAAAACACACACATTACATACAGTATAATGTAATTTTACAGATTACATTGCTGTATGTGATTATTTCACATCCCCTTTGTCCCTAGTGGTCTGTCCAGTGTCCTGCATGCAGATTTATATTATAAAAACTGTTCTTTCTGCCTGGAAACTGGAGATTGTCCATAGCAACCAAAACTATCCCTTTACATCAAAAATGGTTTTAGACCAGCTAGAAAACAGCGATAATAAATTAGAATCACTCGCAGAATTGAGCGATAGCGATTTGTGGGGAGATCCGTCATCAAATACTGAAAAGTAATGACAGTGACAATTCTGCAACTGAGCAAATTTCAGTGTTTTTGATTTGATTACATTATTGAATCATTTTTATTATTGTTATATTATTATTTGGTACAACTATTTATAGTGATTTATTATATTATAATTTATGATTTCATTTTTCAAACTTTATCATACCCGGGATGTCTGCTAGACTCTGGTTTGGACAGATTTAAGTGAGTTATTCCTAAGAATTACAGGACTACAATATAAAACGCCAAATTTTCATGCAAAATAATTGTACCGCTTTCAGCACCTAAAATCTGAAATAATCATACCGCCAGGGAGGTTAAGGGGGTGTGATGGGGCGTGTCCTATGCCTACATACATTTGCTAGTAGGTGTCCCTCATTCACATCTCAAAATGTTGGGGGTGTATGCCATTCCGAGTACTACCCATTTATCACCAAAAAATGGATGTCATTTTATAGCCAAAAAAGTAGATTTTTACATGTAGGAGCGAAGTGTCAGAATGGCCCGGATGGCAAATGGTTAAAACCACAGTTTACAGTCACTTTAAGCTTGCAGAAAATTTCATTTTCTCTAATATAACCCAGTCACATACTATATAGAAGCAATGTGTATAGGTGTGACTCCTATTCCAGTACTCCTCACTGTCCCCTGATGAACTTCACACCAGGGGGCGTGGTCACAAAACCATGAACAAGCATGAGACAGCGCCAGCAGCTGGAATAAACCATTCTTCTTTGCAGGGGAAATAAGAAACGCCCGGCCTGTATTTTACTGAAAATTAACTTCCTTTAATTTTAGCTAACAGTAATCCTCAATTTTTATTTCTTCTGCAATGTTCCTGGAGTTGGCATGTAAAGATGAAAATGTAAAGAATATAAAATGCCTCCCCCCTCCATGGAATGGGATTGTCTTGAAGTTAATGAAGTTGCTCAGAATCTCTTTTGAATACAGTCAGTGACAGCCTGCAGAAGTAAAACAATGTCAGGTGAGTGGAGGGGTGCAGGGGGCTCCTAGGACTAGCACAGCAGTGGCAGGTAAATGGAGGAGTGTCGGGGACTCCTAGGTGGAGGAGAGCAATGGCAGGTGAGTGGGGGAGTGCAGGAGGCTACTAGGTGAAGCACAGCAATGGGAGGGGAGTGAGGGGTGCAGGGGGCTCCTAAGAGGAGGAGAGCAAAGTGAGGGGAGAGGGGGATTACAGGAAGCTACTAGGTGAAGCACAGCAATGGGAGGGGTTGGAGGGGTGCAGGGGGACCTCTAGGAGGAGGACAGCAATGGGAGGGGGTGGAGGGGTGCAGGGGGGACCTCTAGGAGGAGGACAGCAATGGGAGGGGGTGGAGGGGTGCAGGGGGCTCCTAAGAGGAGGACAGCAATGGGAGAGGAGTGAGGTGTGCAGGGGGCTCCTAAGAGGAGGAGAGCAATGGGAGGGGAGTGGAGGTGTGCAGGGGGCTCCTAAGAGGAGGAGAGCAATGGGAGGGGAGAGGGGGATTACAGGAGGCTACTAGGTGAAGCACAGCAATGGGAGGGGGTGGAGGGGTGCAGGGGGGACCTCTAGGAGGAGGACAGCAATGGGAGGGGGTGGAGGGGTGCAGGGGGGACCTCTAGGAGGAGGACAGCAATGGGAGGGGGTGGAGGGGTGCAGGGGGCTCCTAAGAGGAGGAGAGCAATGGGAGAGGAGTGAGGTGTGCAGGGGGCTCCTAAGAGGAGGAGAGCAATGGGAGGGGAGTGGAGGGGTGCAGGGGGCTCCTAAGAGGAGGAGAGCAATGGGAGGGGAGAGGGGGATTACAGGAGGCTACTAGGTGAAGCACAGCAATGGGAGGGGAATGGAGGGGTGCAGGGGGACCTCTAGGAGGAGGACAGCAATGGGAGGGGAGTGGAGGGGTGCAGGAGGGACCTCTGGGAGGAGGACAGCAATGGAAGGGGAGTGGAGGGGTGCTGGGGGGACCTCTGGGAGGAGGACAGCAATGGGAGGGAAGTGGATGGGTGCAGGGGGCTCCTAAGAGGGGGACAGTAATGAGAGGTAAGTGGAGGGGTGCACGGTGCTCCTAGGAGGACAACAGCTATGGCAAGAGAGTTGAGGGCGCAGGGGGCTCCTAGATGGACAACAGCTATGGCAGGAAAGTTGAAAGGTGCAGGGGGCTCCCAGATGGACAACGGCTATGGCAGGAGAGTGGAGAGGTGCAGGGGGGTCCCCTTGGAGGACAACAGCTATGGTATGAGGGGTGCAGGGGGCTCCTAAATGGACAGCAGCTATGGCAGGAGAGTTGAGGTGTGCAGGGGGCTCCTAGATGGACAACAGCTATGGCAGGAGAGTGGAGGAGTGCAAGGGGGCTCCTAGATGGACAACAGCTATAGTATAAGAGTTGAGGGGTGCAGGGGGCTCCTAGATTGGCAACAGCTATGGCAGGAGAGTGGAGGAGTGCAGGGGGGTTCCTAGATGGACAACAGCTATAGTATAAGAGTTGAGGGGTGCAGGGGGTTCCTAGATGGACAACAGCTATGAAAGGAGAGTGGAGGGGTGCAGGGGGGCTCCTAGGAGGACAACAGCTATGGCAGGAGAGTTGAGGTGTGCAGGGGGCTCCTAGATGGACAACAGCTATAGTATAAGAGTTGAGGGGTGCAGGGGACTACTAAATGGACAACAGCTATGGCAGGAGAGTGGCGGAGTGCAGGGGGCTTCTAGATGGACAACAGCTATGGCAGGAGAGTGGAGGGATGCAGGTGGCTACTAGCTGGAGGATAGCAATGGAAGGAGAGTAGAGGGGTGCAGGGGGATCCTAGAAGAAGGATGGGAATGAGAGGTGAGTGGAGGGGTGCAACGGATTTCTAGGTGCAGCTGCTGAGAGTGTGTTTAACCCCCCAGCCCCCTCTGCCATCGATGTATGACAGGAGGTGGAGGTAAAAAGATTAAAGAAGAACTTAAAGTGTTACTAAACCCACAACAGTAAAATCAGTCTGTATATGCAGCATAGCATGTTTGTTATACTCACTGTGGAACCTAAGGGGTTAATGCTCTGCATTGTGTAAAAAGGCTGTTTTATCCTTTATGCACAGATCCTTCCCTCTCCTGCAATGTCTATCTGGGGAAAGAAAGCCAGCTAACACAGGCAGAGTAGCCAACCTGCACATGCTCAGTTGTGTCTTTTTATGCTGGAGAGAATACTTGTTCTCAGAGATAGCCAGGTCACATGATATTGACATCATACATGTGGACGTGTATACAGGCTGAAGTGGAAATCTCCACCTTCCTGAAATCTCAGCACTGGAGAAACTGTGCAGTTTTCAATGACTGTGGTATACAGATCATCCAAAAAGGTATATAATGTAAAAAGATTTATAAGCTGTGGGCACTTCAGGGGAGCAGAGGGCCCTAATTCCCCACGCAGTATAGATTCCCCCTACAGTCTTAAACCTCATTTAGCACAGACCCCTCCCAGCCCACCTGCTAAGTACAGACCCCACCAATACAGACTCTTCCTCCTAGTCCAATCCCTCAGTACAGAGCCCAAGCCACGCCACAGTACAGACCTCAGCCCACCCTACAGTACAGACCCTCTTCCTCCCCACAGTACAGACACTTTCCCCTCCATAAAGTCACTCACAAAATCCTGGGGACCTCACATGCCTTGGCAGAAGGTAGTCATCCCATAAGCTGTGAATGTGACTGCAACCAAGGAGGAACCTCCCTCTGCTTTTGCATATGAATGAGCTGGTGGTGGGATTTGTCGAATGTTAAATTATGCATATGCAGGCCAAGTACTTATTTGCCTTAAAATACGCTGTAGGCACAATGTATAGAAGGGGAGCCTTCGCTGGACAAAGTCCCTGTACATTGGACAACGGAACTAAACTGAAAATATGGAACAGCTCTGCATGATCTGGGATTGTTGGGAGTTATTACACATATCCTGTAATGCAGTGGTAGTGAAAAAGTATCCTGAGTATGTGTTATGAATACATTCTTGTTTCTATCCTTTTCACCTTCTTCTCTTATAGACACAATAGGAACTGTGGGGAAACCCTGCCTTTAGACCCCTTTCACACTGGGGCAGTTTTCATGCGTTTTAATGCTGGAAATAGCCTCTGCTATGCACCTGAAAATCTCCTCCCATTCATTCAAGTGTGACTTTTCACACCCGGGCGGTGCACTTGCGGGACATCCTGAAAAGTCCCAAAATCCCATTATCTCCAGAAGACCAAACAGGTAATCCTACTCCATGGAATCAAAGGCCTTCTTGGTGTCCAAAGAGGCCACTACCCTCTTACCAGAATTGTCATGCTCAGTTTGCAAGTTAATAAAGAGTCTCCTAATATTCATTTGCGCACATCATCGTTTTATAAAGCCAGTCTGATCCTGATTAACTAGTTTCAGAATTACCGATTGTGGTCTCCCTGCTAGCACTTTTGCAAGAGTTTTGGTGTCGAAATTCATCAATGAGGTAGGCCTATAGGATTCACATTTTTTAGGATCTTTTCCCCCTTTATGTATTAGGACCATAAGGGCTTCTCTCATAGAGGGGGGGGGGGGGGAGTCTTCCCTCCAACCTAGCAGCCGTGAACACACATAGGATTTGGGGTGCTAGCCCACTCCCAAAGGTAGTATACCATTCCGAGGGTATACCATCAAGATTTCCTAGGAGCAAAGGAAGATATTGCTCCTTGGGTTAGTGTTATCCCTTGTACACACGGTTGGAGATTCCGACAACCAAATCTGTCAGAGTAATTCCGATAGATTAATTCTGGAAGAGGTCCGGAAGTGATGTTGCATACACACGGTTGGACTAAGTTGTCTGAAAATCCGATTGTACATAACGTGATGACGTTATTTTCGTTAGGACGGGACTACGTTCAGGCTAGTAGCCAATAGCTTTGCTCTAGGAATTTGATCTGAGCATGCGTGGCACTTTGTCCGTCGGAGTAGGCTACACATGATTGGAGCAGTTTGTCGGAACATTTTACCGGCAAGTTGGAAAACTTGGTCCGTCGGATATTCCGACGGAAACAGTCCGATGCAGCCCACACACAGTCGGAATATCCGACAAAACGGTACGAGAGGACACATTCCGTCGAAATCTCCGACCTTGTGTACAAGGGCTTAGGGTTACAGGAAGGTTAGCTTTAGACATACAGGGAGGATAAGTGTTACCTATATAGCGAGGGTCAGGGTTACAGGGAGAGTTAGTTATAGGAGTACAGTGAGGGTCAGGGTTACAGGGAGAGTTAGTTTTAGGAGTACAGTGAGGGTCAGGGTTACAGGGAGAGTTAGTTTTAGGAGTACAGTGAGGGTCAGGGTTACAGGGAGAGTTAGTTTTAGGGTTACAAAGAAAGTTAATGTTAGGGATAGAATGAGGGCTACTTTTGTGGTCACCATGGGAGTTGGTTTTGGGTTACATTGTGGGTACCGCAAGTGCTACAGTGAGGGTTACCCCCAGGGAAATAGGCAGTGTGCAACTCCAGTACTGGCAAGTGGGGTGGCAGAGGGTCTTGGCATCTGCAGTTGTGTACATCTGATTGCCTTTGTTTTGCAGATAAGATGTTAGCGGCACATTTTGATGCTCCGGGAGGGCCAGATAACCTCTATGTTAAAGAAGTGAGCAGACCTGTCCCAAAGGAAGGCGAGGTTCTAGTACAAGTCCATGCCAGTGCACTGAACAGGGCGGATTTACTACAGGTATGTTCAGTTTTACTGTTCCAATTGACCTATTTAGTAGTTTTGTACTTTGTGGTACACAACTTCATGGTACACAAGATTTGGTACTGGTAAAGGGAAACTGACATATATTTTCAAGGAGCATTGAGGTATTATTGTGATTTTATTATTCAATTAATATCATTCTATAATGAGATTGAACTGCTTAATTTATAGCATCATCTATGTCACAAAATAGAACATATACTTTTTTTTTTGCAGACAAGGGGATATTATCCCCCACCCCCGGGAGCTAGTCAGATTATAGGTCTGGAAGCATCGGGCAAAGTGGTGGCACTCGGTCCAGGTGCTGACGGATGTTGGAAGATTGGAGATCGAGTGATGGCTCTGTTGGCTGGGGGAGGAAATGCCCAGTACGTCTCAGTACCCTCCAGTCAGCTTATGCCAATCCCCCCTGGTATGACAGATACCAATGCTGCTGCCATCCCTGAAGCCTGGCTCACCGCTTACCAACTCTTGCATTTTGTGGGTGAGTGGTTTTCTTATTTTTGGAGTCATATAGTCATTACTACTTGATTGTTGTGAGCAAATTAACTTAATTTCTATGCTTATTTAAAAGACAAGTATTACCAAAGCTTTTTTGGCCATCCTCTTTTTGGGTCACAGGACTATCCTTACTTTCGTTCTCCTGTGTCTGCTGGTAGCGACGTATTGCCTACTACCAGCTGACAGATCAGTGCTGCTCCAGACTCTGGAAGTCTGATTGACAGCTGACTCCACCTCCCAGCACACGGTTGAGAACCAAAACCAGCTGCACCCACCATCATCCCAACCTTTTTTTACCAAAAAACTGGAATATCAGTTTTCAATGGACTGACCCTAAAAGAAAATTGCAATGGGACCCACATTATTAAACTGTGAACATATAATGGCAAATGTATAATTGCAAGTGCTCCCAGGAGAAGATCGTAAAATCTTTGGTGACTTTATGGAAGTGAACTCTAGACTATAGGTCAAATTTTCTGCTGGCGTGCATGATGACAAATTAAATGTATTTAATCTCATGATTATGCCAAGTTTACGTTTCCTTATACATGAGAAGGAAAATATAAAATAGCTTGCTTTTAGCTTAACATTATTCCATGTAGTCTGTGCCCTCATAGCTATTACTTTACCTATCCAGAAACCCTATATAACTGCCTTCTTTTTCTAATTTATTTATTACAGGTACCTATATAGTGCCATCATTTACGCAGTGCTTTAGATATTTATTATACATTCAAATCAGTCCCTGCCCTCGGGTAGCTTACAACTAATGTTCCAAACTCACATGCATACATACTCATACTAAGGCTAATTTAGGCAGGAGCTATTTAACCTACCAGCATGTCTTTGGAGTGTGGGAGGAAATCGGAGTACGCAGAGGAAACCCACGCAAGCTCAGTGAGAACGTGCAGACTCGGTGCTGGTAGTGCTGTTGTTTGGAATCAAGCCAACGATCCTAATTCCTGCTAGGCAGAAGTACTAATCACTTTGTTGTCAAAGGCCAACCCCTTGGCTCTAGGCACCTCTGCTAAGGGCCCTGCCTCCACCCTTGAGCCTTCCGCCCACATATTTTTATTTTCTTTATTATACTTAACTTTTTTCAGGTGCCTTCAAACAGGTCACATGATGAGTAGGGTCTTCTTCCTCTTTTAATCTTCTCTGTTGGTGGGCAATTCTTGATGCAGAGTGCAGTACAGACGCGACGAGCCTTGCTCTCTACATCTTTACATTGTGGGCATGCACCCTAAGGAAGCAGGTCTGTGACACTCTATGTTGATAGTTTGTTATCGTTCTTATCAGTTGAATGACACTCAATTAAAAAATTAGGACATCTTGTAGTGAAACTAGATTGTTTGAACGCACAATGGCCAAGAGTAGGTGAATATTTCAGCCACAATTGCAGTTGTTTGGGGGGGACCTTTCCACCAAAAAAAAAAAAATCTATCAATGTTCTGTTTTAAGAATGTGATTTTCCAGATTTCAGCCTCATCTATCCAGTCCTCTGATCCAGTAAGAACCCCCTTATTCACACTCTTATTGTACTGTGGTAAAGGAGGGTGGGCAGGATGAAGACCACCCGCTCCGCCTCAAAAAACTCCACGCCTTTGGTCTCTGTGACTGTACTCTTTGCTGGTTCTCTTCCTACTTATCCAACCGCACTTTTAGCGTTTCTTACAACTCTACTTCCTCCTCTCCTCTTCCTTTCTCTGTTGGGGTCCCCCAAGGTTCTGTTCTTGGACCTCTTCTATTTTCAATCTGCACCCCCTCCCTGGGTCAACTGATAGCCTCCTATGGCTTCCAATACCACCTCTATGCCGACGACACCCAAATCTATTTCTCTACCCCTCAGCTCACTCCCTCTGTCTCCTCACGTATCACTAATTTACTATCAGCTATATCAGGCTGGATGTCACATCACTTCCTCAAACTCAATCTATCCAAAACCAAAATATTTCCTCCCCCCGTATGCCCCTTCCCCTTCCCCTGATCTCTCTGTCAAAATCGATGGCACAACCATAAGCACATCCCCACATTCTAAGATTCTAGGTGTAGTCCTGGAATCTGAGCTCTCCTTCAAGCAGCACATCCAATCTCTGTCCAAATCCTGCCACTTCAACCTACGCAACATCTCTAAAATACGCCCTTTTCTAACCAATGACACAACAAAGCTCTTAATTCACTCGCTGGTCATCTCTCGCCTTGAGTACTGCAGCTCCCTTCTCATTGGCTTACCTTTACATAGTCTATCACCTCTTCAATCCATCATGAATGCTGCTGCCAGACTCATCCACCTTACCAAGCGCTCTGTGTCTGCCAATCCTCTCTGTCAATCCCTCCACTGGCTTCCACTCGGCAAAAGAATTAAATTCAAAATACTAACAACTTCATACAAAGCCATTCACAATTTCGCCCCCCCAGCTACATAATTAGCTTAGTCTTTAAATACCAACCTACTCATTCTCTTTGTTCCTCTCAAGACCTCCTGCTCCCTCGTCACCTCCTCCCATGGTCGCCTCCAGGACTTTTCCA
Organism: Lithobates pipiens; assembly: GCF_037356315.1. NCBI lineage: Eukaryota > Metazoa > Chordata > Amphibia > Anura > Ranidae > Lithobates > Lithobates pipiens. The sequence goes on along the minus strand of NW_027507758.1, from coordinate 550,015,150 downwards.
AAGCCCCTCCAATCCTATGGAATGCCCTACCCCAAGCTGTTCACTTATCTCCTACTTTATTAGATGATTTTAGATGATCCCTGAAAACACTTCTCTTCAGAGAAGCCTATCCTACCCACACCTAACAACTCTATAATAATTTTCTCCATCAGCTCACCCCTCACAGTTATTTTGTTTTGTTTCCACTTGACCCTCCCTTCTAGATTGTAAGCTCTAACAAGCAGGGCCCTCTGATCCCTCCTGTATTGATTTGCATTGTAAGTGTACTGTCTGCCCACATGTTGTAAAGCGCTGCGCAAACTGTTGGCGCTATATAAATCCTGTATAATAATAATAATAATCCAAAGTCAAGTTCTTACTAACAAATTGAAACCGATTTCAGGGGATTAAACCAAGTTTTTTCAGTTTGGAAAATTATTAGCAGACACCTTGTAGTTCTTGTTCTTGGGAAGAATTTTTGTTTTCAAAAGTTGAAATGGCTGCAAGTTTTTCTTTGGTTACAGACCACTCTTGTCTGTTTGCCTGCTTGATGGCTCATTTGTCTAGCATGTAGACAGATGCGATCTACTTTCTCCACTGCAGGTGGCGCTCTTTCGCAGTGTCACAGCAGTTGAAGAGGAGGTCAGGAAGAACACAGTTCCTCTGTGGTTTCCTGGGTCACTGGGGAAGCATCCAATTGGATGCTCCTGCCCCATTTGACTCTGGCAACCATCTTAAGTCAGGCAGAGCCAATTTAAGTCCCTGGCTCCCAGGTTTGGCCTGCATTTGCGAATGGGCAGTATAGGGAAAGATGCTGCATCTGTTAGGGACAGAAGTAGCAGTAGGGAAAGCATAGGGACTACTAATCCTCTGGACATCCTCCCGATTGGGCATGAGACATCCAGGATGCATTCTGCTCTCTTTACAGTCAGGCTGAGCAAAACTCTATTCTCTTTGCTGAAAACCGTGCACCCGGTTGGGTGGTTCTCCTATCGGGCCTTATTGTGAACTGCCACTGCATTACTTCAATACACGTTCTCTATTGTACCCGACTATGTGAATTATTGCCACCACACCACACCCATCTACACGCATAGCAGGAAGAAAAGCTGTCCAATGGGAGTTAGATAAACAGGAGGCTTCCAGATAATCAGTAGACACTAAATGAAGAGCTAATTTGAAACAACGTCAAAGAAACTTGGCCAGAAAAGATGAATAGTTACAGTATATCTAATGATTAATTTATATCATAATTGTAATTGTTTTTTGTTTTGTTTTTACCATAAAGTGTAACACTTTAAATAATGGAGTGGCTCGTTATCTGCCTATTTTATTTTGTGATTTTTTTTTCTTTATGTTTAAAGGGAAGGTCCGGAAAGGTGAGACAGTGTTGATACACGCAGGAGCTAGTGGTGTTGGCACTGCTGCCATCCAGCTGTGCCGTTTTGCTGGAGTTGTACCCATCGTGACGGCTGGTTCGGCTGAAAAACTTGAGTTTGCCAGGAAACTTGGAGCTGCTTCTGGATTCAACTACAAAGAGGAGGACTTTGGCACTAAATGTCTGGAGGCCACAAACAGTAAGTTCAGTGCAGCAGCTTAATATACACAGTGAGATTAATCACTAACACACAGTGTAAGGTATTAATAAACCAAAGGTCTCGTATATGTAAGTTTACATAAGTAATGCACAGGAAACAGAGTGGAATTATACACAGAACCAGATCAGAAGATTGCTTTTGTTTTCTGTGCTCTGCTCACAAATACAGTCACTGAAATCTGATTGGCTGCAAAAAAAAATCCAAAATCTTTTGACCAGGATTGAATGTTTTGCTCTTGTATAGCAACTTTATATAATCTTTCTGCTTCATATGCAATTTCCAGTCATACTTCTTGGCCTTGGGGCCATGGGTAGAGTAGAACCTCTGTCAGGTTTTTATTCCAGTCTGGGTCCCTGCTTGGGAAATGTTCCCCTTTTTATTTGCCATGATGACCATTGTCACCCAGGGACAAAGAGATTGGAAATTTAAAATGTTAGTTTTCAGCAGAAGAGGAGATAAAGAGAAATCTTCCATTGGGGACTACTGTTCTGGTGACAGCTGTCTAAGGTGGGGATTTCTCTCATTACCTGTGATACTACTGGACCAGGAAATAAAAGGGATCTCCCCAGTGGGGGACAGATAACAAAAAGTAGACTGACAAGAGAGTTCTAAACCTAAATGTAAAAAAAATGGTTTGGCTTGACACTTGAAGTTGAACGCCAGGCAGATATAAAAGACCACAGCGATGTATTCATTTAACCACCTTACAACCGCAATATACATGTTTGCAGCTGCAGGATGGGTGCCATGGTGGTTAATGTCCACCCCCTGCTTATATGCATTGTTGTGTTGTGCAATGCACATTATCAGTGATGCCATAACTGTGGCTGAGCTGTTGCCTGTAGGATGGCCTCCTAATGCTGGCAGCAGTGTGTAGCCAACTACAGTGCGCCACTTTTTACCTCGGGCATCAATCTCTGTATAGTCTGTAAAGCTCAGAGAGAAGGGAGAAACAGCAAAACACACCAATAGTTTTTTTTTTTCTGCAATGCAAATAGCATGCTGATAGAAGTATAGAGCAGAATGACAGAAAGATGAACTCATTAGTGTATTGCGTCTCCTTACGTACTGCAGTGACAGGGTAGAGATGGCGAGGAGAAAGCAAAAGGAAAAAACACAGCAGAGAATATCAGGCCCTGTGTAGATCAGTGTAAATATCAGAACTGGATGGACAAAAAAAACTAATCTTTTGGCAAGTAATCAGCCCCTTTATATGTATTTAGCTGTATACCTGGCATTCATCTTTAAAGTGATTGTAAATAATCACCTTGTAAAACAACCTATTTAGTTTAAAATAGAAATGAAAGGCAAAAGATTTTTGTATAGATATAAAAAAGTAAACATTATAAATTCAGTTTTTCCTTTTTTATAAGTGATCACATACCCTCTGTTCTCAGCTGTATAAGAGCTGGGGGGAGGAGAAGCAGCAGCACACTGAGCTTCCCAGTGAATGGTTGTGCAGCAGGGGTGTCAGGTCAAGTCTGATCATTGGAGGAGAACGGGCTGAGTTCCCAGCATAGCTAGAGAATTGACCACGCTCTCCTCTCCTGCTTAAAGTGGTCAGTTCTTAAAGAGGAAGTAAACCCTGATGGGTTTACTTCTTCTTTGTCTCCCTGCAAAGGTAAAGCATAATGGGCTACTATGCATCGCATAGTAGCCCATTATGTGTCACTTACCTGACACAGGAGCCAGCAAAGTCACTGCTGTCCCCTGTAGTACGGAGCGTCCATTTTCTTCCGGGTATTACTGCTCCGGCCGCTCACAGCACCGGAGCAGCGATGTCGACACTAACGGCATATCGCCGTTAGCAGCGGAATGCTGCTAACGGCGTTAGTGCGCCTGCACGCCGCTGTCTACGGCACATGTGCCGTAGACAGCAGTGCCTGTCTTTTAGTAAATATCTCCTAAACCGTGTAGGTTTAGGAGATATTTCTTTGACCTACAGGCAAGCCTTAATCTAGGCTTACCTGTTAGGCAAAGAGGTTTGTCAGGGTTTACAACCACTTTTATACGGAAGCAGAGGGACTAGCAGGAACACCAGGGATTTCACACAAAGGAAGCAATAAAAAAAAGAACAGGATACTTTCTAATATAAGTACATGGTACAGCAGCCACATATCAGAAATATGAAGTGTTTGGTTTAACAAACGCTTTACGTAATATGAGGAGTAGAGAAAACAAGGTTGATCATTTTGTTAAAAAAAGGAATTAATTAAAAATGAATTAGAACCGCCCTTTTCCAAAAATACTTTTAAAGTGCAAGTGCTAGAAATGCATCAGACAATATCAACAAACACAAACGTATGCATATAGTGGAAAAATATATGTGTAACGTCCACAAAATGGTTAAGTGTCCAATCAAAAATCAAAAAATTGTGCATGTGAATCTTCCAATTCTTGACGAACAGTAAGGAATAGATCTTCCACCACCATCACCTTCTACTCACCAGAATCCCATGACACCCATTACAGGTAGTCATATGCACCTGTGGATAATGCCACTGGAAAAGCCTCACAGCCACAATTTCTGTCCGGACATTCAGGAACAGGATCCCATGGGACCTAATGCAGGTCCCCACAAACGCTTATACGTAGTTCCAGTGTAGAAATGTTCATAACCAAAGCATCAATCCAAACAGGTATCCAAAGATTTAAAAGAGAAAAAGGGCTTCCATGGTGAAGTATATCAAAAATGTATTAAAAAATTGAGTTTAAAATAGATTAAAATCAAATCTCCAATATCACCTAACACAACCATGTGTTGGAGACGCCGTTAGCACTCCAGCTGCATTGCAAATGGCGGAAGTGACATATAACGCTCAAGCCACCCTATGCATTTCCTCAGCACACTCTGACGTCATCAGGGATCAAGTAATCGGATACGTCGCTTCTATATTTCTACAAATCAGTCAATTAAGGATATCCAATCCAGTTCAATCCTTACACAATATACGATAAACTATTAAGTCTTGCTACAAATATCGAAGACGGTGGAAACAAATTACATTTAAATAAATTAACTAAATTTGTTTGTGTGAAAAATATTTTTTAAATGTATTTAAAAAGTATTTTAACCACCTCAATACAGTGCAATTACACCCCCTTCCTGCCCGAGCCAATTTTCAGCTTTCAGCGCTGTTGCTATTTAAATGACAATTGCGCAGTCATGCTACGCTGTACACAAACAGAATTTTTATCATTTTGTTCCCACAAATAGAGCTTTCTTTTGGTGGTATTTGATCGCCTCTGGGGTTTTTATTTTTTGCTAAACAAATAAAAAAAGACGTAAAATTTTTTAAAAAAAGTTTTTCTTTTGTTTCTGTTATAAAATTTTGTAAATAAGTAGGTTTTCTCCTTAACTGATGGGCACTGATAAGGCGGCACTGAAGGGCACTGACGATGGGCACTGATAGGCGGTACTGATGGGCACTAGGCGGCACTGATGAGTGGCACTGTTATGCAGCACTCATGGGCATTCATGGGTGGCACTGATGGGCACTGATAGGCAACACTGTGCACTGAAAGAGTGCACTGATGGGTACTTATGGGTGGCACTGATCGGCGGCACTGATGGACACCGATATGCGGCACTGATAGATGGCATTAATAGGCATCACTGATTGCACTTGCACTGGCAGGCATTTGGGATGGGCACTGATTGGCAGCTGCCTGGGTACTGATAGGCATCAGCCTGGGCACTGATTGGCATTTCCTTGGTGATCTAGGGTGGCATACCTGGTGGTCCAGGGTGGTACCAATCCCTGGTGGTCCCGGCGGCATCCTGGCACTGAGACTGCACTGATGGGTACTTATGGGTGGCACTAATAGGCGGCACTGATGGGCACCGATATGCAGCACTGATAGATGGCATTAATGGTCCAGGCGGCATCCTGGTGGTCCTGGGTGGGCATCCGGGGGGGGGGGGGCTGTGCTGATAAACAATCAGACCCCCCCCCCCCCCCCCCGTCAGGAGAGCAGCCAATCAGCTCTCTTCTTCTCGTGTCTGTCAGACGCGAGTGGCGAAAAGCTGATCAACGGCTCTTCCTGTTTACATCGTGATCAGCCGTGATCATGTGGTAAAGAGCGGTCGTTCTGGGAGGACATCATATGATGCCTGCCCAGAACGAGAGCTGCACCGCCTGGCCATCACTTGACGACCAGCGGGTGCAAGGAGGATAAAAAATTTAATGGATACTGCCATCTTGTGGCCGAAAAACAAATGATGAGTGGACACAATAGAAGAAAAGGGGGGCTTTTAAGGCTAGAGCCATCTAGAGGCAAAGGGGCTTTATCACTGGAGCCATCTTGTGGCGAAAAAGGAAAACGGATTCAAGTAGAATGGATTGCCTTTAACAATATAGTGTTACACAAACCACAGATTCCTAATAATTGGATAAATAACAATTAAGGTCTATATCTACGTTGATTCCCGCAGGTGTGAGTGTGTTTAATTTATAAATCCATTCGGTTTCATTTTTTTATATTTTCTGGGTCATATTTCCTCCCCTCCAATCTATATCTATTTTATCAATCCCAAAGAATTTTGCCACATTAGGATCCTTGTTGTGATGTGTCCTGAAGTGGTTAGAAAGACTATGTTTCGGGAAACCTTTTTTTTAATATTATTTAGATGTTCATTAATGCGAGTACATAAATTTCTTTTAGTGCGTCCCACATGTTGCAACCCGCATAGACAAATAATAAGATGGGTGACATGGGTCGATTTACATGTAATACATTTCTCAATTTTATATTCACTCCTCATGCTAAATGATGCAAAATTCTATACTTTTCTCACATTTCTCCTCATCAATTTACATGCTTTACATTTTTTACAGTAATAGAATCCTGTTAGATCCAAAAAAGTGCCAACTTTCTTTGGAGGGTTCAATACATTTGGAGTTAATCTATGTCTTAAATTTGGTGCATGTCGATAGATGAACCTGGGGCGATTGGGCAACAATTTTGACAATGTCCTGTCTGTCAGCAGTACTGGCCAGTGTTTCATAACTATCTTCTCTAGACTTTTATAATCTTGAAATTGGTCAAGAAGGCTATGAAATCTAAATTTCGTTTCTTTTTGGGTTTGTCATCCAAAAGTAGTTTTCTATCCCTCTCCATATTTTGTGATTAGATAGACCTAAGATCCTGATCTCTATATCCCTTGTCTTTGCATTTATTAACCATGATCTCTGACTGGTGTAAATAATCCGACATGCTGTCACAAATTCGCCTGATTCTCATCAGTTGACCCTTTAGCGTCAAATATGTTTTTATTACATTTTTAACAGGGTGATACATTACCAAGCGTATTACATTTGAATGTTCAGAACAGTAGGTATATACAAAACATTCTGCATCATGATTGCAGTTGACCCTTTAGAACCCCGCTTAGGCACCTAGGGTGGAGGCAACTTGATCATTTTGTTGCCGTATTTTCAGTTCACATTTAGAAGAAAGGTGCTAAATGTCTTTTCTTGCAGTGCATTTGTTGCAAGCAGGGAAAACACTCCTGCCACGTTATTTTGGAAACAGGCAAAAATTATGTTTCTGAGGGTCTGTAGGATTAACAGTGTCATGCTGTGCAGATTTAAGCTGGCTATACACTGATCGAATTTCGTCTGGTTGAATCAGGTCCTTCATATCGTGGAACTGCTTTGAGTTGGCCCTCAGTAACTATCTGGACTTAAAAAAAAAAAAAAAAATGAGCAGTTCAACTTTTTTTTCCTTTTTGCCTTATATGTACCAAGGCTGCTGTGTATGTTACAAAATATAGCAACAACAGTAGTGTGCTAATGTATTTCTTTTATGTCTTGGATAAAGACGATTGCAACAGAAATCTGCCTGGTTCAGGTCCCCAGCCTAATTTTGATCAGTATTTTTTTTTTTTTTTTGTGTATAGCCAGCTTTAGTCAACATTTTACATGCTGTAGCCTAGTAAACAAATTTCTATTATGAACTATTTAAGTAATATATAAGTGCATCAGATCTGATGTGGGGGTTTGAGTCACTATATGCGGTTTGTCATTCGATATCCTTTGAATTCTGCACACCTGCCATGTAAAATACCAGTTTACACAATACAGGATGCCTTACGTTCTCTGGACTCTGTCAACTCCTTAATGTTCTGGTAAATCAAGGAGGTGAGTGCTGTTCCTTCCTAGAATTTCCCTCATGTGTTTTACAAATGGAAGTCTTTAGAGTGTTATTTTTCAATTCTTCTGCGCTGTTTGTTTTGGCGTCCAGCAGGCTGAACAAACCTTGTGAGTCAGATGTCCACCATGTTATGTTCAGTTATCACAGGGAGTGCCAGTTATCATTAATACTTTGGTAAACATGCTGTATGGATATGGTAAGACTTCTTGTTTGAACCTGTACTTGTGATCTAACAAAGAGGGGAAATTAGCAAATCTCCTTCTACGTCGTTTCATGTTTTCCATCCATTGCAGCTGAACCCTGACAACCTATTGATGAGCTATATTCATCGCTTTCTAAAGTGAAGCTGTCATGGTGAGGTCCACTCTAATTCATCCCAAAGGTGTTCTTTTGTGTTGAAATCAGGACTCTGTGCAAGACAGTCAAGTTCCCCTATCCCAAACTCGCGCATCCATGTCTTTATGAACCTTGGTTTGTGCACTGGTGTGCAGTCATGTTGGAACAGGAAGGGGCAATCCCCAAACTGTTCCCACAAAGTTGGGAGCATGAAATTGCACAACATGTCTTGGTATGCTGACGTCCTAAGAGTTCCCTGCACACAACCCCTGAAAAACTACTCTGCATCATAATCCCCCCTCCACCAAATGATTTTGGACCAGTGCACAAAGCAAGGTCCATAAAGACATGGATAAGCGAGTTTGGGGTGGAGGAACTAGACTGGCCTCCTCCTGACCTCAACCCAATACAACACCTTTGGGATGAAGTAAAGCGGAGACTGCAAGCCAGGTGTCTGACCTCACAAATGTGCTTCAGAAAGAATGGTCAAACATTCCCACAGACATACTCCTAAACCTTGTGGATAGCCCACCCAGAATAGTTGAAGCTGTTATAGCTGCAAAGGGTGGGCCATCTCAGTATATTGAACCCTATGCACTAAGACTGAGATGCCATTAAAGTTCATCTATGTGTAAAGACAGGTGTCCCCATACTTTTGACAATATAGTGTATATTATAGTAGGCCCATAACAAACTCTTCCCTGTGTCTAAATTGGGATCCTTGCACCACAAGATTTCTCGGCTATGTGCTATGGAGAAAGCTTGACTCATGAGCCAGGTCAAAGCTTATGCTCATGTTTTTGACTTCTCATTGCTTCAAATCCTAAACTCAATAGCTTGTGCTGCCAAATGGAGAGGCTGCTCTAGCAGGGCATTTTTTTCAATACCTTTCTGCTACAAGATTTAATTAAAACCCTATTACAACTTTAAACTATACATCGTGGGCAACAAAAAATCCTTCTCTGCAGTGGGGCTGCGACTGCGCTGTAAGAATTAATTGCGTGTTTTCTCGGGGACAGGAGGAACAGTTCTGCTCACCTGATCCTTTGTTCCCCCAGCAGATGGTGTCTCCCTTTATATTATAAAGGGCTGCACAAACTGTTGGCGCTAAATAAATGCTGTATAATAATGTGTATAAAATCTTGTCATGCTACAACAACAGCATCGAGTCCACACTACATAATAAACAGTAACAGGATGTTGTGAGTCCAACAGGCTATCGTGTTTGGAGGGATTTCCCTCTTCTTCCCTCTGGCCTTGAGGAATAGGGAAACCCCTCAAAATGCATTAGTCTATTGGACTCACGACATCCTGTTACTGTTTATGATGTAACATGAACTTGATAGCATGAGCATGATGAGATTTTTTAGCTTTTAGTTTGTATTTTACTTATGATTTTTATTATTAAAATACATGTTTTGAGGATAATGCGTTAGTCTGGTGCGCCCTCTGTTTTGTTTGTTTTATGTTATCATGCCCAATGCAGGGCTATACACCCGTCATTGGTGTTGATGATGTCAGGATCTTAGAGAGTGGGGGTGAGGAAGCTGTGGGGACTGGTCTAGCTTCGGGAACAGCGGAGAATCTGGGAAGTAAATTTTCTTTTCTGTGATAGGAAGTGTGATAGGGTATGCTCCCCCCAAACCTTGCCTGGCTTGCGGGCTGCATTCTCTGATAAGGGTCTGGTATGGATTTTGAAGGGGGACCTCATGTTGTTTTTGTTTTGTTTATGGTGTCCCCAAAATTCTTATCAGACCAGAAGGACTTGGTATGGATTTTGGGGGGGGGCACGTGCCATTTATTATTATTATTATTATTATTATTATTATATATTTTTTTTCAGATCTTTTGCTTATATTCTGACAGCAGGAATGAGTCATAGTTGTTAGGACGCTGGCGAATGCTGGCTCCTAACAACCAATGCAAAAATGGGCCATTTGTCTATTTATAGCCATTTAGGTCTGCTTATGTTTTTTAAGCAGAACAAAAATGAAGACTTGTTCTGTTTTACATTCAATGTGCGTTCAGGTCCTTTTTTTAAACAGGTGATCATCCGTTTACCAATAAGAATGCATTGTTGTCCATTTCAAGCCATCAGCGGATGGATGAAAAATGGATAGATGGCGTTTGGGATCCTGAGGATGCTAGGTGGCTTTTGGTTGACTTAATGGACATGCTTTTTTTTCAAACTGACATCTATGAATAAACATTATCCTCCTCAGTTGTTTAAGTTGGGTAATGTCATGGGGCAAACAAAGTCTGACTGTTATCAATATAAATGCTTCAATATTTTTTTTTCTGGAACAGATACCATTCCTATCATAACTTCCACATTCTCTTCTGCAGATGTTGGTGTTGATATTATATTAGACTGTGTGGGGGCGACACACTGGGAAAGGAATCTAAAGTGCCTGAACACTGACGGCCGCTGGATTGTCTATGGGTTGATGGGCTCTGGTGTGATTCATGGAGATTTCCTGACAATGTTATTGCGGAAAAGAGGAAGCCTTCTGGCCAGTACACTGAGATCCCGCTCGAGCAAGGTAAGTGAACACATAGTCGGGATGATGAGTACACTCTCTGCTTAATACAACTATTGATTTACAGTATGTTCTCTTTAAGGACTGAATGTTTTTGATGTGCTTGATGGGCTTTTGTTTACATCAGATCTGCTTTTCTCCCTATGCAAGTCAATAGGAATGCAACAGCAGGTTGATGCAGCTTAGAAGAAAATCAAACACAACCCTTATTGGAATTTGAGGTCTGAGTTGCCACAATGGGTCAAGAAATCAAAATACAATTTTTTTAGCAACATATAGTGCACATAGAGTAGGTGCAGTGATGTGCGTTATAAAAAAAAAAAAACAACATAAGGTGAGCGTTTTTTTCCACAGCATAGTGTAAATGGGCTGTATAATCTCAGACATCTAAAAATGTAAAATGCAAGCTGAATTAACATGAAAGCAAACTGCCCTCAACACAAGCCAAGAACTCATTGACACATACCTAAGGCCCCGTTCACATCTTAGCAGTGGCGGCTGGTGCTATATTTTTTGGCGGCAAACAATCCACTGCCCCCCCCACACTCCATCCTTACCAGCACACAGCACTGCACTCCATCCTCCGCATACATAACTCCAGCCTCTGCAGGCACACACAGTGTGATCACATCATCACTATTGGCAGAGTGGATTGTGGAGCTGCTCGGAGGAGATCTAGGGAGTTGTATCACACAGGACTGGGAAGTTGGGTCATACGGAACTGGTAAATTTGCACATCACAAGAGATTTGTGTAGAACGGCCACTCCCCCCAGTCAGTCGGCAGATCAGACACGCGGCCCCTCCAACCCCTGGGCTGATCACCCACACCCTTTGCCCCTGTCGGTCTGTCACCAGCTCTGTAATTAACCCATCTATGTCATGGGCGGTGGCTTCATCCTGCATCTCCTCCTCCTCAGCTTCACAGCGTTTCCTCCTCTGCAGCCAATACAATCGCTTCGCCTATCTGCTTCCTGATTGGCCCGGGAGGAGAATCGGGAAGACACTAGCGAATATTAATTTGCTATTGTCACGCAACTGGGTGGGCTTAGGGTGCAGTGCTCTGTGCCCCAAGCCCACCCTTATTTGAAGACAATTAGAGCCTCAGGCTTTTGTCATGTGCTTCTATAAAAAAAAATACAAAAACAAAAAACCCCATTGAAATCCAGGCATCCAACACCCTGCATATAGGCCAGGCTCATGGATTTGGGGGGGGGGGGGGTTGTGGAGCCCCTGTGCCTTGTATGGACGGGCTGCCACTGCATCTTACTGTATTAGAATTCCATGCAGATTTGCACAATTCTTCCTGCAATTCCAAATTGCGCTAAAATCATGGTTAAATGTATGAAACGTGTTGTGTGTGCCATTCATTCTTAATGGCATCCTAAAGTACAAAAAAATGGGCATTTTGTAACAACAAAACTGGACAAATCATGCTGTACAAAAACACACCAAAGTTGGCTCCAAAAAGGGTACAGGAGCCACTTTGGTGCATTTTTTTTGGAACAGAGGGCAGCCCATTAAATTAAATGGTGCCGCTTCCAAAACGCGGTAAATAACACAGTGCTTCAACATCACTAGATGTGAATGGAGACTTAAGGTGAATACTAGGAGGCAACCCCCTTGCAGATCTCACATTTTCTTGTGATATAATCTTTTAGTTAAAGTGTGTGTCTATGTATATATAATATAAAGAAGGATTAGAATCTCTATCAGGGGGTTTATTGTTGTCAGTCTCCCTGCTGGGTAGTTTCGCCCCTCTATTTGTCATGGTGACAAAAGAAGAGGGTAAATGTATAATTCAAAATTTTAGAGTTGTCACCAAAAGGTGCAGTAAAATATTCCATTGGGGACACCTGTTCCTAAATGTTGTAGAGGTTTGCTCTCACTTCCTGTTTCATCTCCAGGACAGGAAGGGAAATCTCACCTTCTGGAAACAGACAGCAAAAAATAAATCAACAGGGTTTTGTTTTTTGTTTTTTTTACCCTACTCTATCCAAAGCTAAAATTCTTTTTACCTACACTTTAAATAGTTCTCTGAAATCTGGTGTTGTGGAACCACCAGGAAATGTTCCACCAGGAAATGCTGAGATATAGAACACTGGTGAGATAACATTGCTATGGAAGTTTCTGCTGTTGTTTCTTTGGGACTATGAGAGGTGGAGAAATTCAAATTTTAGCTATAAAGCTATATCAAAACAGGATAGCGGTTTTGTAAAGAAAATGCTTTATACTGGCATTTTGACACATAAACCATTCTACATATGAAGGTAACTGTGTTCTGTTTGTGTTTCAGTACAAGGCAGAGCTGGTGAAGGCTTTCACAGAAGAAGTTCTCCCTAACTTTACTCCTGGCCATTCTATCCAGCTGCAGCCAATAGTAGACAGCGTGTTCCCCTTCGATAAGATTGCTGATGCACACCGCCACATGGAAGCCAACAAGAACATGGGGAAAATCATTCTTCAGATCCCCGTGTGACACCAGGAGGGAAATGTGTATTATTATCCACCTTGTATACAATTGTCTATGTGAAGAAGTGTGACACTGCCACTGTCCTGTATGTGTTTAAACTGTAATGTAATGTTTGTATAATTGACATGGACAGTATCCACATGATAGAACACTCCCAGTTACTGATGGGTCATATGATCCTTATGCATTTAAAATCTAAAGATGGAAATATACACTCTGATTTATTTCATTATTCCCACTTGTTTTCAAATGAATCTGGGAAGTTGTGCCTGCTGCATATCTTTCTATTTTCTTACCAGCTGTTATTTTTACAACTATTTAGTGGGGATTTCTTAGAAAAGGGGTAAATGCAGGTAGGTAGATTTCAGATAAGGTTTACTGGAACATTTTTGCAATAATACCTCCCCCCAAATGATATCAGTGTCAACATGTCACCATTTTTCTAGGTAAATATATTTCTAAAGGTGCTATTGACAGGAAATTTTCACGACCTGTACCATGTAGCTTAGTGTTCAGGAGTGCAAAAGGGAATTTCCCTCTATTGAGTAAATAAAGACATTCCAACCAGCCCACGTTTGTAAGTATATCTCGTGTTTGTGTTGTGCCGTGAGGACTAAGTCCTCCTGTTTGCGTATTTCCTCCACCTTGCGGAGCCAATCTGCCACCATCGGAGGGCACGGCTGCTTCCATCGAATTGGGATGCATGCTATAGCTGCATTCAATAAGTGACGTGTGAGAGATTTTTTGTACTTTTTCATCGACATTGTCGATAGGTGAAGGAGGAAGAAGGCCGCTTCGTCGGGGACCGTATAGTCTGTGATTAGCTGTGTGATACGTCTAACCTCCCTCCAGAAGTAGCTCAGCTTAGGGCAAGACCAAAAAATATGTAAAAGTGACCCTTCCCCCTCCATGCAACACCAACAGCGGTCTAAGGTGCCGGGGAAACACTTATGTAGTCTGGAGGGAGTGAGGTACCATCGGGACAAAATCTTGTAATTAGTTTCCTTCGTCTTGCTGCAGATGGATGAATGAATCGTGCAGTCTATAATTTTTTGTTGTTGTGAATTTGAGAATGTACAGTTAAGCTCTTTCTCCCATTTCTCTAAGTAGGGCAATGTCGTTTGCATTGAGGGTGTGTTAATCAGGGCATGCATGTGCGAGAGAAGTCTTGTAGTGGTGTCAGTATCTGAGCAGAGGTCCCCAAAAGGCAGCAGTTGTCTATCAAAGTTACCAGTTTTCGGTAGGGAGTGTAAAAAATGGTGTAGTTGCGCAGCGTTCCAGAAAGGAAGCCGGAACCCCCCGGCGGGGTCCATCAGCTCTGTTATTGAGGGACATCGTCTATTCCATCGAAACCTAGCCGCGCAGTCACACCCCGATTCCCGCAGGGTGACAAACCCCAACAGATTCCCCGCTCCCCCCCAACCAACCCAGGTCAGTACCGGTGTGTTTCCCAGGGGGGTCATAGAAAGTCACACATTAGTATGGAAGGAACACTTGTCCTCTTGCAGAACCTGTCTCCTCTGCTAGGTCCATTGTGTGGCGGTCGCATACGACCACGTGCCTGTCGCCACTCCCCACCTGCTGGCTCCGTGCTCCCCCCCGACCCGGGAGCCCCCCACACAGTTGCATGTATGACGCCTTCCCATGGGATCTCATGCTGTCCCCAAGGCCAGAGTAAAAATTGCGTCCAGCGTAAAGCAAAAGTCCCCAGTTGAGAGGCAAACAGAGCTCCATCAATATCGGTCCCTCTGGTGGAATTGGGGCAGCCCGGGGGCGGGGGTCTCCGTAGTGCACAATAGAACACCCGTACCCTCCAGCGCCACCCGCAAAGACAACCTCCCCCCAAGAGGCCAGAAACAAACTTACCACTGGGAGACTGCAGAGGAGGGAGAGAGCGAAGGCTGTCCACGTTGTTGCAAGGGGGTGAGTTCAAGATAGGCTGCAGCACCTGGGTTGCGTCAGGCTCTTGGTCTCACTGGCTGTTTATCGAATGGCGTGTTCTTCCCACAGAAAAAATCTGTCCCGATAGGGGGTAAGCCGACAACACCGCACTCACTTCCGCAGACAACGTCCTTCAGCTCAGGTGCTGTAGAGGTAGATACATCACACCACCGGTGTAGAAAAGGTTAAGGCAGTCAGGAGAAAATGATGGGGTTGGTCAGGAAGCGGGGATGCAATTAAATTTCACCGCCCTCCCCGGGCGAATCCTCTCTGGCCCGTCTGCCGCTCCGCGGAGGTCTAGGAGGTAGGTTCCTGCCTGGCACCGAGTTGAGCCTGCGTCCCTGTAGCCGTGGGAGGTAATCCAGCCAGTTTGGCACCGAAATGGGCGCCGTGCCCAGGAAAGCAAAGAAGGCGGGCAGCGACTCTGGGGAGCGGAGAGTAAAGGAGCGCTGGTCTTTCTTGAAGGTAACCGACAGGGGAAACCCCCATCGGTACGTAACATTTTGTCTCCTTGCCAGGTCTAGGAGAGGTCTCAGGAGTGTCCTCTGCAGTGTAGCCCTCGAGATGTCTGGGAGAATGGTTAACGGTGCTCCATCTAGTTCCCAGTCCCGAACGTCCCAGGCCTTTTGCGGGCAAGGATTTCTTTGTGGGCGTAGTGGTGGAGGCGACAAATAACCGCGCGGACGGGCCGGGTCATCCGATCTGGGGCCCAGAGCCCGATGGATGTGGTCGAACTCTAGGCGTCCCTGAAGCTGATCACCGGCCACCCTACGAAAAATATCCACTACCATGTCCGCCAAGTCTGTCGGGCCCATGGCTTCTGGAAGGCCCCAGAGCCGCAGGTTGTTCCTGCGGCTCCTGTCCTCCATCTCCTCCATGTGGAGTTGTAGTTCCACCGCTCTCCCAGGCTGTGAATCCCGGTGTGCCTCCAGGGCGGCCACTCTAGCGTCCAAAGCAGTTAGGGATGATTCCCCTGCCGTCACCCTACCGGACAGGGACTGTACATCCTGCCTGATCGTTTGCATTTCTTTACGACGCGCCGCTTCCACTCTCCCCACCAAGGCCTCAATATCTGTTTTCGTCGGCAGGGCCATCAAGATGGATCGTAGGTCATCATCCGCCGGGTGGGACCGCTGTGCCCATGCCGAACCGCTCGGGCCGGGTGATAAGGCGGCCAGAATGCTGGGAAAGAGTTTCGAGTCCCGTGATCCCGCGGGTAAGGGCGGCCTGGAGGCACTGTCCCGTTCCGCCACGTGCGGTGTGCGCAACTCTGCCATGTTGGGATCAGGGGTGTCCGACTGACTCAGCTGGAACAATCTGTGAATGGTGCCGGTCAAGGGCATATTAGGGCTCCCGGAGTGGGCTCCTCTGCGTCGCCTAGTTGTGCGCTTCTTGTTGGAGAGCATGCTGCGGTCAAAGGAGCTAAAACAGCCAGAAGGAGAGGGGTTCGGCCGGGAGCTCCGCTCAAACACGTCCGACCTTAGCCATGTCCAGGCCACGCTTCCATCTTCTTGTTTTTACATACAGTTTAATTTAAGGCTATCATCTGTGGAGGAGTAATGTTCAAATATTACATAATGTCTTTGTTTTTTCCTACAAAATATGTTTAATCAAATTAAAGGCTAAGTTCACCTCTTTGAAAAAAAAAATATTAAATGCACATATTTCAATTGCAGTAAAACAATATGCATTTATTATTTTTTTTCAGTGGAACCTGCAGATAATTAGATCATGGTGCAATATCAGGCTCCTGCAGACACTGTCACCTCTAGCTTTCCTGTCCATATCTCCATATGGGTAGACTGTTATAAAGCTGGAGGAAGTATCAATGAACTATGAGGGTTAATTAGGAACTACAAGCTGCCTGCCATGGTGGCAGGTGGGACTTGTAGTTTTTTCATTCAGAGAGTGCTGTGTGAGTGGAGCCCTACACCCCCTACACAGGCACACTGTTTTCACAATGTGACAGCAGGTGCAGGGCAAGGTTCCCCTGTCTGATGCCACAGGGGTAGAGGGTCTGGGGGGGGCAGACCTGGAGCATATTATACATTACGCTCTAAATATGAGTGTAACGTGTAACATGCTCCAGAAGGTGAACTTATCCTTTAAGATGAGAACAGATCATTACTGCCACAAGTGGTGTATATTACTAGATTATGTGAGTTGATGTCATGTCAATTTATGATTTTATACTTACCCTTTTATAAAATTCTATTTGACTTTTTTTATCTGTTACTGTGCACTATTGATTTTACAGTGTTACTATCAAGGCCTTTTTTCAGTAAGGTTACCTTTGTGGGGTATCTATAGCATTGATCCAATAATAAGTAGTATCCTTATTGATCAATAATAAACAACATAGATTATTGTTGGATAATTATTCTGTTTTGTACACAAATGTTAAATTAGTCAAGGCCTCAACATGAGGAAAAAATGCTGTCACTTTTTTGGGGACAAAAATACACAAACGCAGGTACATACTGTAGATAGGAGTAAAGCAAAATTAGGGTATGCAAAGCCAGTCACCATTATCAGAGGAATATATCAAAAAGTACTCCTGGAACCTCTTCTCTTCTTTCTCAATGCTTTTTAATAACAGATAACTTAACATAACTTAATGTGCGTCGAAACCCAAAAAAAAAAAAAGTAATTTGAAGCCTTCTCAGCCCTAAATTTGGCATCACAGTCAAATTGATCCATGGATTTAATGCCCTTTACCACCTCCCCCAAACAAGAATCAAAATCCCAGGCCACAACTCAGACTTCTCCCTAAGTAGAGGTACTAGACAGGGATGCCCCCTCTCCCCACTTTTATTTACGTTAGCAATAGAACCCTTAGAACAAGCCATAAGAAACAACTCAAACAGCAAAGGCTATAGCAAAGGTCCAAATGAATTCCAATTAAGTCTATATGCCGACGATGCTTTATTATTCCTTACTAATCCCCTCACGTCCATACCCAACCTCATATCTGAACTTAACTCTTTTCCTACCTTATTGGGTCTAGGTATTAACATTAATAAGTGTTCGGCCCTTCCTATCAATCTCTCCCCTAACTTGACCATCAGTTTACAACAAAATTTCAACTTTATATGGTGTTCCAAATCATTCATATATCTTGGTGTTCATATTACATCCCATCACAAGTTATTAGATAAAACTAATTAACCCTCTCTTTTCTCACATATTAGTTCTCTACTTAAAGTATGGTCCTCATATCATATCTCCCTCCTTGGTAGTATCTGTGCCTTTAAGATGACAATTCTCCCCAAACTCTTATACTACTTCCAAGCTCTACCCATTAACGTCCCCAAAACCAGAATAGAAGCTCTTCAAAGAGAGATTAACAGATTTATCTGGTCAAATAGGAGACAAATATGTAGTTTCTCTCTCATGCTTAGGCCCCAAAATAAAGGGGGACTTGGCCTTCTAAACATCTGGCAATACTTTTTAGCAACCAAACTTACCCAAATGGCCCAATGGTTTGCCCATACCCCATACATTCCTTGGCTAAACTTCGAATCAGCCTCAATTTCCCCACACTATTTACAAGGTTTATTATGGTCCAACCTAAACTCTCACCATAAATCCTTAAATTTAACAACATAGTAGCCCATTCTCTCTAATTATGGCTCAAAATTAATAAAACCTTTAAACTATCATCAGACACCCCCCTCTAGCATCCTTTCTAGGTGATTCTAGATTATCACAAAACCATAATAATAACAACTCATTCCCTCACTCGCGAAACAACAATCTGAACACTCTGAGATCACTGAATTCAAACAAGATTTTCCCTCCCTGCAATCTAAATACAATCTTCCCTCCTCTCCACTCACAAATTACCTCCAGATCAAAAACTTCTACACAGAACATTACTCATTAGTCATCCAATCCTGAACGATTTGAACACATCTGAATAAATTCCTTGAGAGATAAAGGCTTGATTTCCCTAATTTATGGATATCTTAACAATCGTACGATGCCTGAAAAATCTAGCCCAATGCTACACTTGGAAGCAGATTTAGATAGTCCTATCCACATAGAAACTTGGAACACTATGATAGATAATTTGCGTAAGTGTAATCTGGCAGCGTCTTTTAGAGAATCACCAATGAAACTATTCTCCAGACTATATTTGACCCCCTTGAAAATCCACTCCTTTTATCTAGGAGCCTCTCCATGCTGTTTCGGGGGGCTGCGTTGAATCTGGCAGATATCTTCATATCTTTTGAAGCTGTAAACACCTGGAACCAGTGTGGAGGGCTGCTGCTAGCAAGATAGAATTAGTTGCAAAAAAGAACATCAGCCTCTCACCACAAATATGCATATTATATGCAACAATTCCTGGTATACTACCTTCTTGTATTAGACTGGTTCACTCCGTATTCAATTCTATTCAATGGATGATAGCCCTTAATTGGAAATTCAACAACTTACCATGGCCTCAGGTCCTGTCCAGGATGGAAATGCTTAAAATATCTGCATGATAGTATACATATTTTCAACAAAAAAATGGATTTACTAGATTTGATAATTAAACTTCATACTGTTATGATTTGCTTATCCTATCTTAGATGCTTTTGCCAATATTTTCATTACATTCCCATGGGTTTACTTTTCATCTCAACCCAACATTACGAGGTACGAGGTTATGTTGTTTTTTCTTTCTCACAACTGGCTATATATTTTGTATACCTGTTGAATATCAAAATAATACTGTTTACAGTTTCTAATGTATATTACTGTATATTTAAAAGATATTGTCCTCAATGTTTTGTAACCTGTCCTTAAATCTTCCAAATAAAACTTTTGTAAACAAAAAAAGTAACACTGATATTGTAATTTGGATCATTTGGACAAGTTTGATCAACTACCAGAATTCAGTCAACTGAAACGTATAATTGACAGCTTTGATACGGTTATTGAAAGATTTTACTGAAATTAAATTAAATTACATTGGGAAATGATATCACTTCCCTCAAAAACAAATATCAGCATCTCAAATCAAAGGAAATGGCTGTTCCACTATAATTTCCATTAAGTTTCACTCAGCGGTCAGCGAACTGCTGCTGATAATGTATGAAAAGGTCACATACATGTACAGAAGAGTATTTTGCTATCTACATGCATAAAATGATGCATACTGGCATATATCAGCAAACATCAGGGGGATTTTGCATTGCTGTACTGCCAAACGTGACATGCCGAGTTAAATTTGCTGCACCACAAAGCATTGGGAATGTGGAAATGTGTACAGACCTGAGTGGCCACCATGTTATTTTGTAGGTAGGCAGTCTTGGAGTTGTAAAAAAGCAGATCGACAACCTGTTTTTACCACCCCTTTGTGGTGGCAACCAGGTGAGGAGTACAAAGACAAGTATGTCTCACCTACAGTCAAGCATGGTGGTGGGAGTGTCATGGTCTGGTGCTGCATGAGTGCTGCTGGCACTGGGGAGCTACAGTTCATTGAAGGAACCATGAGTTACCTACATGTACTGTGACATACTGAAGCAGAGCATGATCCCCTCCCTTCGGAGACTGGGCCACAGGCATACTTGCCAACTGTCCCGAATTTCCCTGGACATTCCCAGGATTTAGACCTTTGTCCCAGTCTTGCTGTTTCCCGGGAAATTGGCATTTTCCCGATTCTTTTTGTTTTTACCGCCGCTAAAGGTCCACGGCCGGCACTGAATTTCCCAGGACATTCCCAGGATTTAGACCATAGTCCTGGTGTCCTGCCAAAAAAGGTCCCCCGGGGGATAATGACCACCCTGTACTGTGTAGGCGCATCGCTAGCACAGTACGAATGACTACGGAGCCGCCAAAAGTCTCTGAAGATGAACAGCTGACCGTCAGCTCTACACGACGCCTGCACACTTAATACTACATTCTTCCATGAGTCCAGGTCCAAGCCCCACCATCCAAGTGGACACAGAGTTAGATTCTAAATATGCTGAGTGAAGCAAGGCCATGCCCGAAGCGAGGGAGGCGGACCCGCGAGGGGCCGTGTTACAAAATTGTGTCTTACAACAGTGTTGGCATGCAGGTGCAGGCACCGTGTACAGTTGACTCACAGGTGTTCAGCTTCGGCTATTTTAGGTGGCTCTGTTGTGGTCTGTACTGCGCAAGCGCTGTGCCTGCGCAGTACAGGGGAGTCATTTTCCGCCGGGGGGACCTTTCTCTGCAGAACAAAGGTCTTGCCTTTTCCCGGGAAATTGCCATTTTCACCCGGCACTGAATTGTCTCTGCTGCCGCCATTTTACAGAAGACCAGCTATCGTGAGGTGGAAACAAGAGGCGGAACCCAAGCTCTGCCTCTTGGTACTTCCCTTCCACCTCCACGAGCTGGTCTCCTGTAAATGGTGTGGAGACCAGTTTGCCAGATTGTCACTACAGGGGTGCGGCCCGCACCTGGGTGAAGAGGGGGGGACACCTGATGTAAGGAAGGGCTCCGCTCTGGGGAGGACACCTGATGTAAGGAATGGGTCCACTCTGGGGAGGGGGACAACACCTGATGTAAGGAAGGGCTCCGCTCTGGGGAGGGGGAGACCTGATGTAAGGAAGAGCTCCGCTCTGGGGGGGGGCACCTGATGTAAGGATGGACTCCGCTCTGAGGGGGACACCTGATGTAAGGAAGGACTACGCTCTGAGGACACCTGATGTAAGGAGGGACTCCCCTCTGGGGGGACACCTGATGTAAGGAAGGACTCTGCTCTGGGGAGGGGGACACCTTATGTAAGGAAGGGCTCTGCTCTGGGGGGGACACCTGATGTAAGGATGGACTCCGCTCTGAGGGGAACACCTGATGTAAGGAAGAGCTCTGGTCTGGGGGGGACACCTGAGGTAAAGTAGGACTTCGCTCTGGGGGGGCACCTGATGTAACGTAGGACTCCGCTCTGGGGTTGACGCCTCATGTAAGGAAGGATTCCGCTTTGAGGACACCTGATGTAAGCAGGGACTCTGCTTGGGGGGGGCACCTGATGTAAGGAAGGACTCCGCTCTGGGAACAACTGATGTAAGGAAGGACTCCACTCTGGGGACAACAGATGTAAGGAGGGACTCCACTCTGGGGACACCTGATGTCAGGATGTACCCTGCTCTGGGGACATCTGATGTAAGGAAGGACTCCGCTTTGGGGGGGACACCTGATGTAAGGAGGGATTCCGCTCTGGGGACATCTGATGTAAGGAAGGACTCTGCTCTTGGGAGGGACACCTGATGTAAGGAAGGACTCCACTCTGGGGACACCTGATGAAAGGAAGAACTCCGTTCTGGGGACACCTGATGTAAGGAAGGACTCCACTCTGGGGACACCTGATTTAAGGAAGGACTCCGCTCTGCGGACACCTGATGTAAGGAAGGACTCCACTCTGAAGACACCTGATGTAAGGAAGGACTCCACTCTGAGGACACCTGATGTAAGGATGGACTCTGCTGGGAATGCCTGATGTAAGGAGGGACTCTACTGGGGGCACCTGATGTAAGGAGGGACTCTGCTGGAAATGCCTGATGTAAGGAGGGACTCCACTGAGAATGCCTGATGTAAGGAGGGACTATGCTGGGGACACCTGATGTAAGGAGGGACTCCGCTGGGAATGACTAATGTAAGGAGGGACTCCATTGGGGACACCTGATGTAAGGAGGGACTCCGTTGGGGACACCTGATGTAAGGAGGGACTCTTCTGGGACACCTGATGTAAGGAGGGGATGCAAAAGTCAGCAGAAAATCTGATAGTGTGCGTGGGGCTTTAGGGGTGCACTCACGTTTGTTGCCAGTGGTGCAGACATTAATAACTTTGTGTTGAGTTATTTTGAGGAGACAGCAAATTTACACTGCAAGTGCCATTTCTTCAGTGTTGTAACATGAAAACATATAATAAAATATTTACAAAAATTTGAGGGGTGTACTAACTTTTGTGAGATGTATATATATATATATATATATATATATATATATATATATATATAAACACATATATGGGGTCAGCAGAGTAAGATGTGTAAGCAGTGGTCTCTTTGCTTGAGTCTGTGGGTACAAACAACCTGTAGTATACCCTCCAGGATTTAAAGTAGCAATCCTGAGCTCATCTCTAGCAAAACTTCAAACCTGTACTCTTTTATACTCCAAAGGGCAGCAGCCCCCCCTCCCCCCTCTGTTTATATAAGTTTTGGGTTGGACTTGGGAATGATTCCACCCGCAGCTCATTGGAGTATGGAGAGTGCAGGGTTGGAGTTCTGCTAGATATGAGCTCAGGGTTATTCCTTGAAATGCTGGAGTCTGGACAGTAGGGATGAGCTCAGGCGTGTTCGCATGGAACACGTGCAAAGCCCACCAGGAAGTTGGCGCAGCGCTGCGCTAATCACAGGCAGTGAGACATTGCCCAATCTCTGCAGCAGCGCATCGGGGAAATGTCTCACTGCCTGTGATTAGCGCAAGGCTGCGCCGACTTCCTGGTGGGATCTGCACGTGTTCCATGCGAACACGCCTGAGCTCATCCCTACTGGACAGTATGCTACAGATTCTCTTTACCACAGACTGTAGAAGAGAGACTGCTGCTTCCACGTTTTACGCCCCCCCCCCCCCAATCACATCCTTCCCATATATTTTATCCTATTTCTGACTGATATATATAAGCAGTGTTTTAGAAGCAGAGAAACACGTTTTATTTGCTTATTAGCATTTTGCAATGCCAGGCGATTTTGCCCTTAATAAAGATAGCCGCCTGGAGACAAGCGCGCACAACGTCACGACGCCGGAAACGGAAACGGGTAGCGGCGCACTGTGATTGCGTCGGGCGGAAGCTGGGTCCATTTCCTGTTGTGGACTGCGGAGCTCGTTGTACGTGTGTGTTTTCTTCTTCGGGAAGTTTGTCAGTCCTTCGGCCGGCACCATGGCGATGCAAGCAGCGAAACGTGCTAATGTGAGTAGAGGACTTGGGGAGGAGGGGGGCTTAATTTATCACTGCCTGCTGGAAGCCTTCTGTCCCATCCGTGGCTCTCTCTCTCTCTCTCCTGGAGGTCTCTCGGTCTCTCTCTCTCTCTCTCTCTCCTGGAGGTCTCTTGTCCCATCTATGTCTCTGGGGGGGGGGGGCGGCTCCCTGCTAGGTTTATGATAGTGTGAAACTATCTAAACTAAATAACTTTATTTTAGTTTTGGATAGAGATTAGAACACCTTTCAGGTTTGTATTGTCACCCCATTATGGTGACCTGAGGTTTCTCCTCGCTTTGAAGGGATTTCCTCTCACTTCCTGTTTTGGCTATGAGACAGGAAGTGAAGAGAAATTTTCCTTAGATTGGGGGATGGTTAGGTAAATCTGACAGGAGTGTATAACCAGTGGTGGCCAGTCCATGAGGGGCGCCCCCTCCCTGCAAAGTTTGGGCCAGTTGGAAAAGGATTCATAGAACGATTTATTTTTAAATTGTATGACATTTTTTTTAACATCTAAAAGTAAAAAAAAAAGTTAGATCGATTTATTTAGAAATGAATCATAATGACTATGTGTGCGCAGTGCTCCGGACTAATAGAAGTCTATTAGGTCCGTCTATTAACATGCACGTGATTAGAGCCTGAGGCTCTTATTGGCTTGTTTAACCACTTAAGGACTGAGCCTTTTTCTGAGATGTGTTGCTTACAGGGTAAAACCCCCTTTTTTTTTTTTTGCTAGAAAATTACTCAGAACCCCCTAACATTATTATTTTTTTTTCTAACTCCATAGAGAATAAAATGGCGCTCGTTGCTATACTTTCTTTCACACTGTATTTGCACAGCGGTCTTACAAGCGCACGTTTTTTTGAAAAAAAATACACCTTTTTTGGATTAAATAAGACAACAGTAAAGTTAGCCCAATTCTTTTTTTATGTTGTGAAAGATAATGTTACGCAGAATAAATTGATACCCAACATGTCACGCTTCAAAATTGCGCTCGCTTGTGGAATGGTGACAAACTTTTACCCTTAAAAATGTGCATAGGTGTCGCTTAAAAAATTCTACAGGTTGCTTTTTTTGAGTTAGAGGAGGTCTAGGGCTAGAATTATTGCTATCGCTGTACTGATCGCAGCAATACCTCGGCAGGATGCATTTAACCACTCCAATACTGGGCACTTATACACCTTCCTGCCCAGGACAATTTTGAGCTTTCAGCGCTGTCACGCTTTGGATGACAATTGCGCGGTCGTGCTACACTGTACCCAAACTAAAGTTTTATCATTTTGTTCCCACAAATAGAGCTTTCTTTTGTTGGTATTTGATCACCTCTGCAGTTTTTATTTTTTGCTAAACAAATAAAAAAAAAGACCGTACATTTGGAAAAAAATAAATTTTGGTTTTGTTTCTGTTATAAAATTTTGTAAATAAGTACGTTCTCTCTTTCACTGATGGGCACTGATAAGGCGGCACCAATGAGGTGGCACTGATATGCAGCACTGATGGGCAACACTCATGTGCACTGAAAGGATGGGTACTTATGGGTGGCACTGATATGAGCCACTGTTGGGCATCCCTGGTGGCACTGGCAGGCATTGTCAGTGGGCACTGATTGGCAGCTGCCTGGGCACAGATGTGCATTTCCCTGGTGGTCCAGTGTGATGGCATGCCTGGTGGTCCTGGGTGGCATTATGGTGGTCCTGGGGGATCCAAGGGGGGCTGCGCTGATAAACAATCAGCACAGACCCCCCTGTCAGGAGAGCCGCCAATCGGCTCTTCTCTACTCATGTCTGTCAGACGCGAGTGAGGAAAAGCCGATCACCGGCTCTTCCTATTTACATGGTGATCAGCCGTGATTGGACACGGCTGATCACATGGTAAAGAGTCTCCGTCAGACTCTTTACCCAGAACGTGTTGCGGGGTGTCAGACTGACACACCACAACGATCGCTGCGATGTCCACCCCTGGGGGACGAGCAACGACTTAATATGCTGAGGACGTCATATGACACCCAGTCAGGATATTGAAACCACTTTGCCGCTGTCGTTCTGCTATATGGCGGGCAGCAAGTGGTTAAAATTTTAAGAGTTTTTCTTATTTCTTTTATGTTGCCTTTTTTAAGGGTGCCCTCTTCTGGCACCAATAAAATTGATCTCGCTGCAAACCTGCCGCAGAGACCACTTTTATCTTGAAGCAGACCGCCCACTGAAGAAGAGGATTCCGGGGTTGGGTGAAGATTTGGAACACAGAAGCCGCCACGTATCGGGGGAGTAGTGACAGCGGATGGCGGCTCCGTTTGCAGGTAAGGACCAGGAGGAGTTTGTTTTAATCACCAGCCATCACTGGTTTTAAACCTCCATGGTGGTCATACAGTTTCAGACTAAACAAACCCTGTTCATGCCAAAGAAGCAGTCAGTAGAATCGGACATCATTTGAGATAAAAAAAAAGAAATTTTTTTTGCGTGGATGAGCAACAGTGATGGATTCAGTTTGCCCAAGTTGCTTCGGTGTGGCAGGAAATAAAAAATAAAAATAATTTAAAAAAAGCAATCATGCAGGGAAGATTGATGGAGCTATTGACACCTTTAAATGGCAACTGATAAGTGATTTGCAAGGGCATGAAAACGGCATTGATACTTTATTTCTTTATCCTGTCACAGCCGGTTGACTTGGATCTAATGAAACCTTTCATTATCTATCACTCCTCCATGCCATTTTTGTCTCACTTGATTGTTTTGTGTAATCAGACATCGATCATTCATTCAGTTTTATCACCCTGTGTATGGCTGCCGTAACTTCATCCTAAATGAAAAAGGAAAACATTTCTGCCTTTGGTTCTACTTTAAAGTATGACAAAATTCAAACTTTTTTTATCTTTTTAGTTTTGGATAGATTGGAGAGGTATTGGAATCCTTGGCAGGTATTTATTGCTGTCTGTGTTCCCGTTGGGTAGACTCTCCCTCTGTCACGATAAGGCCTCATGCACACGAGACGCAGATGAAACCTCTGTTAAAAAAAAGCTGAAACGCGCGTTTAGAAACGCGCGTTTTGCCGCGTTTGCATGCCGCGTTTAGACGCGTTTAGACGCGTTTGCGTTTAAACGCGTTTATAAAGATAACATCATGTAGACCCTCCCCAAGCTCTCAAAGCATTTTTTTTAACTATTTTTGCTATTTTGATCAGAGTGAGCAGCAGCAGCATAGAGAGCAGTTGTACACTTGCATTTGCCGTGTCACTTGCCACGGCACCTGCCACAAGTTGGGGATTGTCCACTTGCCACATCACCTGCCACGTCACCTGCCACAAATTGTGGATTGTCCACTTGCCACGTCACTTGCCACATCACCTGCCACGTCACTTGCCACGAGATGTGAATTGTCCACTTTCCACGTCATCTGCCATGCCACCTGCCACAAGCTGTGGATTGTCCACTTGCCACGTCACCAGTCACATCACCTGCCACAAGTTGTGGATTGTCCACTTGCCACGTCCCTTGCCACGTCCCCTGCCACGTCACCTGCCACAAGTGGATTGTCCACTTGCCACATCACCTGCCACAAGTTGTGGATTGTCCACTTGCCACGTCACCTGCCACAAGTTGTGGATTGTTCACTTGCCACGTCATCTGCCACGTCACCTGCCACAAGTTGTGGATTGTCCACTTGCCACGTCACTTGCCACAAGCTGTGGATTGTCCACTTGCCACGTCACCTGCCACGTCACTTGCCACGTCACCTGCCACAAGTTTTGGATTGTCCACTTGCCACGTCACTTGCCACGTCAGCTGCCACGTCACTTGCCACGAGATGTGGATTGTCCACTTTCCACATCATCTGCCATGCCACCTGCCACAAGCTGTGGATTGTCCACTTGCCACGTCACCAGCCACATCACCTGCCACAAGTTGTGGATTGTCCACCTGCCACGTGACTTGCCACATCACCTGCCACGTCACTTGCCACATCACCTGCCACAAGTTGTGGATTGTCTACTTGCCGCGTCACTTGCCACTTCACCTGCCACGTCACTTGCCACGTCACCTGCCCCAAGTTGTGGATTGTTCACTTGCCACGTCACCTGCCACAAGTTGTGGATTGTCCACTTGCCACGTCACTTGCCACAAGCTGTGGATTGTCCACTTGCCACATCACTTGCCACGTCACCTGCCACGTCACTTGCCACGTCACCTGCCACAAGTTTTGGATTGTCCACTTGCCACGTCACTTGCCACGTCACTTGCCACGTCAGCTGCCACGTCACTTGTCACATCACCTGCCACGTCACCTGCCACAAGTTGTGGATTGTCCACTTGCCACGTCACTTGCCACATCACTTGCCACATCACTTGCCACATCACTTGCCACATCACCTGCCACATCACCTGCCACGTCACTTGCCACGAGATGTGGATTGTCCACTTGCCATGTCACCTGCCACGTCACCTGCCACGTCACTTGCCACGTCAGCTGCCACGTCACTTGCCACAAGATGTGGATTGTCCACTTGCCATGTCACTTGCCACGTCACCTGCCACGTCACTTGCCACGTCAGCTGCCACGTCACTTGCTACAAGATTTGGATTGTCCACTTGTCACATCACCTGCCACATCACTTGCCACATCACCTGCCACGTCACCTGCCACAAGTTGTGGATTGTCCACTTGCCACGTCACTTGCCACATCACCTGCCACGTCACTTGCCACAAGATGTGGATTGTCCACTTTCCACGTCACCTGCCATGCCATCTGCCACAAGTTGTGGATTGTCCACTTGCCACACCACTTTCCACGTCACCTGCCACGTCACCTGCCACAAGATGTGGATTGTCCACTTGCCACGTCACCAGCCACATCACCTGCCACAAGTTGTGGATTGTCCACTTGCCACGTCCCTTGCCACGTCCCCTGCCACGTCACCTGCCACAAGTGGATTGTCCACTTGCCACATCACTTGCCACATCACCTGCCACAAGTTGTGGATTGTCCACTTGCCACGTCACCTGACACAAGTTGTGGATTGTCCACTCGCCACGTCACTTGCCACATCCCCTGCCACAAGTGGATTGTCCACTTGCCACATCACTTGCCCCATCACCTGCCACAAGTTGTGGATTGTCCACTTGCCACGTCACCTGACACAAGTTGTGGATTGTCCACTCGCCACGTCACTTGCCACATCACCTGCCACAAGTGGATTGTCCACTTGCCACGTCACTTGCCACATCCCCTGCCACAAGTGGATTGTCCACTTGCCACGTCACTTGCCACGTCACCTGCCACAAGTTATGGATTGTCCACTTGCCACGTCACATGCCAGTCACCTGCCACAAGTTGTTGATTTTCCACTTGCCACGTCACCTGCCAAGTCACTTGCCGCGTCACCTGCCAGGTCACTTGCCACGTCACCTGCCACAAGTTGTCTATTGTCCACTTTCCACGTCACTTGCCACTTCTCCTGCCACGTCACTTGCCACAAGTTGTGGATTGTCCACTTGCCACATCACTTGCCACCTGCCATGTCACTTGCCACAAGTTGTGGATTGTCCACTTGCCACGTCACTTGCCACAAGTTGTGGATTGTCCACTTGCAATTGCAATTGTTTAAAATATTTTTCTAATGGTTTTTCATTATTTGCAATCATTTTTGAGATTTTTAATGTAAAAAAAAAGGTCACCTTTAAAAACGCATATAAACGCAAACGCGGCTAAACGCGGTAGCGGAGTTTTGCCGCGTTTTACCGCGTTTTGCCGCGTTTTGCGTCTGAAACGCAGAAATTTTTGTTTCTGAACGCATTTTTTTGCTTCTGGAAAAACGAGATTAAACGCAACTGCATATAAACGGAAAAAAACGAGACTGTGTGCATGGACACATAGGATAACATTGAATGAGTTCAGGTGCAGTTGAAAAAACTGTCCAACTGCATCTGAACGCGCGTTTAACTGCGTCTCGTGTGCATGAGGCCTAACTGTTATGATTTAAAGTAAAAGAAAATCTCACATTTTGGGTTGTTTTTGGAACAGTAATAGAGGGCAAATCTTCCGATGAGGACACTAGTTCTGGAGACAATCAAGGATTTTCCTCTTTCTGTCTTGGCTATAGAATAGGGAAATCTCCCCAAGATGGCCAAAAAACATTCCACAGTGGTTCTAACCCTTTATGGTGGTGATAAAACAGAACAATCCATGTTCAATGTGACTATGCAATCAAGCAGGATAAAAATGTATGTTTTGATTGGCCCAGGTCAATCAATTGTGGAAGCAAAAAAAAAAAACAATGTTTTTTTTTAGACCTCTTTCATCCAAAGGGTCTGATAAAGTCCACCTGTCAGTGTTTCAGATGGACCTGATCAGACCCTCCATTCACACCTATGGACAGGCTGGTGTAAACGGACTTGTGTGAGTTTACACCCGCCTACCTCTGATTTGGTCCGCATAAAAAAAAAAAAGGGGGGGATCCATCAATATCTGTCTAGGCAGATCTGATTGGAGGGCAGTCAAGTGTAAACACACAGAGGAGTAGGTTTACTCCCAGCCTCCCATAGAGCAGAGCTGAGACTGTCCACTCTGCTGAAACTGACCAGACATAGACCTGTCATCCACCCTCTCTGCTCTGATCAGCAGATAGATCCCCAGCAAAAATGTTATAACAAACTATGAACATTTTTTTTTTTGGTCATTTTTCTTTAGTTTAGCAAAAAAAATAAAAACCTCAGTGTTGATTAAATACTACCAAAAGAAAGCTCTATTTGTGTGAAAAATTTGATAAAAATTTCATATGGATACAGTGTTGCATGACCACGCTATTGTCATTCAGAGTGTGATAGCGCTAAAAGCTGAAATTTGCCTGGGCAGGAAAGGGATGAAAGTGCCCAGTAGGCAAGTGATTAAAACTGAGTCTGCCTCAAGTAAATGGGGCATTGCGGGGGTGTGGCTGAGCAGCGGCTGTAGCTGGTCGCATCTGTCTCCTCCTCCTGCCAAAACTCAGTGCATTTCTCCTAAAATCACCTGTTATCGCTCTTTCACGGACCCTCGCTGACCGGTACCAATATCCACCACACCTGTGACCCAGATTCCCACTACACCGCTGACATGGCAAAGTGACTTAAAGAGAACAGAGGCCTCATGGAGGATCCTGGTCGCAACGCTCCTCCAAGGAAAAATACAAAGAGGCAGCTCAAAAACTCTTCAGCGGGAGGACCCCCAAAGGACACCTGTCTTCTTCATCTGCTCTAGGAGATGCTTCAGGGGGTCAATCTGCGGCTGATGACACAGTCCTGCTGGAGGATGCAGGCGGATCGCCCCCAGAGTGGAACACAGTTGGTACTCCTGGGGACATTTTTGCTGTGCCACATGCATCTTCCATGGATGCAGAAGAGCAGGAGCCCACTCTGCATGATATACTTTCTACTGTAACATCCTGAAATATGTCTATCTCTGCCCTCAG